>NC_088709.1:3499701-4230326 GCF_963576615.1 Watersipora subatra | reverse complement strand
GGCTGTATATCATTGGTTTTACGAAGCGTTTGCTGATGTGTCGATGATTATTCTGACAAGCAAACAAATGAACTGGGCTGATGCAAGTACGCGAAAATGCATGACAGTCAATTTACAGTCACGTTGCGCAATGTTGACCAGAGTCAATCACACTACTCACAAAAAACTGAAATTAGTTAGTGTTTGCCAAACTAGCAAAAACAGTCGAAAGTAATCCACATTTTGCTCAAAAACAACCTTTTAAAAACTAAATTTATTATAACCAGTTAAGCGCAAACCTATAAAATATTATTTGCAACAAAGCTTTTACACTATATATTTTTTCCTTGTAGATTATACGCGTTTCCCGTGGTAGTGATTCAGATAGGTTAAATACACGTGTAAATCGATGGATCATTTATGCACCGTACCCAAACGTATAAAAGGCCAAGCACATAGATTATGGCAACATCTTTTTTGTATTAACGTCAAAAACAACAAGTTACACTCTTCATCAGTTACCAGAGTTACCAGCTACCATACCTCTATCATTTTTGATCTAATTATACTTTCCATCATTTGTCGGGTCTGCAAGAGGGATGATGTCAAAGATTGCTTTGCTGCTGCTAGGTGGAGCGGTGTTCAGTTGCTATGGCCAGTGCGGACATGACCATCCTTACCGGAGGTGAGATTTGACATTCGCGCATATCAGTATTAAAAAAGACTACTCGAGGATATATATACCTTTCCATAATACATTATTGAAAAGTTCTAGAACTACTTGCTGTAGGTATTTCCCATAGACAACTAAATTGATTTACACCATGCTGGTTTTCTTGTATCGTAGTTCTCTGGTAACTAGCATAAGCGTATCCATCTTTGTATTCTTGAAGGAATCTGCATGGTTTGAGATGGAGCGTAGAAGCACCATGGAGGAGTGCCTTTCCCACAGTATTCGATGATGATTGGTTCTTTGTGCGTCCTTACTACCACATATTGGGCAGCTATCACGATGATATAACTACCCATCATTTAACTGATACCACGGTATGTGCTTCAGTAGAATAATTTGGAAGTGCTTTGAACGGATCTATAGACTTAATGTATAGTTTTAATACTTTGCGTAAATGAAAATTTTCGCAAAATTTCTAAGCAGCGGAAATTTCTGAACATAGCAATGAAGGATAGACAACTCCTATAATGACAAATTATTTTCGGAAATCTTTCTTAACACAAAGTATTAGAACCATTTGTTTTACTGAATATCAAGTAATTTACTTCTTTAAAATTATTCAAACTTATGTTGTGGTCTCCTGAAATATTTATAAATAATATAATTTATAATTATATTTCACCATCATGAAAAACGATGAGCATACAAACGATTTTATTAAAAAACGTATATCACTTTTGCAAATTATTTATATAAATGACTCAAATATTCAAGCGTTTTTACACTTGATAATTTTATCAACTTTTTCTAAAAACCAATATAAACCAGTTATCAATTGTTTAATAACACTTTGATTGCCCTGATGTACCCTAATTTGATGCTCCCATATTTTTTGCGGCTGTAATACCTTGCGTGATTGGAAATTTTCGCAGATAGTTTGTCATTACAGCAGTTGTCTAACTTTCACTGCTATCTTTAAGAAATTTTGTATCTTTGAAATTGTGTGGAATTTCCCATTCGTGCAGAGTACAACAACCAGTTAATGCAAGCGTTATATGACAATGCATTTGCTTCAGTTATTGAGTGCAAAACTGTAAACCATATCATTTGTCTTGTTAGATATCTTTACTAAACCTCTGTAAAATGTTGCTTGCACCCTTTAGTCAAAACTTTCAGGCTGAAACGAGCAGTAGAGTGGCTCAGAAATGCTCCAGCGAGAAGCCAACCACTTCTGAATCAAGAGAAGAAGAAATGAAAAGTCAACAAGAATTTGCAAAACCGAATAGAGAGGAGGTGAATCCATCAAAGGAGAACAAAAGAGAACGCCGGTATAATCAGGATAGAGAGGTAAGAAATTGGTAGATTTATCCAGTGTTGATAGCTGCATATTTACCATACAACCTCTATTTGACCACCACTATAAAGGAAGGGTTAAAAATAGAGCGCCATGGCTTACAAATAGAGATTTTATGGTACCTTAGATTGGAGGTTAAGACGGAATAAAAAACGATTTACTTCCAACAGTAACTGATTAATTTAGAACTCTGAATTTCGACCTAAAGCAGTGACTGCCTCATCTATAGAGGTATACAAACATGAGTGAGTCTTTGAGCATTTCAATGACGATATCATCTAGGTGAGTGTCAGCTAGTCTCTCTCTCTCTCATCTCATTCTACTTTTAATAAATGGATATTGGAGTGAACCTAGCGAAGTGTCTACCTCATTGATTGGGTATTCCAAGAAAAACCTAAACAACCGCAGTGCAACTACAAAACAATCAGTATAGTTTATCCAAATGGTGGGGGAGCGGGTGGTTTTGTTCGATCAAACCATTTTTTACCACAGAAATGTTTCTGAAAATTTAACAGCTAGTCATAGTTTGCTGAGACACTCGAGTTAAACAATGGTAAATAGTTATATTTCACTCTGGTAAAATATCAGAAGTTAATAAAAACAAAGTAAAATAATAACACTTTATTTTTATGCCAACTCGTAACATTTTACTGCTTAATATTGTATTATTTAATTTTGTACTTTTCTCACTCTTATTACTGAAACAAGGAGCAAAGCACTGAGCAAAGAATATTTTGTCTACTTATTTGTGAGTGAAGGCGTGTTGGAGTAGGTGGACGACTGCATGATTGGTTACTAATGGATGTAGTAGGTCAATCGCCTCAAGTAGCTTTAAATAGAATTGTCTTACCACACCGAGAGAACTCCCTCTAGTAAAACTTACTAGTTTGTTTGTACCCTAACAGGAAGTGACTCACAAAATGACCGGCTGACCTACAGTAGTGACAATACACTATAGCTGAAGGTTTGTTAAAGCATGTGATGCAGGAATTTTGTGAAAAGCAATAATTTATATTTTTAAAAGGAGAACCAAAGAAGAGAACATATTTTGATGAACCCTAACGGAAAAGATGCTGCAGCCACTTCGGCTGACAGGAAGTTCTCTCACGACATGGAAACTTTGGTTCCAGAGCATCACCACAAACCATGTGCGAGTCAACAACAGCAATTCTCTACCCGGATACAGGACAACTGTAATAATATGGAAAATAAGCAACAATTTAGACAGACACAACAAATGGGAGAAACAAGTAGAAGACAAGCGGTACCAGAGAGTCAGAAGAAAAAGCTTCCAAACCCTGAAATAATAAGGTAGGATGTTGCTAATCTCTTGAACACCCTAACTATAGTCAATATTCAAAGTTAACACAACTTTCACTATTCGCAGAACAATTGAAACAGAGTTTTACAACCTGGTCATACCTAAAGGATTTACAATTTTGTTTGTGGTTTTGTAGACGAAGCCGACCTGTGGAAATAGCGAGACACAAAGTAGAAGGCTACGTTCCTGATGACATCACAGTCAACATTGCAGGAGGAAGAGTGACAGTTCAAGGGAAGCACATCTGCCATTGCAGTGAGAATTGTATAAGCAAAGAGTTTACCAGGTCCTATGTTTTACCTGCTGATGTCAGCCCGCGTTCAATCACGGCAACTTTAGACAAACACGGTATTCTTGTCGTGCAAGGCCAGCATACTAACCAGAGAGATGAACAGTTGGCTCCTTTAGTTAATGTACATGTGCAAGGAATCGGAATCTCACAATCAACAGAAATCAGCCCAGAAGAGTTAAGGAGGTGTTTACGGACTAAAGGAGGCATAAAACTATCAAAGATGAACCAAAGAACAGGACAAGTGCAAGATGAAAATTATGTGTATGATCAGGATGTTACCAGGCAGTCTTTACATGATGAGGATCCTGCTTATGTGGAGGATGCTTATGTGGAGACTGAAGACTAGAGATATATTATTCATCATAATTATATAACATTGCAAATTAGTTCATGATCTCTATTCGCCAATTGACCTCTATAAAGCCATTTTTTTAATAATCTTATCCTAGACGCTCTTATAGAAACATTTTTAGCCTACAATGAAATTAAATAACTGTTTATATATGTAATCTATTGGTAATATGAAAAAATAATGTTTTTGCTAAATGTACATTTAATACTTCAACGTAAGCTGTTGAATACACACATATTCCTAATAAACTGAGCAGATGCAGCCTTCCAGACACTTGTCTAGCATGTCAATAGCTGTTAGATGCTTGCGACTCAAACTTGTACGCATCACTAGTGTTTACATGCAATGCCTGATGAGGCACTAGAGAAGAGAACAGTGTTCAATATGATTGTCCACGTTGACATGAAAATATATTTTGAACAAACATCAAAAAACAAAAAGTGACATACTGCTATCTGTCATAACTAAAATAAATTCAAAATAAACCATTATAATCTGCGCACCATAATCTTGGCATCTAAATAAAAGCTTTAGCCAACAGACTAAAAATCACAAAATAGAAAGAATCATTCACGCCACTGCGCAGAGCAAACTTTAATGGCGAGTGTCTAAAGCAAATATTACCATCAGATAAAACATGCATAACTTAATGAACCCACGCAAAGGCACTTTTACGTTTGAGACAAAAAACCTAAAATGCAAATTAAAGCATTAGCCATGGCTACAAAGGTTGTACGTACTTGCAGAAGGTTTAATCACAATCTTCTACATGGTGACAAACACAAAACTATCATGAGTAGAAGCTTTAACCAAAATCTACTACATAGTGAACAAACACAACACTATCATGAGATCTAAAGAAATATTGTAAATGTTATAAATAGACAGTGCTCGCTAAACATAGTAACACATGGTGACAACTGAAAATATTTATTGATTGGATGACTGGACGTTGAAAACGGCAATCCATGGTATGTATAACAATGGTAGAGATAAGGCTGGCAAAGAAGATGTCTAGATGACCCTTGCGTAGTTTTGTTTGATGGAACCAGCAAGGCAACAGGCTAATATTACGCCAACAAACTAAAAAGAAAAACAGAATGCAATACAAACACTTGTACACTAGCTCTCTTACATACAAACACTTGTACACTAGCTCTCTTACATAAAAACACTTGTACACTAGCTCTCCAACATACAAACACTTGTACACTAGCTTTCTTACATACAAACACTCGTGCACTAGCTCTCTTACATACAAACACTTGTACACTAGCTCTCTTACATACAAACACTTGTACACTAGCTCTCTTACATACAAACACTTGTACACTAGCTTTCTTATATACAAACACTTGTATACTAGCTCTCTTACATACAAACACTTGTACACTAGCTCTCTTATATACAAACACTTGTACACTAGCTCCCTTACATACAAACACTTGTACACATACAAACACTTGTACACTAGCTTTCTTACATACAAACACTCGTACACTAGCTCTCTTATATACAAACACTTGTACACTAGCTCTCTTACATACAAACACTTGTACACTAGCTCTCTTACATACAAACACTTGTACACTAGCTCTCTTACATACAAACACTTGTACACTAGCTCTCTTACATACAAACACTTGTACACTAGCTTTCTTATATACAAACACTTGTATACTAGCTCTCTTACATACAAACACTTGTACACTAGCTCTCTTATATACAAACACTTGTACACTAGCTCCCTTACATACAAACACTTGTACACTAGCTCTCTTATATACAAACACTTGTATACTAACTCTCTTACATACAAACACTTGTACACTAGCTCTCTTATATACAAACACTCGTACACTAGCTCTCTTATATACAAACACTTGTACACTAGCTCTCTTACATACAAACACTCGTACACTAGCTCTCTTATATACAAACACTTGTATACTAGCTCTCTTACATACAAACACTCGTACACTAGCTCTCCTACATACAAACACTTGTACACTAGCTCTCTTACATACAAACACTTGTACACTAGCTCTCTTATATACAAACACTTGTACACTAGCTCTCCTACATACAAACACTTGTACACTAGCTCTCTTACATACAAACACTTGTACATTAGCTCTCCAACATACAAACACTTGTACACTAGCTCTCTTACATACAAACACTTGTACACTAGCTCTCTTACATACAAACACTCGTACACTAGCTCTCTTATATACAAACACTTGTATACTAACTCTCTTACATACAAACACTTGTACACTAGCTTTCTTATATACAAACACTCGTACACTAGCTCTCTTACATACAAACACTTGTACACTAGCTCTCTTACATACAAACACTTGTACACTAGCTCTCTTACATACAAACACTTGTACACTAGCTGTCTTACATACAAACACTCGTACACTAGCTCTCTTACATACAAACACTTGTACACTAGCTCTCTTATATACAAACACTTGTACACTTGCTTTCTTACATACAAACACTCGTACACTAGCTCTCTTACATACAAACACTCGTACACTAGCTCTCTTATATACAAACACTTGTATACTAACTCTCTTACATACAAACACTTGTACACTAGCTTTCTTATATACAAACACTCGTACACTAGCTCTCTTATATACAAACACTTGTATACTAACTCTCTTACATACAAACACTTGTACACTAGCTCTCTTATATACAAACACTTGTACACTAGCTCTCTTACATACAAACACTTGTACACTAGCTCTCTTATATACAAACACTCGTACACTAGCTCTCTTATATACAAACACTTGTATACTAACTCTCTTACATACAAACACTTGTACACTAGCTCTCTTATATACAAACACTTGTATACTAACTCTCTTACATACAAACACTTGTACACTAACTCTCTTACATACAAACACTTGTACACTAGCTCTCTTACATACAAACACTTGTACACTAGCTCTCTTACATACAAACACTTGTACACTAGCTGTCTTACATACAAACACTCGTACACTAGCTCTCTTACATACAAACACTTGTACACTAGCTCTCTTATATACAAACACTTGTACACTTGCTTTCTTACATACAAACACTCGTACACTAGCTCTCTTACATACAAACACTCGTACACTAGCTCTCTTATATACAAACACTTGTATACTAACTCTCTTACATACAAACACTTGTACACTAGCTTTCTTATATACAAACACTCGTACACTAGCTCTCTTATATACAAACACTTGTATACTAACTCTCTTACATACAAACACTTGTACACTAGCTCTCTTATATACAAACACTTGTACACTAGCTCTCTTACATACAAACACTTGTACACTAGCTCTCTTATATACAAACACTCGTACACTAGCTCTCTTATATACAAACACTTGTATACTAACTCTCTTACATACAAACACTTGTACACTAGCTCTCTTATATACAAACACTTGTATACTAACTCTCTTACATACAAACACTTGTACACTAACTCTCTTACATACAAACACTTGTACACTAGCTCTCTTACATACAAACACTCGTACACTAGCTCTCTTACATACAAACACTCGTACACTAGCTCTCTTATATACAAACAATTGTACACTAGCTCTCTTACATACAAACACTTGTACACTAGCTCTCTTACATACAAACACTCGTACACTAGCTTTCTTACATACAAACACTTGTACATTAGCTCTCCAACATACAAACACTTGTACACTAGCTCTCTTACATACAAACACTCGTACACTAGCTTTCTTACATACAAACACTTGTACACTAGCTTTCTTACATACAAACACTCGTACACTAGCTCTCTTATATACAAACACTCGTACACTAGCTCTCTTACATACAAACACTTGTACACTAGCTCTCTTACATACAAACACTTGTACACTAGCTCTCTTACATACAAACACTCGTACACTAGCTCTCTTATATACAAACACTCGTACACTAGCTCTCTTACATACAAACACTTGTACACTAGCTCTCCTACATACAAACACTTGTACACTAGCTCTCTTACATACAAACACTTGTACACTAGCTCTCTTACATACAAACACTCGTACACTAGCTCTCTTACATACAAACACTTGTACACTAGCTCTCTTACATACAAACACTCGTACACTAGCTCTCTTATATACAAACACTCGTACACTAGCTCTCTTACATACAAACACTTGTACACTAGCTCTCCTACATACAAACACTCGTACACTAGCTCTCTTACATACAAACACTTGTACACTAGCTCTCTTATATACAAACACTTGTACACTAGCTCTCTTACATACAAACACTTGTACACTAGCTCTCTTACATACAAACACTTGTACACTAGCTCTCTTATATACAAACACTTGTATACTAACTCTCTTACATACAAACACTTGTACACTAGCTTTCTTATATACAAACACTCGTACACTAGCTCTCTTATATACAAACACTTGTATACTAACTCTCTTACATACAAACACTTGTACACTAGCTCTCTTACATACAAACACTTGTACATTAGCTCTCCAACATACAAACACTCGTACACTAGCTCTCTTACATACAAACACTTGTACATTAGCTCTCCAACATACAAACACTTGTACACTAGCTCTCTTACATACAAACACTTGTACACTAGCTCTCTTACATACAAACACTCGTACACTAGCTTTCTTACAAACACTCGTACACTAGCTCTCTTACATACAAACACTTACATACTAGCTCTCTTACATACAAACACTTGTACACTAGCTCTCTTACATACAAACACTTGTACACTAGCTCTCTTACATACAAACACTCGTACACTAGCTTTCTTACAAACACTCGTACACTAGCTCTCTTACATACAAACACTTACATACTAGCTCTCTTACATACAAACACTTGTACACTAGCTCTCCAACATACAAACACTTGTACACTAGCTCTCTTACAGACAAACACTCGTACACTAGCTCTCTTATACACAAACACTCGTACACTAGCTCTCTTACATACAAACACTTGTACACTAGCTCTCTTACATACAAACACTTGTACATTAGCTCTCCAACATACAAACACTCGTACACTAGCTCTCTTACATACAAACACTCGTACACTAGCTTTCTTACATACAAACACTTGTACACTAGCTCTCTTATATACAAACACTCGTACACTAGCTCTCTTACATACAAACACTTGTACACTAGCTTTCTTACATACAAACACTCGTACACTAGCTCTCTTATATACAAACACTTGTACACTAGCTCTCTTACATACAAACACTTGTACACTAGCTCTCTTATATACAAACACTTGTACACTAGCTCTCTTACATACAAACAATTGTACACTAGCTCTCTTACATACAAACACTTGTACACTAGCTCTCTTACATACAAACACTTGTACACTAGCTCTCCAACATACAAACACTTGTACACTAGCTCTCTTACATACAAACACTTGTACACTAGCTCTCTTACATACAAACACTTGTACACTAGCTCTCCTACATACAAACACTCGTACACTAGCTCTCTTACATACAAACACTTGTATACTAACTCTCTTATATACAAACAATTGTACACTAGCTCTCCTACATACAAACACTTGTACACTAGCTCTCTTATATACAAACACTTGTATACTAACTCTCTTACATACAAACACTTGTACACTAGCTCTCTTACATACAAACACTTGTACACTAGCTCTCTTACATACAAACACTTGTACACTAGCTCTCCTACATACAAACACTCGTACACTAGCTCTCTTATATACAAACACTTGTATACTAACTCTCCAACATACAAACACTTGTACACTAGCTCTCCTACATAACAACACTTGTACACTAGCTCTCTTATATACAAACACTTGTACACTAGCTCTCTTACATACAAACAATTGTACACTAGCTCTCTTACATACAAACACTTGTACACTAGCTCTCTTACATACAAACACTTGTACACTAGCTCTCCAACATACAAACACTTGTACACTAGCTCTCTTACATACAAACACTTGTACACTAGCTCTCTTACATACAAACACTTGTACACTAGCTCTCCTACATACAAACACTCGTACACTAGCTCTCTTACATACAAACACTTGTATACTAACTCTCTTATATACAAACAATTGTACACTAGCTCTCCTACATACAAACACTTGTACACTAGCTCTCTTACATACAAACAATTGTACACTAGCTCTCTTACATACAAACAATTGTACACTAGCTCTCTTACATACAAACACTTGTACACTAGCTCTCCAACATACAAACACTTGTACACTAGCTCTCTTACATACAAACACTTGTACACTAGCTCTCTTACATACAAACACTTGTACACTAGCTCTCCTACATACAAACACTCGTACACTAGCTCTCTTACATACAAACACTTGTATACTAACTCTCTTATATACAAACACTTGTACACTAGCTCTCTTACATACAAACAATTGTACACTAGCTCTCTTACATACAAACACTTGTACACTAGCTCTCTTACATACAAACACTTGTACACTAGCTCTCCAACATACAAACACTTGTACACTAGCTCTCTTACATACAAACACTTGTACACTAGCTTTCTTATATACAAACACTCGTACACTAGCTCTCTTATATACAAACACTTGTATACTAACTCTCTTACATACAAACACTCGTACACTAGCTTTCTTATATACAAACACTCGTACACTAGCTCTCTTACATACAAACACTTGTACACTTGCTCTCTTATATACAAACACTTGTACACTAGCTTTCTTAAATACAAACACTCGTACACTAGCTCTCTTACATACAAACACTTGTATACTTGCTCTCTTACATACAAACACTTGTACACTAGCTCTCTTACATACAAACACTTGTACACTAGCTCTCTTACATACAAACACTTGTACACTAGCTCTCCAACATACAAACACTTGTACACTAGCTCTCTTACATACAAACACTCGTACACTAGCTCTCTTATATACAAACACTCGTACACTAGCTCTCTTACATACAAACACTTGTACACTAGCTCTCTTACATACAAACACTTGTACATTAGCTCTCCAACATACAAACACTTGTACACTAGCTCTCTTACATACAAACACTCGTACACTAGCTTTCTTACATACAAACACTTGTACACTAGCTCTCTTACATACAAACACTTGTACACTAGCTCTCTTACATACAAACACTCGTACACTAGCTCTCTTATATACAAACACTTGTATACTAACTCTCTTACATACAAACACTTGTACACTAGCTTTCTTACATACAAACACTTGTACACTAGCTCTCTTACATACAAACAATTGTACACTAGCTCTCTTATATACAAACACTTGTACACTAGCTTTCTTACATACAAACACTTGTACACTAGCTCTCTTACATACAAACAATTGTACACTAGCTCTCTTACATACAAACAATTGTACACTAGCTCTCTTACATACAAACACTTGTACACTAGCTCTCCAACATACAAACACTTGTACACTAGCTCTCTTACATACAAACACTTGTACACTAGCTCTCTTACATACAAACACTTGTACACTAGCTCTCCTACATACAAACACTCGTACACTAGCTCTCTTACATACAAACACTTGTATACTAACTCTCTTATATACAAGCAATTGTACACTAGCTCTCCAACATACAAACACTTGTACACTAGCTCTCTTACATACAAACACTCGTACACTAGCTCTCTTATATACAAACACTCGTACACTAGCTCTCTTACATACAAACACTTGTACACTAGCTCTCTTATATACAAACACTCGTACACTAGCTCTCTTACATACAAACACTTGTACACTAGCTCTCTTACATACAAACACTTGTACATTAGCTCTCCAACATACAAACACTTGTACACTAGCTCTCTTACATACAAACACTCGTACACTAGCTTTCTTATATACAAACACTCGTACACTAGCTCTCTTAAATACAAACACTTGTACATTAGCTCTCTTACATACAAACACTTGTACACTAGCTCTCCTACATACAAACACTCGTACACTAGCTCTCTTACATACAAACACTTGTACACTAGCTCTCTTACATACAAACACTTGTACACTAGCTCTCTTACATACAAACACTTGTACACTAGCTCTCTTACATACAAACACTTGTACACTAGCTCTCCTACATACAAACACTTGTACACTAGCTCTCCTACATACAAACACTTGTACACTAGCTCTCTTACATACAAACACTTGTACGTTAGCTCTCCTACATACAAACACTTGTACACTAGCTCTTTTACATACAAACACTCGTACACTAGCTCTCTTATATACACACACTTGTACACTAACTCTCCAATATACAAACACTCGTACACTAGCTTTCCTGCATAGAAACAAAATTAGTTTTGAGCAACAGATTGTATGTTGAATAGGGTGGAAATCAATAGCATCACATGAAAATTTCGAAATGACTCAATAAATGCTATCTTCCTACCAAAACTAAGCATAAAAACTTGTTAAAATATACTATGAAGTACTTAAAAACAGCTCGCATGTAACAACATTGTCTCATCAGATGTTTTGAGACTGTTTACGTCAACAAAGGTGACTGCTAAGATCACTTTTGCAAAGCAAATAGTCCCGATAAAAATCGTTTAAATTTCACCTCTATAAAGATGCGATAGTGTACATGCTCCTGAGCATAAATAATCTGTTCTGAGATCGTTTACGGCAGACATGTCCAAAGTCCGGCACGCAGGCCAAATGCGGCCCTGGGTCAATTTTCATCCGGGCCGCAGCCTCTGTCATAAAATCAATAATGTCTGGCCAGCCTGTAGAATTAACCCTTTGAACCCTAACCGCGATTTTCCAGCATTGCATAGGCTGTGACAAAAACCCTAACAACCGGAAGTTTGGCATTCACATGGCTTTTTTTACAAAAGCAGTTGTACAAAAAGTAACAGCCTAAACCAATCAGATTAATTCTTGCACAGGATGTTTGACTAGAAATATCTCATCCATTTGTAACAGTTTTCAAAAATCTTTACTTCCTTCGATTTAATAACAAATTTCATTAAAGCGGTATCGCGAAAAAACTGATACGACTCGTTTGTTAATAGGTCATAAATGATTGTGATGCAAATAAAAAAATTTATCACACGACCAAACAGAGTGAAGCGATTGGTTGGGAGATTTATGATAAAAGCACATGTGCACACAACTCCCGAAAATTATTCATCAACAATGAGACGAACCCTTGTATCAAAATTTAATCAACAATTTTAACCATCGTTTTGTAGAGTCGTTAAAGTATAATAACGATACAAAACACATACAAACCTATTTAAATATGTTACCAAGTCTTTGTAAATTATCGAAATTCTCTAAAAACTTATCCATCTGATCGGATTATACACAAATAGACAGATTTATTTAGACAAAAATTGCCACAAAATGCTTGAAAAGTTTGGTTTAATAAAAGTCAAGACCGAAAATTGAAACGCCAATAAAGCCGTGCGACAGATAGTAGAACTATTTAGCAGTGCGCATTTCACGAGCAAACCTTGCTAATTTCACCAGTCTATGGCCTTGTTTACTTGTAATCGAATTTATTCGAATGTTTCTGTAATAAACGTAGACCGTTTGAGGTGTAGACCGATTTACAGGTACGAAATTGTGGTACACAGTTTATCAGCCTATGTTTTTTTTGTCCAATCACCGAAGGTTTCATTGAACTATTTAAAACGTTAGCCGAAATTTTTTACAACTTATGTACAAGCTAGGGCCGAACTACAATGCCCCTCTATGACGGGGCATTCCTCTAGATCTAGCATGGGGTTTGACAATACACAAGACTCAAGGTTCTACCATGGCTAAAGCTGTCATTGATATAGGCCACCACGGAATGACCGCTGGAATATCGTTTGTTGCTCTCTTTCGAGTTCGAAACATAAATGACTTACTTGTTAACAAGTTCGCTAGGGAGCGCATCACTCGATTAGCTATCAATGATCAAATCTTACAACGCAAAAGAAAGGAGACTAGACTGCGCGACATTTAACAGATACTGTATAGCCTACTTATAACAGATATTGTAATATCAACAATTAACCAATTACTTGTATACCTGGTTTCAACCCAACATTACCTCCAAAATAAATTGTTAGTTGCACCTTTTTAGAGTCGTGCTCCCTCAAATTTATTTTATATCATCTCAAACAAGTCTCATTTACACTATACTCTGTCAATTCCTGCTGAGAACTACTTTTTCAACAATCAACAGTACCCTTTCTTTTTTCCATTATCACCTTGGTCGTGGGCTGTATGACAGTGGAATTGCTAGTGATACTAACTTTAATTTCCCAATATATTTTGAATCATGAAATGATGAGAATGTGCTCAATGGATATGATGCTACTGTAAATGTTTCTTTTAAATCGTACAAACTTTTATAGTTTTGACTCGAATAATGGTGACGCGCTGTTTTTTTTCTGTTTGATGGTATTTGCTGTGGATTGCTCGACTTTTTTTACTAATGTTTTATGAAATATCATTGTATCATGAGCATGTTTAGTTATATTTAATAAAAGTTTTAAAACTTTGGATCGTTGGACAGATTTTTTAGGGTTACTAACACCACTGACAAAAACGACCCAGGTTCAAAGGGTTAATATATTGAACAGAAGCGCTATTACTTGTGTATTAAACATTTAAAAATTCAATCAACATTCATAGTTACTGTAATATTTTAAATGAGCCCTACACTTGTTGATATGCCTACTACTTGTTCATTTTTCTGTAATTGTGTTTATAAATTCTATAAATATTGAACTACCATAGTGAGATATTGTTTTGTTTCAAATGTAATTTGTACCCAATCACTTCTGTTCAACTGTTACAAAGAAAGTTAGTGTTAAAAAAGTGAAGTTGAGTGATTATTAAATTTCAATTATAGTGTCAATGCAACTTTGATATGCATGTTTCAAACGAACCAAAACACATGCTTAAGATAGCTGAAATTAATATAAAAAAGCAAATATGAAACACAGATTGGCTCGGTAAAATATATTTAAATTATTTGCTGTTATGTGTAAAAAATGTCCGCCAAGGTTGGCCTCCTAAATTTTTAACACACCAAATCTGGCCCCTTTTGCAAAAAGTTTGGACACCCCTGGTTTACGGCATAAGGATTTTACGTCATATGAATAGTAGATTACATATTAACTGCCTGAGACATTTCAAAACCTTCCCAAACACACCCCTTTGACCCTTCATATAGAAAGAAATTACGATTAACTTCACAATATAGTGACTGTACAGTAACTGTGGTATTATAGGTTTCTATCAACAACTTTTCGATTGTTCATCCCTTTTACTTGGTTTAGGATTCATGCTTGCGGCAATTTTACACCGCGGGGAAGCGCACACCTTCATTGTCAATCTAAATCAGTTGGGTTCACTTTTTTACGCAGGTCTATGCTGCACAAAATTATGTGTATTTAAAATGAAGCAAAACAAAGTCAGAGTTAAAGCCAGGATAAAACATTGCTTTCAACGAGACTCCAACTTGTGATATTCACATTGGTAGACCGACACTCTAATACCAGAGCTAATTGACTGCCTTTCGCTATTTGTGAATAATTCTGTAGCTACTTAGTATCATCGCTTTATCAGCACACCTGACGATCCCTCACACCACACTAGACTACTAATACACTAGTATAAATAATAAAGATAACCCGATGCACCGTTTTCTCTCCCAAGTGTAGTGAGAGAAAAAAACACAATTTAAACTTGTACTAACTTAACACGTTATGTTATATGAACTTTTTATGTAATACGAAGCCAAAAACTTTAAATAAATTATTTACGTGATGCAGAATTTACATTGAAGGAAGCATATGTTATAGGAACGTCAACTGTATTCTAATTGCTTTGTTCCTCTATGAAAATAGGTAAAACAACAAATAAACATTTTTTCAAATTTTTTTCAACCAATAGTAAATTTTTACTCTTCAGAACATCAGTTAACAATACATTTTTACTCTTCAGAACATCAGTTAACAATACATTTTTACTCTTCAGAACATCAGTTAACAATACATTTTTACTCTTCAGAACATCAGTTAACAATACATTTTTACTCTTCAGAACATCAGTTAACAATACATTTTTTAACCAACTGTGAAAATTACTAGTCAAAGGCCTTTGCAACACTGACCCTTATTGGACCGAGTTGCCAAGCAGTCGGAAGGAGACGTGAAATTCTCCAACATTCATGATTTAAAAGTCAGATATTTTGTAGGTTAAAGAGATTGTATATTCTTGACAGTGAAAAAAGCAACAAACACATACTGGTATGAGTCGTAGTATTTCAACTGTCAAATTTAATTAAAGAAACTACAGAAATTAAACATGCATCTTCCACCAGATATGTTACTTACGGAATGAGCTGGCCCCATGAGAACATATAACTAGAGACACTAATCAATATGACTGTCGGTATGAACAGAAGCAATCACAGTTCATGTTCAGCCGAATCAAGTAGCGGGGAAAGATTACCTTATGCCGTTCTCTACTCGACATCATATTCCTTATGGACAGCGCGAGCTAAGCAGCAGGAGAGGACAATACCCATCACCTAGATGATTGACAATGGCAGTAAGCACAGGTTCAGGTGTTACCGTAAGCCATAGTTGGAAGAAGCAATTCAAATAACAGTTGTTCTTTGAATATAATTGTTACTCCGGGGTGTTCCCCTGAAGGAATACAACATTTGAAAGTAATTGTGTACGTAAAGGAAGGTTTCATAAAAGTTTTTTGTAGGTTTCATTACAATAGAACTTAATCTCCAACAACTAGCACATGGAATGATAGATGGTGGACAATGATATTCAAAGAACAAAGGCTTGTGGTAACTTACAGTGTTGATGATTAGCAACAATTACGCCCGTGAATGAGATACCAAAATGCAGCAAAGATCTCTTAGCACGTGGCTAATCATTTGGGTGCTACGCACATATTGCATCAGAACCAACAACAGTAAACAGTTCAGTAGAAATGGCTAAAAATTAAGCAATAACCGGTACAGCCATTGCAACCGGGAAATGCTATTTACTGTTTTCCATTGTTTCACCAGAATTGATGCGCACAAATCTTAACATAGATTGCTTGTGATTGGTGAGCAAAAGCCAATGTGAGCTGATGTTTCCATGATGTTGCTTCCATGATGTAATGTTTCCATGATGCTTAGAAAAAGCTGACAACTTCAAACAAGTTGAGAGTTTAAGGAACATTGAAAGGAAACCAGGTGAACTGCAGGGCTATAGAGGGAGGCATTATTGATTCGGCAAATTAAGACAAAATTATGATACCAACTTAGCACAAAAATTACATTTTTTAGTAAAATGCTCTCAAATTTCATCACCTGCGCCCAATAAATAAGAAGCAAGGGCTACATTGCATCATGGTAACATTAATACGTAGATTGACAAATGAAAGGTGAGAGGAGGAATGGTGCTTGAGCGAGACATCACCTGTATGACGGCCAACGAGATACCAACTGCACCAATATAGTAGACATTCTTCTCAAAAAGATTTTCCAAGTCTTTTTCACAACCCTATAACGATGAAACATGACCATTTGAACAAACACCCAAATGTCTTGCTAGGTTCATTAAAAGAATTAAAGCGGGTTGTCACTTTGTCATAACATAACCAAAGCAAAACCAATCTAACTTAAAGCGAGAACTTTCCATTTTCAACAGATCAAAGACAGTAGGCGCTCCTACAACGTAAATAATCTGTTTCAGGACCATTTACGTAACAGAGATTTTACATTATACAAACAGTAAAATACATTACATGCAAATTGCCTAAGTCGTTCCAAAATTTTTCCAAACTCCCCCTTTGGCCATCCGAAAGGAAAAAAACTAGATTTAACTTTTTTATTTGTCGGCTGCATCGTAACTGTAATATTATTAGTTTGCACCGACAACTAGTCTCCTTTTTCAGATAAATATCACTGGTTTTATAGACAATGATTGCGGTAATTTTACAAGTTGATGGGGAACGCACATACTCGAGGACCAATTACAACAACTCGTTCATTTTTTCTAGACTGCAAAGTGTATTTTGGACAGTAAAACTATAATAAAGCAAAATAAAAATATATTTGACTATAGCAAGAGCGGCGTCTACCTATTCGTCGTTTACCTGTATCCAGGGGGTCACGGTAAGGATAAAAGATAACTTTCGGCGATACTCTCAACTCGTGACATTCAGATTGGTAGACCGACGCTGTAACACCTGTACCAATCGATCGCCTCCAAGTATTTATTCACAATTGCGCATCTACCTATTCTTTGTTTTGTCAACACATCTGACGAACTAGAATGTCACGGAAGTTGTATATATACATGTAATAGATACAACGCAATACGTACATCCCTTTTTTTCACCAATGCAACGAGATATGTTACCATTCACATTAAATTTGAGAATCTGCCCCTACTTGACACATTACATTATATGGAATTTTATTAATGAATATTAATATATTAATATTGATTAACGAATATAAGTTAAATGGAAGTTGCTTCATACTACGTAAAAATTTCATATAATAATTTGCACAATGTTTTTACCTAATCTGGAATTTACTTTATAAAAGGTATGTATGTTATAGGAGCGTCCACTGTATACAGGTACAACTTCAGCCAAGCAAGCCGAACAAACTTTTAGGATGTAATTACGTTCAAACCTTGGCTTACAATCACCTCAACATATCAATCTTGTCAACATGAGGCATAGAATTTAAGCAAATCTTCATCTGAACATATATAGTGATTAATGTCAAATGTATATGATGTCTAAAGTTCCTCAAAAACATTCCAATTTTTCAGTAAATATATAAAATGTTCTCCTTCACATAATTTGACTCTATGTCACATAATTTGACTCTATGTTACTTAAATAGTATTAAAAAGCGCTACATAGTTTCTTTTTATAGTCTTAGAAACATAGATACCAAGAAAAAATTAAATTAAACCATGTAACCTTACCCCAAATATTTGCTTCAACTTAACTCTTTCACAACTGCATGCCAATGTATCGGCTTGCACAGTAATATAAGTACAGACCGTAAGCCGATGTAAGCCGAGACAAAATTTGATTAGCTACACTAATCAAATTTTGTCTCCAACGAAACAGCCTCGTTGCCAATCACGTGCAACCAATAGAAAATTTTCTGGCTCAACAATTCCATTTTTATTTATTTTTCAAAACGGCAAAACTAGATCGTTATCGTCATAGATATAAAAAACACACCGTGTTCGTGTTCCGCAAAGAAAAATTGCGAGAGTAAGATTTACTAAACGATTTCATACCTATCTTGTAGAGAATGTTTTCTCCGAATATGATGCATTTTACAGTAAAATGATATCTGTTTTGTATTCTCTAGATATTGCTTAAATATTAGCGGTATATCGGTTTTTCGAAAATCCATTTGAACTAATTTGGGCAGAATCATGGTTCGGTCAGAATTTAACGCGGTATCGAAAGAGTTAAGACAGTTTCAACTTACAAAACTTAATACTTAAACAGATTAACTTTGTATGTCAAGGTGAGAATGTATATACACAAATACGGGTATATCAGAGATGACAAACCTGAATTATATAGGTTGATAACAGCTTTATAACTGTAAACAAAACTACGTGACATATTTTCAACTACATCTACGAAGTCATTTAACAAGCTATTGCTCTACAAAAAACCTTATGAAGAAATGCAAGCGAGTAGTGAGAGCATGCGATGTTATAAAAGTAAGAGAGAGCGGATAACTCTGTGACATTTCAAGACACATCAGCATTATGAGTTTATAACGCAAGCGAAATTGGGCAAAGTGGAATGTTGAGAAATCATTTTAATTAATAGTAGCTCGGAAGACTGACTTACATGTGGGTAGATTGTTGGGTCACCATAGGGCTTGCATGCACCTTTCTCAGTAGCATTGCAGCAAGAGAGTGGTGGATGTCCACCATAGACCTTTGGTAGTCCCAGCTTCCAATCTTCTGGTGTGTTTACTCCGCAGCAAGTAAACTGCAGTCATAACGAAATGAGCTGCAAGTGCATCTCAAATATAACTAAACACATATTTTATGACTTTGTGATCCAACTATAGATCAGCCTACTCGCTTGTCATGAAACTCTACAGCATCAGCCTCATTTTAGCACAAGACGAACAAACGTATCAATACAATTAAGGAGCATCTCTAAGAGTGATGTACAGAATTGTGAAACTTCTGGTCAGCTGACCGAGCTCAAATCAGTGCATCAGAATTGAGATGAAGATAAAGTCATGATGCAACTCGGCAACAGAACATCCAGTCCAGCTGGAGTATGAAAGATCTTCTCTACCCTTTCTTCAAAGTGGGTTAGCATAAAGAAGCCTGCTCAACAGAGGGCTTTGTCATAATGATCAAGCGCTTGCAGCGAAGAAAACACGCGATATTAAATAGTACATGTATCAGTTTGTTTATTATGTTTACTATTAAGTGAGAGCCTGATACATCCTTTTAATTTAACTAAGACAGGACTGTTGCAAAGTGTTGTATGAAATGTTTATAATAGCAGAAGGATGACAGGATCGCAAAAAGGATGACACAAAAATACAGGCTGACCACATCGGTTAGTTGGACGTAAATCATGATCCAGATTGCTAATGAAGTTCCAAAGAGAGATTGTTTTGTAACCCCTTTGAAATCGTAGAGCCTAGTATGCAAGCAGCAAATTTCGTCATGTCTACTTCATAACTGGCTCGCGTGGTGAAATTATTTAAATATTTAAACTAAGTAAATGTAGAGATAAGATAGAAATTCAATTGATTAAGTTCTCAAGGATGTTAACTATGCTAACAACATAGCAACGGTTAAGCGAATCATTAACAAATTTTTTAGCATAAATGGGAGGAGAGAGCTTAATTCGCTATTCGAGGCCTTTTTTGTTAATAGTTTCTTTTTGCTCACTAGACGAAGCAACTTTTGCAAATACAACCAAAAAATACCAGTGCTTAGTCTGAAACCACACATTACCAGCCATTTAAAAACTATACATCCCATAAAACATCCATTTAAACGCCGACTCTAATAGAACGCCATTATAGAGGAATGGTTGAAAACTAGCGTCACCCTTTAATTGAACACCACCTCTATTATACCACCAATTTGACATTCATTATGTCTGATCTTTACAAAGCCATAATAAAAAGTGATCAGTAGAAAATTGTCCACCAAATGGTACTAATAATGACTAGAATTAATAACAATTAATTCTTTCATTGTTGCTGTAGTGGTTGCCATGGTCTTAGTGACGGTGTGCCTGAGAAGATCAAACGCCACAACCGGCAGAAACTCATACTGATTTGAAGTCACTAAAGTTTAAATCTGGTCCATTGTCTTCAGATTCGTCCATGTGGTTTACATTCGGATTTTAAATCGTTTTGATGAACAATGAGAATAGTCTTCAGAAAAACCGTACGATGTAATAACAGCCTTTGTTATGGGGTACGTTCGTTTTCTAACGCCGAAGCTTTTCAGTTTATTTTTCTTAAAACTTTGAAAGCAACACACACCATCGAAACAAGTAATAATTGTATCGATTTAAGCCGTTGTAGTCAGATTAGTTCCTTGTTGAACTCGGTCTGATACTTCAATCTACATGAAAAACTGTTTCGCAAAAATTCTGAGGTGTAACGCATTAATGTCGTTCTACCTGAAAGACTGCTAAATATAGGCAGCATTACCATCCCTTCGTCTGCAAAATAGTTATATTTATCTTGCCAAAATTCTGACCAGCTAGTTGAAAAATACAGCGTCACTATCTATTTGACGTAACCCCTAATGGAATGCCACTATAAGGGAAGGGTTAAATGGTATATATATATAGATGTACCATTGTGCGATGACGTCTCAAAACAACGATATAAAATATCAGCATATAATTAAGTTTTTAAACAGAATGAAAGAAGTTGTAGCTACTTTTTCCTGTAGAAAATTCCAGGACCTAGTGACTCCATTCTTCTCCTTTTCTTTGACTTCAGGATCATCATTAAAATCTTTCATAGAAGCAAGTAAGCTGTCGCGTGTTACGTCAGCTATCTTATGAGAGTAGACAAACCCAGCAATGGCCCCTCCGATTTGACATATCAGTATGATCATCATGAGTATCGAGAACTGAAAGAATAGAGTTTGACTACATCAATGTGTGCATGAATACACTATGGCATCTGTGCATGCATACACTATGGCATCTGTACATGAATACACTATGGCATCTGTACATGCATACACTATGGCATCTGTACATGCATACACTATGGTATCCGTACATGCATACACTATGGCATCTGTACATGAATATACTATGGTATCTGTACATGCATACACTATGGTATCTGTACATGCATACACTATGGTATCTGTACATGCATACACTATGGAATCTGTACATGAATACACTATGGTATCTGTACATGCATACACTATGGCATCTGTACATGAATACACTATGGTATCTGTACATGCATACACTATGGTATCTGTACATGCATACACTATGGCATCTGTACATGCATACACTATGGAATCTGTACATGAATACACTATGGTATCTGTACATGCATACACTATGGTATCTGTACATGCATACACTATGGAATCTGTACATGAATACACTATGGTATCTGTACATGCATACACTATGGTATCTGTACATGCATACACTATGGTATCTGTACATGCATACACTATGGCATCTGTACATGCATACACTATGGTATCTGTACATGAATACACTATGGTATCTGTACATGCATACACTATGGTATCTGTACATGCATACACTATGGAATCTGTACATGAATACACTATGGAATCTGTACATGAATACACTATGGTATCTGTACATGCATACACTATGGTATCTGTACATGCATACACTATGGTATCTGTACATGCATACACTATGGCATCTGTACATGCATACACTATGGTATCTGTACATGAATACACTATGGCATCTGTACATGCATACACTATGGTATCTGTACATGCATACACTATGGTATCTGTACATGCATACACTATGGTATCTGTACATGAATACACTATGGCATCTGTACATGCATACACTATGGCATCTGTACATGCATACACTATGGTATCTGTACATGAATACACTATGGCATCTGTACATGCATACACTATGGCATCTGTACATGCATACACTATGGTATCTGTACATGAATACACTATGGTATCTGTACATGCATACACTATGGCATCTGTACATGCATACACTATGGCATCTGTACATGCATACACTATGGTATCTGTACATGAATACACTATGGCATCTGTACATGCATACACTATGGCATCTGTACATGCATACAGTATGGTATCTGTACATGCATACACTATGGTATCTGTACATGAATACACTATGGTATTTGTACATGCATACACTATGGCATCTGTACATGCATACACTATGGCATCTGTACATGCATACACTATGGTATCTGTGCATGAATATACTATGGCATCTGTACATGCATACACTATGGCATCTGTACATGCATACACTATGGCATCTGTACATGAATACACTATGGCATCTGTACATGCATACACTATGGTATCTGTACATGAATACACTACGGTATCTGTACATGCATACACTATGGCATCTGTACATGCATACACTATGGTATCTGTGCATGAATATACTATGGTATCTGTGCATGCATACACTATGGCATCTGTACATGCATACACTATGGCATCTGTACATGCATACACTATGGCATCTGTACATGCATACACTATGGTATCTGTACATGCATACACTACGGAATCTGTACATGCATACACTATGACTTCTGTACATGCATACACTATGGCATCTGTACATGCATACACTATGGCATCTGTACATGCAAACACTATGGTATCTGTGCATGAATATACTATGGCATCTGTACATGCATACACTATGGCATCTGTACATGCAAACAATTTGACATCTGTACATGAATACACTATGACTTCTTCACAAGCATACACTATAAATCCTGTACATTCACACACTGACATCTGTACATGACATACATATCTCTTTAACATCATATACCATGTTTTCAACTTAAACAATCTATTTTGACTGCGGACTATGTTTAGACTGTGTACCCTATCACTCTATCTACAGAGCAACTAGTTTGACATTGATTTGCTTGAGAAGGATTATAAATAATTTACAACTACAGCTGCAGATGTTAAGACATAAAAAGTAGCATATTTTACATAAAATTTAATAAATATGAAATGTTTTAATAGTAGTAATTGTTAGAAAATAGACTTGACAAGATTCACAGACATTCAATTTTTCCAGGCGTTTAAACTGTTTATTGCCTCTAAAAATCATAGCTAAAACGTAATGATTAACGTGTTTTGCTTCCTTGTGAAAATAAATTCAGGCATATTTTGCCCAAAAGATTGTAACACTGATCACATAGCAAACTGTATTATGAGTGACCAACATTTAATTGAGGTCCTAGGCGAAAATGATTATTTGTTATTTTTGTTACGTAAACCGCTCAGGAACGCCCCAAACACCAGCCCTCAGGCAATCCAGAAACTTACTAAATTCCTATATGAGACGCCTCATGTGAATGACAGAAGTTCTCAATACAATTCGTAAAAAGCACTCGTACTGAAAACATCATGGGTTGTGGGTTGGTATGCTTAGAACTGATTTCTGAACACCAATACAATCTGGGAAATATTACAATTTTTATAACACACTACGCAATCATGAAATCTCTCAATTTGATTATAGCTGCCAACAATTCCTGCCAAGTCCATCAGTGAAATTTATGTCTCAATGTTGCTAAATACTTGCAAAAATAAGAATTTTTTTAGTTATGCGAGTATTCTTGTACTGAATTATTTGATTTTTTATTTAACCTTTTGGTAGTTTGCAACATAGAAATTTGCATACTACGCTCTCAAATTAATTTAAATTGTTTTGTTTATTGAGTGGTTTTGACAGCAAAAATAACTGTTCATGTCGAATAGCTATTCCAAAGAGGGAATTCTAAATTGATAGCTTGATGAGTTATTTTATTGTTACACACTAATTTTTCTACTCAACTTTTAGACATTAAATTATTTAGCATTTTATCGAAGTTTACCACAGAAATTTTTAGAATGCAACCTAAGCATTCTAAAGCAAAATGAAAAGGGATGCAAGCTATAAGTCATGTGGATAGGTTTGTGCTGAATTACTCAATTTTTATTCGAACAATATATCAGCAAAATCTTTGAAAGCTCAAAACCTTTCATAGCGAGTTATCATTGAAGCTAGGCATTTGTCATATTCAAAAACTTGAACTGTGTTGCATTAGTAGCTGAATAATGTAGTTCATTTAAAATAGAAGATTTCCATCTATACATTTGTTACAAAACTTTGCCTTTTAAACTGAAGAGCAGCAGCGTATCACTTCTCTCACATGGAGGGACTCACTGTGGGAGCAACTCACTAAAGAAGCAACTCACTAAGGGAGCGACTCACTAAGGGGGCGGACTTAGTAAGGGGATGACTTACTAAGGGGGCGACTCAGTAAAGAAAAGGACTCACTAAGGAGGCTACTTACTAAGGGGGTGACTTACTAAGGGGGTGACTTACTAAGGGAACGACTCACTAAGAGGGCGACTCACTAAGGGGGCACTCAATCAGGGTTGAGCCAGTTTGTGGCTTACCCATGCTGTGTTCCAGAAATATTTCTTTTTCACTTGGGTGCCCTCTAAACTGGGTCATCCCTAAATGGGTCATGTAACAATGATAACTAATCACAAACAAATGTATTGATTTATTTGTTAAACTTTAAGCATTTTTACAAATATTACATAATATGAGTCCTCAACCAGCTCAAGACAAAGATCTTGACAGAGACTGACCTGTGCTCACTTACAAGCAGACTACTTACTGCAAGCACTGGATCGATTTGGCAATGTGTCAGAGGCAAGTAGGTATGCGCAGCTGCTCAAGTTGACACTCAAGAAGTGGCAACATCTTTTAGAGTGTAAAATCATCAGCAAACCTCACAGTGAAGGGGTCGGTAACAGATGGCGTGACTTTCAGCAGAACTGAATGTCTGGACAGCGTTACAATTATATTATCAGCTGTGTTTTGCCTCAATATAATGATATGACAAAAAAATTGTTTTCAAGTCCTATAAGTACCTAAATATGTTCCAAAAATCGCACGATATGTGCAGATTCACTACAACTGGTTAATGTACTGCTGATGTATTTCAAATAGTAAATATAATAGTGAAAATGTATATTAGTAAATACTACCAAAATATTGTACCGATGTCTTTGCACTTACAGTGAGAACCATGCAGTAGTTTTCTTTGATGGCTCCACAGCATCCAAAGAAGGCCACAATGAATATTATCAAGCCCACCACAATTAGTACAACTGCAGGGCCGCTTATATTCGAATCATACAGAGTGAGAAAATCTGCCAGCTCCGCTTGAACATAGCTACCTACCGCTACCAGCGCTATTCCGAAGAGCTGCAAAATTCAATATAGTGACATGACGTGGTACAGCCAACAAGCAAATTTTACAACTTGTATTTATGACATAATAATTTTTAGAGTGTATGATATCAGTGTCATAAAATAATTCTGCTGCTGTGATATGTTAATGCTAGGGTATATTAAAACACTGCTAAATAAAATTCCGTCTAGTGAGCAAAAAGAAACAATCAACAAAAAAGGCCTCGAATAGCAAGTTACGCTCTTTGCTCCCATTTATGCTAGAAAATTTGTTAATGATTCGCTTAACCGTTGCTATCTTGTTAGCATAGTTAACGTCATTGACAGCTTAATCTATTAAATTGAATTTCTATCTTATCTCTACGTTTACTTAGTTTAAATATTTAAATAATTTCACCACGCGAACCAGTTATCAAGTAGACATGAGGAAATTTGCTGCTTGCATACTAGGCTCTACGATTTCAAAGGAGTTATACAATACTCTTCCTCGGTTGTATCTGTCATTATCTTCAATTGTTTTTTATAAAAAGTTGCTACCGAAAAGTAATTAACATCATCGAGTTAGAACAGCACAAAAGCATCAATAACTTCTCGTGAAGTGTGAAACAGACAAAATATTTATAGTAACTATTTCAGCCACTAAATTACATAGCTAATACTTACTTAGCTTACTTATTTATGACTGATTAAATAAACATTAAGAGCTGTAAACTATCTAGAATAATTAACAGCTCCTGTATCTCGAATGAGAGATGCTACAGATATTATGGCAGCTTCATTTACCTAACATACTGCTTGTAGCAACTTACAAAAAATATTAAATTGAAGAAAAACACAAGATATTTCACGCAATTTATCGGTCCAGACACCATGTCTAACGTAGAGGTGAATCGACGAACGATAACTTCACAGCCAACCAGAGGTTAAATGGAAAACTAAAAATTACACCGGAAAAGTGTTTTATGCGCTTGCGCATCCAAAACCAAAACAAAGTCTACACCACGTGGTTATTATCAAACAAGGACACGCTGCATCCGCTACAGTGTTATCAGTTGATCTCTTTTAGGACATAGAGTAGTATTGTGGTTGAGATTGTTTATGTGCTTTTACTCTATACGGTTTCGTCTGGCATTTATACTTTGAAACTACACAATTTATCTGAAACACATTTAAAATTTTGCTAAGAAAAGTTTTAATGATGTCTAAGAAGTTAAGAATAACCTCAAGAAGTTTCCGCTGCTACGTTAAGTACCAAAGTAAACTTCTCAAGGTCATCACTATAAATTGTGATCTTAAAAGTTGTTTAATATGGCTTTTTATTTATTAGTTGGCAAAATGTAGTTATTTGAAATTTTACTGTTAGTTGAAACACGAGTTGAAAGTTATCACTGGTAAAGTCATTGCAATTTGAAGTTTTGACTTTTTTGCAGCATTTTCAAGCAATTTATAAGATCCCGTTTTAATTGTAATTATTTTTCTCTGCATATTATGTCATTCTGTATATGAAATCGCATAATGTGCAGTGTTATGGTATGTTTTGCTATGTTTTATTTAAAAGCAGACAGCTGTAATGTTGCCCTAAAGACTTTATGCTTTAGTACTAAAGGTTTATGATTATGTCTACAACAGGGCTAGTAAAAACCGTGATTTGTATTGAAGTAAATTCTGATCGTTGGGGATAGCCAACTCTCAACTCAAGAGCGAGTTCACGCAAACTCAATGAGTTGCTGAACAGACTCGTGGGCGAGTCGATAAACAGACTCGTGGGTGAGCCGATAAACAGACTCGATGGCGAGCCGATAAACAGACTCGATGGTGAGCCGATAAACAGACTCGATGGCGAGCCGATAAACAGACTCGAGGGCGAGCCGATAAACAGACTCGAGGGTGAGCCGATAAACAGACTCGGGAGTGAGCCGATAAACAGACTCGATGGTGAGCCGATAAACAGACTCGATGGTGAGCCGATAAACAGACTCGATGGCGAGCCGATAAACAGACTCGTGGGTGAGCCGATAAACAGACTCGGGAGTGAGCCGATAAACAGACTCGATGGTGAGCCGATAAACAGACTCGATGGTGACTTCTCTCAATTGTTACACCCTAGCAAGCCAAGCGCAACAATTCTTGATGTTCGGTCAATAGCATTTAGAGTGAAAGCAGCTATGATGCGCTGGCTAATATCACAATGCTAAAGGCAGAAACAGTGACAAGAATTTTATACCCTATTTGCTTTTGAAAATCAAACAGAGCTTATTATAAAGAACGCAGTATCTTTATTGGTGTTATATCTCTCAGTACCAAGCAGTAACACACCAGCAATGATAAAACTGACAGGTTATATAGCAATTCCAAGAAAAATCTACAGTTGATTGGCTGCACAGTAATTAGGTCAACCAATTCCACAATAACATATTTCGAATACAAAAACGGTAACATTTGTCCCTAACTAATCACGCAATACGGGTATTAATAATTTTTAGTGTTTGTATAGTAACATACAAATCTTAGAACAATATGGTAATAAATGATTAACATAAAAAAAATTGCTAGTATAACCCATACATATACACTACATTGGACAAGTGTTAAGCGTGTGCCTTATAAATGACTATTCAAATTTATCTGAATTGCGACGAGCGTAATATAGATCTATTGAGTCAGCAATTTGAAGCTGCCGGATTATAGGCTTGGAAAAGACGTCATCAACTTTCTTACGCATGCTGACTGTCTATAAATACGGGTACACACTGATTTACAGTTCATTCGCTTTTACAAGCATGAAGCACTCGTGCACCTTTTGCGATTTTTCTTGCCACAAGGAGCGTGACCTACAGAGGCACGCTCGTGTACACAGACACCGTTGCTCCTCCTGTGATGAGGTGTTCACCACTCAGCCTCTTCTGCATGCGCACGTCTCTGCTGAGCACCGGAGAACACAGTCTACCCAGACTGAATCCCAGAGACCGAGGGCGCGTTCACCTCGTCGCCAACACCATCACCATCACCGAGGGCAACGCTACCAAAGGCCACGGCAGGACCGAAGGCCGTACTGGAGGCCAGCCCGTGATGCTTGCCCTACTCCACGGCATGAAGTGGAGTCCAAGATCGTCCGCCCATCGGTAGACTCCATTGGGGATGATAGTGACCCTCTCGGGCTACTGGACTCACCAGTCAAAATTGACTTCTGAGTGCCAGTAGTCCCACCAACCACCTCGGCCCTTCTCAGGGCCACCATTTCCATTTTAAGGGTTTTGTTCTGCGTCAACAATGGCGGAAACTCAGTGTCGTACTTATCATCCATTTTTTTTATTACAGTATGAAAAAACTAATTATTTAATTTTTTTTTGTTTGAACTGGCTTTTGTCATTTACTTGCATTTTGGTTAGCATGAGATGCTCGTACATAAGCATGCTATATTTGGGTAGCACCTTTTACGCTCACAAATATATAGGCCTAAATGGATTAATTTTTATTGATCTATATATTGTGCGATCACATTATTAGCAATAACAAACTGGCTTTCAAACATTAAAAATATCAGCTGGAAAAGTTAAATACATGTATTTTAAAGCAATATCAAGCACCAAACTTGTTGATGTTATTAAAGGACGTTAATAAAGGACGTTATTAAAGGACGTTATTAAAGGACGTTATTAAATACCTTATTTATATCTATGAGCAGATATGAGTTTCAAATACTTGCATCATTAGAATAATAAAAGAATAGAATTTACGAGACGAATAACAACAATCGTATAATTGCTTATTTTAGCTGGTCAGCTTTACATAGTTCCCTATTACTACATCACAACCAGCTTGTCCAGTTTATGTCTCGCGATAACAACCTGTTAGGACTAATTGCTAGTCAGTTGGAGCTGAGGCTCTTGTGATGTAATTAGAATTAAGTTTTTATTTGAAGATTTTTGATGAAATTTTACATGGTTTGCAATTTTGTCTATTTATAATTTGAATATTTCACCATTCGGATGGTCAGACATAGAGTGTAGAGTGAAGTCTTTATGCATTCAGTTTGAAGGTGGCTAGCGAGATGCGCAGAAAGAATTGTTGCACAGTTACAGTACTTGTCATAGGAATTCTGCTGATCTGCATCGGCCTGATAATCCAGTTCGTTGTTTTACCACAAGTATTCAATAGCGTAAGTCTGCTCACTGGTTATGAACCTAGGGAACACCCTAGCAGTTCAGTTCCGACATGTTAATATACAGTGTACATCCTAACAGTTCAGTTCCGACATGTTAATATGCAGTGTACATCCTACCAGTTCAGTTCTGACATGTTAATATGTAGTGTACATTCAAACAGCTCAGTTCTCACATGTTAATATATAGTGTACATCTTAACAGTTCAGTTCCGACATGTTAATATATAGTGTACATCCTAACAGTTCAGTTCTGACATGTTAATATACAGTGTACATCCTAACAGTTCAATTCTCACATGTTAATATGTAGTGTACACCCTAACAGTGCAGTTCTGACATGTTAATATGTAGTGTATATCCTAGCAGTTCAGTTCCGACATGTTAACATGCTATCACATGTTATTTTGTATCCACATTGTTGTTTTCTAGTTAGCAACAGCTACCGATCAACCAGATATGAAAAGAGTAATTTTGTACATAGAAATATTCTATATAGCTAAGCGGAGTAAATTCTAGCTGGCGGTACACTTCTTGCTTTTGTTAGAGTAGGTTTTGCCCTGAGTACATTAGATATTTGGACATCTTGACATGTTAGTACATGGGTATTAACATACAAAAAACAGCTACACAAATTTCTTACAAATACAAACACTTTTTGTGTGAAATTTCGTGTTATTTCTTACAATGATGAAATATTCAATCTAGACATCTTGCAGAATTTGGAGATCAAGGCTGGCTCGCTTCAGTACAGAAACTGGCATGACCCAACAATACCTATTTATATGCAATGGTATGTCTTTAACTTGACCAATGTGGAGAATTTCACCACAAAACAGGAAAAGCCACACTTTGTTCAACTTGGTCCGTACACATACAGGTATACAGCTTAGATAGATCTGCTATGCTTGAAGTTGTAAGCCAACAGTTACTGTGTTTAAGAACAATTGTGTTGATCATGTATAACTATGTTACCTTCACCTCAGTTTGCTATGTTCACAAATTAGTTATCTAGCGGCTGTTGTTTCTGAAATCATTTCAATTTCTAGAAGTGTGCTTGAACATTTTTAGAGAGCATCGGGTCAAAACTGACATCACCTGGCATAGCAATGGCTCAGTAACTTACAAGAACTTGCGATGGTGGAACTTCATACCGAAAAAATCTGAGGGTTTCTCAGAAGATGACATCATATATTCCGTCAATCTTCCACTGTTGGTATGTCTGGCTACACCTGTTGGTATGTCTGGCTGCACCTGTTGGTATGTCTGGCTGCACCTGTTGGTATGTCTGGCTGTACCTGTTGGTATGTCTGGCTACACCTGTTGGTATGTCTAGCTGCACTTGTTGGTATGTCTGGCTGCACCTGTTGGTTTGCTCTGCTCCTCCATATGCTATACGGTGAGAGGGTGTGCATTAGTGAGTTTTAGATTGTTTATTGTAAGCTTTAATCCATTTGTTGGTGGAAGTGCCCGCTTATGCCATAGGCTTTGGTGTTTCTTTTACCCAAATCTAGCCCCAAACAGCACCAGTGCGAAGAATTAAATCACTTTTACTTGTCTAGCTTGTGATTTTAAACATGATGCATTAAAATTAGTCACAAATTCTCATAATAAATTAGTCACAAATACATATTGGTGCATTTAAAATCTGCTAATCTATAAATCTCAAAGTTTTGTCATCTGTCCAGTTATAGTGATTGAAATCTAGGAATAAAAAATCAGTATCGCAGATGATTTGATCGCGGAACCTTTCAGTCAGCAGACCAGGGATCTAATCCACTACACTACGACAGTACTACACTACTGTTAGCCCATTCATTACATTAGTTAAAAACTTAAAATAATCACACTTGAAGATCTTGGTGTCATTAACTAGTACAATTGACAGTAATTATTTTAGTAAAGGTATGCTTACCTTTACTGGCTTATCAGGTAAATTACTCAAATTCATCGGGTAATTGTTTTATTATTCGTGCAGCATTAAACGGGTATTCATCTAGCGTTTACAATAATAAGGGCCGTCTCGTCTGTCCGAAGGCCCACTTAAAGCGTTAAGTAAGGAAAAAATTCATCATGCAGGAATTAAACACTGTTAATTAATAGTGTTATTAACAGTGTTAATAACATTGTTAATAACACTGTTAATACCACTGTTATTAACAGTGTTAATAGCAGTGTTAATAACACTGTTATTAACACTGTTAATAACAGTTATTAACAGTTATTAACACTGTCATTAACAGTGTTATTAGCATTGTTATTTGTCAAATAAGATAAACCTTCATTTTTCACAGTAGTTCTGCTGAACACCTTCGCTATTGAATTAAAGACTCTAGCATTCTTCTTGAAACAGCCATATGATTTTAGTAAGTTCAGATCGTATGTTTTCTTGCATATGACACAGGATTAACGTGAGTAGGGAAGGCTAACGCTTACTGGAAGCTGTTAATATATAGTCATTGTTTGGTCTTCAAACTTCGTGTTAATGACTACAATCATGCATTTAATCAGTTGCATTATAATATATCACATTCTATAATATAACATAATATAATATATATTATGGACTTTAAACACATTCTATTAAGGTTACTAAAGAAGAAACACTTGCGTGTAAATCCAGCTTATAAATGTGTATCAACTCTAAAATGAACTTTTGAATCAGACAGTTTCTATGCTATTCTATTTCTATGATGGTTAATCGCACCTCTATAAGACTTATAGATATAATTATGCAGATGCTATAACATAGACTATAATAATTTGTGCTATTAACTAGCACAGTTTAACTAGTTCATATTATATTCATATTATTATATTCATATTCATAGCCCCAAACCCCTGACCCCAATATAATATAATATTAACTATTAACTATGAATATAATAATTTGTGCTATTAACTAGCTTAAATCAGTAACTTTTCCTATTTAAGTTAATGAAACAACGCTTCATTAATCCGTATACTTTGGTGTAGCCAAAGGGGTGACCTACACTTTGACAACAACACGGGCACCCATTCCCTACCCCCAACTTTGCTGTCTTGTCCAGACTGCAAATCAGTCTTATGCATCACCGTTATAGCTCATACTTCCTGTAGCCTAGCCTACTGAGAGTTTTGATGACTTGCCAACTAGTAATTGGCTCATGTGATAAGGAAGAATGAATGCTCTGAGTCATACGTGTCAGTTTCTAATGAAAAGATTGTTCTCTAGTTCTGTTATTGTGAAGATGTGTGCCTTGATAGAATTGGCAATATTCATGTGATTATTTCAATTTGATTAGTGGTGACAATTATTCGTTTTATAAACATCCTTATCATTTATCCAGACAATTCGCAGTGTGTTGCAATGAGTGATTTAGTTCCGTACAGCTGCTTGAAAAAGTAGATTATGGAACTTTGGATAATTTATTTTATTTCAAATAAGCCCTTGAAACAGAGAATTTTGATGGATAATTGAACAAATATCTAATATGGTACTTTGTAAGTCCAAAATATACTCTTCATTAAATGTAGAATTATTTCAAGATAAATTAAATTAGCTTTCATGGCTTGTTGACTTCTAACATCACCGACAACTGTTGGATCAGAGTACATAGCTTGCTATCAAGTGCCACTTCGATAAATAGAATAGAAAAAACACATTTTCTCGCTTTCTCAACTATGCTACTAACTACGCTACCAACTATGCTACTAACTATGCTACTAACTATACTACTAACTACGCTACTAACTACGCTACTAACTACGCTACTAACTACGCTACTAACTACGCTACTAACTACGCTACTATGCTACTAACTACGCTACCAACTATGCTACCAACTATGCTACCAACTATACTACTAACTATGCTACGAGCTATGCTACCAACTATGCTACCAACTACGCTACCAACTATACTACTAACTGTACTACTAACTATGCTACCAACTATGCTATAAACTATGCTACCAACTATGCTACCAACTACGCTACTAACTACGCTACTAACTACGCTACCAACTACGCTACTAACTACGCTACCAACTACGCTACTAACTACGCTACTAACTACGCTACTAACTACGCTACTAACTACGCTACTATGCTACTAACTACGCTACCAACTATGCTACCAACTATGCTACCAACTATACTACTAACTATGCTACGAGCTATGCTACCAACTATGCTACCAACTACGCTACCAACTATACTACTAACTGTACTACTAACTATGCTACCAACTATGCTATAAACTATGCTACCAACTATGCTACCAGCTATGCTACTAACTACGCTACCAACTACGCTACTAACTATGCTACTAACTATGCTACTAACTATGCTACTAACTATGCTACTAACTATGCTACCAACTACCCTACTAACTATGCTACCAACTATGCTACCAACTATGCCACCAACTATGCTACCAACTATGCTACCAACTATGCTACTAACTATGCTACCAACTATGCTACCAACTATGCTATAAACTATGCTACCAACTATGCTACCAACTATGCTACTAACTATGCTACTAACTATGGACTACCTATGCTACCAACTATGCTGCTAACTATGCTACCAACTATGCTACCAACTATGCTACTAACTATGCCACCAACTATGATGTCATCTATTAGTATCCAAGGGCTCATCAATATACAGTACATAGTATGTACATGACATCAAACTCTATCATGGCTTGGCGACTTGCGCTGCTCTACCTCTTCAACTATCTTTGGAGAAGGAATGAACTTCTACAGTTTAATAGCTGCTCAAAGTTTACTCTCCAAACCAAAATTATTTAGCAGCACTAATTGCTGAACTACTGCATCTGCCTTCACAAGATTACATATATTTTGTTCAGGAACGAGTATGGTTGCTAGCAACTTCTATTTTTGTTTGTACCAAGAGATACAGCTGATCACAGATGTTATCTGCATCCTTGACAAAGATATGCATGCTGATAAGCTCACATGTTTGTCCTAGTTGTGACTCGCACTGAAGAATGGTCAGTCGAGATGAAAGGAGATCAGTAATTCTGGTCATTATCATATAGGATCTGCGCCATGTCACTTTAGCCACTAATTTCATCTTAGAGCTTCATACTAGTGTTATTCTTGTGCCGTTGCAAGTCTTGTATTAGTAGAGCTTGGGCTAGAGTTCATCTTGTACCAGCAAGTCTTATACTAGTACATGTCATGTGTATTAGTAGAGCGTGGGCTAGAGTTCATCTTGTACCAGCAAGTCTCATATTAGTAGAGCTTGGGCTAGAGTTCATCTTGTACCAGCAAGTCTTATACTAGTACATATCATGTGCTATTACATATCTGGTACTAGTACATATTTTGTACTAACACCTGTGCTAGTAGTACAAGACATGTGCTAGTGCTAGCATGCGTATTGTACTCATGCGTGTTTAGTACTCTATTGTATTTATTGTGTTAGCTTGTGGTTTGTGCTTGTATGGGTTGTGTTAGATTACAAAACTTATTTGGGATTTAATCCTGTGCTAACAGACTTGTCAGTGATATCTACACATTGTGCCAGCTAAAAGTTCAGGAGAAAATCTGAGTATGTTGGCCACTGCCTCTCATCTGCCTCATAAAGTATAAATGGACCAAAATTGAAGCTGCTGTCTTATCCATGTATGTTAAAGTGGCACAGCTGTATGAATTATTATATGTTAATGGGTACTGTCCTGTACCTGTCATATGAGAGTACTGTCATATTCCTACCATATGAGAGTACTGTCCTATGTCTACTGTATGGAAGTACTGTCCTATGCCTACCGTATGGAAGTACTGTCCAATATCTGTTATATGAGAGTACTATATGCTCAAGTATTTTGGAACTAGCATGCATGTCTGTTGCAGACTGTAGCTGAATCACTCCAGTATGAGTCAGTTTTGATCAAGGAGATCTTTCAACTACTCGCTGACAGTTACAACGAAACGTTAATCAAGCGGTACAAAATGCATGAGCTTGTCTGGGGTTACCATGACCCTATGATGACTACAGCCATGAATATGATGCCTGATTGGTTCTACACAGATTTTGTTGGTATTTTTGCTGGAGTAAGTATATTTGTCTGGAAAGTTTTACTATATTTTCTGTCCAAGGGGAACAAATGCTGAGCTATCATTGCTAGTTATATAGTATATGGTACATACTATGGGTAGTATGTAGTGAAGTACATTTATATACATGTAGATACCTTGCTTTCAGCTGCTGTCAGTATTGAAGATGCAGTCTATCCTTTCATCAGCCTGATAAGAGAATAAGAATAGGCTGTACTAGCACGCACCATTTTTCAAACTGATTATAGATTTAAATACACACTCTGCATTAAGCACTCTTTTTAGCTTTACATAAGTAATTATCTTTTAGATAATTATGTACTTAGTCCATGTACATGTATATCTATAAATCTCATCGTTTGTCTGTCCAGTTATAGCGGTAAAGTTTTAGGGACAGACAATCTGCTTCAAGGAGGATTTGAACTTGGAACCTCCGGGTCTACAGACATTAGACTGCAACCCATTAGACCACGCGCCCAACTGGCTGTAGTGATTAATAATCGTACACATATTCATTACGTCGGTTAAAATAGGCATACTTAAAGCACTTAGATAATACTATGGGTTATTAACTAGCACAGTTGATCATTACGCGTAACGTAATGTTTATCAAGCTGGCTTTTAACATGGCTCTTACTATAGTAAAGGTTTAGACTAGCTTAAATTACTATCATACCAGGTAAGTTGCTCAAATTCATTGAGTAATTACTTTATTACCTGTGCAACACCGGGCATCGAGTTCTTACACGTATATATATATGATAGCAGTATATGGAGTGCATTTAAGTTTGTCCATATTTGTTTGAATATTGTTTGCGTAGTCTGTACATGCACGGATATCTTTTACAATATCTTTGATACATGCTCTTCTTTGTCCTGTTGATACTCATACTTGCAAGAATACAGAAAAAGCTTTTTATTAGCACTCCCTGTTTACGGTTGACCTATAGGTGTAACTGCTTATCAGTCATGCGTAACTCACACCATACCCATGTAATACTCTTAGCAGTAATAGTGCTAACAATATGGCTGGTAATTTACATGGTTTGTCGATGGCAATTTGTTATTGTTTGTACTTTGTAGGCTATATCTATCTTATTTAGATATGTTTATATGTTTATTCATTTGTTTTTTCTCCTGTTATTGCAGCTAAAATGAAAGGTGACTTTTCTTATTTCATCATTTGTTAGTTCAACAAGCAGAGTTCGCCTTGTTGCTACTCTATCCAATTTACTTTATAGAATATCATCGACTGCTGTGGCTTTGGATTTTCAGTTAAAGTATATTTTCCATGCCATTGCGACGCTAATAATAAGACACGGAGCATTTTTAGAAATGATTTATTTATCAAAAATCTTTTCCTGATAGCTTGAGCAGTCTCTTTCTGTAACTGAGACTGAGTGAGCGATCAAGTGGTTTATGCTAGTAGTACATATCCAGCTACCATATGGAGCACTGTCTACATCACTAGTGTTGTTTGTAGACACTGCCTGTTTTTGAGTGAACTGAGCAATGTAAGCTTTGACTTGTTGAGAGGCTTCTTTGACAATAGCAAAGTAGAAATTTACTGTAAGTGACAATGACAAGTCACTAACCCTTTTTATTTGAGCATGTACCTTTATTACTTACTGTGGCTGTAGTACTTACTGTACGTGTAGTACTTACTGTATGTGTATGTAGTACTTACTATGACTGTAGTACTTACTGTGACTGTAGTACTTACTGCGACTGTAGTACTTACTGTGACTGTAGTACTTACTTTGTATGTAGTACTTACTGTGTATTTAGTACTTGGTGCTGCTGCTGTAGTACTTGCTATGTATGTAGTATGTACTTTGGCTGCAGTATTTAGTGTGTGTAGTTCTTAGTATGTGTGTAGTACTTAGTGTGTATGTAGTGCTTATTGTGTGTGTATAGCACTGAGTGTGTTGTAGTACTTAGTATGGCTGTAGTACTTACAGCGGCTGTAGTCCATAGTGTGGCTGTAGTCATGGACCAGTTTTTCTCTCAATAAACAGCCTCGACACCTTTGTGCAATTTGCAGAAAAACTACACAGATGATGGGGTGTGGACAGTCAGCACGGGAAGCAAAAATATCAGCACAGTCGGACAGACAGAGGCTTATAATGGCTCGCTTTCTCTCGACTTCTGGTCTACTCAATACGCCAACATGGTCAATGGAACCGGTAGGTAGCTAAGGCTAACTTGCCTCATTTTTATAGTTTGATGTTTTTTTTCTCTTAATCTCATTTAGGAGTAAACTCCTTTGTTTACATTATAACAGCATTGTATGTACAACAGTTTTCAGGTGGTTTATAGACATATTGACCCATGTATTTTGTCAAGTAATATCCATGGTGCGCACATATATGTGTGTCAACAACACAAGGACTCAGTCCTCAACACGTTTATTATATGCAACGTTTTTATGTGATTAATCAATTTATTTTTATTCCAATATTTATAATTTCAAAATGACGTCAGTTACAGGGAACGCAATATAAATAAACTGCTGTCTTTATGCATGTTAATTATTATCTGATGGATAATAAATAACCTTAGTAATTGTTCTCTCCTTAAACAGCTTTACTAATTTGGTATTAGAATCAGCTGCTATATTATATGCTATAGAATGCTATAGTCTACACTCTACACGAATCAGACACTGTAAACAGTGTGATATATCAAAGGTTTAGTAGATGGGCGAGTCATATTTTCAGTAGATGGACCTGTCATGTCTCAAGTAGATGGACGAGTCATATTTTCAGTAGATGGGCATGTCATGCCTCAAGTAGATGGGCGAGTCATATTTTCAGTAGATGAGCCTGTCATGGCTTTCAAACCTCGCAAACGTTTTTGTAGGCTGTCTGTCGGTTTGATTCATATATACATTTGCTCATATATTCTATACTTGATATATGTTGTGATATCACATCGCTTGCTGTAACTTTTGATAAACCAAATGGCAGTCTATATCAACGGAATTCCAACTTTGTAGACGGTACCATAGCATCTCCACATCTGAACAAAGTTACCAACAAAAGGATGGACTTCTTCATACCAGATATCTGTCGGTGAGTTCTATGCGCAGTTACTAATCTGTACCTCCTAGTTTTGCATGAAATATGATTATATAATATAACCTTCCAGAGTGTGCGCTTTGAAAACACGAACTAGAGAGCAAAAAATGTTTCATTAGCCAACAAAAAGTAAAAAACAGTTAGGTTCTACAACTTTTGTCTGTGGCTGTCGTGTTGGTACAACTCAAGGGTAACCTGAGAGCCAAAGAGTGGGGGTTAGAAACTCAACTACGTTTTTACTTTTCGTTGGTTATTGGTACATGTGTCACCCACTGCTACATATTGGTACATGTGTCACCCACTGCTACATATTGGTACATGTGTCACCCACTGCTACATATTGGTACATGTGTCACCCACTGCTACATATTGGTACATGTGTCACCCACTGCTACATACTGGTACATGTGTCACCCACTGCTACATATTGGTACATGTGTCACCCACTGCTACATATTGGTACATGTGTCACCACTGCTACATATTGGTACATGTGTCACCCACTGCTACATATTGGTACATGTGTCACCACTGCTACACATTGGTACATGTGTCACCCACTGCTACATATTGGTACATGTGTCACCCACTGCTACATATTGGTACATGTGTCACCCACTGCTACATATTGGTACATGTGTCACCCACTGCTACATATTGGTACATGTGTCACCCACTGCTACATATTGGTACATGTGTCACCCACTGCTACATATTGGTACATGTGTCACCCACTGCTACATATTGGTACATGTGTCACCACTGCTACACATTGGTACATGCGTCACCCACTGCTACATATTGGTACATGTGTCACCCACTGCTACATATTGGTACATGTGTCACCCACTGCTACATATTGGTACATGTGTCACCACTGCTACATATTGGTACATTTGTCACCCACTGCTACATATTGGTACATGTGTCACCCACTGCTACATATTGGTACATGTGTCACCCACTGCTACATATTGGTACATGTGTCACCCACTGCTACATATTGGTACATTTGTCACCCACTGCTACATATTGGTACATGTGTCACCCACTGCTACATATTGGTACATGTGTCACCCACTGCTACATATTGGTACATGTGTCACCCACTGCTACATATTGGTACATGTGTCACCCACTGCTACATATTGGTACATGTGTCACCCACTGCTACATATTGGTACATGCGTCACCCACTGCTACATATTGGTACATGTGTCACCCACTGCTACATATTGGTACATGTGTCACCCACTGCTACATATTGGTACATGTGTCACCACTGCTACATATTGGTACATGTGTCACCCACTGCTACATATTGGTACATTTGTCACCCACTGCTACATATTGGTACATGTGTCACCCACTGCTACATATTGGTACATGTGTCACCCACTGCTACATATTGGTACATGTGTCACCCACTGCTACATATTGGTACATGTGTCACCCACTGCTACATATTGGTACATGTGTCACCCACTGCTACATATTGGTACATGTGTCACTCACTGCTACATATTGGTACATGTGTCACCCACTGCTACATATTGGTACATGTGTCACCCACTGCTACATATTGGTACATGTGTCACCCACTGCTACATATTGGTACATGTGTCACCCACTGCTACATATTGGTACATGTGTCACCCACTGCTACATATTGGTACATGTGTCACCCACTGCTACATATTGGTACATGTGTCACCCACTGCTACATATTGGTACATGTGTCACCCACTGCTACATATTGGTACATGTGTCACCCACTGCTACATATTGGTACATGTGTCACCCACTGCTACATATTGGTACATGTGTCACCCACTGCTACATATTGGTACATGTGTCACCCACTGCTACATATTGGTACATGTGTCACCCACTGCTACATATTGGTACATGTGTCACCACTGCTACATATTGGTACATGTGTCACCCACTGCTACATATTGGTACATTTGTCACCCACTGCTACATATTGGTACATGTGTCACCCACTGCTACATATTGGTACATTTGTCACCCACTGCTACATATTGGTACATGTGTCACCCACTGCTACATATTGGTACATGTGTCACCCACTGCTACATATTGGTACATGTGTCACCACTGCTACATATTGGTACATGTGTCACCCACTGCTACATATTGGTACATTTGTCACCCACTGCTACATATTGGTACATGTGTCACCCACTGCTACATATTGGTACATTTGTCACCCACTGCTACATATTGGTACATGTGTCACCCACTGCTACATATTGGTACATGTGTCACCCACTGCTACATATTGGTACATTTGTCACCCACTGCTACATATTGGTACATGTGTCACCACTGCTACATATTGGTACATGTGTCACCCACTGCTACATATTGGTACATTTGTCACCCACTGCTACATATTGGTACATGTGTCACCCACTGCTACATATTGGTACATTTGTCACCCACTGCTACATATTGGTACATGCGTCACCCACTGCTACATATTGGTACATTTGTCACCCACTGCTACATATTGGTACATGTGTCACCACTGCTACACATTGGTACATGTGTCACCCACTGCTACACATTGGTACATGTGTCACCATGGTTACTGTTGATAACTTTCTTTTCTGCCTTCTTGTTCTTTTTCATCCACTTTGATCCTTCTTACTCGTTCTTCATTTGCGGTTAAATTGAAATGTTCAATTGAACAATTCAAAGTCAGTTGAACTTCACTGTGCAGTTCAAAGTTAGGGGCTGGGTTTGCATGTATATTTAGGCTACTTGACAGTTTTTAGCTGCGGTTATGGACCAAAGTATGGAAACCTTAAAAATAATTCTGTAGGTGCTCAGGTGCGTCTTGTCTCATTCTTACTATTGTTATTCATAGCACATCACTTCCTACCGATGTTGTCATTTGTCGAGTGTCAGAATACAAGAAATATTCTGGTTATTGGTTCATTCTATGAGACTCTTAGATTATATTCATAAGAGGAGAAGACTCTCTGATATAATGCCGCTGTAGGTCACTCTATGGACAGTACACATCAGAAGAGAAGACGAGTGAAGGCATAACTCTATGGCGCTATTCTTCAACGAGAAAAGAATTATTGGGTCCAGAAAAGAATCCAGATAATGCTGGTTTTTGTACTCCTCTAGGGAATTGCCTTGGTGATGGAATGATGAACCTCTCTAACTGCCAGCTTCGTAAGTTCTCATGTTTTGCGCCTATGTGCATTGGACTTCTACTATTTGTTTGTTCTACAGGCTGGATTTAAAACACCATTCTAGTTGTAGTCATTAGAATGGTGTTTCTATTTCTTTGTTTATCGGTGTCTTCGGTTTACTGTGTGCTTGTGCATTCTATTAAACAAACACTTTAGTGAAGAATCTGCCTTTGTTATATGACTGTTTCTCTTTGCAGTGGATCATTTTAAAATTCCGGTAGTCGCTTCTCTTCCTCACTTCCTGTTTGCCGACAAGCAGTACATTGACAAAGTTGAAGGGCTGCACCCAGTCGAATCAGAGCATCGAACAGATGTGTGCGTCGAGCCTGTAGGTCGCTATGAGTTTCTCTCTACAACTGAAACATCTCAACCAGACTTGCATTTTGTTGTGAACACTTAGCTAATACCTTCAGCGTTTTGCGCTTGAAGCAGAAAGATAAGTTGTTAAAATTTGGAAATGTTCAGTGTTTAATTTGTGTGAACCTAACTAGAGGGCAAGTGCCTAGTTAGCAGAGCAAACGGCTGCTAGCTAAGCGCTACTTTTTTTAACTAGCAGAGCAAGCAGCTAGTTAGCAGAGCATAGTGCCTAGCTAGCAGCACGATTCAGCCGGTAGCAGCGCCAGTCAGCTGGTAGCAGGGCGAGTCAGCCGGTAGCAGGGCGAGTCAGCCGGTATCAGGGTGAGTCAGCTAGTAGCAGGGCAAGTCAGATTGTAGCAGGGCGAGTCAGCCGGTATCAGGGTGAGTCAGCCGGTATCAGGGTGAGTCAGCTAGTAGCAGGGCAAGTCAGATGGTAGCAGGGCGAGTCAGCCGGTATCAGGGCGAGTCAGCTAGTAGCAGGGCAAGTCAGATTGTAGCAGGGCGAGTCAGCCGGTAGTTTGCATAGAAACTGCGCATCTATTCTTTGACTGTTTTTAAATGTTTTAGATTTGATGACAATATAGCCCCTTGATAACAATATAGCCTGCTCAAGCATTTGTTGTGTTTAAAAGATTGAGTGTCAATGATTGCCTATTCAATTGGAGACCTTAGGCTAGTTTCGCTTCACTACCGTATTCTAAGCGCATTGAGCGTCAGCTATTGGTTCGGTGGCCTTACATATTTCTATGCTCTTTATCAGGGAAAATATTTGATCACAATAGTGCCAATCTCATTAGAAGGTTTTGCCATGTGTAATAGGTAACATCTTCACATAAAAAAGACAACTGTCAAGAGGGAATAACTTATATTAAGAGAGATTTCGGAGCTCCAACTTAGGGGTAGCTATTCTAAAAGGGAGTGGCGTGTGTTGATGAGGTTGGATGGTCTAATCCAGGCTTGTTTATTATTTTATCAAATACCAGAATCACTACCATTGAACATCTGTGCTAGGTACTGTGTGTGGTTTGTGACAGGAAACCTTTCCTACCTCTGAAAAATATTCCACACCAAGCTTAAGTTTGTTCGTAATTTGTCAGTTTTTTCATTAGCCTACAATTTTTATCACTATGTGTTATGTTAGCTATATTCTTTATTACTGTGTGTTATAATAGCTATACATAGTTTATACCACTGTGTGTTATAATAGCTATACATAGTTTATACCACTGTGTGTTATAATAGCTATACATAGTTTATATTACTGTCTGTTATAATAGCTATACATAGTTTATATTACTGTGTGTTATAATAGCTATACATAGTTTATATCACTGTGTGTTATAAGAGCTATACATAGTTTATACCACTGTGTGTTATAATAGTTATACATAGTATATATCACTGTGTGCTATAATAGCTATACATAGTTTATACCACTGTGTGTTATAATAGCTATACATAGTTTATACCACTGTGTGTTATAATAGCTATACATAGTTTATATAACTGTGTTATCATAGCTATACATAGTTTATATCACTGTGTGTTATAATAGCTATACATAGTTTATATCACTGTGTGTTATAATAGCTATACATAGTTTATACCACTGTGTGTTATAATAGCTATACATAGTTTATACCACTGTGTGTTATAATAGCTATACATAGTTTATACCACTGTGTGTTATAATAGCTAGACATAGTTTATATTAATGTGTGTTATAATAGCTAGACATAGTTTATATCAGCGACTATAATAACATTCAGATAGGAGTCTGTTGCTGTAGTAATGATGTGTTGTTTATACGTGCTGCAATTATGAATGTGATGTATTTATGCTTAGCCCTTGTACTGTCTCTGCAGATTACCGGCATGGTCATGAGGCTAGCTAAGAGACTTCAGATCAACATGTACGTCAGACAGGTAGACTATTTGCCCGTGTTGGCAGATGTAGATGAGATGGTGTTCCCTATTGTGTGGCTCAATGAGGTAAATATCGAATCAATTGATCATCTGTTTTGTCTTGAGAGGTCTAAAGGTCCAAACACACTAGGCGATTTTATCGCGAGCGTCATGAGGAGGGCTGAGATATTGCTGGTGTGTGCCTAAACACACTTGAGCGATTCACTAGCAAACGATATAGTGGGCACGCTCACAAACTGCCAATAAAATTCCTTCATTTCTTCCTTCCTAAAAAAGTATCATTAGTTTCTTCGGAGTTGTTAATAAATTTAGGTAGGTCAACATGGCGCAATCTAGGCAACAACGTAAACAACCTCCGCTTTCATTATTAAACTTATCTCATTTTCACGGATTGTACACTGCCTACACTACAAGAAGACAAGAAAAAACAATTATTGTATTTTTAACTGTAATATTTTACGATTTTCATATACGGTATATTTTATTTTGTAGTAGTTTTTTATATTTAATATATCAAATATTTACCATTCTTAAGATGGTCAACCTGCTCAATGATTGACTCCAAATGTTGGTTTTCTTCTCGAATTTTTTGTAAATTTTGTTTGTTATGGTCTACAGGACTGGGAGTTAAAAAGTAATTTATCTATATGGTTTTTTGGTTCAAAGACAATTTTTAACGTGTTTAGCAAAAACATCATCCTAAATATGAGCTTAAGGTGACGATAACTCCTAGGAGAAAGTAGTCAGCCTGCCTGGTTTTCTTCACTAGTTCTTCCCTGACACAACTTCCTCCTTTCTACTCTCCTATTCTCTCAACATTTTTACCACATTATATAGCTGTAGCTTTAAAGGCCTGGTTATGCACACCAACAAAATGTACCTATGCGTAGTGTAAATTTTTGCTATGGCGACATGCACCAATGCTACAGAATTTCTCTCGGGATGGCAAATGAAGACTTGGCCTCAGTCATATGAATTCCATGACATTCTTGATGGATTTATCATTTCTTTTATTAAAGTATCATGAGATTATTTGTTTCTAATACGAGTTATCAGCAGTCTGAGATAGCAACAACGTTTGTCTAGCTATATGCATTGCTATATTTTTGTTCAAGGAAGAGCGTGTTCCACGTTAGTGTTGATAACGGCGAAGTACATGCATGTAAATACATGAATGACATGAATTAAACTGTAAGATAAACTGGATTTTAACAAATTTAATTACTTTATAAATTATCTTAGATGCTTCATAAACTGTTATATGAATTACACTAGTGGCCCTCATATATCTGGTACCAGTGAGAATACTTTTGTCTACGTATGAATAGTTCTCTGTGTAAAGGCATGTTGTTATCGCCTTACAAAAGGAACTTTAGATGAAATTAGCTTGTGGTGGACATGAATAAAATAGAATAAAGATGTTTGTTAGAGTAAGCTGCTTCAGCCAATCGCAGTTACATCAGTTTTACATCTACCGACGTAGATCAACATATTTGTTTTGTATCAATAACTTATTGACAACTAGAGAAACATAAACAGTGCCAGGTATTGTAATTGCTTGCCACTCGCCACTAGCCTGGCATATCGCCAATGACTAATTTGAGTAAGCTACTATCCATATTGCTAACTTACTAATAAGAGCTGTGAGAGCAAGCTTTAGCGATGTGGTGTAACGCAGAGTGCCACGCAGAGTGCCATTTTTATCGACATAACGACTCGTATCGCCAAACGAGTGCATTGCTTCTTGGGTAGCTTTTTTGGTTAGGGCATCGCCTGCTGAACTGGAAGTTCCGAGATCAAATTAAGCACGAAGCCGGTCTTTCATTTCTAGATTATAATAGCTATAGATAAACACGTCAAACATAGCTATAGATAAATATAGCTATAGATAAACACGTCAAACATACCTATAGATAAATATAGCTATAGATAAACACGTCAAACATAGCTATAGATAAATATAGCTATAGATAAACACGTCAAACGATGGACAATGACAAAGCTCAAAGCTTGTAGAATTCCAAAAGAAAACGGAAATTAAATAAAGTCAATAGTTTTTTTCAGAATCTTTCAAAGGTGTAATGTTTTAGAGGTAACTGAAAAAACATAATGATTGTAGTACAATGAGTCTGATAGAGTGTATATATTTGTTATTAACAAAATCATTTAGTTCTAATGTAAATTTCTTATTGCTGAGCAAAGGAAGCTCTTTAGTTTTGTCTATTTTTTATCTTTTATTACTCAGAATTTCAGTCAGTTTGTCATTAGAAACTCATGTTCTGTCAGTCATTTTTATTCCTCGGTCGGTTAGAAGTATCCTCAGTGTTTCAGCAATATCTTCAGAACTAATACAGCTTGAAATACAGCCTGATACAGCTTGAAATACAGCCTGATACAGCTTGAAATACAGCCTGATGCAGCTTGGAATACAGCCTGATACAGCTTGAAATACAGCCTGATACAGCTTGAAATACAGCCTGATACAGCTTGAAATACAGCCTGATACAGCTTGAAATACAGCCTGATACAGCTTGAAATATATATTGAAAACGTATCATGTACAAAGAGACCAAAATATCATAATCCTACGTAGACAGAAAAAATTAAAGATGGAGAAAAACAAATCAAAACTATGCAGCTGAGTTCACTCAATTGTAGTATCAGTAGCAGCTGAGTTCACTCGGGTGTAGTATCAGTAGCAGCCGAGTTCATTTAGGTGCAGTATCAGTAGCAGCTGAGTTCACTCAGGTGTAGTATCAGTAGAAGCTGTGTTCACTCAAGTGTAGTATCAGTAGCAGCTGAGTTCACTCAGGTGTAGTATCAGTAGCAGCCGAGTTCATTTAGGTGCAGTATCAGTAGCAGCCGAGTTCATTTAGGTGCAGTATCAGTAACAGCTGAGTTCACTCAGGTGTAGTATCAGTAGCAGCCGAGTTCACTCAGGTGTAGTATCAGTAGCAGCTGAGTTTACTCAAGTGTAGTATCAGTAGCAGCCGAGTTCACTCAGGTGTAGTATCAGTAGCAGCCGAGTTCATTTAGGTGCAGTATCAGTAGCAGCTGAGTTCACTCAGGTGTAGTATCAGTAGCAGCCGAGTTCACTCAGGTGTAGTATCAGTAGCAGCTGAGTTTACTCAAGTGTAGTATCAGTACCAGCTGAGCTCACTCAGGTGTAGTATCAGTAGCAGCCGAGTTCACTCAGGTGCAGTATCAGTAGCAGTTGAGTTCACTCAGGTGTAGTATCAGTAGCAGCTGAGTTCACTCAAGTGTAGTATCACTAGCAGTTGAGTTCACTCAGGTGTAATATCAGTAGCAGCCGAGTTCACTCAGGTGTAGTATCAGTAGCAGCCGAGTTTACTCAAGTATAGTATCAGTAGCAGCTGAGTTCACTCAGGTGTAGTATCAGTAGCAGCTGAGTTCACTCAGGTGTAGTATCAGTAGCAGCTGAGTTCACTCAGGTGTAGTATCAGTAGCAGCCGAGTTCATTTAGGTGCAGTATCAGTAGCAGCTGAGTTCACTCAGGTGTAGTATCAGTAGAAGCTGAGTTCACTCAGGTATAGTATCAGTAGCAGCTGAGTTCACTCAGGTTTAGTATCTGGTAGGAAAACAAACTCAAATTATTTCGTTTCCAGGCTTCAAACTGTTAACACTTTATTCTGATTGTTCTATTCAAATATGTAACATTTTGCTCTTAGCACCAGATATTTGATTAGTTAATTTGCATTAATCAAGTGACTAAGTTGTTCTGGTCAAATTAATGCGCCAGTTTGAGTTGACTTCACAAATCACTGTTTTCCTCTTTTCCTTCTGTTGCTCCTTATTTTATATCAAACTTGATTTGTTGATAAGTACCTGAATCGTCTCGCTGTATGAAGACATGAGGGGACAATATCAAGAATAGATCACATATGCAGTTCAACCTTGACACCTCTTAAAAAGCATTTTTGAACGTGCTATGAAAGTTTGAGCAAATATCTGTCTCGATATATGAAGTAACTTCCACCATACAATGATCGCGATTTTCTGTAGCATCACAGTTTTAAAGTGAAAACAAAGCAGTTGATAGAAGTAAGGGACAAAACATCAGAATTATAAGAAGATGGATGAATTTAGTCGACGTAAACTACATTTAGTGTAAGTTTGAGTAAGTTAAATGTTGCAAGTATTCATATCACTCACTCTCTCAATGACCGTAAACATTACCTACACTCCTACTCACACGTTTGTAAAGCAAAGTAATAAAAAATTTCTTGTTATTGATTATCACTCTATTAATTTAGCTTTTAACATGCAGGTTTGTAGAATAGTTTTATATAATGCATTTGTCTGAGTACCGGATTTAGCTACCTGAAATACCTATCATTGTTTTGGTGCTAAAGATCAAATTAAGTCACATACAAAGTATTCTTGTAGAGATGTTTGCTCCGACATACGATGCTGCCAATATACAAATCAAATTTCATTGGATTAGTTTTTGCATGTCGTTAGCCGAGGTTTAACTGCCGTTCAAAGAACCATCAAGATCTACGCTTCGGGGTAATGCCATCATGTAAACATAAACTACTTGATGTTGTACAAGCGATTAGGATATTTAGAACTACTCTGGTAGTCTCTCTTCTGCCTGCAACCCAGAGCATATTGAACAGTTCCTCTCTATAACCTTGCTTTTTATAAGTTAGTAGTTAAAGGCAAGGGTTAACAGAGAATAAGAGTATCTTTTGCTAGTTCTCAGACCTACTTGATAAAACCTTCCAAACTAGTTACATCTCTTGTTGCAGAGCGCCCAAGTTGACGGTACAAATCAAGACCTGTACTTGTCTATGATGCAACTGATGGCAGTTGCTACAGATATGAGTTATCTTCTCTATGCACTAGGAGGGTTAATGATTGTTATTGCAGCGGTCCTTTTTACACGCCTATGCTTGAAGGTATGGTGAGAGCTCTCAGAGGTAACAGCCCTCTTGCGAGCACCAGTAATTCTATTTCTTTTGCTATTACGGTAATTAATTTTTGAACTATTGTTATTAAATGCCACAAGGCCAACAGGCGGAGTTATGCACTTGTTGTCTCGTATCGTAAGTATTGTTACATGGTAAATAATGCACAGTTTTGAGTTGTTTGGATTTGATTTTCCCCTCTATTACATACGAAAATGTACAAAGAGACTGAGAGTTTTAAGTTAGACATAATGTTTCATGGATGCCATAGACATCTGCCTACAATAGTTTATGTCATTACCTAACTATAGACAATTGCCTACAGTAGTCTATGCTAGATAATTATTTTACACATCTTTTACATTTATACATTTACTGGCTGTGCTACCCGGCGTTGCCCGGGTAATAGAAAAGTCTTTAGACAGAAAATTGATTTGTATTTAACATATAACAACATTTGCCATTCTAACTTTCAAACTACATATCATGAGAAAAGTGTTTTGTCTTATAAACAATGAGAAGTAGTGAGAGTTGCTTGCTATAAGCCTGCGCGCTATTAGTCAGTACGTTTAATAATGTGAGCGAACAGCTTCTTGTGACGTTGCTATAACCCGTGCTGACGCAAAGCCGTTAGGTATTTGCTCTCATATAATGACTTATATTGGCAAGCTCGCAATTCAATTTCTGTAGTCTAGTGAGTAGGGCATCCAATTGGTGAAAGCCATGGTCTGAGATCGAATAATCTTCAGTACGGAATCTTTTTTCCAAGATTTTAAGATTTATAGCTGGACAATCAGACCTACGAATACACATACAGCGACTAACTTTGAGAAATATACATGTAGATAATTGAAAGTAGCGAGAAATTTTTATTGTTACATCATTGTTACTTGCTACCATAGACCTATTAACTGTAGTATTGTATTAACTATTAGTATAATTATTAGGTCTATGCTTGATGCGCACTCTCTTTTATGCCTATGTCTCTCACAAGTACTTTTAACTGTCCAGCAATAAAGCAATTGCCAATTCATTATTTATGCTCGAGTGTATGGCTGTGTTGTCGACATGGGTTTGTTGTGCTGCAGAACAGGCATAAAGATGAACTGGAGCCGCTGGTGGGTGAACCTGCTGCTACCACTTACAATAGTACAGGGCAGGGTCCGTCAGCTCCTCTCCTCGAAGACTCTACCCTTTCTGCATCAACAGAGCCAGAACTTTCATCCCACGCGGACTCCGACTAAGAACTAGTCAGATAAAATCATGCAGTCAAAAGCTTCCAGTGTTTTATAACAAATTATTAGCTTCCATTCAAAAATTGTTTGGATCGTGATAACACTCATGAAATAGTCTTTGCTATAGTTTAGACAGTTTTTGAGAAGGTCTAGATATTTGAGGTCACGCTATCTGACAAGCTTCTAATTTGTATAAAGCGATTAGAAGCAATTAAAACTATAATATAATATAACTTGTTCTTTTGAACTTTGGTGCTATCTGTCAATCAGTGAGTCATTTGTTATTCCTAGATTATCATATTTGAGTCTTTTTATTGTATTATTTTTGAAAATCTTTTCACTTCATGACTTCATAGCATCATTCATTATAGCCATAAAAAAACATTATACATATTTTGAATTTGAAATAATATACATGTGCACACAGGTATGATGTATGTTCGATGGCTGTCATATGCAGAATAATGCCTAAATGCAGAGAAACCATATTAGTAAGATGGCATCATCATCATGACCAGATAGTAGATTTGCAAACAAGTACATGTAACTTTTATAGAGTTTTTATCGAGATAACTTTATAATAACAAGTTATTTCATCTGGTACATAGTTTGTAATCTATCAACCTTGTTGCACTTTGATACGTGAGAACATATTCCCAATAGCTGAACACATGGTTCCACAGCAGCAGTCGATGAGGGATGTGACGTATTCCATAGTGCAAGTGAAAATGATCTTGTAGCATTTTAGTCCGGGTGTGACCCACCAGATGAGGCAGCAAGACATGCAGGCGTAGAAGCATCCCCAGTAGAGACCAGCGCACCAGGTAGAAATAACAGTACAGAACAGATAGCAGTACTTTCTGCTGCCCTCATAGCAGTTGAAACCACACTTCCACGCGCATTCGGGAGAGTGGCTAGCATCGGGCTCTCCAAATACTTCCTCAAAAGTTGCCTGAAAACAATATTGGTTTATCAAATACATTCTTTATGGTAACACTTGAAATTTGGTTGTTTTTAACCCTAATTTCACCAATATATCATATTTTACGATTAGGAGTCGTCAACCTACATGTTTACTCTGTGGTGAATGTACACGGCTATAACAGAGCGGTTATGTTATACAGACAGTAAACAAAAATCTCTCCTAGATTAAAATAATTATAAAGATAATAGCGTTGCTTCGCAATCGAACGCTAGATAGAAGCGCTTGTTGGTGTTCACCCTTCCTACCAATCTGTTTGACCAATGATATACAGCCCCAATTTTGGGCTGTATATTTTGGGGGCCATTTTGGGCTGTATATCATTGGTTTGACTCAGAGAATGATATGTATATATAAAAGCTAAAGGATTTATATGATTAAAATTTCTAATGACAGCTAAAATGTTCTTGCACGCTTGGTGCTCATCAGGCAGCCACAACAAAAATGAATCATAAAAATCATCTAGTTTTAATATACTGAACTAATAGAGTTGAGAGTTCTCTTTTTAACTTAATTAATTTGAAACGACATTTTATATACATGTATATAAACAAATTTTCGCTGATATGTATATATATTATATATATCAAATATATCTGATACATATATATCAGATATATCACATTCAATGAGTGTGTCGTACAAATATGTCTAATAAACAACTGAATAGGAAAAATAATAATCTTCCAATGACTTTGAAGCTTGGAATAAAATTGATGTTTTGTTAAAGTAAATAACCAAACATAAAGAGCATTAATTTAGACATGCATGAACTGTTGTGCTAAGCCATTTGCTTTAATTGCTTTTTTAAGCAATATAATGCGACCAGCTGAATTTTTTCAAGTAAATTTAGGAACGGAATGTTTACTAGATGCTAAGAGACAAAAGCATTGTTTGCCATTACTGTATGAAATTATAAATGATCTCTCCTTACTACACAGTGATCTCTTCTTCTTACACAATGATCTCTCCTTACTACACTGTGTTTTCTCCTTACAAGATAGTGATCTCTTCTTACTACACAATGATCTCTAATTACTATCCATTGATCTTTCCTTATCACGAAATTATCTATCTTTGCGACACAATGCTCTCTCTTTACTATACAGTGATCTCTCCTTACTACACAGTGATCTCTACTTACAACACAGGGATCTCTCCTTACTACAGAGTGATCTCTTCTTACTACACAGTGATCTCTCCTTACTTCCTTACTACACAGTGATCTCTTCTTCTTACACAATGATCTCTCCTTACTACACAGTGTTCTCTCCTTACAAGATAGTGATCTCTCCTTACTACACAGTGATCTCTACTTACTACACAGTGATCTCTTCTTCTTACACAATGCTCTCTCCTTACTACACAGTGATCTCTACTTACAACACAGTGATCTCTTCTTCTTACTCAATGCTCTCTCCTTACTATACAGTGATGTCTCCTTATTACACAGTGTTCTCTACTTACGTACAACACAGTGATCTCTTCTTCTTACACAATGATCTCTCCTTACTACATAGTGTTCTCTCCTTACAAGATAGTGATCTCTCCTTACTACACAGTGATCTCTACTTATTACACAGTGATCTCTTCTTCTTACACAATGCTCCCTCATTACTACACAGTGATCTCTTCTTACAACACAGTGATCTCTTCTTCTTACACAATGATCTCTTTTTACTATACAGTGCTCTCTCCTTACTACACAATGATCTCTACTTACTACACAGAGATCTCTTCTTCTTACACAATGATCTCTCTTTACTACACAGTGCATCCTCCTTACTACACAATGATCTCTAGTATGTACTTTTAGAACAAACAGTTCGGACAAGCAGATGCGCTTCAAAGCAAAATCTAACTGCCATTTTACCTCATTGACAAATCAAAAAGTCACAGTAGATGTGTTTTTTCTTGTCATATATTCATAACATGGTCAAAAGTTGTCATTGAACTCACGCCATTAGCAAAGATGGTCTGCTACAAGCTCAAGATATAATATGATCTTTAAAATACAGAGACTGTGTCAACTGACATATAGGACGGTCAGAAGTTAAAGAGCAGTGATGCCAAAGTTGAATCAACCTTGCTGCACTTTGATACGAGAGAACATATTCCCGTAAGCTGAACACATGGTTCCACAGCAGCAGTCGATGCAAGATGTGACGTATTCCATAGTGCAGTTGAAAAGGATCTTGTAGCACTTGAGTCCGGGTGTGACCCACCAGATGAGGCAGCAAGACATGCATGCGTAAAAGCATCCCCAGTAGAGACCAGCGCACCAGGTAGAAATAGCGGTACAGAACAAATAGCAGCACTTTCTGCTGCCCTCATAGCAGTTGAAACCACACTTCCACGCGCATTCGGGAGAGTGAGTAGCATCGGGTTCACCAAAAACCTCTTCAAAAGTTGCCTACAAATTTTTCAAATGTTTAAATGTATTACTAGAAGTATTTTAATAAATAGTTTTAAATGTATTTTAGTTAGTTATCAGTAAAGCAAACAGAGAAAAAGCATCCACAGATGTTCATCTAGAAAGATATAATATAATTGAGCTCTGATAAGTATTTCAAACATGTTAAGGCATACTCACACAATGCTAGGTCATCAAGCTTGGTGTTAGATGTTTCTGTTGCACTCTGTTATTGTTAGCATATCATGTTTTGTGTTAGATGTCTGTGTAAACACTCTGTTATTGTTAGGTCATCAAGTTTGGTGTTAGATGTCTCTGTAGCACTCTGTTATTGTTAGGATGCCAAGTTTGGTGGTAGATGTCTCTGTAGCACTCTGTTATTGTTAGCATATCATGTTTTGTGTTAGATGTCTGTGTAAACACTCTGTTATTGTCTATTGTTTGTTATAAGCCCTCCGACTCCACAACCTTTACATCGCAGTCATAAATTATAGTTGGTGTAATTTTTATGGTAATTGAACTTTTCATTTTAAATCCTTGTTCATCAGCCTAATAAACAATTGACGTTGACGATTCATTAAGAGCAGCCTCTGGAAGTGCTCTCTGTTGGGTAAAGTGAGCACAAGCATATTATAATAAACACCTTCATAGCATTTCGATATGTAAATAAGTAACTACCTTTATTATTGCACTTTACTGTCAATATAAATATATAAACTTAATTCTCATATCAAGATAACTGCTAGTTATTTAAATACTAATTTTAATACTGCTATTAATTTAAAAACTATAAAGTTAATAATTTTAATACTATTCAAATGCTATTTATTCAAAGTGGTAATGCCCTACTACCTTGAGAAAAGGTTATAGATGTTTTAACATAAAATACAGACAGTCATTAAATTGCTAATTAAAGAATGTTTTTAGAAAGATGTAGCAGTAATGACTTGTCAGTAGGTATCTGTACACATCTCAGCAGAAAAACAAATCTTGCTGATTTAAAACACTTTAGAGAACAAGTGTGAGGTGAATAATAAACTGTTAAGAGCTCGATATAGATCTTACAAGCTCAAGCTTAAATGTTAGATGTTGGATGTTAGATGTTAAATGTTAAATGTTAGATGTTAGATGTTAGATGTTAAATGTTAGATGTCAGATGTTAGATGTTAGATGTTAGATGTTGGATGTTAGATGTTAGATGTTGGATGTTAGCTGATAATACTAATATATTAAAGGCAAATGAATGGATGAGACTTGGGGAATGAGACGAATGAGCTTTAACAAAAGTTGAAATGTCTTTCATATTAATCTTACCGATAGGTTCTCATTCAGGTTGTTAGGATCCCTGTTAACCATGTCAGGTCTGCCATCTTCACCCATTTTTACTGTTTAGTGGTCAGCGAGTAGAACGAAAGTGCGAAGCTGTCGCCGTCGATGCTGCCAAAAAGTGATTGTCTTTACAGGCGAAGCACATTCTTAAGGCAAGCTAAACTCGCTAGCGTTGCTAGACACCAGTTTTTACAACTAATTTCTTTTCTGTTTGGCATAATGGTCAGTCTAAGAGTTATTGATGCCGGAATTTTTGTCCCCATTGAAATAATGGTTGGTTCTATTCAACCAAATACCTTGTAAAGTAAATGCAGCACTTCTATTGTAACCAAGCACATCAGGGGGTTCATGCTATTCACCCTTGTTTATTGACAAAATATATGCAATAGGCTGAGTCCGTTCTCCGATACAACCAATCTTATTGGTTAAAAACAGTGAAGAGGCGTGTCTAAATTATTTATTAGTTACATTTTGCTTGGACCTAGCTCGCGAATTTCTGGAAGATATGCAACTTTATTATTTGAACATATTTTAAGATATACTTAATTACTTTATCCTTTTAAAAGTACAATGCTATCAGTGAATTAAGTGATGAGGCTGATACAGTTGATATGATATAAAATGATCTTACCCTACTTCAGCTTCACAAATATTCAACAAAAAACCGTCGCTACTAGCCATAATTCTTACATAAATTCACCCTTTCTACGTTTAGCAGTTTTGTTGTTGGATAGATGTGAGACTAGAAACGTGTAAAAAAATATTTGAATATTATTTAGCCTAAACTCAAGGTTGTATCTAGATTAAGTTAGCGCTCATCAGACTACTGAGTTCTGGTTAACTCTTACTGTGGTTAACATGGTTAATGTGGACAACACGTCTGAACCTGTTCCTGCCCGCCGGATTACATTTTTGTACTGCCACGAGAGGGACTCTTGTAATGCAAAAGCTAGTGTTCCCTAATATGATTTTTGTATGCGGTTTATGGAAAGTAAAGTCAAAAGCATAGGAGAGTCATTATGGTAATGACTGGCTGTAAGAGAGAACATGTTAGCAAGGTACTTTCAGCATTCCTTTGCGTTTTATAAATATTTTTAAAAAGTATGTCAGCGTTTAAAAATTAGGCCATGAGAGAGTGAGTGTGCATTATCCATCTGTTGACATATACGGTCGGTATCTATGCATATTTTCCTAGCCGTAACACCTGGTGAGACATACATGTAAGTACTATTTTTTCGGTAGACTCCCCTCCCCCGCCTTTGATTGAGGTTTTACATCGACCATGGTCATTTCACAACCAGCTTGGTTATTGGTAATACGCTTAGAAAGCAAGACACACCGTGTTTCCATGCTTCGAACCGGTTCGGAGTTGCTTTCACTCCGAATCTTAGAAACAGTAAAATCGGACCGCATTCGATACCATTTCGTTTCACTAAATTTGTACAAAGACATTCGTTGCGAGAAAAAAGTCTATTTTGGAAAAGTTTTATTTTGAGGTATACATCGCAAAGCTTTGATCAATCTGCAATGGGCAATTCCGAATCTGAAATTTAGTAGGGTGCTAGTTCATCGGCAGAGGGCAACTCCAAACCCATTCGAAGCATGGAATGCAGTGATAATGTCTGCGCTCATAGCCATGTAATGTTTGTATTTATAGTGAAGTTGTCCTCAATGTCAAAATAAATCAATCAACTATATCAGCTAGATTTATTTGTATTATTTTGTACTACTAGTTGAAAACAACTACTTTGTATTCAAGGCAATATTCCTCTATAGTCGCTGAATTATATCTATTCTTGTCAACGTTTTTCTATTTGCCAAGACACTCAAACCCGACCAGCGATAAGCAGGAGAAAATAAACAGCTTTTGTGTTGTACATTTAGCTTGTTTGCATAATAGAGCTGTAACTTTCATGATATGAACAACATTTTATTGGTTTCCAAGTCCTTACCCCAGCTATCTATAATACAAACAAACATAATACAAGCGCACAGTGAACAACCAGCAATCAGAATGTTCATAAACTGTATGATTCAAATATATAAAACTTTTTATCTGATTTTATTTTAAAAAGAAAAGAATGATATAAATTTATAGAGCTTCTCATTAGCCCTGAGATATCTTGATATTACTGAGCAGCAGTCCACAAGTAGAAGCGCAAGGCCCAAGGCAGCAAGCCAGGCAGGTTTCATAAAACTTCTGTTGCATTCCACAGTACAGACGGAACCTCTTGAGGCCAGGGGTCCATGAGTAGATGTAGGAAAAGGTGAGGCACGCGAACTCACAGCCCCAGCAGAGACCGCAGAGCCACGAGCAAAGGACAGTCAGAGTTGCGTAACAGCATTTTCTTCCGCCTTCATAGCATAAATTTGCACAGTTCCATGCGCATTCAGGGGAGTGAGCTGACTCGGGCTCACCAATGACATCTTCAAACCTAACCTGTTAAAACATAGACATAAGACAATGTACAAGTCGTCTGTTACTTCATCTCACATTGCTCAGCGGAAAAGCATTCGGGGTTAAAAAGATTCTTATGATATCTAATGATAAAAAATTATACACTCAACTGAAAATGATTAAAAATTAAACAAAACAACTTCAAAAGATTTACTGAGTGATGGCAAGAAAACTATTTATATTTCCAGTTATTATTTTTTCAAAGTATGCTTCTCACAGTCAGCATACAAAATGGTACGAGTTTATTTTAAATTTTGTAAGAGCAATAATAATAAAAAGAAAACCCTTCTAATAAATTTTGACTCCCAATAATTTCTCTAGCTATTCTGAGTTTAGTGAACCAGAAAAGGTTTGACTATATGAATAACGGGTGATTTTCATGGAGTAATCAAGTTGACAAGTAAACATCATGTTGAGTTCATAGAGTGATCAGTGTAGGAGTGGTCGGTCAGTTAAAAGTCATACTAAGATAAGCGAAGAAAAGGGCTTTCTAGATTCTCTTGACTTCTTATATAACTTCATCAGTGATTGATAATTTTCCTCACAAAAATTTCGTTTGTCAAAGCGGTCATAACCGAGGTTTCTTCATCACTAAATTACTAGCAAAAAGGTTGATCACTTGTGGCTCATCATAGACACCTGCCAAACCAGTCACTTTGTATCTTACATCTAGACTTCTCCTTTCTGTCTAAACCACATTTCTACTTTTACACACAAAATTTCCCTTTTGATTGGCACTCATGGCGAGGATGAGTCGCTGAAATATTTACCCTGAGTTCGTCATTGATGCTGTTAGGATCTCTGTTAAGCATATCCAACTTCTTCGGTTCAGCCATCGTGTGAAACAGTGTCAGTGCTGGAAGGTAGGCACAGCTGGGGGTTGATTATGTGACTGATGTCAGCGCTGCCGGGTTAGGGCTTATATGGCAGCTACAATATAGCAACCTAATCAGAAATGTCAAGAACAGCGAGGCAAACATGTTAGGTATCTATGCCCTTATCTTTCTCTCTACCTTCTTGTCCTGGGTGTGCGATAATAGTCTTTGAAATACAACGTGGCATTTTGAAAAGCTACACCGCTGAACTTGACTGTTTTTGATCACCGCTCATCAGTCTATTGATATAATGCGAGGGTAACACCTGCCCGCTAGCTTAAGTGAGAACTCGCTCTATAAAGTAAAGTGATGCGCTGATGCCCTGGATACTTACAAGCTTGTAACAATATTAATGGGGGTCTGTGGTAGCCTGTGATTTTAGCTGCTGAAATTTGTCAAGCTATAATTATAGTTCTCACGAAACCCTTCGGCTCTCTACCTGCATGCAGTTTATAACTTGGTTGGTTAGCCGATAAAGCTCCTAGCCTTAATACTCAGCTTTTGGAGCCATGAGATTATGGACTAAAGGCTAAACTTTTGAAACTGCAGCATATTTTGTCTCAAAGAAATATATTATACAAACGCTTAAATTGTATATATTACTTTATTGGCAACAATTTCATTTCAAACAGAAATGTTTTCTGAATTATGCCACATAAAAATCATGAAACAAAATACAGCAGAAAAAGAGGGCAGCAGTTAACAACTAATCCAAAGTAACGACGGTCGATGGCTCTAGAACTGTTATCGTTCAGAATCTCTGTAGTAAAACAAATTTACTCTCAGATGTGTAAAATAGGCTGCTCGTCTATACCTGCTGCAATCTGCAGATTACCAATAGCATACCTGCTGCTACCTGCAGACTACCGATAGCTTGCCTGATACAATCTGCAGACTACCAATAGCATACCTGCTGCTACCTGCAGACTAACAATAGCATACCTGCTGCAATCTAAAGACACATAACAGCAAACAAAAAATATCCGCACAAATGAGTTGCCAAACCTGAGTATGTTTTATTGAGTCATTACAATCCGAAAAATAACGAATACATTTTAACTGTCAGGATTTATCCTTGCTATTTGTGGAGTTGAGTCAAAACTTTTCTGTAATAGTTTTATAACTCAAAAAAATCAAAAACTGGCGAAGTCTAAACTAGTCTGTGCCTTATGCTTGTGTTACCTGGATATTACTGAACAACAAACTGCAGATGGAACGAAAGAAAGCCAGAAAACAGTCAGAGCAAATTATATAGAAATTTTTCTGTATTCCACTAGCATTACATAGCTCTAAGGTTGGCTGCCTATGTATTGATGTCTGCCAATTTTGACACAGTCATGCAGAGTATTACTGTGATGGCGCTTTAAAGAACATTCTGGGGTTCTAGGACATGCAGCCTTCACATCTTGCTGCTAAGATACAAAAATAACACTGGTTTGTGATGTATTTGTTTATATATATTCTATATCTACACAAAGTTATAGATCAGATAAGACAAAAGTTGCAAATATTGGCTGCTACAAAACAAGGATATAATATGATTTCGAAATGTACAGGAAGTGTTTGTAAACTGACACATGCCGCTGTCAGAAGTTAAAGAGTAGCAATGACAGAATCGAATCAACCTTGCTGCACTTTGATACGTGAGAAACAATTCCCGAAAGCGGAACACATGGTTCCATAGTAGCAGTCGATGCAAGAAATGACGTATTCAATAGTACATTTGAAAATGATCTTGTAGCACTTGAGTCCGGGTGTGACCCACCAAATGAGGCAACAAGACATGCAGGCGTAAAAGCATCCCCAGTAGAGACCAGCGCACCAGGTAGAAATCGCTGTACAGAACAGATAGCAGCACTTTCTGCTGCCCTCATAGCAGTTGAAACCACACTTCCACGCACATTCGGGAGAGTGAGTGGCATCGGGTTCACCAAAAACCTCTTCAAAGGTTGCCTACAAATGTTTCAAAAGTCTGCATGTATTGCTCGAAGTATTGTCATAAATAGTTTCCAATGTATCTTACTAAGTGACATGCAGTCACTTGTCAGTAGGTATCTGTACACACTTCAGCAAAAAAACACAAATCTTGCTGATTTAAAACACTTTAGAGAACAAGTGTGAGGTGAATAATAAACTGTTAAGAGCAAGATATACATGTCGATCTTATAAGCTTAAAGTTTGCAGATAGATATTAAATGTTAGATGTTAGATGTTAGCTGATAATACTAACATATTAAAGGCAAATGAATGGATGAGACTTAGGGAATGAGACGAATGAGCTTTAACAAAAGTTGAAATATTTTTCATATAGATCTTACCGATAGGTTCTCATTCAGGTTGTTAGGATCCCTGTTAACCATGTCAGGTCTGCCATCTTCACCCATTTTTACCGTTTAGTGGTCAGCGAGTAGAACGAAAGTGCGAAGCTGCCGTCGTCGATGCTGCCAAAAAAGTGATTGTCTTTACAGGCGAAGCACATTCTTAAGGCGAGTAAACTCGCTAGCGTTGCTAGACACCAGTTTTTACAACTAATATCTTTTCTGTTATGCATAATGGCCAGTCTATTGATGGTGGGGTCCCCATTAAAATAATAGTTTGTTCTATTCAACCAAATGCCTTGTAAAGTAAATGCAGCACTTCTATAGTAAACAAACGCATCAGAGGGGTTCATGCTATTCACCCTTGTTTATTGACAAAATATATGCAATAGGCTGAGTCCATTATTTGATACAACCAATCTGATTGGTTAAAAACAGTGCAGAGGTGCATCGAAGTAATTTAATTGGTCACAGTTTGAAATTTTTTGTAAAATATGTAATTTTATTATTTGAACATATTTTAAGATATACCTAATTATTACAGCTATTGTTTCTTTGAGTTCAATTCAAGTAGGCCTACAAATCAAGTGATGAAGCTGATACATTTGACATGACAGGACATGGCTCTACTTTTAGCATCACAAACATTCGACAACAGGTCATCACTGCTAGTCGTAATTCTAACAAAACTTTATCTTTTCTTTGCTTAGCAATTAGTAATTACAGAGTTGTAAGGTTGGCTACTCAAGTTTTGAAGACAGATCATTTTAATACAACCACGGGAACTGAAGGGCACTTCACGGCTGGTTCACACTTCATCACAGTATGTTGGTATTATACCCACAATACATTCACGGCTGGTTCACACTTCATCACAGTATGTTGGTATTATACCCACAATACATTCACGGCTGGTTCACACTTCATCACAGTATGTTGGTATTATACCCACAATACATTCACGGCTGGTTCACACTTCATCACAGTATGTTGGTATTATACCCACAATACATTCACGGCTGGTTCACACTTCATCACAGTATGTTGGTATTATACCCACAATACATCAGTGATCATCTGTGATAATATTGTTCACAATATCGCAAACTCATCTGCGTTTACATCAACGAAGTGAATAGTCCATGACGTGGTGTTCTCATTATGCGATGCAGTGGCTGAAAAGATCAAATACTAGTCCCGCAGTAACTGTTTTGAGGGAATCGTCGATCAAGCAAACCGTGACAGTTGATCAGTATCGCGAAGGTGGTACGCGATGCACAGACTGTTGTGGGTGCTCGGCGAAATATTAAAAAAGTTTGAAAGCTGCAATATTCCGCACGTTTCCTTGGCTTTTAGGGTGCACCTAGTCAACTAATAATCGCTAGAGAGAACAACTCCAACTTACGGCGATATACAGAAGTGTGAACCAGCCTTTATAAGAAATTTTAGAGGCGGAGGACATGATATCAATTAAATCTATCTGTAGCCAATTATCTTTAAGTTCTGCTTTCTCTTAAACCATGGCTAACTAACATGAACTATTTTGAGCTAAACAGGTATTGTGTTGTTACAGTTTGACTGTTATTGTATCATTGTTTGAGAATCTTTACGATAAATTTTCTTCCTTGAAAAATGAGAAATCATTTCTTTACGATTTTTTGGCACAATCTCCTTAAAATAATTGCTTATAAAGTATTTTCATACATATAATTAGTTAAAAATAATATATACTGATGTGTAATATATATTTAATGGTTGTCATACAGGATAAGGCTAAATTTACAGAAACAGCAGTAGTAAGTTGGTCTGATCATGAGCAATGAGTAACTGTAGGATTGGCCATATTTCTTGTAGCCGTCATAGAGAGTACATGTGCTTACAGAGAGTACATGTGCTTACAGAGATTAAAACTTGGCTGTTCTATCGACCTTGTTGCACTTTGATACGCATAAACATATTCCCAATGGCTTCACACATAGTTCCAATACAACAGTCGATGCAGTCAGCCACATATGTGTTGAGACGCCAAAGATGATGTCGTTGCACTCGAGTCTGAAACTTGGAACTGCTCTGCCTGTCATAGACTTATATTAACTAATAGCCTTTCACTAGTGATGAATTCTGGCTGCTAAACACTAACAACTGCTGAGATAGCAGCCTTTGCATCTTGCTGCCAAGACACAAAAATAACACCGGTTTGTTTTTTATTTATTCATATATATTTCACAGCTACACAAATTTATGGCCGGATAAGACTCACAAAAGTTGCAAATACTGGCAGCTGCAAAATAAGGATATAATATGATTTCGAATGTACAGGAAGTGTTTGTAAACTGACACATACAATTGTCAGAAGTTAAAGAGTAGCGATGCCAAAACTGTATCAACCTTGCTGCACTTTGATACGCGTAAACATGTTCCCAACAGCCGAACACATGGTTCCACAGCAGCAGTCGATGAGAGCGGCGACATATTGCATAGTGCAAGTGAAAATGATCTTGTAGCACTTGAGTCCGGGTGTGACCCACCAGATGAGGCAGCAAGACATGCAGGCGTAGAAACATCCCCAGTAGAGACCAGCGCACCAGGTAGAAATAACAGTACAGAACAGATAGCAGTACTTTCTGCTGCCCTCATAGCAGTTGAAACCACACTTCCACGCGCATTCGGGAGAGTGAGTGGCATCGGGTTCACCAAAGACCTCTTCAAAGGTTGCCTAAAATATTATTTATCAAATGAACACTTTGAAATATAATAATTTTGTTCTTTTTGAACCCTAATTTCACCAATATAATATATTTTATGACTAGGAGTCTCCAACCTCCATGTTTACTCTGTGGTGAATGAATGCATCTACAGAGCAGTTATACAGACGGTAAACAAACATCTCTCCTAGTTTAAATTGGGGAAAAAATAAAGTTGCCAAAAGAAGTTATGTTAAGGCTTAAGGGTTGTCATTTTTTTCATTGTGATTTGATTTTTTGCCTACTTTTGCGATGAATGGATAATTATACTCATTTAGAAGCAGTGAGCTTTCAATGTTAGTCGATAAGTGGACACCTCTCTAAAAAAACGTGTTGGAACAAGCGAGACAGTTATTACTATTGACAAGTGGTGACAGCCAACCATTCTTTCATGCGCTGCTGCTAATGTCAGCGTGGCATGCATAAGAGTAAAAGGTTTTTATTAAAAAAGCATTTTCAATGTAATTTGCGTGGCAATGTTTGTCTCTGTGAATAGAGTGGCCTCAAAGCTATCAACAGCTTCGATAACTGAAACAGTTGAGTTGTGCTCTTTATCTTCTAGTACTCGTGAGTGAGAGAGCTAGAGAGCAGCCGTAGCCACGCGGGCTAGAACACCCGACTTACAAACAACAGGCCGAGTTTCAATTCCTAAAAAGGGCCACTGGTAGTGACTGCAATGACATCTGACCTGGGCATTGACCATTGGACCATATCAAAGTTCCCTTGCCACTTAACTCAGATACGTTTAGCGTATATCACAGAGTCATAGTTTGTGCACCAAAGTTCCTAAAAAACTCTCACTGGCTCCTCTTGCAGTAAACTAAGCAGACATCATACTATCATTAAGGGATTACTCACTCACTCCTGAGTTTCTCATCGCTTTCCTCAAACTATATTTACTGAAGGTAACTTTTAAATATAGTAATTCCTTCTATTCAAACATCAATATATAACTGATATAAAGTATATAATATATATACCTTATATAAGGTATATAATATATATAACTTATACAAAGTATGCAATATATATAACAACAATTTTGTTTCCTCACCCCGGTTAACCCTTATGGGTGGTAATTTCTGCTCTAACTCGGGTCTCCTACCAGAGACCTGAAAGTTTTAGCACTCGCCTCAAGGTATATATATATATATATATATATATATATATATATATATATATATATATATATATATATATATATATATATATATATATATATATATATATATATATATATAGGCCTATATATATATATATATATATGCCTATATATACATATATATATATATAAGTTACATACATATATATATATATATAAGTTACATACATATATATATATATATATGTATGTAACTTATATAAGGTGTATAATATGTATAACTTATATAAGGTTTATAATACATATATACCTCAACTATTATAATACTTCAGTACATCTTTTAAAAAGGCTCGTAAAACTTTAAAAAAGCTAGTAAATGAATCCTGTCTATAAAATTATTTAATTACTGTATTGTTCTATGTAATTAGAATAGACAGCCATTTTATTGAAATTCTAGGCTCACATATTTTTTAAAGGAAGAGAGAAGCCTTTTAACACTGTCTGTCATAAAATATATACAATAAAACTTGTACAAACCTGCATAACTAAAATAACTCTACTTGTATCTTGACTTTGATGAGAAAAACAAGGTTCCTATTTCTATCGGAATTGCTCTGCCTGCCATAGACTTATATACTGATAGTCTTGAATGAATTCTGGCAGCTACACACTAACAACTGCTGAGATAGCAGCCTTTGCATCTTGCTGCCAAGACACAAAAATAACACCGGTTTGTTTTTTATTTATTCATGTATATTTCACAGCTACACAAATTTATGGCCGGATAAGACTCACAAAAGTTGCAAATTCTGGCAGCTGCAAAATAAGGATATAATATGATTTCTAAATGTACAGGAAGTGTTTGTAAACTGACACATGCCGCTGTCAGAAGTTAAAGAGTAGCAATGCCAGAATCGTATCAACCTTGCTGCACTTTGATACGTGAGAACATGTTCCCGAAAGCGGAACACATGGTTCCACAGCAGCAGTCGATGAGGGATGTGACGTATTCCATAGTGCAGTTGAAAATGATCTTGTAGCACTTGAGTCCGGGTGTGACCCACCAGATGAGGCAGCAAGACATGCAGGCGTAGAAGCATCCCCAGTAGAGACCAGCGCACCAGGTAGAAATAGCAGTACAAAACAGATAGCAGCACTTTCTGCTACCTTCATAGCAGTTGAAACCACACTTCCACGCGCATTCGGGAGAGTGAGTGGCATCGGGTTCACCAAAGACCTCTTCAAAAGTTGCCTACAAATTTTTCAAAAGTCTGCATGTATTACTAGAAGTATTTTTATAAATAGTTTAAATTGTATCTTGGTTAGTTATCAGTAACACAAACAGAGAAAAAGCATCCACAGATGTTCATCTAGAAAGATATAATATAATTGAGCTCTGATAAGTATTTCAAATAAATTAGGGCATACTCACACATTGTTAGGTCATGAAGTTTGATGTTAGATGTCTCTGTAGCACTCTGTTATTGTTAGCATGCCAAGTTTGATGTTAGATGTCTGTGTAAAAACTCTGTTATTGCCAGTTGTAAGCTTCTCACTAGCATCTTTATTTAATTGTAGTATTGTTACGGTACACATTCTAACTGGTAAATTTTTTATTTCAAATCGAAATTCTCATTATGAAATTTGTATGGCCCATTTATCAAGGGATGAGCGGCACCATCTAATACACCAGCTCGCAATATCAACAACACTCTGTTGAGATGTAGGCATAATTGCTTTGGCGTCAGCATATCCAAATTGCTATCACCATAGCATCCTACTACAGCAACAAGTAATGGTGTACTGATGTAATTGCAACCATTGTTGTAATGCAGGTTAGTCATGGCTTTTAGCTGTCGTGTTGTCACAAAAGTAAACAAACTTTTTTTCTGTAAAGTTTTTTGAAGTTTATAAAAGTCTGTTACTTTGAAATATGGCATGGATAGGAACCGCCTATTCACTGCAAACCAAACAGCTAATTTTAAATTAAAAATTTTAAGAATGATAAAACTTCAATGTGTAGCCTGTGTACCTGTGCTTGTTATCAGCAAAAACAAAATATGCGCATGGTTAGATAGTAGAAGCTAGATGTAGAGATTAGATATTACAGATCAGATAATAAAACCAACGTGTCAGTGCAAAGTGAGATGGATGAGATTTCGAAGAGTGTATTAAAATAAAAAGCTATGTTTCACATTCATCTTACCGATAGGTTGTCATTCAGGTTGTTAGGATCCCTGTTAACCATGTCAGGTCTGCCATCTTCACCCATTTTTACTGTCTAGTGGTCAGCGAGTAGAATGAAAGTAACATAGAATGAAAGTAACAAGCTGTTGCTCTAAATGCTGCCGAGAAAGTGGCTGTCTTAGTCAGCGAAGCACGATCATATGCAAAGCTAAAGTCGATGTGGTTGTTGCTAGACACCAGAGCTCTTTTATTGTTACTATTGTTTTTGTGAGACCATAATTAATTTTCTAAGAGTTATTGATGTTCCATCTGCTATCTAAATTTAAGCAAGATTCGTGTATGCAGCGATTGTCTCAGTTTAATGAAGCAATCTTGTTACCAGGAACGACGGATATTCAAGCCATTGTCTTAGCGTTTAATGAATGCGATACAATGATATACAACGTCAATGTATGAAGCAGGCTGAGCCAATCTTAAAGCCTGTATTCATTATGTAATAGTGTCTAGCTGATTGGTTGAATAACTGTAATAGTGTCTAGCTGATTGGTTGAATAACTGTAATGATGGAAGTTTAAAACATTAGGTAAACATTTTCTTTTACATCCGTAATACTTACTATTGTCTGAATAACGCTACAGACCTTACAACTTTTTAAATAAATAGTGGAGATACTGCTATTATAACCAACTAGTACTCTGGCAGTCTTGTGCGCAGTGAAAGACTTTCATGTGTAATAAGTCTGTGCATAATTATTCCATGATGCTACATTGTAGCAGGTGATGAAAGGATGCACTTGGTAGTGTGCCTTGCTGGTAAGCAGGATGTTTGAGCTTGATTCCGGTGTGATGCGTTTTTTTTCTATCGCACTGAGCATGACTTTGGACAGACAGACGGATGACACGGCTCCTATTATAGTAAGGATTTCAACTCATCAACTCCATCTGTTAAAAATAATCATTACCTTTGACCAGCTCAGCCCTAAAAACAACATACTGGTAGTTGTCTTGTGGGTTGCACATCTAAAAAGCAAAACTACAACAAAAAGCTTTAAAACGCTTTTTGTTGTAGCTTTGGGATATTTTGGCAGCTTTAATCTTTATTACAATCCTTCAATTTTTCATGACGTCATTCTATCATTGTCGGCCATCTTTATAGACAACTTTCATCGTTAATAACACAAAGCTTCTGCAATGAATTTTTGAAAACAATGCTTTTGTTTGCAATTTTTTTATTATTGTATCTAAATAACACCCAAAAAATTGTTAAATAAGAGAATGACGATTGTTTTCTACCAATATGGTGGCTTTTCGTGAATGAGTGCATGTGCAAACGGCTTGATGTTGTAAAAAAACGATGGATAAGAGTCGTGTCCTTCCGTTTATAGCCGCCGTAGGGGGTTAGGAAAATGATTGCATCATATAAGATTCAAACTCAAACATTCTGCTTGGAAGTTCAATACTCCACCTTCTCCAATACTCCACCTGCACCAATACTCTACCTGCTCCAATACTCCACCTGCTCCAATACTCCACCTGAACCCAATACTCCACCTGCACCAATACTCCACCTGCACCAATACTCCACCTGCACCAATACTCCACCTGCACCAATACTTCACCAGCACCAATACTCCACCTGCACCAATACTCCACCTGCACCAGTACTCCACCTGCTCCAATACTCACCCTGCTCCAATACTCCACCTGCTCCAATACTCCACCTGCACCAATACTCTACCTGCTCCAATACTCTTCCTGCTCCAATACTCCACTTGCACTAATACTCCACCTGCACCAAGCAACCACCTGGAACTATTAGGAAGTAATTGTGAGGATAGTTATTCTATGCGCTTTATCGGCACTCCTGATGATCTCTCACAGCACACTGGACTGCAGGTAGGGTACTAGTGTGTCTTATTTTTGCCATCCAGTCATCGCCGAACGAAAGTCTTACAATATGATTGGATGTCTCAACAGCGATAAAAATACCATTCAAAATATCATTAAACACGACTTATGGTAGAAACTAGACTCATAGTGATTTGCTATCTGAGTTCTTAGGCTGTAAAGTCTGCTATTCTTCATTTTCTGATTGAGATAAAATTACAGGCTATCAACAACACTTGTTTGTCCAAGTTCTAAGAAGTATTTTCTATGTTGCGCTGTTCTGTCGAAATAATGATCATGTGAAAATTGATTTTTTAATCATGTTAGATATGTTGTTTAAAACCAAACCAGTAGTGTATTACTATTATTATTGCAAAAGCTTTTTTTCACAGTCGTGTGGTGGTAGGTGACTGGTTTTAGTCCGTGTGGAATCCAGGTCTTAACAAAAGGCCAAAGGATCCAACATCTTCCTCAATTCCACTGAGAGAGGACCTTCCTCAATATGTGAGCTGTTCCTAAGATGGCTGTCTTCTGTATAGTCTCAAAAGAGAAGTTTACTCCTACCTCGGCCAGATATGCTATAGGCCTCATTGATATTGTTTCGAGTGCACCAATTACTATTGGTATCACTTTGGTCTTCACCTTCCACAGTCTGTTTATCTCGAACCCAAGCTCTTTGTATTTACCAATCTTCTCATCTTCCTTCTGTACTACTCTTGTGTCTCCAGGTATTGCTATGTCTATGACCTGACACTGTTTGGTTTCTTTGTTTATTAGTATCAGGTCTGGTCTTCTAACTTCAACAACCTTGTCTGTCTGCACGTTGAAGTCCCATAGCAACTTCACTTTCTCTTTCTCCAATACAGCTTCTGCACGGTGGTCGTACCATTTTTCTGTGTGGGGCAACTCATGTTTCTTGCATATGCTCCAGTGCACTGCACTTGCCACTTTGTCATGCCGCCCTTTATATTCAGTCTCTGCGATCTTACTGCATTCGCTGACTATGTGGGACACTGTTTCATCTTTCTGCTTGCACAATCTGCATTTCGGATCGTTTGTTGACTTTTTTATCTTGGCCTTCCTATAGTTGGTTCTTAATGCTTGATCCTGGGCAGCAATGATCAGGCTTTCAGTCTCTCCTTTCAGACATCCCCTCTTCACCCGTTGCCATGTCTCCTTTGCTGCTTGATCCTCTGTCTGTCTTAGATGTTGTCCGTTCATTGGCTTATCATGCCAGTTTTGCTTTCGTTCAGTTTTCTGATGGTTTCTATACTCTTGTCTTCCATCTTCACTGTTGGTATTTATGATCTTACCCGCTGTTCTTATAAATTCGACTGGGCTGCTTTCTGTGTACTTTTTCAGACTGTGACTTTCGTATTTCACAGTTTCCTCTACACTCATTAATCCTCTTCCTCTTTGGTCCCTTTCAACATATAGTCTATCTACATCAGATCTTGGATGAAGACCTTTATGCATTGTCATCAGTTTCCGCGTCCTTCTGTCCAGTTATTATTATTATTATTAGACATTTTGAGAGTAGCATAGTTGGTAGGATACATGACTTGTACTGTTTGAGAGTAGCATAGTTGGTAGTATACATGACTTGTATTAAACAGTTGTTATGTATTTTTCCAATGTTATTCATTCAATGTTTCCAATGTTGGGTGTGCTATGTACTTCAACTTTAATAGGAGATTATTTCTCTATTTTGATAGAGTGAACGGGGTAAGAGTTTTTGCTAAGTTGAAAGTTATATTAAGCTTTCTTTCACTCTCTCACTGACTACTGGTACTGTCTACCACCTTCTTGTCAGCGCTGAGTTGTCCGATAATACAGCATGATGGTCTGATGTAGACATGTACAATGACATGTACATACAATCTTATAAAAATGACAAGTTCTATTTGATTACACCAAAACTCAACTGTTCCCTTTCTGCTGCTCAACAGTTAGCCAATGTAAGTTGCAGCACCAAACAGCTGAGCTAATGCTTTCTTAGTGCTTCTGTGGGCTGAGTTATATAAAGGGCATTTTTATTCATTTTGGTCTTAACTTGTCTCATGCAGACTGATTACAGGTGGACTATGCAAGCCTGTGATTTTATTAACTCTGATTTGTAGGAATTTTAGTCAAACATTCAAAACTAAGTCTGGCTGCATTTTTAAATATCATTGTGAATGGTTATTGGTCTCCGGTGTCAATACTGAAAGGCAGCTTTCATCAACTTGTACAGCATAGATGTAGCATAGATGGAGCATAGAGGTAGCATAGATGTAGCATAGATGTAATATAGACAGACCATAAAGGTAGCATAGAGGTATCAGAAATGTAGCATAGGCGTAGTATAGATGTAGCATAGATGTAGCATAGACGAAGCATAGAGGTAGCATAGAGGTATCATAGACCTAGTATAGAAGTAGCATAGATGTAGCATAGACGAAGTATAGAGGTAGCATAGAGGTATCATAGATGTAGCACAGATGGAGCATATACATAATGTAACATAGATGTAATATAGACGTAGCGTAAATGTAGCATAAATGTAGCATAGAGGTTGTATAGAGCTATCATAGATGTAGTATAGACAGACTATAGAGGTATCATAGATGTAGTATAGATGTAGTATAGATGGAGCATAGATGTAGTATAGATGTTATATAGATGTAGCATAGACGGAGCATAGATGTGGCATAGCTGGAGTTTAGATGTAGCACAGATGTAACATAGACATAACATATACATAGTGCTGATGGTGCCTAGTTGTCTCTAGATAGACACCAAAAGCATACTCTACTGCAATCTGCAGACACAAACATAATAACAAATAAAAAAATTTGTACAAATGAGTCTACAAACCTGAGTATGTTTTATTGAGTCATTACAGTCCGAAAAATAACGAATACATCTCAACTGTCAGGAGTTATCCTTGCTATTTGTGGAGAGTCAAGTCAAAACCATTCTGTAATAATTTTGTAGCTCTAAAAAAATCAAAAATTAGCGGAGTCTAGACTAGTCTGGGCTCTATGCTTGCGTTACTTTGATATTACTGAACATCAAGCCACAAGTAGAACAGAGAGGTCCAAGGCAACAGCCAAGGCAAATCTCATAGAACTTTTGCTGCACTCCACAGGTGATTGCATAGCTCTTGAGGTTGGGTATCCATGAATAGATGTAAGCAAAAGTGATGCATGCAAATTCACAGCCCCACCATAAGCCACACAGCCAGGAGAACAGGACTGTCAGTACAGCGTAACAGCATTTCCTCGAGCCTTCATAACATTTGTAGGTGCACTTCCATGCACAGTCTGGAGAATGAGCTCCTTCCGGCTCTCCGAACACATCTTCAAATTTAATCTAAAATAATTCAAAAAGCTTTTAACAAATTATTTAGTAGAGTTATAAGTTTAAGAAATTCAGTATAGACTTGAAGCCTATCAAACGAGTCAAAAATTAATATTTCTGTATCCTACTGAGCTGGTGTCTCTTGGAAGTTGTTAGTATATATCTAACTTACTCTCATAGGGTTTCTTGCAATAATTTGCTTTGCGAGTGATTTATAATTGTAAAACTAGAATAGAAAATTTAAAGCCTCACTAACTGTGTCTGTGAAACTTGTCAGTTGGGCGACAGTCCACAATTTTACTAGTTACACTATATTGTCTTTATATCTATCATCATAAATAATTATTATTTATTATGATAGAGATAAAAACAATATAATGTAGAGATAATTATTATTAATTGTTAAAAAGGAAATTAAGATGCTGCCAATGTATGCTGTAACATACATGACTTCTTAGTCCAACACTGTAAAGAAATGAATACTCGCTGTCAGCCTAGCTGACCCAGGAGATTCTACTACAAGAAATGCATCTCCAAATCACTCAGCCTTGTCCATTTTTGATTGGTGCCATGGAGAGAAATAACATACCAACAGTGCTATTACAGCTTGGACTGTTTATAACATACCAGCAGTGCTATCAGAGCTTGGACTGTTTATAACATACCAGCAGTGCTATCATAGCTTGAACTGTTTATAACATACCAGCAGTGCATCACAGCTTGGACTGTTTATAACATACCAACAGTGCTATCACAGCTTGGACTGTTTATAACATACCAGCAGTGCTATCAGAGCTTGAACTGTTTATAACATACCAGCAGAGCTATCACAGCTTGGACTGTTTATAACATACCAACAGTGCTATCACAGCTTGGACTGTTTATAACATACCAGCAGTGCTATCAGAGCTTGGACTGTTTATAACATACCAGCAGTGCTATCAGAGCTTGGACTGTTTATAACATACCAGCAGAGCTATCACAGCTTGGACTGTTTATAACATACCAACAGTGCTATCACAGCTTGGACTGTTTATAACATACCAGCAGTGCTATCAGAGCTTGGACTGTTTATAACATACCAGCAGAGCTATCACAGCTTGGACTGTTTATAACATACCAACAGTGCTATCACAGCTTGGACTGTTTATAACATACCAGCAGTGCTATCAGAGCTTGGACTGTTTATAACATACCAGCAGAGCTAATACAGCTTGGACTGTTTATAACATACCAACAGTGCTATCACAGCTTGGACTGTTTATAACATACCAGCAGTGCTATCAGAGCTTGGACTGTTTATAACATACCAGCAGAGCTATCACAGCTTGGACTGTTTATAACATACCAACAGTGCTATCACAGCTTGGACTGTTTATAACATACCAGCAGTGCTATCAGAGCTTGAACTGTTTATAACATACCAGCAGAGCTATCACAGCTTGGACTGTTTATAACATACCAGCAGTGCTATCATAGCTTGAACTGTTTATAACATACCAGCAGTGCATCACAGCTTGGACTGTTTATAACATACCAACAGTGCTATCACAGCTTGGACTGTTTATAACATACCAGCAGTGCTATCAGAGCTTGAACTGTTTATAACATACCAGCAGAGCTATCACAGCTTGGACTGTTTATAACATACCAACAGTGCTATCACAGCTTGGACTGTTTATAACATACCAGCAGTGCTATCAGAGCTTGAACTGTTTATAACATACCAGCAGAGCTATCACAGCTTGGACTGTTTATAACATACCAGCAGTGCTATCACAGCTTGAACTGTTTATAACATACCAGCAGAGCTATCACAGCTTGGACTGTTTATAACATACCAGCAGTGCTATCACAGCTTGGACTGTTTATAACATACCAACAGTGCTATCACAGCTTAAACTGTTTATAACATACCAGCAGTGCATCACAGCTTGGACTGTTTATAACATACCAGCAGTGCTATCACAGCTTGGACTGTTTATAACATACCAGCAGAGCTATCACAGCTTGAACTGTTTATAACATACCAGCAGAGCTATCACAGCTTGGACTGTTTATAACATACCAGCAGTGCTATCACAGCTTGAAAAGTTGTAGCTGAAAACTTTGAAGTTAGCTGTTCTATTTTTAGAGGTTTTCTTATAAATTAGGAAAAACTTCACAAACGAAAATAAATAAACTGTTTTGAATATTAATATTACAAAGTATATGTTAGAAAACCCCACTAGTGACTAATGTACCCTATAGTTATAAACATATAAATAATATTAGGATATTTGAACAAATTTTAAATGAATTTCCTTACTGTTAAATTATCGTGGATGCCATTTGGATCCCTGTTGATCATATCCATCTCCATGCCCATATTTACCGCCGAAGCACAAGGTGAGAAAATATGTAAACATTTCAAAGAATCTCCGCTCTTCAAGCCTCTTATATAGGTGATTATAACCTTTCAAAGCCAGAAGCTAAGACACTTCACTTAGTCGTTACTAAGGATAACCGCAGCAATTGAAGAAGCCTTTGCTTGAAACTTTTGTGTTATTTAAATATTAATTGTTCATAACAGAAATGAAACGGACTCAAGTGTAATTACCGACACTGTTGTGTTGATGAATAAATTATTACGGCAGCTGTTAAAGTAACTATTACAATTGTTCTGTTTGCTCGAATTTATTAATGCGACAAGATTTGTTAATGCGAACATAGCATTCAAGTGGTCTAACTGATGAGGGTATTTCAGTCACTGAAGATACTTGTTAAACATTAAATGAATAACAGTAAAAGATGCTACATTAGGGAGCGAAAACCTAAAACGTGTTCCGGTGTGTAAAATCAAACCTGTGTTTATAACGTGTGACAGAATTGCAGATTTGACTTATTTGGAAGCCTTTTTAATTTGTATTTAGTGCATCTCCCCATGTCAATCGAAACCTCAGAAAACCTGCAACTAGTTGTCAAATGTTTACCAATATTATGCATGTGCTCAACTCCGCATGCCAAACCTCTAAAACTTCCAAAACTATCCATTACTGTTACTATAGTTTTTAAACATAACTTTGCTGCTACTTCTTGAAATCTAAGGAGAGTACAGCTATGAATAATATTTTTGTAATTTTATTCATAGACTTAGCGGTGGTCAACCTCTAAGTAGAAATTATCAAAATGTGCGGAAGAAGAGAAGAGACAGTATGAAGTTAGATTATATTTCAAAAATATGGTTGCAAACAAACTCAACATTATCAATATGCGAAAACCTTGACGATTCTTCGAAAGTCTTTATTGCTCGAAACACAATATATGGGCAAGTCGTTACGAAACGTGCAGCTAGAATACTGGAGGAGGTTAAGACAATGTCTTCCACAAGCATCTTAAACTGTACAATTTTACACTATGTTTATAAAATGCTACAGCGATACATGCGAGGACAGTGAGCTTTTATTGTTGAGTTGTTACATCGGTGAGTAGATGGAAGAGCAGCTATTGAATGAGGCACGAGGTATCATATTTTGGGTTCTATCCTTGCGTTACTTTGATGTTACTGAACATTAATCCACAGTTGGCGCAAAGAGGACCCAGGCAGCATCCGAGACAGACCTCAAAGAACTTGCGCTGTATACCGCATGTCAGGCCATAAGACTTGAGGTTGGGTGCCCATGAGTAGACATAAGCAAAGGTAATGCAAGCGAACTCGCATCCCCAGCAGAGACCGCAGAGCCATGAGCAAAGGATTGTTAATACGGCGTAACAGCACTTTCTCGAGCCTTCGTAACATTTGTAGGCGCACTTCCATGCACATTCAGGAGAGTGAGCTCCCTCGGGCTCTCCGAACACGTCTTCAAATTTAACCTAAAAGTTCAAAAGACATATATAGCAATCATTGCTTGCACATGTATAGATACTTGCTAGATAGTGATGACTAGCCTACCTCATGAGCACAAAAGTTGATAAGTATGTTTTATATATTACATTTTATAATATATATTTTATATAATATATATTTCATATAATTTATATTTTATAGAATAGATATTTTATATAATATGTATTTTTTGTATTGTTTTAAGTATTATATATTGCTTTTTATATATTATAGTTTATATATTACATCTCATATTATATATTAGATATAAGAAATATTGTGGTACGGGTAAACTATTCTAATGATTTACAGTTGAACTTATGAATAAGTATGTAATAGATAGTTTGTGAACATAACCGCTGAGTGCATACATAATAAATTTAGATTACTAAAATTAGCAGCCGTTAAAATTACACTTTCAATAAAAATTACGATAAAATAATTGAAAATGTAAAATTTCTAATAGAGTTCAACCCTTACTGTTAGGCTGTCATGAAGACCATTGGGGTCTCTGTTAACCATGTCGAGCTCTTTTTCTTCTGCCATTTTTGTTCTATTACCTACGCTCTTCTAAAAAAGGTCTGATCGTTCTGTTCGCTGGTCTCAGGCAGAAATGATACAGCGGTCGCTAAGAGCAACAGTTAAATAGCTCTGAACATGATGGAATAAACCTCTCTGTACATAGTCACCACTGCAAACATGTTTGAGTAGTTAGGCAAAGGCAACTCGAAACTGCGCAAATGCAAACTTTTTGCATCATAATCAATGCAGCCGCGTTTGAGACTCGAATCTCAACGAGAGCATAAGGCTTGAGCTACTGGGAGGCAGTTGCTAGGAGGCAGCCACTAGGAGGGGGCCACTAGGAGGCAGCCGTTAGAAGGCGCCCACTAGAAGGCAGCCGTCATGAGATTACTTCAAATTGTTAAAATTTTCCATGCAATAGAACTGCACTAGTGAGCTGATCTATTTTATATAAAACCAACCAACAGACATTGGAGGATGACACTCACTAGTTGGTGTTGGTAGGACCAGGTTTGTCTGCAACTTGCTGGTTTGAATCCGAAGTCAATCATCTACAACTACATTCAAACTCTACATAATATTAATCTAATCTAGTTTACTTTGAGACCTGCTTCGCTTGTCAAAAGAAGTGAGCAAAGAACATTCACAGCAGGGCTATAAATACGTTTACAGTAAATCTTGAATGCTAATTTTAAAAGCTAATATTTTAAAGATAATTATATAAAACTTTCCTTGCCAAGAAATCCTCAAAAATCAACAAAAATAGAAAAACATTAACCTAAGACAACTGATGCAGCCAACATGGTCTATCATACCTAGACTGAAGTAAACTGTCTCGAGAAAGAATTGAAGTTGAACTATTAAGTTCCCTGACCTTCGAGAAAGGTTCATAAAAGTCTTACATGGTTTGGGAGGCAAGTTGGCGTTATGAATGGCGTTAAAAGATGCTCTTCAGATACAACTATTCAAATAGTTGGTAAGAGTTCAAAGCTTTATTGCCATGACTACAATGTTCCTAATATTATATAGGAAGGAATACAACTCCGAGCTAATCTACTGTAGCTATACCAGTCCTGGCCAGCTGTCTTTAGTTAGACGTGGAATTGGCTGTAGGCAGGTTACGCTGCCTTGTTGCGATTGTTTCTACATTTCATGCAACAATCTCTTTGTTAATGTGTAGATGTTTATTGTAAATGGATAGATGAAAAAGAACAATAAACAGAACTGTATCAGGTCATGCATTAAAAACGACATCATCAACTTTGCAATGTGCAATGAATTGACCTGTCTTATGATTTAAAAGAGGGCAGGCGGAAACGTGGTGCCCCTTCAACAACAAAAAATGTAAAAGATTTTAGTTTAACAACATAACTACAGTTTAATATTGAGCAATGACACAGTAATGAGGTAACACAGCCTGTTAGCTAAAGCATAAACACCAAAAGTGTTAACAGACGGAATCTATGCCTGCTGGACTTTAATGTTGCTGAAGAAAAGCCCAATGGCAGAACAGAGAGGTCCGATACAGCAATTCAGGAAGGTACTGTACAGTGTCTCACAACTGCCGCAGATGAGTTTAGAAATCTGAATTGTCGGTGTGCAACACCAAATGTAAGTAAAAGTCATGCAAGCGAAGTCACAGCCCCAACAGCAGCCGCAAAGCCAAGTACAGAGTGCCGAGATGATGATATAACAAATGTTTCTCGCACCCTCGTAGCATTTGAAACCACATTTCCACGCGCATTCTGGAGAGTGGGCACCGTCGGGCTCTCCGAATATATCTTCAAAGCGTACCTAAAATGTAAACAAGTGTTATGAATACAAAGCAAACAGAGGTGACACAGTGTAAGCAATAGGTGTGGCTAGAATATAAAACAAGTTGAGCAAGTGTTCAATGCGTGGGCCTGCTACGGACCTCGCTGACTATAACATTACAATGCCCTGACCTAAAATACTCGGTGCTTTTCAAACCTGAGAGGATAAACTGATACATGATTGTGTGAGACCCTTACGTTGAGTTCTCCGTTGACGCTATTGGGGTCTCTGTTGACTAAGTCAGGTCTCCCATCTTCCTCACCCATGCTTGCAGCGGTTCCGCGGTATGTTACCCGTGTCCAAGAGCTTAGTTTAGAGCCTGCGTCTCTGCCAACAGCCGGACGATGTGAAACTGTTGATGATTTTTATGTTGCTAGTTATTTATTCTGTTGATGACCGCTAAAAATATATTTCAAGCTATCACCTAGGAACCAGACAATGTTTCAAAAAGAAATACTTTACAATTTCTCGTCATAATATGCCATCAGGCCCTAAGAGACCCCTAATAATTTATGTTCTCATTGAGGTATATGAGTGTAGACATTTTGCGGATGCTGTAAGGGGTGTGTAATAGCGGAAAGTTTCAAGGGAGACAATGTCAAAACCTGATCAGCTTTATCAAATGTTGACAAAAATTCTGTTGTACCATCTGTGAGAATATGGGAAACATTAGCAGAGCTTGAATATCTTTTGAAACAATTTAAAAGTATCTAGACCCCTCAAATCCCAGCACCTGCTCTGCACTCCCTGTGTAGTCAATTTAGCATGTAGAGTACCAGCTAATAAAAATACTGTTGCTTTATAGAATCAATGGAGTCGCCTGATGAGCTTGTAAAAGCTCTTAAATATAATCAATGTATCTAGCAAGTATTGACAAATAGGCTAGCTATTGCAAGTACCTGCTGCCTATGTTGTATTGACATGCTATGCTACTAGAGTGTCATCGATCTTCATTGCAATAACTTTGTTAAGCTAGTCCTCCCCATGTTATTATCTCGTTCTTTGTCTCTTACAATGAATGATCCCAAAAGATACTTTCAAACCGAGTATCATATTTAATACTAAATTGAAGGCCTGTTTATTATCATAAGTACACAGCACTATGGTTGGAACAGATGTTCTAAATTGGAGAAATCGATCCCATTAAAGCCTACCAAATAAGCGATAAGCCCAAAATCTTATTTGGTAGATGGAATCCATGAAAAAGTTTTGGTAAATGCAGTGATAGACTTACCAGGAAGCATGCAATCTTTCTTCATAAGCCGCAACATTTGGGTCATTCTTTAATCGAGGAAGAAGTATATATACAGTTTTTTTGAATAAAAATTGCACTAAATAACAAGTTCTGAGACAGAATGAGGGTAACCAACATAAGTTGTCGATGGTGTTGGTAAAGTGCTGGTTACTAGGTAGTTGTGATCATACTAACAATCCTGGAAACATGGAACCATGTGCTTTATTAAAAACATTTGGCTATAATAAACTGTAATGGCTTACAATGAACTAATTGTCATCCTTGCACCTTCCATTGGTTGTAATAGTGGCTCTATTATGGCCTCATAGATAGCCAGAGAGTCAAACACAATCGGATGCTGGTCCGTAATATTTCTTAGGGCCTGTGATCACCTTTATAAAAAAAACTTATAAAAAGGTGTGATAGTATCGCTTTTTGTTTTTATATATGGATTGTGGTTGGACAGTGGGTGGATTTTGACCCGATAATTAGTTATAATAATGTTATACTAGCTGTAAACCTCAGGATAAAATAATGTATTTTACATAAACAATTATCATCTATAATTAGAATGTCACAACTTTTCGTTCAGTCATTTTAGCAACTTTAGAATTTGGTAATGGAGGTGCCAACTACAGCTACATCCTATATGTTAAGTTTATTGATGAGATCAGCTTGTTTCAAACATGTGACTAGTCTAGTCTGAAATAAGGCAAGAAATGTCCAAATACGACTACTAGTAAGCATTTCCCTGCTGTCTACACTTCATATATTTTACTCTACGGCTAATCTATACTACACACATGAATCAAAGAGGTGTCGCTCAGCAGGCGGTGACGTATACGCAATGTTTGTTTGGAGTTGCTTGGCAACAGTTGGCTTGCTACAAGTAGCCCAAATATTTATATAGGTTCTTTGGTAATCTCCGCGCTGATAAAATGCTCAACAATGCCGCGCACACCCGTAAATTCTTGGCTATTGATTTATCGAATGTGATGTACTTAAAAATATATCCTTCCGGACCCAAAACTTGAAGAATATTGCAAAGGAATAATAGTCTTTCTGATTAACAGCCATAAATTTTACTTAAACATCCCAAGCAGTAAGTTCTAAGAGGCCTGTAACTATTTCCTTCCTGTTATACCCAAAAAAATTGTTCAAACTTGATGACTACACTTTACCAAGGGAATGGTGTCTTTAAATAGACTGATGATATTTTATATGAAATATAACTGAGCACTTTCATTAGATATTGGTTGTGCATCACTGGTTAACTGATGATGGTGTTTGATTGGGTGTGTTAAGAGCCAAATACTGAAGACTTTTAGTAGAAAGTTAGAATAGTAGTCTATGACGTACCCCACCCATGTCTGATAGCTGAATGTTTAGTATTAAAGCTAATAATATCTGGGTATAAGCCTATGAACAATTCTTTCCCTTCTCATCCATGACCTAGATGGCGTAAATAGGATAAAAAGGAAGGTTCCTATCAAAGACACAACTCTACTCACTCTCGTCTGTTTTTCATAATTATATAGAAGAAAACCTGATGCTTGACACACTCAATTTGCCTAGTTGGCATTTTTGTATCGGTTCAAATATTAAATTACATACATGTAAATACTGAAAATGATGAATAGATATTGTAGATTAAAAAGATCACTTCAAATGCGTATGATTTCAGTTCGGATGTAATTATATGATGAAAGGTTGACGAGGGCTTAAACTGCATACACATCTGGTACTAATGACCAGTAATAGGCATTTGGTCTCTTCTACATCACAGAATATGGAAAATATGAAACTGGAGGCTGAATGTAGTTACGAAGTGACATGCCAATAAATGCACTAAAAATCAATAGGGTATAAGAGAATGGACGTTAGTTACCACAGGTCAGCTACAATGTAGGTGCGTGATAGCGGGCGCATTCAACTCATGTGTTGATACCAATCCTGCATGCCTTAGCAACAGTAACTATAGAGGCATCCGTTGTCATGGCCTGATAGCATTACTTTGTTTGCGTAGTGTGGAGGCATGGCACTAAACAAAGCCAGTTCATGATGTGAAAAATCTTTTATTAGAAGCATTCCATTATGCCTAGCCAACTACACTAAGAGAGACTTTCTCTCCTCCATATGTCGAAAGTGTAATAAAGAATGGCTCCTGTGTGATGAAATGACCAATATTCATTAACATTGACCGAAAATACACCATTTGTTTTTTTAATGAAAGCTAGCGATAAATTTTAGAAACAATAAATGAACGAATGAGGTGGGGCGTTAACTGCTCCGATTCAAGGTGCGGAATTTTCAATCAAGTTAAAGTTAGCTTGAGGTTACGTGTTGTTAAACCATAGAGGTTTGAGATGTGACTGCCCCTCTAATGTTTGAGAGACTGCGAAGTAATGACCTCCATCTATGATCTATGAAATGGACAAGTAACAGATAAAGTCTGTATAGAGTTCAACTCAGAAAAATAGATGTAAAACCAAGAGGCATATCGCATTTTTACCATAATCAAATATTGTCCATTCTCTCATTATTTGTGTGTATCAAAGACTGATGAAGAAAATTTGAAATTCTTTCAAAAATTATATTTGAGGGTTGTGCTACCCGATATGGACAGTTATGATCATTAGGACATCAGTTATGATATTGTACAATGTCTAATAATTCAGACCCTATATGATTAGACATTAGACAATGTCACTATTAGATAGTTGCTGTCTAAAATACTAAGATCACATCTCTAATTTGCCTGACCACCCATTAAATTCCTATCTCTAAAAAACCAATGCACCTTATACTAGATACCAACACCTTGCCAATCTACATTATATAACAGTGTTATGTAATAAGTTTTTTCTTCCAATACCCATAATTTTACTAGAATGTTCTTTATTTTGTGTCTCATGATCTAACTTGCTCTGAGCAGCATTGTCCGGTGATAACAATACTCATATCTATTTATTTATTGCTGTCTCACAAGAACCAATTATTGTCTAGAATGGCATCGTCTTTAAAACAAGTCCAGAGTCTAGTGAGATTAGATGTTATACATAGAAGCATTATAATACCAGTGCGGTCTTCTAGACTCGAGTCCGCTTATGAATGACTCAATACATATTTCTTGTTTTTGCCTACAGATGTTTCTGCAATAAATAAAAAATGAAACGTCTCTTCTCTGCAAGCTGGATAAAGTCCTGACAGCCATTTCGCTAATATAATGTTATCAGAAGAACTGCTGTGTTACTGGCCATAGCTTTAGTAACATCGCCTATGTCATAGCAGCCTCAGGAGGCATTAATAGTTTATTAGAGAAACTAATCGAACTCAGTAATGCACGTCAATAATAATACCCTAGCAACAGTCGCTAGGGCAACAACACAAATCAATAAATGTCCTACAGACATGCGCCTAACCTCTGAAAGCATTTCACAATACAAATAGCGTGATAAGCATTTCAAATACACCTGTGGGTGTTTAGTTTTGTTGGCCAAGCGCTGTCCTTGAAGTCCAACTCCATTACTGTATGCCGGTTTTTCGCTCAACAAATTTGCTCCGAGAGAATTGTGCTAGTCAGTATGCGGATTAACCCGAAGAAGACTGTTCTGTTTCCGTACGCACTAACCAAATAATTGATGACAAATGATAGTAAAACCACGAGTGCCATCACTGACAAACATGTGCTAGTAAAGGAAATAAAAGCACTGTCTTTTTATGAGTTGGACTACTTCAGTACAGTAAAAAACACCATTTTATAGGTGAGTATTCGTACGCAGAACTAATAATCGTTTGATGGTCGACAAGACCAGCGCCGTATAACGCAGTTACATTTCAGAGGCTTTGCCCTAAATGACACAATCACTAACTTAGCAATAAGCAATTTAATTAAAGCCTGTCTTAAGTTTTATCATAAAACTTAACATAAAACATAAGCTCAAGAAAAGAAAGTTTTATAAGTAAATTGTTAAGAACTCATGCTGATCATCGGTTCAAATTTAAAGACTGAATATTTAACACCGACCACAGCCAAGCATGAAATAGAAATTAAAATAAGACTATTTGAGACATAAACTTTGGTTATTTATTCAACGTTTGAGAACACCTGAAAAATTGTTTGAAATCTGAATTCACGAGATGAGCAAACGAACATATGACAGTAATGTAACAACTAATATACCACAAGTGTTATTGGCAAGACAACACACTAATGTTAATGTACAGATACTTTTACAAAGGAAAACGACACGTCAAATGTTTGTTCGGCAACTAATTGAGTTTATGGAGAATATAGATGAGCAGTCTCAGGGGAGCAGCAGGAGGCTAAAGAAGGGGAAGCGTATAGAGTACCAGATGTTTGCTTGCAGTGTCATGTGTCTGGAGGGAAACAATGACTGGCACAAGGTCATCATCGACATGTACAATCCTTGCCGAATCTGGAAAACCTATGAGTTCATGTCAAACAACAATGGATGAGAAATAAAGGAAATACAATATACTATGGCGTATGGCGCCTTACAGTGCCTCGCGTTGCGCGTTCACAACTCGAGTTGTACAACTCGAGTTGTGCAACTCGAGTTGATCAACTCGAGTTGCGAACACGCAACGCGAGGCACTGTAAGGCGCCATAATATACAGAATGCAACCGCATGTCTGAGGGTAGGTCATAACAATACTGTCAATTTTCTTCTTTCTTGTAAAGCATTGACTAGTTTGAAGACAAGCAATAGTTTTCTTTATAAACTAATGATAACTGCACCATCTCAAAAAAATTGATGATATTGAAACAGTTATACAGTTTTTAAGAGTTGTCCTCTTTCTTCTAATTGGGTTTCCATAAATAATAATCCAACAACTTTCTATTTATTGTAAAGCCAATTATATGACTGCTGACAAAACAGGAATGAAATGTGACCATACACATATTGACTAGGAGTTTTACTCTCACGAAACAAGTAAACAACCTCCAGCTCAAAATACCCACATTTACTGGCTATACTCTGATTAGCTATACTTTGATTAGCTATACTCTGACTAGCTATACTCTGACTAGCTATACTCTGACTAGCTATACTCTGACTAGCTATATTCTGACTAGCTATATTCTGACTGGCTGTAGTTTGACTAGCTATATTATGAAGCTTGACTATGATCACCTCTGATCTAGCGCTAGACATTTGCGCATATTCTTGATATCAAGACAGTATCTGGATAAAATTGACTATTTGTACAAGTTATATTTTTAATATTAGTGATAACGAACAAAACTGTAAAAATCAAAGTGATTATACTAGCAATATAAAGGTCACTTAAAGGTCGCTTACTTACCGCCATATGAATGCCAGAACCTTGTCTCTACTGGTATCACTACATCACTTCTCTGAGTATCCCTACCCTTCCCGCAACTTGATATAACAATACCATCTACAAGAGGAATACTTCTCAGTAGAAAAACAGACAAAATGCTAATGAACCTATTCATTATTAAAAACTGTCAAACCTCAAGTCATAAGCTTTTTACAAAACGCCATAAAATTTGAACAATTATGCCATATACTGTATGCCGTAAGACACTCCAGTTTGTACATCATGCACACACCGTTCTCTTCCACATAGAGGTGGAACGATACACGAGACATCTCAAGTATCGACCTGTCTCGTCTCTGTCTTGTCCTAACTATCACCAAACTCGAGACAGGAAATAAAACTAAAGCGCCTGCGCACAGCTGTTAAAACATGGCTTTCGCGGTAACAACAACTCCATACAAATGTATATTGTAATGGATTGCGGGCAACTGCTTTTAAAGGTTGACTTGCAATAAAATTCACATTACAGTCATTTGGTATCAAAAGATTCACCATGTCTTACACTGTTGTGTTATAGGTGCCAAATATGTGGAAATGTTATTACAAGCTCTTAAAAGCTCAAAAACGAAAAGCCGCTGTGGATTGGAATCTCTATTTCGATGACGTAGCCGTGAAATTTGGCTATTGTCTTGTCACGTGATGTTCTCACGTGAATTGAAAGGCCAATAAAAAGCACAATATAAAACTTATCGTAGCACTAGTTTATGAGAAACACTTCGGGTTTTACCAAAGACCTGTATCAAATATAGATGCTCGCTACTTTACAGTTTTGTTTCGGTTTGGTCTAATCGGCAAGTCGTAATCTGATCATGTGACCCAATACTTCGCAAATAATTTCTGCAGCACTTTTCGATGATCACAAGTGACCAACAGGCTCGTCATGATTATCAGACAATGATATGTACTCCTTCAAGATAAGGCTCAAAAAATAAACAAATTTTTACGGCAGGTTATAGGATATCACTGCTAAAAGTGACAGCATTACGATGACGATAAAACAGACGCGCAAGAATAATAGACATGGTTTTATTGAATGCGTGAAGCATATTTGTGAAAATATTTCGACGAATAAGGTTGCATGAAAGTGTAAACAGAAACCATCTCTCACAACTGCGTCACATTTGAGCCGTTTTGGAAAGAGAATCCAAACTACGGCGGTCTCGTGTGGCTGCGATTTTCTGTTCGTTTTTGAGCTTTTAAGAGCTTGTAATCACCTTTCCACATATTTTGCACCTACAACACAACAGAGTAAGACATGGTGAATCTTTTCATATCAAATAACTGTAATGTGAATTTTGTTGCAAGTCAACATTTAAACTTATACCAGGTTCGTTACTACCTGTTGTTATTGATTATGTTGGCCGCCGAGTCTAATCATGTAGTCCGGACAACGGCCCTGTTAATATATTGTAGTTCGGTTTTGTGTCCTTTAAAACAGATACCGGGTCGCATCCAATTACCCTCCGGATAATCCGATTTAATAAATAAGACTGTTGCGGGTAAAATATCTGTATTTTATCGTATCGTGTCCAAACACCATTTGCCGTTCATAAAATTCGGGCCTCTTTTGTATACTACCAATTGCGGGTAAAACCTGCCCGTACACGGAGAAACGAACTAAAGGCCGTGTCGACCATAATCCGTGTTCGGGTAACAATGGCATTATCGTTAGTTCAATATAAGAATATATACAGTAATTCATATAATTTCATGGGTACAATTTAAATATAATTCACATACTGCAGTTAATACACAAACAAACTTAAAACAAATATACATGTACAAAGCAATATGTTTATAATAATTAGTATCAATCAAGCTCAAAATTCTTAGAAATATATAACTTCGCTATTTTAGAGCTATTTGTGTCACTTTTGTTTACAAAAAATACATGCATATCGCAATTAAAATGTTGTATTTAAATCGTTTACACCAGGTGAAAATTCAATTTAAAAAGAGGTTTATCAATTTTATATATTAAGTACGCTAGTCCTTGTGTAGTGAAATTATCACCAAATGCACATTACTTTACTGTCTCGAGTCTCGAATTTTTACAAGACAGTGTCTCGAGTCTCGTTTCGAACTTTAAAAACCTGTCTCGTTCCACCTCTACTTCCACATAGGTTGGTTTTACGATGTTGGAATAATATAAAACAAGGCTACATAGTTTCCTTTTTTGTTTTTAAAAGTTGACTTGCAACAAAATTCATGTTACAGTTATTTGGTATCAAGGTTCACAATGTCTTACTCTGCTGTGTTGTAAGTGCCAAATATGTAGAAACAAATAAAGAGATTTCAAACTACGGTGTTTTCATAATAGCTGCGATTAACTGTTCGTTTTTTAGCTTTTAAGAGCTTGTAATCACATTTCCACATATTTTGCAACTACAACACAGCGGATTAAAACATGGTGAATCTTTTGATACCAAATAACTGCAATGTGAATTTTGTTGCAAGTCAACCTTTAAATTATAGATAGCAAGAAGACTAACATGAGTGGTATGAGTGATGATAAATGATGGCAAACGCCTTAGAATCAGCTCTTTAAACATCTAATCTATGAGGTGATCTAGCATAGTAGTATCTAGTAGTATCTAGTAGTATCTAGTAGTGACCATAATGAAAAAAGCAAAAATAATACAAAGAATAAACCGTGAAATGAGTAAAACTAGAGAGGCTCTGCATGACAAATAAAGGTAAAATATAACAAATATAAAAACTAATTGACATACTTGTTGTGCTGAACTGAATAAATACACTGTCGTTGAGTGGTGCAGAATTCCTTCTAAGACTTTTGTTAGCGTGATGAGCAGCTGTAGACAAAGGTGAAGATGAGATTATGCAGCGGGTAGAGGCAGAGCACGGAAATTAATGACAATCGCGGCAAATAACTCATATACATAACTAGTTGTGACTACACTACTGCCAGTGTGAATTGCATCAGCAATCAGCAAGTCTGACAGTTTAAGAATGTATCAATGATGCAAGTACGGCAGGAGACAATTCTCTACCAGGGCAGACAAGCCATGACTACTGTTAATATTCAAATGCAATGCACTTACTGCAGCAGATATTCCCCGAAACTGTTAGCTCGACATTGCCAGCTTTGTTGATATTTACCAGCGTTGACATGTCATCATAGCACACAGAATTTTCATGCAATGAACAAGTGTGAGCTCTACAGATACAACAGTTGACATGTCATCATAACACACAGAATTGTCATGCAATGAACAAGTGTGAGCTCTACAGATACAACAGTTGACATGTCATCATAACACACAGAATTGTCATGCAATGAACAAGTGTGAGCTCTACAGATACAACAGTTGACATGTCATCATAACACACAGAATTGTCATGCAATGAACAAGTGTGAGCTCTACAGATACAACAGTTGACATGTCATCATAACACACAGAATTGTCATGCAATGAACAAGTGTGAGCTCTACAGATACAACAGTTGACATGTCATCATAACACACAGAATTGTCATGCAATGAACAAGTGTGAGCTCTACAAATACAACAATTGAGTTGAAAGTGAAAATGTCTGTTTCTGATCATCAATTGCGAGCAAACTGTCGAGTCTCCAGAGGTATTTCTAGACATTACAGCTATATAGATACTAAAAGCACTAGGTTGACACAAGCGTAAGGAAGGTAGAGGAAGCAACTCCTAAAAGGCATAAAAGCCAAACAGATGGAAGGAGCTACCAGCTAACAAGGTAACAATACAATAAATATATTATTGATGCAACAACTTCATAATACGAATGCCTCTAATATATCACACAGTTTGCCAAAGTTGATTAATTCATTGAATTATCTTCTATTTACGAAATGATGAAGCCAACATTCACAGCAAGACTTTGACCTTATGACCTTGATGAGAGCTCTATATATGGGCGTAAATGATGGGACATCACAAAATGTACCATCACTTACGCAAGTTGCACTTCATAGCTCCAGAACTACTATTTTGAAAGCAGTAAATTTTATATTATCTGAAAGCCAAGAAAATACTGCATCTATTAATTCAAAGGATTTTATAATGGGAGCAAATGTGCATGTGTAGTTGGCATCAAATAACTCTAAATGTCAAATTATTATTTATGAATGCGCCCATATACACTCAGACTCACACAGCAGTTGCCTTAGAGCTCGAATGCCTTTGGGAAGGGAAGGCTGTGATAGCAGGAGGCTGCTCTAAGATATGGTGTGCAGTGGTAGCAGCTATGTGAGAGATGGTGCTGCCTCCACACAAAAGGACAAGAATATCACAAGGTAAGCTGCCAGTCGGGCCAGTCGACTCTTCAAGTATAAAGCCATTATGTTAAAGAGACCAAATAGTTACATTCCAGTAAATGTTTCAACATCCGCTGAAGATGCTGCCTAAGCTTTAAAACCTTTTGTAAAGTTCTTAATCAGCAGAAACAACACAATTGCACGAATAAAGACAAAAAATTGTTAAATGCAGTTTGATTAATCGCACATAAATCAAAGTAAACTTAGAAATCATTAACAAAAACTCAAGGCTCTAGTCCACTCACATGACCTGTGAAGTTAGCGGCGAAACTATGAACTATTCACATTACCTGCAACCCGAATGACACAACTTTGGTCTATTCACATTACCTGCAACCCGAATAACACAACTTTGGTCTATTCACATTACCTGCAACCCGAATGACACAACTTTGGTCTATTCACATTACCTGCAACCCGAATGACACAACTTTGGCCTATTCACATTACCTGTGGCCGAAATGACTGATTACCTGCAACCCACGTTTACTGAGCTAGTCAAAGTACCTGCGAACCAAAGCTATGTGACCCTATGCTAATCATATCACTAGATGTAAGAGCAATTAATTGCTAGCACCAAATTACTTTTACTGTATACTAAAGAATATGGGGCAAAACTAGTGACTTTGAACAATTAATGAGGGAGTGAAACTGAGCACTCTCAAGCAGTCAGTAGAACATCTCTTACTACAGGAACATATGACAAACTTGATGAAGATGAACTCACTTCTTATAACAAGAGAGTCGTGAATGTTGTAGTTGGATGCATTCTTGTAGGCAAGCAGTTTGCCAGTTAACACGTGGCGTATGGTGATTACAGGGCCTTGAGTGATGATCACGAAGCAACCTGCCAAATAACAACAGTACTCAATCAGTACCTCATCTATATTCACAAAGTAATAATAACAGTACTCTATCACTACCTCATATATATTCACTATGTAATAATAACAGTACTCTATCACTACCTCATATATACTGGTATTCACTATGTAATATTAACAGTACTCTATCACTACCTCATATATATTCACTATGTAATATTAACAGTACTCTATCACTACCTCATATATAATCACTATGTAATATTAACAGTACTCTATCACTACCTCATATATAATCACTATGTAATATTAACAGTACTCTATCACTACCTCATATATAATCACTATGTAATATTAACAGTACTCTATCACTACCTCATATATAATCACTATGTAATATTAACAGTACTATATCACTACTCCATATATATTCATTTCACTACAAATACCAAACTCGCTAGGCATACGATATGAAATCTCACTTGAACGACTAGATTGAATCCATTAATTATTTTCACATTATAATAAATTTGTAACGAGAAGACAAATCCAAATCAATAATAATTTTCAAGCCTATGTCAAATGTACTATGCGCTAGACTGCCTTACCTAGTATATGGACACCAGTACGACACCTTATGAACCTCTTCTCTAAAGGAATGCTCATTGAAGTAACAGTCCGATACCGTAATGTGTTTCTTAATAGAGATGACCGGTACACAGTAAACCAGTTTTCTTCCATGTTGCCTTTAAGATAATGTATACTTTCAAGCAAACCAGCAATGGATTTATTAAATATTGACAGTTTATTTCTTGCACAAAGTCTAGCAGTTACATTCTTTCAAATTTCATTTTGCACACTCAGCAGAGATAACTTAATGTCATAGAAAAGCCATCTTATGGCAACAAAATCGATAGCGCTAAGATGAGCAGTAAAAGAATAAAAACTTTGACTCCAAACTAGCGGCCAGACTGGTCTAATATTGTTCTTATCCTGGCCTTGCAGAGCTTTTGATAGGCTGTCCAGCAACAAGGAAAGACAATTAATAAAAACAGCAGTATTTGAAAATATGTAATATGCTCAATCAACCTACAAACCTGATTGGCAAAGTCTCAGATTGTTAGTACCGAGATCTCTATGACATGCTTCTCTCCAATAATCACAAGTTTGTACCGAAAGAAAAGACTTGGATTTTGCGTGTAGAGTGTGAGAAACGCAGGACAATGAGAGTACTGAAGCTGCGTCAAGGAATCTGAAGATCAACTCCCATATTTCATAAGGCATTGATATGATGCCTGTCATATCAATGCCTTATATTGCAGCACGCTTATTTTAGGTTGAAAATATCAGCAGATATATGTGGATAGCTACTTCTTTCGTTGCTGAACCTTTTTCTTTTCTTTTTCCAACTCTTTCAAATATGTCTCTTTAAACCTCTCCGCTCGGTCTTGAAGAGACTGCAACTTATCTTGATTTTGGTCTAAAAGCTTTTTACCTAAAATGAATTTGGTAGAAGGTTAGGGACAGCTTACGACACAGCAAACCACATTCTGTGAGAATCGGTGAGCAGCTGCCTTTTCTTACCAAGCAATCCATAGGGATATTGACTACCTGTAACTTACCATAAACCTCTATTTGAGGGCCACCATTATTTGAACGCTACCTCTAATAGACCGCCACTATAGAGTAAAGGTTAAAAATTACAGTGCCACCCTTTCATGGAATAGACTTTCCAATAGACCACAACTTTGACATTAATTATGTTTGATTTGCATGAACTCAATAAAAATTGATCAGTAGAAAATTCTCTACAAAATGGTACTAATAATGAATAAATTACATCAATAACAATTATCTCTTTCGTTGTTGTTGCAGTTGCCATGGTTTTGGTGATGATGTGCTTGAAAAGATCGATAGGCAGAATAATCACACTGAATACTCTGATTCGACATCACTAAGGTATAAATCCGACCCATTGTTTTCAAATTCCTCCATAATGTGGTTTACGATCTGACTTGAAAACTTTAAAACGCTTAGGAAAATGATGAAGATTAATTCTCGTCAGGAGCAGTGTATGACGTAATAGCAGCCTTTTTTATGCCGTATCGAAGTCCATTTTTTAGCTCCAAAGTTTTCTGGTTTTTCCCTTAAAGCTTTGAAAGTAACACCATCGAAATAAGTAATAATTGTATCAGTCTAATATACATGTATATTACTAAAAGAAATTCCTTGTTTAATTCGGTCTGATACTTCGACGTATATGAAAAACCATTTAGGAAAAATGCTGACGCCGACAGCATTAATGTCGCTCAGCTGGAGGGAGAGTACAAAATAACATCACTTCACCCGAAAAATGATTAAATTTATCTTCCCACAATTCTGACCAGCTAATCAAAAATAAAGCCTCATCCGATATTTGAATGTCATCTCTAATATAATATCACTAGAGTGAAAGCGTTGAAAAATACAGTGGCATGGCACTCACATAGAGGTTTTAGGGATCCTCACATTGAGCTTCGATCATCCTCATTCTATCTATAGTGGCGTTTAACTGTAGCTAAATTTCGATAGCAATAATGCCCCATAACTATTAACAAACAGACAAACAAGAAGACAAAATAATAACAATTAAACAGGAGAAACAGATAATACCCTTGAAAAATACACTCTGTAACAAGAAAGACAACTCTCATGTTCAGTTAGCACAGTCACAATTACTATTTTGTAACTCAAAGATTTGTTTCTAAAGAAAAAAGGCTTGGAGAGCATTTTGATAAATGGAATAAAAAGGATGCTTGCCCTTGCTCCAATATAACTTTTCTTCTATTGCATTACCATCAACCACTAACCAAAATCACCTGGATATCACCCAAAGGCATAGTTTTTAGTTGACTCTGACATATTTTGAACTTTGTATCGCTTTCATATATAATCATAGTGAGGCTAAAGAATAGCAAGTGCTGATCATTTCATGAGAAACTGCCTTCCGTTTAAGCTGCATTTAGTGAAAGGAAAATTTTGCTGTAATTATGACCACTTCAAGGACCCAATTTATCTATCAACAATGTGTATGTGGATAAGGCCAATGAGACAAGCCTACCTTGATCTTGACTTCTCAAAATCCAATAAGCAGAAAATCTTGCGGCTCTTTTCATCAACTCAGATTCGGCCAGCTGTAATACAAATATGATAAAACAATCGTTACTGCGCACTCCAACTCTGTGCACAATTGGATTTGCCTTTCTAATTCTAATTTTGCGTAGAATTGCCAATAATAGTGATACAATAATCATAGGTTTCAAGAATAATAGTTTGACTAAAAACTCTAAATTTATTCATAAAATCCAGAAGTTTACCTTTTGGACTATGTCATGCTGATTTCGAAGGAGCATCAGTCTGTAAAAATTAAAGCAAAGCACAATGTAGGTTAGGTTTTGCCAATGATCTACTCACGTAAAGCGCTATGTCAGTCTCTCTTCTTTTGTGACTTCCCAATAATCATTCATTTTTACAGCCACGTGACAATATGGGCGTATAGGGGCCAATGAAGAGGGGTAAGCAATTACATGTACGCTTACCTGTATATATAGTAAAAAACTTGAAATACAAACAAGTACCAGGGCTAAGCTCTCCTTTTTAAGACATGATTAAAGCTTGGTACCTTTTTATGTACTCTGAGGCTTTCATGAGAAAGATCCCTAAGCCTATTCCAACCAAGTCAATTAGAATATCTCCATTACATATTGATTATTTTATGAACCTATTCTGGCTATTCTATGAAGATCTCTGGTGATTATTCTATGAACCTGAAACTTTCTCATCCATAGATCATTTTATGGACGCAATTCATAACCTCAGAGAGATATCATACCATAAAAAAGCACTCTTCAATATTACAACAACATGCCAATTTAGATATTATTCTGTTTCTATTACGCTCACTAAAATGACATGATGGAAAATAACAGATAAATGTGAACAATTACAATTTATGTTTTTGACATATATTGCCAACAAATTATTGCTACACCCACTCTAATTTTTATTCAATATAGGTATATAGTTGTGTTTAAGAAAAAGAAAATTCATGGTAGGTGCCTAGTTAATGTTACTAGGCACCTCCCTTAGATGTCAGGTATATTTTACTCGAGCTGCTAAGGTGTCTGCGGGACATAAGCTGTCATATATACATCTTCATTTTTGCATACATTAATATGCAAATGTTTTAAAATACAACACAGGGGAATATAAAACGCAAGCAACTAGAAAGAATCCCACATTTTCACAGCTAACCTACATGATAGAGTCAAAACAATTTCAACCTTTCGTAAAAGTGGAACTGCCATCTCTTTTCAAGGTGTACAGTAATTTTTCCAGTTCATGAATACTTTATACTATAGCTACTAACAAGCATCAATGATCTAACTACTTCTAAAGCTAACAGTCAAGGACACTCAGAGCTTATTGATGACGATAATACCAAGTTGTCACAGATCATTATTGCCTTAAAAAACCATAACCCTTTATTGTCTGATGACATAGACAACTGCATATACTAATACTGCTAAACTGATAACAGACGGTTGAATACTAACACTGATAGATTCTACTCTAATAATAACTAAGAATGGAGGTGAGCCACTACTACTGAAATATAACATCATTAGATTTTTTAATACTAGTAATCAAATGTGGTAAAGCAAATGTTGAGGTTAGAACTAATCTCAAGTTTTTTTGTTCAATTACTTTATTTAAAAAGTTGACTTGTATAAACCAACAAATTTCTTTTAACCAGTTACATATTTTAATAAATCTAAACTGACTTGCAAAAGCATTTACTGTATCTTGTTCATATTAAGCATTAATTTCAGTGTGTTGTATTTCAAATATATTGCAGAAGGTCAAAGCAGAAGCTTTCATCTGGTATGAATGCGATCCAACAACTGATAGATTTAATGTACATGTATTATTTGTTTCAATCAAATTTATGACAACGAAACCTTTGTAATAATCTACATCAAACCTTGAAACAGTCTTAAAAAGCCTACACAACAGTTACACTTTCTACTTATAGGCCATATGCATACCTGCCAACTCTCACGCATTGGGCGTGAGACTCACACAATCACCCCAAAGAAAAAATGAAAATGCGTGAGAAACGCGTGAGATTTTTGCCCCATTTTCCACAATTTTATATATACTATTATTGATACATCAATTGCCCCAAAACCAAATCTCACGCATTGCCACACTCTTGGGTTGGCAGGTCTGGCCATATGGAATAGTAACTTACAATTGTCTGCTACTATATAAATTAAATATGAATAAAAAAAGGTAGAACTAATACAATCTGCTTTTATTGTTAGTCAATATATAGAAACAATCAGATTTTTTCAGGAAATGGTTGTGATTTGATGAGCTCATGCAGCTGTTTAAAAGTTGGCCTTAAATATGGGATAAACAACTCCACACTGAATTATGATGTTCTACTAATAATGAGCAGCTTTTAATTCGGAATACGCGTAGGCCTACATGGACATTTGGTTATTCGCAACTAGTTTTCAGCGAATTGTCTCTGCTGAAAATGCTTTCGGTTTTATATCGTGGGACTGGGACGGCATGATATTAACACGATAGACCAACACCGAAACGTGCGTGTAAGGCGTACTTTCACCGTTCTCGAATTTGACATGTACAGTAAATGGATTCAGGACAATAACTGATGACCACAGATAACCTCATTTGCCGAGTGCTTCTTCTTAAGGTCCGGCCACACGTAACGAATTATTCGTTCAATCTGACCGAATCCACGAATTTCACAGAATTCACAGATCTATTCTGCCGAATATGCTAGATTCGTCTGAGCTGTGCATGCACACCGAATTCGTTACCGAAACGCGTTTAATTGGCTAACCAATTTTTTTAGCGAGCACGATTCTATTAGCTTTGACAAGTAATATAGTCCAAGACACGTACGACGACCCACAATAAAAGTTTTACCGCGATATGACTTGATACATACGATGCAACTGCCTATATGCGCTATTGTTGGTTCTCTCTCGTTGGTTCACCATGACAGGAACTTCTCATCGTGTATCTAGAATTTTTTTAGATATTTTAGAAGTTATGAATTATTTCTTTTTCAATAATAATAATTTTTTTTATGCAGCAAAAGCTCCGTCGCAAAAACAGTCGCTATCTCTAGCGCATATAGGCAGTTGCATCGTATGTATCAAGTCATATCGCGGTGATACTTTTATTGTGTGTCGTCGTACGTGTCTTGGACTATATCACTTGTCAAAGCTAATAGAATCGTGCTCGCTAAAAAATTGGTTAGCCAATTAAACGCGTTTCGGTAACGAATTCGGTGTGCATGCACAGCTCAGACGAATCTAGCATATTCGGCAGAATAGATCTGTGAATTCTGTGAAATTCGTGGATTCGGTCAGATTGAACGAATAATTCGTTACGTGTGGCCGGACCTTTAGACGTTGAAACGGGTTTATCGCACAGCATCATCGCACTGTGACACCGGAACCCGTGTTAATAGCGTCCCGTGACCACGCGATACTGCCCTCTTGCGCACGTATCGTCTAAAATGGCGCACGATAGCGAGACCGGTCCGTGGCAAGAAGTGTTAATCGATGAGGTTCACAAAAGACGGTGTTTATGGGACAAAAACCATCCGAGCTCACGATCAGCTCTAACGAAGTCAAACCAATGGAAAGAGGTCGCAGAAGCATTAACACCCGAGTATGGAAGTTGGAATGGTAATAATTTTATATCAGCCATCTACGCAAGGCTGAGCTTCAATTTTCTACGACGTGTTACTCGTTTTTTATTAAATTTTGCACGATGTGGAAGTCTGAGTTGACTAACCGTTAGCAAATGGGTTCTGAATACAGATCGTCTTATCCTGAATGTGTAATAAATAGCTCTCGTGCACAACCGTACTTGCTGAAAACCAAGTTACTGGTCGCTTGCCATGGTTGTTTACTATTGAAATCTTACTGTAAGCGAAGAATAGGCTGATAACAATGTAGTACGTTCAAATACAGCCAAGCGTAATGTTGAAATGAGTAAACAACAATAAAAAAAAGTACCCAAGCAATTGCAATGGTAAAAGTAAGCAAGCGCTAAGAATATCTACATGCACACAGTCCCGGAAAGGTTGATAAATGGTTCCGTACGTGTAGAAGTATCGCTGTCGGTTTGCACCCTTGCTGTCTCTCTCTCTCCCTTCGGAACATGAGGTCGCAGAGGCATATATCGGAGAGCGTTTTGTGATATAAAAACGTTTGATGGAAAAGAAATATCTAATTAAAATTTTGAGTGGCTCGTGCAGCTCACATTTACATCTTTCTATGTGGCTTAAAAATACAAGTTTACTAATTTTGAAAGGGGTTATGTTGTCAGAAATGTACTTCAGATGTGCTCACAGCCAAATGCGATGATACGAATTAGTAACTGTAGAATGTTGTAATGGTAGTATAAACAATGCACTGATGTCTTGTTTCATAAACAAAAACATTTTTAGCCATGCGAAGTAGCAGAGATTGGTAGCACTTTTCAATGTGAAGATGACTAGTAAATCAGTTTATTGATTCACATAGGTTTTCAAGCAATATTTAGTAATCATAGCGAATATTTAGCAATATTTACATCCATTTTTCAAGTTATTCATTATAATGGTCATGTAACTCATCAAGCTTATGCACAATGATTAGAAAACAACTCTGAGGAAGTGATTTGGATGGCCACATTCCCTGATAATTAAAACCTCTTGATTTGACCATGAAGTCGGACATAATTTTTTGCCTTTTCTAGTATGTCAATAAGTTGACCACGTTCCAAATTTTGTTGCACGTTCCCAACATACCTATGTACCTTTCAGCTGTGAAGCAGCCTGATACATATGTGAAATAACTTAGTACAAACTTCAAAAAAATCGTAAAACTACCGTAAGTTCTGCCGCACAAGTCGACTTGGCCTATAAGTCGAGGTCTAAAGTTTAGTATAAAAATCCTGGTTTTGACATGCACCTGCTGTAGAAATCAACAATCTTCTCTGGTTCAAATTGTTAGATCGCTAATAGTTCAGTTGGCATCAGAGGCGGTGATGTGTAGCTGAAGAAACGGAATTAAAAATGCTCTCAGCAAATACGCCCATGGTTTTTTGTGCCGTCAGCAATGCGAACAACGATTTACAAGATAACCTAAGCCGACAGTTTTAGTGAAGACCACAAGGCACCAATAACAATACTTCACCATCATATTGGCCCGCCTAGCCTGTAGAACGAAATTGTCACCTTTAATAATATGTAGGTTTTTAATAGAAAAGCCATGCCGCAAGACAGATTGATGTCGGAAATAGTGGTTCATGTACAAGAAAAAGGATGGATGATAGTGAATGTGTAAAATGGATTACTGAAATGTGAGCTCGTAAGCAGATACTACAAAAAGCATTAAATTAAAAAAACACATTCCAAAAGAGAGTCCTAGCAATGACAATTTAAACGGGGAAAAATGGGACTTAGTGTTTGATCCATCTCATGTTGAGTAGAATTTCTAGTAGTTTACTATTTATAAATGAATCTCTATATGTCACATTATGTAATTGCGATTTGCGATAATTTTTCAAGTTGAATCTTACTAGAATTCATGTCGTGAACAACATAACATGACTACCATATAAGTCGATTTTCAAGCTTGAAATTTGGTGTCAAAATTTCCACCTATACACCAGTATTTACGGTATTCAACTGATTAAATTGCTCAATTATGCTCTGGCTATAATTTTGAGTTTGTAAATTATTTACAGATAAGTTTTTTGTTTCATCTATGAGTTACAAATACTGTTATAACAGCTATGACAGCCTAATTTATCTACTAGCTGTAGTAGGCCAATGCATTCTTACCCTTTATTAGGTTAATTACTACGCCTACTTTACCTTACAATTCTACCATTTCGTAGCTGGAAACTTGGTATTTCCAAAGAACATTTAAAATTAAAAATATATGCATTCTGAGCGAGACATTGAAAATCTTGTCAATCAAAACAGTTGATTTATACTGATAATTATTGTTTTCGTGTTGATACAAGGCATATGTAAAATATTGTACAAGCACGACAGATTATTTTATTTTGATGTTCCTCTGTTGTTCCTCTGAATGTGTAAGTATAATCAACTTTGGAGATTGGAAAAACATTATGGTAGGCTTGAGAGCTTCAAATAGTTTGCGATAAGTCAGTCTAAACACATTGTTCAACAGAAGATTGGTGAAGATAGAGGACAGAATAATTGACAGAAGAATTAAAGCATCCTTTAAGAACATAAAATCATAAAACATATTTTAAGTGAAATAAAACATACATTTCAAACCACATAAAACTCATTTGATAGCGTTCTGAAGACGGCTTTTTCTTGAGTTATGCATCCACCACATGTAGACAACTCGCCACTTTTATAAAAAGGGCTTTTCAAATGGTGGGAGTTGGCGCATCATCATTTTTCAAAGATTACAGGTTTTAGTTTATGTATACTAGGTGAATCCCCGCCAATGCTTGGGTAAAAAAAGTCTTTACACAAAAAATTTATTTTTACTTAATATAAATCAACTGTTACCATTCCAATTTTCAAACTTCATATCATGAGAAAAATGTTTTACAGTAATACTTCAACTTACGAGTGCTCCAACGCACGAGAAACTTGAGATACGAGCCAGCTTTTAAGCAAGTTTTAGCACTAATATACGAGCCATGTTTGAGATGCGAGCACGTGAGTCAGTTGCCAAGTATGCCGGAGGTGTTTTATGAGAACAGCATCACTTTGTATTTTTCAACTGCTCAGGTTATGCTTTTGTATCGTGTTTTTTGTGCGCCATTTTCAGTGCAGAACTATGTGAATTAAAAGTACTGTGCGTAGACCGAAAGTTTGCCAGTAAAATGAAAGATAATGCAGAGAAAAAGCAAATGATAACAATTGATATTAAACGAGAAATTATTGAAAAATATGCGAAATGTGTATGCGTGATTGAGCTAGCTCAGCAGTATGACAGAAATACATCCACAATTATCAAACAGAAGGATTATATTCAGGGCATTTAGTTCGCAAAAGGACTAACCATAGTTTCTAAACGGCGCAGCGATCTTCACGACCGCTGATGGAGAAACTGCTCAGGCATTGGATAAAAGATAAACAATTGGCCGGTGACAGCGTAACTGAAACGATGCTATGTGAAAAGGCCGGTGCCATCTATCAAAACTATAAAAATAGACATTCGGACAAGTTGGCTAGTGGTCGTGCATTAACCCTTTGTGTCGACACCTGTGTTCGTCCTAATCGCAACATGTTGAAAGGGCGACAAAGGCAAACGTCCTAAGATAGGTTTATCTTAAAACAGACGGCTAGTCATGAAAGCGAAACAAAGGAAAAATTAGCTAACTAGCGAGAAACTTCAAACTATGAACGCCGAAGAAATTTTAATTACGTTAAGTTAAAAATGAAAGTTTGCTTTTAGGTTTGCCTCTAAGTTTGTCTTTTAAGACTGATAAAATCCAAATTTATCAACATCAACTGTTGTAATGAAGGATAACTTATATCTGCCTCCCTGGCAAATTCTACCATTAACTGCTATTGTATGTATTTAATTTTACATTTTAATTAATCACATTTTTATTTTTTATTTGTTGCTTTTTGAAAGCATGTGGTGAGTTAGGACAATAACCAACATGTTCTTTCTGTTACAATATCTTGTTTTGAGTGTTTTATTTGCATTTTTTTAGAGTATGGAAACCAATGAATATATATTTAATTGTTCTATATATAAATAAATTGCACCAACATGCGAGTAAATTGACATACGAGCTCAGTCTCGGAGCGCATAAACTCATAAGTCGAAGTATGAAGGTATACAGCTGAAATGAATTAATAGATACTGTATATATATCCTAGAACCTATAATATTATATATATCTATAATATTATATATTTATAAGATTACATGTTCTAGGTTATATGAAATAACTTAAAGAAGCATTATATATAATTATATGTAATGCTTTATTAGGTTATTCAACTTGCCAACTCTATGCAGTTACCTATGTGTGCTTACCTAAATTCAACTACAGCCACCTTCGGCAGGGTTGGCATAGTATTTCCCATGGCGGTTATCACCGCCGGTTTATATCGCCCCAGGAAAAACTCATTTTGTCCAAAAATGGGAAAAACTAAAAAACTTATTTTTTGACAAATTGACTAATGCTTAAGCAAAGAATAACAATACAATTATACCATTAGCTGTCATAGAGCTTCTTTATGACTCTTTAACAGGACACAGGCTAAGAAAGCACCCAACCTTTATAATTGGTTTATTTACTAAATATTGAATGAAAATGCCAGATCACAAGACAATATTAGTTTATTTACATAAATTAAATATTCATATTGAATAAAAAGCTAAATTGATACGCGTGAAACTTGGCAGTAAGCGCAATACAACAATTAGAAAATAATTGAAAAACGAAAACACATGAAGATAATGCCAAGTAGTCGAGACCGGTGAACTGAACAAACGGATTAGAGTATTGAGAATTGATTGTCAAAGAAAAGTTAATCCTCTTATTCAGCCATATCGTACCCTAAAGAAATTGTTTTTAGGTTTTGGTAGCAAGCTACCAGTTTGGACACTTTCTCCTCTCCAAGCCTGTTGCGCAGCTTGGTCTGCACTAAGGAAAATGTGCTAAAACTGTAAAAGGCTCATCATTATTTAACGTCGTCCCATATTTTTGGAGTTGATTTTTTCTAATTTTTCCTACTTTTAACATTACTAAACATATATATATTTTGTAAGATATTTTGAATGCTTGAATTTTTTGCTTATTTATTTTAGAAGCCAAAGCTAGTGAAAAGTGGTCTAGCTTGCGAGATGGTTTTGTACGACAACAGAGACGTTTGAGAGAAGGCATGGATTCAGGACGAACACTGTGGCGTTGGTACAATCAAATGGAGTGGCTAGCTAAAGGACTTGATTCAACAAAGTATTTCTATACCAAAAGCCCTTTAACAGTTTGTGCAACATTTTTCAATCAGCATGTTTGTGGAGCAGTAACATTTCGCAAAAAACCTAGCTGTTTTGAGCACTTGCAATCAGGGTTGCAATTTTCTTGAAAAAGCTGAATATTTCCTGGATGGGCAGAGATAACAAGTATTTAATGGGAAAAATTGGGATTTACTGAAAAAATTGACAAAAGCTACAGTTCATAAGAATTTTTCCTTTTGTTACAAAGTAAAATAACATTAGTACTTCACAGCATGGTGGATTTGCTTTCGATTACATGCTGAGAATTCATCATTCTAGCTAAACTTCTGAATAGGTTGAAAATCAGTTTTCGATGTTGGGCTGAAGAGCCAAATATTTGCTGCGTTGCCAGCTAGTCATTCTGGAAGAAGACTAAATCTGTGCAGCATAAAATCGGCAGAACCGGCTTGGAATAGATAATGCTGCATTGTGTGTCATGCATCTACTGTAAGAGGGCGAGGACAGTGTGACCCAGATTGATTACCAACTTAGAGAAACATTGTTAACTCTTATTGTCTATTTCGTACATTTGCTATTTGTCACAATATTGTAGATTGCTCTCTTTTCAAAATAATTTATTTGTATAAACTGCTGTGTCATTGAATGTCAAACAAAGAAATAGCAAAATTTTATGTTGCACGGCCTGTAGTATCACCATTTTCACCAATCACAGTTTCTAACTGCATTTTTCACGATTTTTCCTATTTTAAGTTTTCGAACTACATTTTTCTCGCACGGTTTTTACCGTAACCTTCCCAGTGATAATTACCGCTCTAGGAAATAGTGATCAACCAACCCTGCTTGCAATCTGGTATTCCTCAGACATAAATAATGGTGGTTATAACTTTTAGAGTTGCTGTCAGGCATGAAGATAAAAGCTTTGAGATGTCTGAAGACGAGTGTGATACTCTTTCCCAAACATCGCCTTCAACCCATGATGATACTAAAAATGCTGCTACACCTGGTGCAGTTTCAGTAGTTTCTGAAAAAACCGAACCAGTTGTAGTTAATAGCATAAATCGTCGGCCAAACATTTGGAACCATAAAAGAAGGAGACCGATCAGAGAGGTGGAAATTCCTGCTGCAAACATTCGTGAAAGTGATCCATTATATTATGATGAAGCACATCTTGTGGGAATGTCAATAGCAGCCAAACTAAGGAAAATGGATAAATATCAAGCAGCTCTCGCAAGACGAGACATAGAAATTGCATTATTTAATGCACAATATTCCCAAAAACCCACCACATCAACCCAACCACCTAAAGGTGATGACGATGTGTAGAAGAGAGTAATACATGCGTTTTTAAACGCTGTCATACTAGCAGCATCTAATAGCATTTGTTTTTCTCGCAATTGCTTCTTGTTTTATTTTTTATCCAGTACCTGACACTAAGCTCATTAAAATACTAGCAGGGTCTTATGTCAATGAAAAAAAAGGATATGGATGGTCCGTTAATATTTACATGTACGTTAAATTTACCTGCGAGTTTTTCATAGTGCATGAAGAAGTTAACCTACTTATACGTGTACAAAGGCATTTCAAGATGCTCAGCTCTTGTTGTGCACAAAGTACTGAATCGATTGCTGGCTAAATGTCAGCACAACTTGACACACTGGAGAATCTCCACTGGAGACGCTAGTACTGAATGAACTATGTAGCTTAAATGAATTGGTAAACTCGCAAATAACTGGCAAAAAATAATTCGATATTAGCTAAATATTTTGTTAAAAGAAATTACATGAAATCTCAAACAAGCATATGGGTTTGCTAAAAACTTGTTTTAGGGTTACTTGGTACCTAAAATAATGAGCTTTCTATAATTAAACTAATTTTACATAAAACATATTCTTACATTTGGTGACGGTAAGGTATGTTAAGAAATACAGGAATGATTTCACCTTCACTCACTTTTCATATTTGAAAAGTGCCACAATTAGATTAGAGCTATAGTGAAAGCTGCTTTTTGGTAAAGCTCTTTGGTAATAAAGCTTTTGTTAATAACGAAGACTGTGAAGACTGAAGATGTGAGATGAGATGAAGCAAATATCATGGCAGAGCATCTTGAGGCATTTAATTGTATATAAACAGGAACTTGAATGCAAGTCTTTTTAACATTACACTTAATTGACATGCAGGAGATGACATTAATAGTTGTAGTTATCTCCCTCGATGGTAAGCAAGAGTTGGATGAGAGACATCTGGTGACAAACTCATACCTGCAAACATTCTTAACTGAGCTACTAATGTAAATGAGCTTGTAGTTACCACTAAATATTTGGTTTATGCTCCAATTCATTTCATCTCAAAACTAAATGAGTGTTGTAGCAGTTTTCATAAGGATAGAAGTGGCAGCCGCTAAAGGAAAGTTGTCAGCAAGAAACTGGAGCTCTAGTGTACGAGTATAGTTAATTGGTGTTTGTGGAAAAGCTATCAGCAGTGACGGGCTCGGAAAAAGAACAAAAAAAGATAGAAATAGGAAGGATTGTGCAAGTTAACCGCTGAAAGCTACAATATGAAGTATCTAGAGAGAGCAAACATTGTGGCACGCTAAGAACATAGAGGTGCTGGTAACAGAAATCACAATTGTACAAAGAAATGTGAAGTTAAAATAAATGAAAGGGTATCGTGTGTACAGCTAGAGCAGATAAATAAATTTGTCAATACATATGATGTAATTTCCGACATACAACAGCCGAAGTTTTTGAAATAGTGTAAAAGAACATGTTCATACATACATGTATATGAACATTTATGTACGCAGCTTTATACAGTTTGGCTCTATGGGGCTGGAATAATATTAGATAGAATGACATACCTTCTATTTTAGTTTTAAAATCATGAAGACTAGTGTGAGTGGTAGTAGTAAAAAAAAGGCAATAAACAAATAATTAAAGAATATGAGCAAACCTCTTAGAACTAATTCTGTAACAAATCACAGAAACTGTCTAGTAACAATCGGGAGGAAGATAGTGATGCGAAAAAGGGAAGTCTGAAGCTAGCAAAATAATTAAAAATAAATGAAGTAAATATTCAATATAATAAGCAATAATTTTAAATTCATGTAGGCCTACTTTAAAGTCAGACTATCTCTACCTACACCTCATCCGTTTTCTGACTACATGAAGAGCTACTCCTCAGTTTGCATGTCATTAATGTAAAAGGTAATACAAATCTCTTTTATTGATTATTATAGTTTTTATTATAGTATTAGGAGTTTGCAACTAGATTATAATAGTATTATAGTTTTTTAAACATTCAATTTTTTACATTAGTTTTATGTAATGTATCTGCATTCCAGCAGTGGAACAAATTAACTAAAATACAATATACAGTAGAACCTCTACTTACGAAAGTCTACATATGAAATTTCCAAGTTAGGAAATGTCTTCGTAAAAATAATTTTTACGAAATTCTTATATTTTGTAAGAATATATATTCTGCCAAAATATGAAAGGCCTTTCATATTTTGGCCTGTTTGTATTGTTTGTTTCATATTTTGGCCCATTTGTTTCTCATGGGTACATACAACGGGTCACTCAGTTTCATTTTATAGCGAACGCCAGTGGACGAGTGTTTCTTTTTCATTTGTGGTTTACTTCTAACTTTTTATAGCTTTTATTCACTGTGATCCGTCCTGCTCTCCGTGGTCTTTTCTTAGCCTACTTTCTTCAGGCAAAGGTAAAAATATACCGCTTATAGTTTTCCTTCATTATTCCTTCTTTTCATGTGTGTTTTTTCTATTTATTATGCAGTAATATCATTCTAACATGTATTTGTTACAGGGTTCAACCATGATTTCAAATTTATACAAATATTATATCAAAGTTTTGTGGGGCTTGGAACATATTAGAGCATTCAAATGGTAATATGCAATCCTACTTATGAAATTGTCTGCTTACGAAATGGCTTGCAGAATGAACTAATTTCATAACTAGAGGTTCTATTGTCTTCTTATATTCGCCCCAACGTACAACAAACTTTATACCTGATATACATGTATTGAAACTGATTAACATCTTATTTCAGGTTTTGACTGAACGTAAATGTCTTATGCATACTGCAAAAGGTAAAGTAACAAATCAACCGTGATACTAATCTAAGACTTAACTATGGGTTACTGAATCTATATTAATAAATACTATTTTTTCATTGTGTTAGTGTCTAAGTTAGTTTGAGTAAACGCTATGCGTTTCCACATATTTTGGCCAATTTTACCCGCCGCAGATGCCCCACACCTTCCGCCAGATTGCCAAAACTATTTGACTTCGATACTTTGTCTGGCTCCTGAGAGCCAGCGCCTTAAATACACACGTACTGCATACATTCGCTTCATCTCAAGAACAGACTATTGCAGTGACAGACATGTATCTAGGTGAACAATGTTTCAGTTACGACCAACTTTACATTTGGCTTCTATAAATGGTGGATCAAAATACTGATTCACATATCTTTGTAAAATAACTGCAAAAAATATTGTTTTAAAGCACTTCAGTTTTGATTCCCAAACAACTGTAGCGGAGATTGGGGTGGGAATCGGTGTCCCAAGGGCTGGTATGTACAACTGGATCACCTCCGCCAGACAAACTCCCAGCTCATATGTTCACAGTGCGACACTGATCTCACAGAACTGGGTTGAGTGTAAAAAACGAAACGATTGATAATGACTAATTTACCTTTTCATAACGGACTAGTTTTGATCTTGGGTGTGTGTTGGGAGAAATTAGGGAAAGTTATAAGAGCAACTTGCCAGAGCTCTTTGCGTTACCTACAGCTTATTTAAAGTTGAAAAGAAGGCCCACTCCAAGCTAGAATTGGCTACAATCTATATGATTAGAAACATCGCATCATGCCCGTCGCATGCATTAGGGACAATTCCCCAATAAACGCATTCATGGATTGTTGCCATGAAAACAGAGTAGCAATTCATGTTGAAAATCATGTGCTGCCGGCTATCTGATTGAAAATAAAATTCAGTAAAGTTGCTTGTGGCTGCTTAAACGAATTTGCTACACAGCTAAACAAAATTAAACCAAATATGTGTATTACATCTTCACTCTATTGCCTTTTATAGCGAATACTCTTGATGTGTGCATATAAAAATATACGTACGTTACCGCAAGTAGCCATCTATGAGCCAATACGAGACTAACAGATAAGTATACCTGTCTCCCTAACCAGCTTCCATATAAACAAACATGGTTAAATAAACTTAGTCGTACCGGTAAAACTGCTTTATTGTTCGTTTAGAGGTACCAATAAATAAAGCCTATTTATACCTATGCGTAAACATTTATATATAAATAACACTGTGTATACTCTATGCAGATCGAACCACTGCTTTTCCTTAAGTCACTCACACTCTTGCAACCGAGACCTAGCCAACGATGTACTTTAAAGCTCACATGAACTTTCAATTTACTTTGACAATCTCATGTAAATGATCCATTATCCAATGAGCCAGACTAGCTATGCATCGTTCTTACGCTGAACTTTCTAACCAAACCTATTAGTTCAATAAATGCTTCCAATCAGCTCAATATAGAAAAGCTCATAAAACGTTCAAAAGAACTTATAAGGAATACAGAGTTCCTAAGATGTGAATGAGTATATATATCAAACAAGTTCAAAATTGGATATTGTGAACCTTTCAACAACATAAGCCGACAAAGTAGAAAACAACCCATGAAACGATGAATAGGCTCTCACATATGAATTCTGCTGACAGCAATTATATGAATGGATAAAGCATAAGGCAAAGCTACAAATAATATTTTATTAAGGGACTATCAGGCTAATCTAAACACTTTTGGTCTCATTTACATATTTTGGTCCTCAGAAAATTCACATATAAACCCCGATTTCTAGGTTATGACACTGCTTCAAGGAATGTGGCAAAACCAATGCTTTTAAAACTACTAAAATGGGCTAGACCAAAATGGGATGAATTTAAGAAAACTGGGAACAATCATAGACAGCAGTAAATAAAATTTAAACTACTTTACTAGGTGATACGTAAAGTAGTAAACTCTTCCCCATATCCATCTCAAACTAAAATTGGTGAGCTACTGTTCGTTGGTAACAGCAGAGTTGCTGGTTTTGATTCTGATCATTAAACATTATTGATATTATCGATAAATTGAGAATAATACTATTAGCAGATTCCCTACTGTGGCTGTATAACATACACAGTGTTGTGCAGTTTGCAGATGCTTGATCCCTTCATGTATTATTAGCTTGGTAGTGAAGTAATCATTCTTTCATGACACCTAGTTTAAAAAAGTTGGCTTCTTTCACTATAGAAGCTTCATCATTAACTTTCTGATTATTGTTCATAACAAAAACCTATCATTACATATCCATTATTTGAGCATCTTCTAGACAGAGTCTTTGTAATATCTTTTGCATCAGCACTTTACACTAAAGTACATGTATAGTGAATTGAAGTATGTAGCCTGACATGTTGGGAGAAAAGTAAATCTATGACGGTTTCAACTGCCTACAATTGTGAAAGTTTTGTGGCAATTTGAAACATTCCTTTAACAAACAAATAAATGCTCCCGCTGATCAAAGCCATAGTAATACATCCTGAGTGAAATGTGTGAACTGGAATACCTATCATATGAGTAGTAGGATTAGGTCTGTCGTTAGGTATGTCATTTATAATTGTTTTAGCGCTGACTCACACTCCATCATCTATTAAAGTAATCACGATATGTTTTCATCATTAGTTAGTCTTGCTTAAGGTATGTTGTGGTATGTTATTATAAAGCAATTATGCTGTGGTTTTCGTAGCTGTTTTTGCTGTTGGTGAGTTATGCTAGGAGCATTGTGCTGCTGGAGTTAGGAAGCTACATATGCTTGGTGAATAAAGGAGAGTATCACAACAGAGCTGAAGTCGAGAGGCATTTAGTAAGACTAGTAGACCAAGATTCAGAACTTACAAGCTATTTCGGCTCAACAATGGCAGCAGTAAAGCTGACAGATATAATCACTAAGTATGAGGACAGCTCCAGTGGAGAATTCAGTGAGTGGTTGGATAAGCCAGAACTGGTTGGAAAATTACAAAAGATTACAGATCTTCAAACATTTCTGCCCATGTTTCTTGCTGGACCAGCCTTCGCAGTGTATAAACAACTGCCAGACAGTGAAAAAGAGGATTATGATAAGCTAAAATCTGCATTGCTGATGGCTTTTGGAGTGAATTGTTATGCAGCTTATGAGCAGCTGCAAAAAAGAGTGCTGCAAGAGGGTGAGCCAGTTGATGTTTATCTGGCTGACATCAGAAGGTTAATAGCATTAGTGGGGCAAAATGATGTGGAACCAATCATGAAATGTGCTTTCATGGCAGGGCTGACAATAGATATTTCTATTCAGCTAAAATCCATGGCATCAGTAGAAAAATTAGGCTTGAGTGAACTTGTAGCTCGAGCAAGAATGATGCTGAGCACCAAAGCATCTGAGATGGCATGTGCAGCAGATGCGATGAAGCACAAACGAGGTTGTTTTACTTGTGGAGGCTCAAATCATTTTGCTCGTGATTGTCCTGGTAATACTACTCTTAGGCAACAGATAAGAAAGCCCCAGGTATGTTACACATGTGGTGAGCCAGGCCATCTGGCAAAGCACTGTGCAGTTGGCAAGGAGACTGCACAACAGGGAAATGGTCAGGGGGGAGCGTCAGCACCGGATGTTCCTCCACAACGTCAGTAATCAGTTAGGTGCTGCCATTTATCCCCATCAAAATACAAGATTGCATGATAAAAACTCTAGTGGACACTGGATGTCAACAGTCTGTGCTTATAAGTCAGCTTTGTCAAGAGTTGGGCTTGTCAAAACGTGGACCACAAAAGGTAGTAAAAATGCTAAATGGTGAAAGTACAAGATGCTGCGGTGAAGTATTAGTACATTTGTTGGTGAATAATACAAATGTAACAGCTAGATGCCTGGTTGCCCCACAGCATGTGTGTGATGCCCAGATGATTATTGGAATGGACATTATAGCCATGCTGGGAGGAGTGTATGTTGGAAGTAATAATGATGTGCAATTTGGAGGACAGCACTGTGCAGCAGGTGCAGTGACAGAAAATGATTCAGAGCAATTGAAGATTGATGAAAGTGACTTTACAGCTGTGTTTGATAGTGTAAAGTGGACGATGGAGTGGAAATGGGAAAATGGTGAACCTACAATGGCAAACCAGGGCAGTGAATATGCAGTGCCCAAAGATTGTAGAGAGATCTTTGATGATGAAGTAAGTCAATGGATAAGCAATAGATGGCTTGAAAAGTTTAACCCCCATGTTCATGTCAAAGCAGATGGTGTTATACCGTTAATGGCTGCACGGCAGCCAAATAAGCCAAAAAAGGTCAGACCGGTCATGGATTATCGACAGCTCAACACTTTTATAAAGAGTAACCCTGGAATTGATGTGGCAGTGTGCCAAGAAAAGCTACGGGCATGGCGTAAAAGAGCCTGTGCCGTTGACCAACTCCCGTGTGCTAGGCCTGAGAGTAATCAAAGACCCAGATAGCCAGTACAAATGGTACAGAGATGGTGAAGTTCCCATATTACAGGAGATTCCAACAAAACGTGAGTTATTCTCTGTGTTTGGGAAGTTGATTGGTCAATACCCGGTGGCAGGATGGCTGAGACCTGCCTGCAGTTACCTGAAACGACAAACTAATGAGATAGGATGGGATGAAGAGATTCCAGTTCCTGTCAGAGCGTTTGCCAAGGAAGTCATGAACAGAATGTTGCAGCATGATCCAGTCACTGGGTGTTGGAGTGTGAGCAATGTTTTAGAAGGTGTTGTGTGGTGTGATGCAAGCAGTTTGGCAGTTGGTTGTTGTTTGGAGATAGATGGAAGTATCGTAGAAGATTCTACATGGCTCAGGAAATTTGATGAGTCACATATCAATGTCGCTGAGTTGGAAGCAGTGATAAAAGGGTTGAATATTGCCCTGCGCTGGGGGATTGCTAAACTGAAAATCGTAACTGATTCTGCTAGTGTATACGGTTGGGTGCAGTCAATATTAGTGGATAGTAAAAAACCTAAGGTCAGTGGCCTGAGTGAAATGGTGATCAAGAGAAAACTTGGGATCATTTCCCAATTGGTAATAGAGTATCACATCAAAATGACTATTCAGTTGGTGCTTTCAACATCTAACAAGGCAGATGTGCTAACCAGGGTACCACAGAAGTGGCTGAACAGCCCATGCCTAGCTGTAGTGACATTAGATGATAAAACCGAGGAAATAACAAAGCTTCATGGTAAGTATCATTTGGGAGTCAAGAAGACCCTGTATTTGGCCAAGAGGATGTGTGGACAATATGTGGATGAGAAGGTCGTGAAGCAGGTGGTAGATTCTTGCAATCAGTGTCGGCGAGTGGATCCCGTCTCAATTAAATGGAATCACGGACGGCTGTCGGTTGACAAAGTATGGCAGAGGGTGGCATTAGACATTGCGTATGTTAATAAAAGAGCTTTCCTGACTCTGATTGACTGCGGACTAAGTCGCTTTGCTATGTGGAGAAGACTGCCAAATGAAACTGCTTCCACAGTAGCCAAGGAGTTGCATAGAATATTTTTGGAACGATGAGCTCCAGATGAGGTTCTATGTGACAATGGGCTATGCTTCAGAAGCTCTGAGATGACTCAATTTTTCAAGGAGTGGGGGATAATGCAGGTGTTCTGTTGTGCATATAAACATTCAGGAAATGGCATAATAGAGCGCAACCACCGTACAATTAAAAGAATGGTTGCCCGAATTGGTGGTCGGGAAAATATCTACTGGTACAACAACTCACCCAACTTTGACAATATAGTTCCTGCAGCTAATGTGTATCAGTATGAGGCCAGGCTATTAGGAGCGCCCAAGGCTATTGGGTTACCAGGAGAATTGCGGGATACAAAAGCCAATCCCTATCAGGCGGGCGATGTGGTTTATGTGAAACCAAGAAGCATGCGAACTGATACGACATGGAAGCAAGCTAAAGTGACAAGAGTAGTAGCAGATCATGTAGTCAAAGTGGAAGGTATAAATAAACATGTGGCCGATGTAAGACCTGTTATAGCTGACTCACAAATATCACAGAGTTGTGACCGCCTGGTGACCAATGGAACTGTAGAATATTGCGTAGAGAATAGTGATGACCAAATCAGTGACTTTGATGTTAGTGAGTCAGCAATGATACTGACAATAGAGATAGGGATTCATGTGAGAATGATACTTTACCCCTAGGGAGAGACAGAAGGTTACCTCCTTACTTGAATGATTTTGTTCTTTACTGACGTTGCAGGTACATTTATATGATCTAGAGATCAGGGGAGAATGTGAATTGGAATACCTATCATATGCGTAGTAGGATTAGGTCTGTCGTTAGGTATGTCATTTATAATTGTTTTAGCGCTGACTCACACTCCATCACCTATTAAAGTAATCACGATATGTTTTCGTCATTAGTTAGTCTTGCCTAAGGTATGTTGTGGTATGTTATTATAAAGCAATTATGCTGTGGTTTTCGTAGCTGTTTTTGCTGTTGATGAGTTATGCTAGGAGCATTGTGTTGCTGGAGTTAGGAAGCTACGTATGCTTGGTGAATAAAGGAGAGTATCACAACAGAGCTGAAGTTGAGAGGCATTTAGTAAGATTAGTAGACCAAGATTCAGAACTTACAAAATGCAAAAAATATTTTTATCATAAGCGTACCAAAGCCTTTGCTAAACCAAATCCTGACAATCATGACAAAGTTTGACCCAGTATGTAGCAGTGATTTGCATCATAAGGTAAAGGTCACTGAGATCAACGATATCACTGCTGAGATAAACAAAAAGGTAACTAAGTTGGCTGTAATAAGAAGAACCACAGTCTTCACTGGAGCAATTCACAAAGTTTTTTTAAAATAAAGATTGCTCATATATAAAATTGTATTATAAAATATCAATATAAAATAATACTCATTATAAAATATCAATATGTATGGTTCTCTTTTAATAGGAATGTATCTGCTCACCTGAGAATACTACGCCAAACCATCGATAAGAAATGTTATTTTAGCGTGTGTCTGTACAAACCAATGTTTATGGTTAATATAATGGTTAATGCAGAAGTTTAAAAAATGTAATCAAACTACGTTACAGTGAAACTAATCATATACGGTACATGTACAATGTTTGACTAATTGTCTAAACGTCTAGTTTTAGCGACTACTCGCCTGATCTAGCAACTCATTTACGTCTACATAATGCACGATAAGCATGATTCCAAGTATGGTACATATTATACCACGGGTAATTCGATTTCGTGACTAGGGTACATTGCATTTCGGCCAACGCAATTCCCTGGCGTCTATCGCCTATTCCTTGACGCTTTGCTATCGCCTTCGTCATGTGTGAGGCGATTAACGTAAGAGACCGGGCTATAGCAGCCGCTCGTCTGTTTCCAGACTTACCATCGTCATAGTGCAACACGTCTGTTCTATGTTTTTGATCAACTTCAACAATTTATTGGGCAAAATGTTGAAATGGTTAGTTTTGGTAGTCTAAACCAATATTTTCAGTTAACACATTTTTACAGGCTTCATGTTTATTAAACTGTGGAATTTGATGTGTACGGTCATTGCTCATCGGTTTAAGTGTACATGTCCTTGGCGAAATTTGTTGGTTACTTGGAGAATATTTGAGCGTTTTCCTATCACACTTTTTATAATGACATATATAAACTAAAAATGTCGTAGGGTATATAATGTTCTGATTTGAAGTTGCTAGGAATTTCGAAATACGTGCCAAGAGAATTCAAAACAAAAAATAACTCTACCAATATCTTCATCAGTTATTGAAGGCATTAATAAAAGCAAAACAAAACGCATAAAAAGCAAGCGTCGTCACATCAAGGTATTTTGTGGATTTATGAACATCGGTTTTGTGTGCATTATTAATGTTGGGTTTGTAGGAGTAGCTGACGTTTCCTCTCTTGATCGTTACGATTGGGTTGTCGCGGTTCTATTTATTTTTTTCTGTTACTCCTTTTAGTTTTTACCACATTATTTTACTCTAAAAGTTGATTACAGTAAATAAATTAAATGAACTGGTTTTAAGCTTATGAACTAGTTCACACGCAAAATTTAATATTGTACTGGAAGACTATATTTGATCAGGTTTATAGCTACCTTGGTTCAGCGGATTTTGCAACTCCTCCCTAGCGGATTTTAACATTCATTAGTTTTATAAATTGTTTTATCATCTCAATGAGCGTAAATAGTATGTTCAATAGATAGGTTTTAACAGGAGAACCTCTAATTTCTGCGCTAGACTGTTTTCAGGTATACCTCCAATTCCTGCACTCGACTGCTTTTAGGTATGTGGCCACTGACAGCTTTTTGAATTTAAGTACTGGCTGCTTCAATGAGTTGTAGACACTTCATGGCTTTCTAGAATACTTAATCTATATGTTAGTAAAGATGAACAATCTGGTTCGCTTAAAAAATAAATGTAGCCAAATTAGCTAAAATGATCACCAGTTTTGGTTTCACAAGCAATTTGTTACTGAAACTGACTATTTCAGTTCAAATTGCTTGTAAAACCAAAACTGGTTATTACTGAAATTAACAATTTTAGTTTACAGGTTAAGGCCACTCAAGTAAACTGATAATTGCAAAATTCGCCACGTATTATGAATCACTATGGTTACATTATCAAAAGTGAGCGAGATTACTACCTGTTCATAGATGCATATCTGTCTAGACTAGTATCAAATAAACATCCTCTAAAAATTGTATAGTATATCACCTTTATGTAAATATGGTTATTGCTGGTTGTTGTAAATATGTAAATATGGTTGTTGCCTACTGTTGATCGTTTTAGCAACAATTAAGTTTTTTATCGCACCCACGAAAGTGGATTAAAAGCATGATACAGGTTGTGTGTTGCCATTTATTATTGCCATGGGTGATGTGCGGCAGGTTTCAGTTTTGCATTTGGTATTTTGTCTTATGAGTTTTGCCTCTCTGCCAGTAAAAATTTACTATTGAATTTCACATTGGTGGTTTAGCTGTTCTAGTTTTGGTCACTCTGTATGAAGTGTGGTTAGTTTAACACCAATTTTTAAAAAAAATGGTGACTCTTTTTTTGAACGAGCCCATCATAAGCAGAATTTTCTTGAATGTCGAGTGCATGAACATTGGCCATCGAGATTAGAAAACCAGGCTATGGCTTCTCACCACAACATATAAAATCTCAGTCAAATCTTGAGTTACAAAGCTAATCTGTCCTGAGATTTTCTTTATGTGTTATAATGTACATTGTACATTAGGTAGTGAATGTACATACAGTAAATGTATGGTGTGTAGGCAAAGGTGGTGACACAAATGCGGAGCTAGTCTAACAAGATGAACTTCAAGTTATGATTATTTAAAACTTTGTGTATTTTTGATTTGCTGTTTCATATTTTTTACTTTCAATAACTACCAAAAGAGTAAAGGAAATTCACCATAAATATTAATTTCTGAACTGTTAATCCAAAACCTCATTGAGGATGCAGTGTCTGTGTCCAAATTTGATATGAAAAAGAAAAGTCGTAGCAATATATAACTTGGCTCTGGTGCATGCCCATTTCTTTTTCTCACCTTTCTAGCCTGAACTGAAAAATCGGCATAGTAATCCAGTCTTCGTTTTTGTCTCGCTACTGAAAACTAGAAAAACGTCTAGGCCTATATAGGGCTAGACGTTTTAATAATTAATAATAATCATACATTGCAGGATAGAAGACATTCATCTCAAACCTAAGATGTTTAGATTTAACATTGATCTTGTGTAGTCAAGTCTTTATCACAAAGTCATTTTGCATGTTTTACCAAATATGTTGTAATGGTGTGCTAACAGGATTTGGATTTTTAAAAACTAACTTTTGAAGTGTTTAATAACGTCTGTCACAGGTTTTTACTGACTTTCAATGCTTCAAGACTAAAATAGAAAATGGTAAGTTTAACTTGATTTCTTTTTGCACGCTGTTTTTTGCTGAATTGAACTTATGCCAAAAGTATTTCGTGGTTTTGAAATGCCAGACAATGATTTCGGTAGCAAGAGGGTTAAACTTGCAGATATGTTTCCTAGTTTTCTATATGGTTCATACAACTACATCAGCTCCGTCTTGCTTGCATTATGTATGATGTTCTCCAGTTGGCCTTTGCTGTTAGGCAGCATATTTTATCCTTTCATGGTGTTCTTTTTTTTTACTCTGTGGGGCTTCATTTTAGGCTTAGGATATGTTTTTATCATTCGCATTGAACAAGTTGCGTGGTTGCTACCTTTTTACCGTTTAATGCATCACATAATCTAAGGTGAAACATTGACAATAATGACAATAACAATTAATACTCAGGAGATGACTATTTATATATTTTAAGACAGCTCCATATTTGCTGTTCATTGACATATGATTTTACTAATATAACATTTACTCGCTTATTGCTCTTGTTAATGTTATATATTATATTTACATGCGCTGTTAAAAGAGTGGTCGTACCGGCTTAAAGAATACCGACAACCATGTTGGTACATGTATATCTTGGTTTAATTTTGTGATTTCATTTTTACTTTTACATCGCCGAAATGGCTACTCTTACATTCAATATTATAGAAAGATAGCTAAATCACAATTACAATCACCTATTTTTCGATAAGAATATAGTGACAGGTAATCAACTCACATACACCTCATACCTTTTGAAGCGATAAAATTTATGTAGTCATTCATAATAATGTCCCAATAGGATATTTGTTTTCTATGGTAGATGCAAACATTGTTACGAGGAGCATATCATCTGGGACAAAATATATCTGAGATGTTTAGCAAGTTTTTTAAGCGAACGAGAAATTCATCGCAGATACAACGTCCTCTTCTGGAAACTCAAAACCTTAATGAAGGAATATCGGATTGCAACAACAATAACTCTTCATCACATATGGACTTAGATACTTTTATGCCCCCTTCACACCTGCAGCATAATGATACACCAAGAATATATGAGCAAGGCTTTTCTAACATCTCAAGGTTTAACCCTGGATACGCATCAGGAAGTGAAAATATATCAGCTACTCAACCCAATATCACTCAGTTCTCCACCAAGCCGAATGGAGAAGAGTGGCAGAACCAACTCATGCCTGAAATTGATAGAGAACTTGCCCACATGAAGCATCACCTTCTGAAAAAGGCCAAGCGGAGTTCCAATGTTCAGCATACATCAGGAAACACTATTGACACACTTAGTCTTGGAATTCAAACATCCGTAAGTTAATATACTGAGACTAATCATAGTTTTAGCTGTAATGTGTGATTGACAATTACTATGTTTCCATACAGCTATAGTGTAATGACACGCCACCATATGGCGCTGCAGTGCCATCATGGAAACAGCCATGTCCCTCTCATTCTGTTGTAATTCAGTGTTACGGTTTGAAAGTGACACACCTGTGTGATGCGCCATCTTTGTGCTATGAAAACGGCCTCTGCTACCAGTGTGTCACACTTGGGCATTCGCATAGGTCTTGCTTGATCTTGTCGTCCCACAGCCATCGCTCTACTATAGCGCCCTGTAGAAACATGATCTGCTTGTAGGCCTAATGTAGTGCTTCGGCACTGGTGCCACTAGGTGTTGCTATACTATCGCTGTATAGAAATTTCGTAATTGCAGCTTACATATTTTGCATTCAGTCAAATCCTACATCCAAATCTTTCGACATATGGAGTAAAATATGGGCAAATAATTTCTTACATACAACATCTAAAGTTTCTCAAATCATTGTAGTTTTTTAAATTGAAATATTGGAGATTGGAAGCAGTTATCCCTCACATAGCTCGCTTCTACTGCACTTTAATGATATTAAACAGCGGTTCATGCCTGCTTTTATTAGTTTAAAAATGATGGATCCCAAGGAGCCTAGTGTAAGTGATAGCAGTGTTAAAAAGGAAGATGGCAATGTTTTTTTAGAAATATAACAAATAGTAGAAAAAATGAGCAATTATCTCCAGAACAATTGTATAAAACACCTCAGAAGCTGTATAACGCATGAAGTTATCATGAGAAAAAAATGACAGTGCTTAAAAAAAAGAACGTAGTAATTGAAGATAAAGTGATATGAATTTCCACTGTGAAACAAACAATAAATATGTTATGTCAATTTAAAATTTATATAATCAAAGCTAGATTAATTCTGTAGCTCTATCACTAGTTTTTCTTACACTTTGTGTGGCTCTTGTTTTGCCAAGGCTGTTCCACAGTTTGCCCGTATTTCACATAGAAGGGAAGTAACAATAAACAAATGTTTCTATTTATTATTTGTTTTATTTATTGAGCTTCTTGCACATAATTTAGTTTTTTACATTTAGTTTTTTTCTTCATTTTGTAAAATGTATTTGTTTAAAAACTTCGTGTAACTATATAAATATTTAGCATTAGGCTTCTGAGTTGTGCAATGAATTAAATGAATTACAATGTATTTGTACATGTCTAAAAATATTTGCTTCAACTTGATGCCATTTTAATATATAAAACAAAATAGCGAAATAGATTAACTTCCCATGTTGAGGTTTTGCTTTACATCCTTCTACTATGCAAAAAATGAGCTAAACTGGAAATATGTATCGACAAATACAGAATCAGACTCATGTATAGCATACATATGTTTTTGTGGGAGATCCTGTGATTTTGAATACAGCCGAGCATATTGCAATGCTGTGCTTGTTAACCCACTAGTTATACCAATTGCATGCCATTAGTGGCATGGACTATGCTGCAAAGTACAATTGTGTTAGTTTCTCTTTCAACAAAGCCATTGTGACATGCTGGTAAAAAAAAGTTCTGCATTGAGAGCTCTCTACCTACAGTTGAATCTCAAAAAGATTTTTTTGTTGGCTTCATCATATTTGAAACGATATGAACAAACGCGAACCTTCCATTTTGTAACCATCTTCATATATTTTGAGCGTTGTTGGTGTTTTTTTTGTAGCCGCTCGTAGGGTTTGTGCTGTCAAAGGATGACATGAAGGTTTTTCCTCCAAAAGAGGGCGGTGAGTTGGCTATGAGGTGCAAATGGCTTCCTTTTCTTGCAGATTTTGCAGATCTAACATATTGCATTTATTTTAAATAAATAGATGAAGCTATAACTCTTATAAACCATTGCATAGCCCACATTGCATTGTGTCTCATTAAATGTACATATAAGCTCATTTTTGTTTATAGGATTCATACATATCGATATGTCAAGTTAAAAAACATCACCAATTCTTCTACAGCATTTGTCTTTCTAGGTGATGGGCGAGCTCGCAGTGTTCTCAGTTTTACACTCCGAGATTCTCCATTCAACTACATAAATGTCTCTCTCTGGGGAAAGCCTGATTCTGTTCACAACATTTCTGGTAGCTTCTCTATTGGAGATGTCGGTATGCACTAATTTATTATCACAAATGTCTCACTTTCGCACACTGTTGATTTCAACCAATGTGAGTGAAAATATAACACAGAAGCTAGATGTTCATGAAAATGTTAAAAAAAGTTTGTTGCACAGGACAACCATTTTTAAAAGTCCTGTTGAGCCATGTCCAGGGGAACAAAATCCGGGAATACCATATTGCAGAGTTCAAGTAGAGCTACCGACTTTCATGTCATTTGAAACCTCAGTTTTCTTGGGTTTGATTAAAATGCGCGCACATTTTTGACAATTGATAAAAATTCTACGGTTTCGGCCTGTCATTTGATGACATGTAAAAAGAAGTTAGTGTTATTGTTTAGGGCTGCTAACCAATGAATTGACGGTGTTCAAACCTTACATATATAGAACAACCATGCAAAAATTAATAGCTGCATTTCTCAGTCGTCCTATTAAATACAGCTAAATCATTGTCGAGGGAGATGAAAGACCATCCTCACCTCAATCTGTATCTGCTCTGATCGTTTCTAATAATCTGTGTTGAAGCGTTCTATCCATGTGGAGACTTTTATTCTGCTCATATATTTGCTCTCATACACGTAGGACATTCAGCTGTGTATTTTAACTCCTTCAGCATTAAAAGTGTTATTGAACCCCTCTGCTTTTCCAATATCCGACTTTCTGGGAGGCCGGCTATATTGGTCTTGTAACCACAGGAAGCAGTGTGATTGCTAGGAGTTGTCTTTACTTCAGAGATAGCCAAGACTGTAGTTGGATGTTGCTCCAAACACTATTGCGTAGTCTAAATAACGTCAATAGTGTTTTTATTTATTGAACCGACTTTGTATCACTCTTTCAATGAGTTTAAAAACTTGTAAAAAATAAAATATTCTAGCGATATGTGGGTGAAACTTGTCATTCAAGGTCAATTCTCACACTATTTCTACCGAGCATCATCAGTATCTGCACTAAAATGTACCACTAAAATATTCTACGCTGTTATTACTTCGGAAATAGATCGCAAGTAGTTGAAGTACGTAGGAACTTGTACTAGCATTTTGTAAACAATAAATCGCAACTATATAGTTGCGATACTATAGTTACGCATACTATATAGTATGCGTCATCGAATGACTGGTTGAGACCAAATGTGCATGTATACTTTAGCAAATTACAAGAAAACACGAATGTGTCAAATGACCTGAATATGGCTCAACAAAACCTTTAAAAGTCGCAAAAACCTTTTAAAGATGAACTTACACAACATTTTTGTAGATGCTACGGTAATAGAAAAATATCGGTATTTTTCTATCATTTGCGGTTGTTTTCGATTTTTGAGGTGATCTGATTGCCAGGATGTTTCAGAATTAAAATTGACAAAACTTGATTTTGGTTAAAAGGCCCAGATTCAAGCGAAAGTAAGATTATTACATCTATAGTTGCACTTCAACAAAGACACTGACAGAATAGAGACCCGTTATGCTGTAACTTTAACGCACTAGCCGATATCAATAATGAGAGAGACATGCAGCCGCGCAACTAGTGATGTCATTTCAGCACCTATTTTTCTTCTGAGCATTTTAACTGCGATCAAGTTTTGTTGATTTTAATCTTGAAACATTATGGCAGTCAAATCACCTCAAGCATCAAAAACAATCATAAAGGATACAAAAATACCGATACTTTCAGATAGAACCTACTAAACTTTTGTGTAATTATCGATATTATCATAATCCCAATAATTACAGGGATAATGTAATAATGTATTATCGATAATGTGTATCTTTAAGCAGCACCTGAAGTGCCCTCTTTAGAATAATGGCCAAGCGATGTTCATAAACTTGTCCCACAAAATTAAAGTATATTCTATATTTAATGTGCTTAATGATGATGTGATGCCTGTATTCTGTAATTTACTGTCTGCAGTGCAAGTTACTGGGTGCAACGTTAGAGAGAAGCAAGGTTCAGATGATAAGTACAGGCCATGGACACCGAGGTACCACTCTATCTCTCCATCTGCGTAACTGATTGAGATAACGTTAGACTAACACTTGTTTTGTGACAATAGTTTTACTAAACTGGATGGTGGTTTGCTTTAATTTTTTGAGATTTGTTGTCGGGGATCACTCAATTTGCTTATTATTTTGGTTCATGATTATTCTGTAATATTATAATAATAGATTACTGTAACAATAGCTTGAAATAGCGTTGGAGTCAGGCTATCTGATGACAGCATAGCTTCGCTCTTAAGGCATAAAAAACAGTGCTAACTGCAACCATAGATAGCTTTAAATTTTATCGTAGTTTACTCAAAGCTAATAAAAATGTGTGATAAATTTTTTAGGCTTGGAAGGGTCAAGATAGTCTCAAATGAGGCAGTGTCGTGTATTCATTTATCCCTTCTGTAAATTGACCTGACTATTTTACAGCAGTGCAGCAATATGAATTAAAAGTCTATAGTGTATTAACTTGTTGGAGCTAAAGTGGAATATACAACTCACTTTATAGTGTGACTACCAAATTAAGTTTGTTTGCAGTGCTTTTCAGGTGGTACTGAATGAAGCTCATGGTTCAGTCACTCCTTATAATGGATCCCGATTGGATGATTATGTACGACTGGCTCATATGCCACTACAAACTCCTGGGCCTTTTTACAAGCTCTCAGAAATCGTTGGCAATATCAAGAACTTATCTAATGATCTTGTCAGCTTTATTGCTGCTGTTCGTTCAGTAAGTTGTTAGCTCTGTTCTGACACTCTAATATTCCAAGTATTTAATTTTGTCTGTTGCTCTTCATTGACACTGTTAAAGATGCCAGTTTGTGTTCTTGCATTGCTTTCAAACGTCATGGGTGCTCTCTCATCTCTTCTAATATCTTTATAAAGCAGCACGACCATTGTACTGGTACCCTGGCAGTCCAGTGGGCTTTGAGAGATCGACACAGAGATAATAACTATCTGTTCAATAGATCAAAATAGTCAGAATGCCTTCGATTGGTACAGGTGGTATGGTGCTGAACTGCAAATCCAATTGTCATTAGTTCAAATCCCATATGATGTAGTCTTTTTTTCCCAACCTTTCACCTCTTATTATAGTAAAGACTAGCTGTATTACATCATTATACATACACTAGCTGCATTACCCGCCTACAGGAGCAGATTCACGTGCAGCATAAGGTTTATTGAGAGTTGTCTTTCATACTGTAAAACAACTCCAAATATGCAGTCTACTGAAATTGTTGTCCTGATCAGAGTATGTATGCACATTTACGTGTCAATGTTGGGGAAAACAATGGAAATCTGCAATGTGTCTTACAGCTAGATGCGTGTAAAATCTAGTAAATATTCTAGATTCATGTATCTAGATTCATGCATCCGTTTATACCTGTCTATATTTGCAGTTGACGATCGCGCACTTCTGCCACTGAGCCCCCGCCTCGGCTGACCAGTCTTTACTCGCCGAGCAGTTGACAATCGCGTTCTTGCACTCGCCTCGCAATCGATCGGTTTGCACTCGCAATCAATCGCCTTGCAATCAATCGGCCTGCGCGCTTCTCAATCAATCGCCTTGCACTCTCCTCGCAATCAATCGCCTTGCACTCTCCTCGCAATCAATCGCCTCGCACTCGCCTTGCAATCACCTCTCACTCGCTTTGCAATCAATCACCTTGCACTCGCAACCAATTGCCTCGCACTCGCAATCAATCGCCTAGCACTCAATCGCTTTGCAATCAATTGCCTCGCACTCGCCAACTCATTCATCCGGAAAGCCACGCCTGGCGACTCTCGCTGTACTCGGGGCGAAAAAAGTCTCCCGCACATCCCTGAGTGATGCCACGGCCCAAAGCATAGCTGGGCTAACCGGCGTTGCCCGAGTAGTGAAAAAAGTTTTTGCACACAAAATTGATTTGTATTTAACATATAACAACATTTGCCATTCTAGCTTTCAAACTACATATCATGAAAAAAGTGTTTTGTGTAGTTGGAAAAATTAAGAGAGAAAATAAAACAATTAAAGGTTTTCAAACTTTTTCAAACAACCACAACTTTCAAACTTCATATCATGTGAAAAAGGTTTTGTGCAGGACAACTGATTTAAAAATAAATAAAACAACTGTAAAGGTTTTCAAACCAATGTAAATTTAAAATTTCATAACTTTCAGCGACCTATATCTTTTGATAACGTATAGTGGAACCTCAGCTCTCGAACATAATCAGTTCCAGAAGTTCGAGATCCGAAAGAATTTTTCCCATTAAAATAAAATAATGTAAATTTTAATCCGCTTCAAGGCGAAAAAACAACTTCGGTAAAGTATTTTTTCAACATTTTACACCATAAGCTGTACTTGTACCTGGGTAATAAAAAAGTCTTTGCATAGAAAATCTACTTGTATTTAACATATATAACAACATTTGCCATTCTAACATTCAAACTACATAGGTAACATGAGAAAACATGATAGGTAACCTATCATGAGAAAAGTGTTTTGTGTAGTTAAAATAATTTAAGAGAAAATAAAAAAAAAACTGCGAAGTTTATCAAACTTTGTCAAACAACCACAACTTTCAAACTTCATATCATGAGTAAAAGGTTTTCTGCCAGTCTAATAAATTAAAAAAAATAAAACAATTGTAAAAGGGATTAGATGTAAATTTCAAATAATTAGCAAGTAATAGCTAAATTAAGTCGGCTTTGCAACAATTACCATAAAAGATGATACGGTAATGATACAATTAATACAAACTGAGAAAACAAAATAAAATTCGTGAATATGTTGAATTAATAATAGCAATTCTTGCATAGAAGTGTGTGGGTATAAAAAGGTTACTGTCCCACCAGAAACTATCCATCAATTCTTTGAATACGACGATACTAAAAAATATGACAGAATATCATAGTATTTTGTAGTTGAAATTTTATTAGAACAATGTTTGCCAAAAATGGTTGAATAAAAGAATAATATTGATAATAAAGATTGGAAACTAATCAAGTAATAATAACAGTGATAGGAAAATGAATAATATTTTAACTTCAAACACGATACTCAATTTATGTTTAAAAGAATGCAAGTTGAAATAATAACGATGAAACAAACTTTAAAAAACTTATATTATAAACTTCAAAAGTCATAAGAAGTTTATAAATGTAATAAGAGAATTTAAATTTATATATATATATATTTCTCAAAGTATGTAAATGTATGTAAATATAAGAGAGTGGAGAATAACTGACACTTGCAATTTTACACGATAAATCTTACAGTAATCTTACAAATGTTTGTTGTAAAATGTGAAATTAATTACAAAAAACTAATTGGTTAGGTTTAAAAGGAAGGATGTGTAAGCTAATACATCTAGTTGTACAACCCAGCGTTGCCCGGGTAATAAAAAAAACTGAACAAAAAATTGATTTGTATTTAATATATAACAACATTTGCCATTCTACCTAAAACAACTGTAAAGGTTTTCAAACTTGCTTTGTCAAACAACTTTTAAACTTCATACCATGAGAAAAATGTTTCGTGCAGGTCAAATAAATTTTAAAAATAAAACGACTATAAAAAGGTTTAGATGTAACAGTGAAATATTTAGCAAGTAATAGCTAAATTGAGTCTGTTTTGCTACGATTACAATATGAGATGATTCGGTAATGATACAATTAGTACGAACTGAGAAAACAAAATAAAATTCGTGAATATGTTGAATTAATAATAACAATTCTTGCATAGAAGTGTGTGTATAAAAAGTTACAGTTCCACCAACAGCTATCCATCAAAACTCTGAATATGACGATACTGGTACGACGATATGTTATGTAAAAATAAAATATTGTAGTGTCTTTGTCTGATCGGAGGTGAGAGAATCTAGATTCTATTCCTACTCTAGATAATACGATTGTCCGCGTGAAAAGTAGTGACCTTAACAGCGATTTAGCAATTGAACCTTAAAAAAAGCCAGAAATAGAGGTTCACAAAAACGACATTGTGTTTCATAGAGTTAATAAAATTTAATCGCCAAATTCTAATATCGAGAGAGTCTATTGTCGATATTTTTTTGCTGAAAACAAAATAGCCCTAATACGTCGAGGACAAAAAAGCATCGCGTGTCATGACGCTAAAAGAAAGCCATAGAGTTGCAATTATTACGTCACTTTTGTGTGAAAACAGCAAACGATGATTGGCTATGTATAATAGAGGCGTGTACTAACCGGAGATTCCCGTTAATGCGCCCTATATACCTAGTAGCGGCTAATAGTCCGAAAAGTACGGTACTCTATAAGGTGGATACACAGATAGACAGACAACGATTGCTGTTTATATAGTAGATTGCCAATTCTACAGTATGCTTTACAAAGTTATTAAATTACTTGGAAAATAAAAGTATTTTTGTCTGCCTGGTTGTTTAATATTCTACACTTTTTACTTGCAATGGAAGTCTGTCATATAGATACATTATTACAGAGACCAGTTTTCGTAAGCAGTAGAAAGGCCAATTTATCAAAGCCAACATCTTGTTTTCTGTAAGCAGGTGAAGATGCTTTGATGGTTTGAGCAAATTTTCTGTATTTAAAGTGATATGTTGATCAGCAATGATCGACAGGTTGCATGATCACCAGCTTGAAAATCTATAATTTTTTTTGGTTTTGGCAGAGATAACAGAAATTATAAGCCTGGCTACATACACCGATGAAATGTATTGACGACACATATCGAAATACTTTGCTCTGGTGTGCTATTCAGCGGTGTGTCTTGTTGATGATTAAGTTGACAAAGTTTTAAGTTGACTGGATTTTCTAGTGCTGGTATTGAAGTATTGCCAGGATATATGTAATATGACATGAATTTTCAGTAATTTATGATAGCAATAGTGTTTGTGCAGCTATTTGCATTGCTAAATTGAAAACAGAAAATTTGCTCGGTGTTGAAGATGAAAATAACTAAGTACAAAAATACTTCAAGTTCATGACATAAATTAAACTATAGAAGGAAAAAACGCTCTAAGATATTTAATCACCAAAAAAAATATCTCAAGTTCGTCATAAGCAGTTCCAATTTATAGTAGGGCCTTTCATATATATCGCAAATGAGAATATCTTTGTTGATGTATAACTAGCTATTTTTGTAAAGCCGAATCATCTTCATCATTCAAAAGTCGATCTTGGACACAATTTGCATGCATCGGAAAATGAACAAAACTGAATGGAGACCATACTAAAAAGCTATTTCGGCCAATTGCATTGCTTTTATTTTTACCGCCGTAGATCAACATGCTCATTTCCAGCCAACACATCGGCAACTTGTTGGCTAGGGAAATGATGCATTTAGCTGGTGTGAGTAGACATTAGACATGCATTTGCATTGGTGAATATTCGTTGGTAGTAAACAGATGACAGTTGTGATCACTTATTTGGCTACGTTCAATCTTGATGCTACCTTTTGTGACTTGGCTGTAGGTAGGTGCTGCCAGATCAGTTACTGCAAAGGTGTCCGGACGAAAAATGCATTTACGAGAAGTCAAGCTCTTTGATCAGCAGGTTCAGCTCTTCTATCTCATACTGTATGTGATAAGCGCATTTATATGTCTACTAGTTTAAACCACAATAAATATCAGATCATAGTCTCTACTTCATCGTTAGGAAAACTGAGCGCTGGTCAATTTGTGTGAAATTATCTTTTTAACAATTATTGTAGTGGCCAGCTTTTCGTTGATAGTCACATTCTTCTGCAATTGGTGTAGGATAGCTAGCTAGCCAAACATTCGGGTAAAAGTTAATAATAAATTTGGTTATATACAAGATTTTGCCTAATTTTTTGATAGCCATATGTTCATCAAATTGTCTGGAAAGCTGTTTTCAAACTTCCTGACATGACACATTTTTGTCTGGTGTTTTACTTGCAATTCATACAATTATGTACTACATGCTGTGCAACCTATCCTCACAAATTAGTGAACTACATTTTTGTATGCATTTTCTTCAAGGTAGTGATCGATTTGTCATTGAAGGACATTTTAAGGCTGCAGTGTGATGTGTAGTTAATGTATGTCTTCTAGAGATATTGTAATAATATCACATTTTGGTTTGTAGTTGGAGCAATGAAATGATAGAGTTTTCAGAGCACTGGCTGACCAACGAAACTGGTTAGTTTTGTATGTTTTGAAACCATTCAAGCTTTACCAAAATTTGCAAACAGTTAGGCTATAAGTATCACACATGCGGAACAGGTAGGCTATTTATGAGATCATAAGCAGGTAAACACTCAGAGGTATTGTAAACAGGTCAGTGTTGCCAAATGTTGAGATTAGCAAGACGTGGTCTGGCTTCTGAAATGAAGGCATCTGAAATGAGGGCATCTAAAAATCAGGTATTGTAATCCTGGTTGACTTTCACTAATATTGAAAACAGATAAACTTTGTCAAATATATATATATATGCTAGCGGAATGGCCGATGTTGCACGAGTATTAAATACAGTGGCAGGTAATGTATTTGCCTACCACTTGCCATTAGCCTAGCACATTGCCATTTGTTAATTTGAGTAGGCTACTTACTAATAAGAGCTGTTGGAGCAAGCTTTAATCACGTTGCGTAACACATAGAGGTATTTTCACCCAGATATTCACTCTTAACGCCTAGTGAAACTATCAATCTCACATAACTCAATGGTTTAGTCACTTGGTGCGTCGTCTGGCAAACAGGAGGTTTTGAGAACAAATCTTCTGCAATACGGATTCTTTATTTTATATTTTAATAGCTATAGCCGAACATACCGATGGATACACACACAAAGTTAGAAATTTATATACATAGATCAGGCTATGCTATCTCACTTACGGTAGGTAGTCTAACATTTGCCATTTTAATGTTTAGTATCAACTAATCAGTTTCACTCATGCTTTTTTCAAGTTCATATCTAAAATTCTATAGGCAAGATACGCATTGTCATTGTTTTAGAAACCATAGAGGATCGCTACTGTCGATTGTTTTATGTAAGTTTTCCGGAAAACATGATCATCTGGGTATGCATCTGGCATATTACATATTACGTTTCGGTAGTTTATAACCTTCCACATTCACATGGTGATCATATTTCAACTATAAGTCTTTCTGTAGCACCGTGTTAAATGTGTCACTTGTAATAGTCTTAGGAATTTATTACAGATCCTCTGAAGGTGGTGTACATGTATTTATATGTCCAAGATATGCTTTGAATAGCTGCCTAAAAGCAAATAAAGGTAGTTGTGTTGAGTTTATTAGCTGCATGTACGTTTTCTGTAGTTGTCTCTGCTGTGGATCTGAAGGTCTGTTACGACCAGTATAAGAAGGCTGTTGTCGCCTCAGCATCTAGTAAATCAGTTTTTATAATAAACCCAGGTGAGCTTAATTTATTCGTTGCATACCAAAGTTGCTTGTTCGTGTAAGTATTTTTGAAATATATGGATATTCAAATGGTAAACACGGAAAGAGACGAGAGTTTGTCAACATTCTCTTGGACAGAAATTGAGCACTGCAACTGGGTGCAATAGGCAAAGAAAACAGTGGAATGTCTGTTAATTAGTATTTTGTTAATAATTTTTTCGTTTTCATGTGCTGCAAAACTTATTGTTGCAATTGAATTAAGTGATATTCACATCTACTACGTAAGATGTAAGTGTGTGCGTGTTTTATTTCATCAATTAGTAGAAATATAACATTAAGCAAAATAAAGATATAGTTATAATATGGATTAGGTTAAACAAATTAATGAAGCTTATTTTTTACTTGTTAAGGCGTGATGATGCCCACATGCACAGTAGTACTGCAGCTAGTCAAGGCGCTGGGCCCACAGGAATTGGCAAACTTAAATAGCAGGTCTTCTTTCTAGGAATATAGGTTTAACAAATGGCTTTTCATATTAACTCTAAAACTAGTAAATGCAGAGGTTTTGCGTAAGTCTATTGGAAGACTGTTCCATTATGATGGTACTATGTACCCGATTGTTTTTTGACCTGAAGCAGTATAAAATAATGGTAAAGGTAGATTGGTTTCAAAAAGTCTGGTGTTATAGTGTGAATCCTTTTTGGTTTCGTCATCACTTGAATAAAATTTTGAATGAGCTATCAAGTGACTTTTATACGGATAAAGCTTGTCAACAGGCTGCACAGACGGGGAAAAACAGGGACCGAGATGAAGTTAGTGGTGGTTTATTAAATGTTATGCACATTAGACGTTTTTGTGATATTAGTATTTTTTTTAAATAACAAAATGAAACATTTTCTCAGGACTCAAGACAGTAACTAACTTTTGAGTTAATAAACGCATTGTATATTAGTTTCATAATACTTCTGGGTAAAAATTTAGAACATCTACTAATCAGACCTGACATAGATCCTATCTGCTTATTTAGTTTACTGATGTGTGTGTCCCATATCAGGTGACTATCTAAATGAATTCCTAAGAATTCGATTGAAGATGTCTCTTTCAACTCCGAATCAAAAAATTTTACAGATTTTTCTAATTAATTCAATTTTCTTTTGATGATTTCTCATTACAATGTACATTGTTTTGTCCATGTTTACAGCTAATTTATTTGTAATACATCATTGTTCAATTTGTTTAAGTTTGTTATTGACTATATTAATGTTATTATTCAAATTGTTAGACTCAAAAAATAAATTTGTGTCGTCAGCATATAGTATAGGTTTTAAATGATTAGTAGATAACACAAGATCATTAATATATATTAAAGGTTTACTTGCAACAAAATTCACATTACAGTTATTTGGTATCAAAAGATTCACCATGTCTTACTTTGCTGTGTGGTAGGTGCAAAATATGTGGTAATGTGATTATAAGCTCTTAAAAGCTCAAAAACGAACAGTTAATTGTTGCCATCATGAAACTGCCGTAGATTAGAATCTCTTTCCAAAATGGCTCAAATGGGACATACTTGAACACGATGGCTTCTGTTTACACTTTAATGCAACCTCATTCGTCAAATAATTTCACAAATATACTTCATGCATTCAATAAAACCATGTTTATCGTCCTTACGTGTCTGTTTCGTCATCATTGTAATGCTGTCATTTTGAGCATTGATATCTCAAAACCTACCGTAAAAATTCGTTTAATTTTTTAACCTTAGCTCGAAGGAGTACATATCATCCTCTGATAAACAGGACGAGCCTGTTGGTCACATGTGATAGTCAAAAAATGTTGCAGAAATTATTCATGCTGTTTGGCAGGAAGTATGGGTCACATGATCAGATTACGACTAAACGATTAGACCAAGCCGAAACAAAACTGTAAAGTAGCGGGCATCTATATTTGGTAAAGGCTCTTCGGTAAAACCCCAAGTGTTTGTCATAAACTAGTGCTACGAGAAGTTTTATATTGAGCCTTTTATTGGCCTTTTAATTCATGTGAGAACATCACGTGTCAAAACAATAATCAAATGAATTGACTACTCTTCCATACCGTTGTGTAAAACTTTTCAGCAAATCCTTTTTCATTGATCTTGCAAATGGTTGCGATCTTCAGCTTATATTTTACCAAAAAAGATTTGAATCTTTGCATACGATTCAAGGTTTTAGAAGATTAGTGACACAAACACTCAAACCTTGTGCAATTGTAAATTACAGACACTAAGGATGGCGCGGCACTCTACCGATTTGCTCAGACAGTTTCCTGGCCAGTCGATGATACAGAGAAGCCTATGGCACTGCAGAGCATTGATTGTATGTATCTACATGTAGGTTGTATGTATCAACTTTTGTTGATTGTTATAGAAACTAGTTCATTAATTGCAATAAATCCGTAAATCCTCATGTATAAGCCGCCACTATATATAGGCCGCACCCCAAACTTTGAAAATTGTTTTTTGAGTTACAGGAATACAGCATGTATAAGCTGTACTTGTCTACTGTCTCTGTCTGTTGCCACTGGCACGCGTTGGCTGACGAGGTGGCAACCGATCATGAGTTGGTGATGCTGAGGTATCAGACTTTGGCAGGGGAGGGAGGGGGGAGGTGTATTGCACTTTTAGCAAATTATTCTACAGTAAACAAAGACCAAATCAGTGAACACATTCTGTTGTACATTTAAAGTTATTGACGCAGCTTTAGAAAGTACTAACCGATATGCTGCTGCTGCTGGGATCTAGTGCTGGAGACGGGCATGTCAGTGATCATGACTAATGACCTCATTACATTAGCACAAGAACTTGATATTTCCTAGCGTCTGATTGTTCAAGAAACTATTTTTAGCATTTGCACATTTCTACAGTTATTTCAAATTTTATTAATAATTATTATTATAAACAATCTTATTTAAATTTATCAACATTTTGTATAATTATTCTATATACAGTCAAACATGGATAACTCGTCCACGGATAGCTCGAACACATGGTTAATTCGAACATTTCCTTTGGTCCGTTCCCACGTAATGATAAATTGCTATAAATAACTCGAACTCAACACTGTTAATTCAAACTGTTTTTTTGCCCAACGGTACCGAAACGGTTGTTATCGCTTTAGAAAATCGCTTTATTCAAAGCCATAGAGGTAAACTTCATCTTTTCGTAATTCATAAGCGTCGTTATTACCACCATCGGCAAAATATTTTTGTCAATGACTTTTCTAAAAGTTTGGTGAAATTTGATTTATACTGCGATACGATGAATAGCACGGGCTGGCCGGGTCACGCGCGCAAGGATTTTCGCCACGCACATACAAAACAAAAATCGCATGTTGTTTTGTATGTGCGTGGCGAAAATCCTTGAGTGCGTGACCCGGCTAGCCCGTGATGAATAGTTTTCCGACGTTGATTCCGTGTCGAATCAACGTCGGAATGTTGAATGTTTAAAACGTCTTAAAAAATGTTGTAATTAAACGTATACGTTGTCTGAGCTACAAAAAGCTATTCATCGTTTGACCTAAACACAGAATACTTGTGTACATTCAATAAGTATCTATTAAAAAAGCGTGAGTGATATAGAATGTATCGTAAAACCTCGTAAAACTTCTAATTGAACTGCCTCGGAGTGTTGCTCTTAACGAATCCCAGGTAAAGTAAGGTAATCTGCATAAACTTCAAGAAAAAACGGCAAAATTGATCGTGGGTAAAACCCCAAAAGAAAAAAAAAGTCTTTTCTTTTGAGCATTTCAACAACGATCAAGTTTTGCCAATGTCAATCTGAAAAACGTCCTGGCAATAACATCACCTCAAACAACAAACCAATCTCAAGTGATAGAAAAATCTCTATACTTTTTCATGAAAACGTTTTAAACTTTACATTAGAAGCATTTAATTTGAAACAAGCCATTTGTGCTTTTGATTTATATTATAGTTTGTATATGTACATGTATCTACTAATAAATAAGTAAATATATGGACTTGTGACAGTGCTCTGATAACTTGAATGCTCTGATAATTCGAACACTTTTGCTCGGTCCCTTGAAGTTCGAGTTATCCATGTTTGACTGTATTTATATTTTTTCATTATATGTAATGACACGTGACAGTACCTTAATTTCAAACGTAGTGAGAAGGTTACAGGTATCATTTTTAGACTGCTTGTATAAGTCGCAACCCAAACCTTTAAACAAAATTTAAGTTCACAGGCGAGGCTTATACACGAGGATTTATGGTGTATATCGTTTACTCATTCCTCTGTGTTACTTATATTTAGTTAGATAGATTTAAGGCTCTACTCATCAATAAACCTTTGAGATATTTCCATTGCTGGAGTCATCTTCACCTTCTAAACTAAGACCATTTTTAGAGGCTTTGTATGCATTACTGGGATGAAGAAATTCGAGGCTGTCACTTGTATAGTCACCTTTCTATACATATATTTTAAATTCGGTACACAATTGTATCATAATGATGTTATGCTTGCGTATTAATATTGTCGTGGGTTAATGTATTCCAGTGTCTACTGTAAGGAAAGAGTACAATGTGTATGAGTTTGTAAAGGCCTGTGAAGATATAGCTCCAGATGGCTTTGAATATGGTATAATCTATGGCTTCCTAAGCTCATTTGATGTTGATGGTTCTCTGGATACCGTACTGTCTGCAAAATGGTGAGTCATAACATGTAGCAAAATTCTCTCACTCTGCAGTGTCTGGGATGGTTTTTCGCATATTATATTTGTTTTAGCCATATCTAAATATTTGACTCCCTTTACCATTTTCCATCTTGTATCCTGCATTTCTCTCCTTATCATATGAGCACATAGCTGAACATGTCGATCATTTCTAAGGAATGTTTGGTGCATTAAATGGTTCAGGTTGGACTGACATTGTTCCACTTAGCAATGGCAGGCGGTGCAAATGGATAGACATGAAAATAAAACCTTTACATTAATTAAATGTTTCCACTATGGTTTAAGTTTGACAAGGCAACTACAATTAACAGCTAGCTTTACTCCTATAGTATATTCTCATCCAACTAATCAATCTAATTAGGCAGCAAATCGTCAAAAGTAAGTCACCTAACAGGTGATATTTGACAACCTGCTGTTCAGTATTTTGGGATCTTTGTTTTACTGGAATTGTTTATTTTTGTATTGCTGTTGTACTGCACTGTTTTGTATTGCTTTATTATTTGTAGTTGTGAATGTGGTAAAATGCTATCATCTTTGGTCAGCGGTCGTTGCACTAACTATGACTGCATGAGCTCAGACATACTCGATCTGCATGATGGTGACATTTTCTTTAGTCTCAAGGTCGAAATATCCGATCATACGGGCACTCTGGCTAACTGTAAGCTAGTCGCTGAGGAGGCAGCGAAGATGTTGCAATGTAAGGTAAAATTCTTTACTTTGCTTCTTTGCTCCCTCAAGCATTTCTAGCAATTGAGTGATATCTCTGCATTGAGGATAGTTCTAGTGCAAAAAAACTAAATCTTATTATGAAGTTTATGGAAAATGTGACATTAGTATTTTCTTGGCACATTCTCACATTTTAACACGATAAAGCCTATTTTAGATTTGTCTTTTCTTGTCTATCCTTATGATGCATAAAACTGCTGCTGTCGATTGTTGCTGCTAACACGATACTTCGCATTAGCATATATATTCAGTGCACCCCCGGGTTACGATGTTATTGTTATTCGCCTTTTTCGTCTTACCATGTCACACACAATGTTTTTTCGTCCCCGCCATACGACATTTTTTTGCCGTAAAACATCAACAAATATTTCTCTCGATGTTCAAATTTGGCAGTCAATGCGCTGAATATGTCGGAATAATGAATATACCGATATTTGCCAGAATCCCTCCTACAATGCCTGAAAGAGATACGATGCTCGCTCTCTCTCAGTTCAGTGTTATAAGTTATAGGGAAAACAAAACCGGAAAGGATAGGTGATAAAATTTTAGACAGTAATAAAGTTAAACCTATTAAAATTGCTTGAAATGTGTGTTTAGTAAGCTAAATTCATTAAAATGCAAGTTAAATTCAAAGTTTATGTTATACGTCTGTCTCGAAGGTAAGAACTCCCTACAATTAGTACTGCACATAGTACATTGTAATGTTACATGTTATTGCAGATCATAACCACTGAATACACTAAATACACCAAAGTTACTGCAGTAGGTATCTATTATAGTTACTAAGGTTAACATACTATTTTGTTACTAATTTTTAATATATACAGTGTGTATATAAAGTTTTGATGTTTTTTTACCAGGGGGTGTTTGCATTAGATAATTACAATTTAATTACTATGATTTAGTTGTTTCTATGTCCCTATATACCACATTTTCGCCTTACGATGCCAACACCGGAATGGATTAATGTCGTATGATGGGGTCCACTGTATACATATACCATACTTTTTGGACTGTTAGCCGCTACTTTTTTCTGATGTTTTGAACCATGCAGCTTATATAAGGGTGTGGCTATTTTGTGGTTTTTTCTTTCACTGTTAGGGCGCATCAACCGGAATCTCCGGTTAGTGCGCCTCTAGCGGTGAAAGAAAAAACGAAAAAATGCCTAACGGTACTGTTCTGTTCGGCACTGGGTTAAAAAGCGTCGATTAATACGGAACAGTGCCTAACGGCACTGTTCCATTTTAACTAGCAAAGTTGCTGCCGTATTGAAAATCACCATCCTGAGTTCTGCGGCTTATACAAAGGTGCGGCGTATGTATTGTTTTATTATCGTTTTTTTTAAATAAAGCAAATGCGGCTTATATAAGGGTGCGATTAATAGTCCGAAAAGTACGGTACGTGTGTACGAGGTCTGATCCAAATATTCCAGGAATGAAACTATATATATTTATATATATACGGTATATATCTTTTGTTTACATATATTATATAAAATGTCGTTTCGTAGAAATTAGGTTAAAAAGATAACTCTAAACTCTGCGAGTTCAATATATAAAAATTGCATGAGAAATTTTAGTCACGAGAAATTTTAGTCAAAGATTGTGCAGTTTATATATATATATATATATATATATATATATATATATATATATAGTGCAGTACAGTAGTACTGGTATACTTTACCAGATAGTACAGTATACTTTGAGAAATATATATAGCAAAGCGTTTTAAATAATCGGTTTTTTTCATATTTCTAGATATTTCTAATATACATGTATGAGATTTTGCATATGCTATTTTTGTAGTATTTGAATAAGTTTGGCAAAAACAAAACACGATTTTAAGCTATATTTAATTATGCTAATTTTTAAGCCATTGTAATTGAGTATGATCTTGCCCATATTGATAGACAGCGGCACACCGTAGATTTGTGGTTTTTGACACTACATTGTCTCACAACTAGATGTAATAATATTGCAACCATATATATTTTTGTAGTGGAATTTGTATTTGTAACTGATATGAGGCTATCATAAACCAAGATCGACTAAATGAAACTATGTAGCAGTAATGTGTTGACAATCACTTCAAGTTGTGTTAGCTGAGTTGATAGTCACCTTCCCAATGATAACGACAGTCACCCATCCAACAATATTGACAATAATTAGTTTTTGTCATGTACTTGCACTACTGCTTGTCATGTACCTGCACTACTGCTTGTCATGTACCTGCACTACTGCTTGTCATGTACCTGCACTACTGATTGTCATGTACCTGCACTACCCCTTGTCATGTACCTGCACTGCTGCTTGTCATGTACCTTCACTACTACTTGTCATGTACCTGCACTACTGCTTGTCATTTACCTGTACTACTATTTGTCATGTACCTGCACTACTGATTGTCATGTACCTGCACTACTGCTTGTCATGTACCTGCACTGCTGCTTGTCATGTACCTTCACTACTACTTGTCATGTACCTGCACTACTGCTTGTCATTTACCTGCACTACTATTTGTCATGTACCTGCACTACTGCTTGTCATGTACCTGCACTACTATTTATCATGTACCTGCACTACTGCTTGTCATGTATCTGCACTACTGCTTGTCATGTACCTGCACTACTGATTGTCATGTCCCTGCACTACCCCTTGTCATGTACCTGCACTGCTGCTTGTCATGTACCTTCACTACTACTTGTCATGTACCTGCACTACTGCTTGTCATGTATCTGCACTACTGATTGTCATGTACCTGCACTACTGATTGTCATGTGTCTGCACTACTGACTGTCATGCAATTTTTTGAGATTGTTAATATGCTCCCTGTCACTATATTGTAAAGCTTTTGAATTAATGCAAGCGTTTGTTGTTAGTATGAATGTTGCAAAGACTCAAAATAAATGGTATTTTATTAGGCCAGTGAGTTCGCTCAGCTAGATGATGAGCAGAAGACGATTAGAAAATGGAACTATCTGTTTGAACGATGTCGCTTCATAGTCAAGGTAAATTTAAGCATATACAAAAACAATGTGGTTAGCTTACATGGCCAGTATTGCAGCATCTAACCTTGTGTAGCGTATGCTGCTTACATAGCCAGTATTGCTGCATCTAACCTTGTGTAGCGTATGATGCTTACATAGCCAGTATTGCTACATCTAACCTTGTGTAGCGTATGATGCTATCATAGTCAGTATTGCAGCATCTAACCTTGTGCAGCATATGATGCTATCATAGCCAGTATTGCAGCATCTAACCTTGTGCAGCGTATGATGCTATCATAGTCAGTATTGCAGCATCTAACCTTGTGCAGCGTATGCTGCTTACATAGCCAGTATTGCTGCATCTAACCTTGTGTAGCGTATGATGCTTACATGGCCAGTATTGCAGCAACTAACCTTGTGCAGCGTATGATGCTATCATAGCCAGTATTGCAGCATCTAACCTTGTGCAGCGTATGGTGCTCTAACAATGAATATAATATGTGAAAATAGCCTATTTTTAGCATTAACTTAAATTAAAACTATCAACATTGTTTTATTCACAATTATGTCGCACTTCGCGACAACTGAAGAATGTTAATTTCACAATTGTCATCTCCTGCATGAATGGGAGTGGACGATTTACTGTAACTATGTCGTTTGTTAGTATATCATTCTAGCCACTAGATTTTTTACTATATAATGTTACTCTGTAGCTCATTACAGCAATTGTCTACTTTAGCTCGTGAACCGGCTGGCTGTTGACTTGCCCATATTGCAAATCTGACGCAAAATTATATTGTATGACAGGAAGTTGTTAGTATTAGAGTAATACCTCGACATATGAGCTAATTGAGTTCCGGCACTGAGGTTGTATGTCAATTCTCTTGTATCTCAAAGCAATATTTCCTATATAGAATACTAGATACAAATTAAACCGTTCCCATCTGAAAAAAACACCTAAGAACAGAATATTACAATGGAAAAATGTGTTTTCAATTGTTCCAAGTCACCATCTACACTCACAAAGTAATAAATAGCTATCTAGTGGTTATGATCTGCAGTAAAATGTAACGTTATTATGCACAGCACTGTATGGAGTTCTGGCTTTCGAGACAGACATAGTGACTAAAGGCGGTGTGAGAAAGACTTCACAGCAACGCATTCAGTACGTCACACTTTTGTGATGTTATGTAGCATAATTTAAACTTTAAATTTAACTTGAGTGAAGTTAGCTAACTAATCACACACGTTAAAAAAAATTTTAATTTTGCAATAAACATAATTTTAATTTTGTATTTGTTTTCATTTTTTCATTTTTCCACCTTGACGGCTTATGTTTCTCTTTCACTATCACTTTTAGCTGACCTTTTTAAAACATTTTCCAAACAGATCCGACAAGAAAGATGGAGTGATGTTGTTCTTAAAAACGTCCTTTCGCGTACTTAACCAGTTATCGAGAACCTTCTCGTATGCTCGTATCTCAAATTTGTCTCAAATCTAAAACTTGCTCGAAATTTTGCTCGTATTTTTTAAATTTTTTGTATGTTGGGGCACTCGTATGTCGAGGTATGGCTGTAGTTATACAACAGTTGTATTGAACATCAACTGCTTGCCTACTGTTTCTATATTAAGTCTTTGTCATTGATAGGCGTACATGATAAGCGATTTTTAATACCTAGGCGTGTCCGTAAATATGGAGTTATCATCTGCTTACTATTATCTATGATATGTGATCAACACTATAATTACTGTAGCAGATAAAGACTGACTCGTGGACATACCTGTTATACGCAAGCGGTCAGTTATCATAGCCGATAATCATTAACTATTCAAAAGAATCTCAGATTAGAATGTTTAATAGTCTGCAAAAAAATTACCGTGATTCTGGTACTATTAATGAGGGCATGTTATTTGACTCTGAGTGCTACGTGCATAATTCTACATTTCAGGAATCTGAAAGCAGCTTGAGAATTTGAGCAAATTAAAAAAACTGTATTCTGCCAAAAATATTTGACATATTGCAGTTTTGACATATGAAACAAATATTGAAACGAAGATTAATTCAAAGATTAATAATTTCGAACTTCGTTTATCCTGGTTTGGCTGTGTACTATTTGTCAGAATATTTCTTCAGGTGCTTGTTTCTTAACTTACTCTTACATATATATATATATATAATTTTATAATTTTACTTATCTTCCAGATTGATGTTTTACTCTGGGGTCACTCTGGGTGACCCCAGAGTAAAACATCAATCTGGAAGATAAGTAAAATTAACCTATTCCACACTCTAGTTAGTTATATATATATATATATATATATATATATATAACTATATATATATATATATATATATATATATATATATATATATATATATATATATATATTGTTTTAATAATAGTAACTCTTGTTTGGGTATATTATTATATTATGTTGCTGAAAGTTCTTGTCATCATCGATTGCATGACTGTAGCAAATATTCACTTCAGTTGCAATTCAGCTTTGCATTATCCTTTGTGTCACCATAATGCTGTGCTATATTTCTATGAAGCATAGACTTAGGGGTCAGCAACAAATGCATAGCTAAAGATGCTAATGTTCAACAGGCTTACCGACTTGGAGACTCTCCAGTGAATTTTGTGGTCCTTGAGTCCTTAAAGCTAACATGTCAGGAGCACATCAAGCACATCCGGTAAATTGTAAAATTCCTTGAAAGCACTATTTGGAAATTATTTTCTCTATTATGTGTAAGGATTTCAGATTTTGTTGAAAAAGACTAGTTATACGAGAATCAAATGAAATGTCTCTAAATATGTCGGTTTATGTCTCTATCAAGTGGTAGCCTAAAACTTACATCCTACTTTTTAAGTGTTAAGTCTTCAACATTTCACCTACCACCTATACAGTTTAAAAAATATTATTTATTGTTGATGTTCTCTGCGTAAATATACAGCATATCGAATAAGCGTTTAGCATTTCAGTGCTCGATTGCCTCTTCATAGTTTCATCAGTATTGTAGCTATTAAAAGCTAATAGCTGAAAGCCTCAAACTTCTTCCTAGCTAAGTGATATCGTGGTTATAGCTAGTAACTCTTGCAATGCACTACTAAAGTATTAACTGCAATGCGTTATCACATTAATGAGTGCAAGGTTTCCTGCATAAGCTGTGATTTATCCAAACATATATTGCATATAGACAAGTAGCATAAACATTATTGGACAATAATGAATCGCTTTTACACAAAAGTGTTTTATACTTCATAACCAGCGAAGTGTTTAATTTGGTGATGAAACTACAAAAAGGACAGCTAATGGTCTACTTTTCCTAACTAACATTCAACTTTTCATCAATTTGATTTATTTACGACATCGAAATGGGGCGAAGCTGTTTTGATAATATGAAACAAAAGGCACAGAAGCTCTTAATGGAAGCATTGTGTACCAGCTAGTGTAAAAAGCATCACCCTAAATTATCCTTATTTACAGTTGGTAAGTTAAAGTCTGGTATTATTAGCAACCGACAAGACGTGTCACGCTAGATTGTATCGCAGTATCAGTTTTTCTTCTACCAAGCCTTGCCAGCAACGATCACTGAACTTCAGCTTCTGACATGCTCGGCTACAAGCATAAAGAGTGGCTATTTACACCCCTAGTTTTAAAGATCTCGCTGAGCAAAGAGTTACTCACTAGTCTTGTGAATGTCAACTTGCGATGCTGGATCTTAAAACGCATTGGTAACCTTAACAGAACAGTTAAAGAGTATGAAAGTGTGAGTCGACATTAGGGAACACTGAAAGCAAACAGAGAAAATGTGGACAGAGACAGAAACTCACGTTAATCATATATGCTTTGCCAGGTAACACGTCGAAAGATGAAGTAGGGCACATCGTGCTAGCAAACGGAAAAAGAAATACTATACTCAATGTTCGTCTAATGGTCTGTTGGTGAGATGTCTTGTGATCATCGATTGCATGACTGTACTTTCAGTTAGTTGAGTGTAAAGTTCAGGGATTAACTAGCGTTAGTGTTTAACTACTTTCTACATTAGAAAAGGTAACGTCTAGAGGATTATGCATGATCTAGAAGGCAAGAGGATAGCTGGTAGCAGTTGCAGCTAAAGGGTCGGTATACAGTTCGTGAGATTCTAAAGACGTGCTGGCGGGGTAGGTGTCAAGATCTTTAAGAGATTCCATCAAATAGTTTGTATAAGTGCTGTGCAGGTAGTTGTCATTCATTCCATTCTCATTTGAGGCATGCGTGTTGCTTAGCACAGCTCTCGAAGACAGGTCTGGTTTGCTTATGTGGTGGGTTTTAGGAACATACTTGGGGGTTCTGGCATTCTTTACCTCAAGCTTTGGTTCTGATAAGGCGTTTATGTCCACTGTATGTATTTCAGGTACAGACGCGCCAAGAGCCATTTCATAATCAAAGCTGCTGTACCTAGGTCTGATTGGCTCATTGGCTTTGCTACTCAAATCAGATACTCGTTTTCTAAGAGCTGCAATCTCTTTCTCAAAATCTGCATCTGGTTGATAGTCGCTAGAAGAAATTGGGGTAGGTAAAGAGGAAATACGAGTAGAAAATGAAACAGGGGTAGGACTAGAAGCTTTTGATGAGACTCTTTCTGGTGCCTCTATGCTATACTGAGCAGAAAAGGCTGGTGAAACCTCTCGCACCTGACGTCTGCTAATGAATGGTGCAGATTCTGCTCTTTTCTCGAAGTAGCCCCTTGCAGGGACTCGAACAGGGCTGAGGTAGTCGGAGGCTCGGCTGATTTCTACAGAAGATCTTTCCATGTTTTCTCTCATCGTTTTTAGGTTTCGGAGCAGCGCTTCCTGCTTCTGAACAAGATTTCGAGCTGTTGTCACCTTGTAGCTGATCATCGCACTGTTGCTGTTGAGATGAGAGAGCATATTTTTGCTTTTTGGCACATCATCTTCTAATGAAGATAGGCTGTAAGGAGAGTACGAAGATTTGTAAGAACTGGCCGTCGTGGATGGCTTTAAATTTTCTCGTGCTTGACCAGCCCTTGCCTTGATGGCATCTATTTCAGCTTGTGCTTCATCGAAAGAGAGTTCGTTTGTTTCAAATTTGACAGATTTTTTAGGCTCGTCAGAGGAAGCAGCTTGCTCAATGACATCTGTGCTCTCTTCTGTAGCTATTTCTGTTGCCGGTTCTTGTTCATGGTCTTCCATCACTGCAAACAAATATATAAGCTAATCTCTTTACATAAACTGTAACGCTAACACACATTTCAAATAAACTCACTCAATAATACTCAATAATACTATGATCACTCCATTCTACTTGGGGATAGTTGCGGGGTTTTCTTGCTCTCAAGACTTATCTCAGTGAGACACGAGCAGTTGTGGCGAGGTACTTTTGCCGTTACCACCTTGAACAAGGATGTAGTTTGAGGCATCAAAGAGACGCAGTTGGAGCAAACAAATCAAATTGGGCATAGAGAAACATTGAAAATGCGAATTCAACTTAGTACACAAATTTGCTGTAGACGGTCAAAATAAAAGGCTGAAGCATCATGAGGATATTTATACCTTTGAGGTTGGTTTTCATTACTCTACTACTTAATACAATGAAATTTGGTGTTGACAAGTATTATAAATGCTACACACTGACTTCTTAGGAATATAGTTGTAAAACTACCAGTAACGGAGTTATCACCTGGTCGCATTTGCATAACAGTGTCCACGGCATGTATGTCCTCAATAGCCTCTCATAAATGCTATAGCTATGAATATCAAACCCATAGCAGGATGCGCTCATTGCCTGTCAGCCATTTGCTATTAATTACAGGGCTGCTCTCTCAATGCGTGTATGTATAGATATATATCTGTATTTGATGTCATTATGCTATATTGTGGCAGGACTATCTAATTGCATTGAGGAAATCATTAATCTGCTTTTACACCTCCATAATAGTTTGTTATTAACCAGTTTTGTCTAGAAACAATACTATTTATGACTGTAAAGCAAAAGCGTAAGATAGAACACCCCTTCCTTCCATTTTGGTTCACAATCATCTTTCAGATATCATTGTTTCAGTACTTGTGATTACTCATCATGACAACAGGTTTCACATGCCTTTGCGTGAATAGTGACTTCCAGCTGCTATGTTGAACTCCGAGCATCAGTTCATAATGGATTACATAGGATAAGAATCTATAATTTAAAACGTGCGAAGCTTTGTTTACGTCACTGCACTTGCTTCTCTGTTAATGCCAAAGCTAACAAGTGAGGTATAGCATGCACATTGCTAGCAGACATCGAAACTGCTGTAAATATTGCATTATAATATGCCGCGATTAGCTCCCATTTCAATGTTACTTTATAAAGAACTAAAAAAAATAACTTCGTAAAAAAGGCTGCTTATCTTTTTTCCTGACCAGACATTTAAAGTTCATGTACTCATGTTTATTCATCAGGCTGAACTGTCGTATCTACAAATATTACCTATGAATAAAGCTCTTCGGTGCGCTAGGCTATTGCAGAGGCAATTATTTTTGCAAAGAAAAAACATAACTTAATTATTTTATTGCTGCTTTTCATAATTAGTAGTAATCAAAATATTTGCAAGGGAACAAAAAAGAAGCCGGTAATCTTCAATGATGTAGATAATTAATTGCTAGTTAAGTGCGCAGGCATAAACAAACATGAACCCTTTGTTTGCTTTGCTTCATGAAAACTTATACCAGCCAGTCTGTCTCTGGTAATTAAAGCAGCAACCACCTAATCCTTCATTGTTTTTTACACGCTCTGCTTCTGGACACAGGTAGACTACTAGGCTTATGTATAGCGTTCAATTTTTCAAAATTATATATTAATATTCCCGGATAATGTTGACCTGGTAGTGGCTGTTTAGTTTGCTGAAACTTGCGCCATAAATCAAATAATGCAAGCATAAATGTTGCAATTATGTCTGAAGGATCATATATATGTAAAATTACTAGATGCATGATGGTAGTTGTAATTTTGGTAGTTTCACTATAGAACAACCTGCACAAAATGAGTTTTTACAAACTAATTCTAAATTAAATTTGTATAAACATGACCCTGTCACTTCCTTATAAAGCTACGACATAAAGAAAGGTCTACTGTATCAATGCTCTACCAGTGGTCTACTGAATAAAAAAACAATGGGTCTGACTTCATCAGCAAACTTCATGCAAAATAATGAATTGACCAACAAGATACCACATTTGTTAGAGCTGCTTAGGTTGATGGCATCATTTACTAATATGACCTGACTAGCGGAGTTTTTTGTTAGGTTAAGGACACTCGGGTTTACTCCCAAGTGAAGTTTATCTATATACTACGAATAACTAAACCTTTGCAGCAGTATGATCTATAGAATGAGAGAATGTAACTGAAACAATTATGTGGAGGGGGACAATTCCTACTGATGTCATTTCTTTCAAATATCAAAGCATTCAAGAATTCCTGTGAAAGTAGTGAAGGTCAATCATGACTTATTAGCTCTGCTGAATTCCTGCAGCTGAGAACATTCTGCAATATTAGTTTCAGAAGTTCATAAATAGATTAGTTCATAGATAGATTAGTTCATAGAACATAATAACATTGTTTTATGTATGTTGGCGTTATTCATAAATCGAGGAATGCCAAATCCTTTCAATTTTTCTTTCGACTAAGTAATTGAGCAGTTTTGTAAAACCAACATTTGTTCAACAGTAGTGATACGATCCATCCCAGGCAAAGTTGTTTTTATTACTGAAGAAGTTTGCTGTGCTTTTAATTTGTTTTAAATGCGCTTAAATCTATTTAATGCACTAAGAAACGTCACTAAATAGGTTGACGTTTGTTATAGTAATTCTTAAATAACTACAGTAAATATATGTATGTATTTAGTTGCGCATGGAATTTTGCTTGAAAAATGCAACCAGTAAAATTGCAGTTACATATCCCGCTAGATTTTCTAAAAATTAATAATTTTGGTAACGCCGAAATGTGGCAGGTCTTAAATTACACACACAGGAGGTGACAGCATAATGACGCGAGTTTTTTGGCCAAAAAAGCAACAGCTTGAATAAAAATATAAACATCAATAAACATCAATAGCTATCGTGTGGTTGTACAACATAGATTTGCTCTTCCCTAATAATTGTAATCAATCTATTATAAATAGCCCAACTCTCCGATCTATTTTTTCAGCTATTCATGTAGTTGGCTTCTCTATGCATTTTAAAAATTAAGTCAATATGAAAATGGAGCAAACACCTAACCATTTTTGTTCTTTAACTTTCTTAGTTGTTTAAAGGTACTGTTAGCTTGGTAATAACTTAGAGTTGGCAACACATGTTAAACCATAACTGTCACGAACAACTTTTATTGTATTTACTAGGTAAATCAGACACGCTGATTCCAATTTTGTACTCAAAATAAAGATTAGTCCACTAACCTTCAAAGTCATTTAGGCTTTTTTAAAGCATTTCAATATCCGTTACGAAAACAACACAATCGGCATTACAAGCTCCGCCCATAAATATGTGACGAAACCTAGCTTTTTCAGAAACGGAAGTTAGGAAAGTTTAGTCCGATTTAGAATAATAGAGATGGGTGTCTTAAAACCCATTATTATCTAAATCCAGCCTGTAAAATAATTTCAGTTTTTTATGAAAGGGATATAAACTATTTAAAATTGCTCGCAGCTTGTTACATGATGTTTAAATGGGCTGGACGCCGAGAAAAACGAGCTCAAAAAGCGCGGCTTTATCACGAGCTAGCGTTGTTATCGCGCTTTTTAAATATGCAATGCTAAATAGCTCATCTACCTTTCAGAAAAGACTGATATTATTTTTAAAGCTGGATTTAGATATTAATAGATTTTAAAACACCCATCTCTATTATTCTAAATCGGTCTAAACATCTCTACGTAATTTCTGTTCCTAAAAAGCTAGGTTACGTCAAGTATTTATGGGCGGAGCTTGTTATGCCGATCGTGTTGTTTTCGAGACCGATATTAAAACGCTATAAAAAATCCTTTATTACTCTGAAAGTTAGTGGCCTAATCTTTATTTTGATTACAAAATCGGAATCAGCATGTCTGATTTACCTAGTAAATACGATAAAAGTTGTTCGTGGCAGTTATGGTTTAATGCGCGAACTTATTCTTGTCACCCTTGATGCTATTGTTGCAAGAATCAACCCACCAGTGCTCCACTAGCTCTAACAAACACCCAATTACGATTCATAAACCACCTCACAAGGTCTTACTGGCACAATTAGAATTGTTAGAATATTACTTTTGGGGCTGTTACGCTTTATCTTTACAATACTGGTACTGTTAAAACTTTACTTCTAGGATATGAGCACTGTGGCACTAGTAATATTGTGACTCATAGGTGTATATTGGTTTGTGCTAGGGCCTGCGAGAACCATCCATGGAAAAAGCTGCAAGGTAAACATTAGCATTTAAGTTCTTTGTGGTAGTAGTGACTCCAATCATTAATTGCTTATTTTCATTATGAAAAGGTCAGATGCTAATTCACTTTCAAGTTTTTTCCTGTTGTTCTTCATAGCAGGAGTGTCAGAAATACTAGCTGTATACTACTAGGATATCCAACCATAATCTCATAAAACCAAATACATTTCTCTTATTATTTTTGTATATTCTATTATGCTGGTCATGATGCCAAGCCAGTTTATTTACAATGATGAATTATATGCATATAGTATTCACATGATATACACTCGCTTTACAAAACTTCATTGCGTGTAGCATAAGACACGATAAGCAAAATCTCAAAAAATGTGATGGCTGAAACAGCAAAAGTTACTTCTAAAATAAAGTTCTCTATATCAAACAACTCAAAGCTCAAAGTCAACCCTCAAACTGAGTGCATATGAAAATTTTCTCTATAGTCATTATCAACTATTGTTAGAAAGTTTTTGCTTTTTCCTTTCAAAAGTTGTCTTATGATGCTGAGTTGTGTATTCTACGTTTACATTATCAATACAGAGAGTACAACAGTCACCGCAAATAGTCCAATTCCTAACGATTTATAAAAAGAAAAGTGAATGTATTGTGAATAAACAACACAAGTGCAATATCTCTTACACATATTCATGAGAAACATCCGTTATTGTGCGCTACATATAATCATACATGATTTAAATTTGTTCTCCCACCCTGTTATCATACGATAAACTACCATCTACAGTTAAAAACCTTTTTCTAAGAAACATTGAATATATATAATAGATAGAAAACTTACTGTGGAGTCACTTTTACTTAGATCCACAAATCTAATGAACTATTCTCTCCGTAAGCCGAGAGCAGACGTGTGCACCGAGGCTGTTTGCGGTGTGAAGGATTTAATGAGCCTGCTATATATGGAAGTATATACCGCTTTCATCCAATCACATAATGAAATGCATCCCTTGTAAGCTCCTACTGCGCCTAGCTAATATTGCTTGTCTGAGCGTAAAACTATGAGCTGAGAGGGATTTGTAATTGAAGAGACGGACTACATATTGACATAGCAATATCAACAGTGATTCTATTTCTTTTTTAATGCGAACAGTCTATAAATCGCATACATGTCTTTTTACTGCTATGTTTTCTGACGTGTAGTATTATGGAGGTGATACTTGCTATGACCAGGGGCAATAATGCGAGGTAAAGGCTCGGCTTGTGTATACGGATTGCATGATTCATATTGCAGCAGCCTTGATAGTTAATTGAAATTAGATAATATCAATGACCGCTGGAGACTGTAGGGTTTAGTGTCTGACTATATGGGTGGATATATGGCAGCACCTAATTTGCCTTAGACACAGGTACTGTCGTATCAGTCTCTTGATTCCCTGCCACATATTTGTAGCGTCAGATCTCCCTAATACTCAGTGTATGTCTATGAGAATTTTAGAGCAGGACATACCAATCATTATTTGGCATGGTTAGACAAAATATCAACTAACAGTTACAGTATGTACGCTACAATGCATTGTTTCTCCCAGTATAACAGGCATACTAGTAGTTGTGCACTCATTGTTCTTTGAGCATAATATTCATAGGAGTCATTGAGCCTTTTCCTCGGGCCATGTAAAACAAGTCACCAACCTAGATGACTGATGATGACCAGACTCGTTACACATGTATAACGAAATGATTTTATGACTAGATGAAGTGTTTTATGAACACATACTTGTATTCGCTATAGATAGTCTACTGTAGTGTGATATATGGCTAGCTAGAAGATGCTAAAAACTGCATGAACTATCACATGGCCAGAGAAAGGTTGTAAAAGGCACAAAACCATATTAAAGGATGATCTGGTAATTAGTAGTGAACAAGAGTAGTGTGCGTGTTTGGATGAACACAGGCTTGTTATTTTGCATGCGGCCACTTCCTCAACTTGTAGCTACTTGCCATTGAGTTTCATCTCTTCAAAAGACTTTTTCTCCCTCCCTTTTTCTCTCTCTCTTTCTCTCCTCTATCTCTTTCCTCCATTTCTGTTTCACTCTTTCCCTCTCTCCGTCTCTCTCTCATTTTTTGCCTCTCTTTCGGCCTTTCTCCTTCTTTTCCTTTACTCCTCCCCTCTCACCATCTCTTGTCTTCTCCCTGGCTCTCTTCTCCTCTCTATCCCTTTCTCTCTTTTCATCTTTCTCTCTCCCTCAATTTTCTCTCTTCTTTCTCTTTTTCATTTCTTTGCTCACTTACTAAACGGCTGGTTGACCTGCGAAATTCCGCACCTGACAAGCTTCTTGAGCATAGAATTGTGTTTTCTTACTGAAGGTCGTAGTATTTCTTTTTATTCAGTAGGTTCATAGCCTACACAAGCAACTATCGACACCTAACAAAGACTGGCTATGGTTATGTTGTATTAGCCAGTAATTGGTTGCTGATACTGATAAAATATATGCACTGCTCGCAGGTATGTAATAATGTGTCACTTTTTCTCAAGCTTAGGCTACAATTGCTTACTTATTAGCACATGCAGAGCACACTTTATAAAACTTTAACAAAGTAGTGTTAGCACTAGATTCACTCACAGAAAATTGCCCAACATGCTGCTGTTGGAAATATCCATTCATTGGTAGTTGTCTTCTCTAGTCATTTTTTTGGAAAACTTCCAAGCAAATATTAAATCTAAGGTAATGAAAAAGAACAAAGCAACCAACAACTAATCAATTTGAATAAAAATTAAGTATGAGCATTATACAGCTGTGGCTTACATAGGATGACTGCTACATTCTGAAGTATGAACAGCCCAGCTAACAAACTGAGGCAGCTGTACCATGTGTACTCTATAAATAAGAGATAGGAGTAGTTGAACTGCAGACTAGAGCTATGAATGTCTCAATGACTAACATCTAGATGACAAGCTTAAGAGAAATGTAACATAGTCGTAGGGCTTTCTGTGATGCTAGCTAAAAACGACTTAATGAAAATAAATGAAAATCTGAAAAAGTATGGCAACTTTTCAGCTATTATATTGTTATTATTGTTGGTCTTAAAAACAAACCTCTCGACTTACAGCTTTAGTCATGTCATCAGTCATTGCAGCAGCTTCTTCTGGCATCACAAAAACACCCCAGTGAAGATAATATCACCCCTGTGAACACAAGAAAACCCCAGGTAGCGCAATATCACCCCAGTGAGCACTATATCAGCCCAGTGAACACAAAAATACGCCAGTGAAGACAATATCACCCCAGTGAGGACAATATAATTCCCAGTGAACAAAGGATCATTCCAGTGAACACAAGATCACCCCCATTGAACACAAGATCATTCCAGTGAACACAATATCACCCCAGTGAACACAATATCACCCCAGTGAACACAATATCACCCCAGTAAACACAAGATCATCCTAGTGAATGGAAGACCACCCCATTGAACACAAGATCACCTTAGTAACCACAAGTGTTTAGTTATCGCTTTGGATATAAAATTGTAAAATTGCTTACACCTGCTCGATGTAAAAAATACTAGACCAAACACGATGGAGGTTTAGTCAAAATAAAAGTTACTTTCCCTATAATTAAAATTACGACAACAAAGTTCAATATAATGTGTATTTTAGTGAGATTATTGAAGAGCCGGTCTGTAAAAAGAATACTGAGTAAGCAATTGGTAAAACAGTCTAAGCCTTTATATACACATGTTTTCAGTTAAACTTGATCATTAAGTCAATTCAAATGATTAGCTTTCCTTTTTGCGCATCTAAATCTTCTTGAATCTATATGTACATGATGCTTATTCTGTATGCTTGAAAGTTTAAACTATGAGTTGTCAGCTTTTCATCAATAAGTATCGCCAGGTTTAATATAAAGCTATTGTCAAAGAATGTTTGTATAGCAGATTTTTGACTTGTAAAAAGCTTATAACATTTACGAAAATGGTAATGTTGCTCTGTAGATGCACAGAACTTTTTCATAGATGTATCAATCTACAATTAATGTGCTATATACATTTACGTTTTATCATTATGCCCTTTTTGTTTTTTCTGCAAGTGTATCAAAAATTTTATTGCGCTTATGAAAGTTTCTATATGTTAATTTGGTTAGCGTGTAATGTTAGTTTACATACTTTGAAGAACATAATAAACAAGTAAAAGGTCTTCAAGTGAAACAATTCAAACTTTTGAGAGCTTGCAATTTTCTTTCAGCTTTTGATATCCAGTGAGTGTTCTAATATAATATGTACATGATTTTTTACAATAAATAATCGGTGAGCTAATGATATAAAGGAGGGTTGGGCATTTTTATATTACTTCAAGTTCAGACTGAGTTAAAAACTCCTTAACCGACACCTTATGAGAAAATGCATTCAAATAATTTTGCATCTCGCATGACATCATTTGTCGATTTAGGTTCACATTCTTCGGTCGTTAATATTAAAGCTTTCAGAACTCTTAGCTCAGAACATCAATAGCCAATACATCATAATATGTGATAGAGATGAGAAAATGAAGTAGACAGGTCTCCTGGTTTTTTAAAGCTTAGCTATTCTATTGTCTTCATTTAAATGGTCAATCAGTCAAAAAAAAGCGTTCATTGTATCAAAAACATACATAGCGATATTGCGCCACAATATCGTTTGACACCACAATAACCTTATTTTAAGAATATCATGGCTTTGCAGTGTTACAGCTAATGACTGAAATCCTGCTAACTCAACAAGACCTTTCGCAAGTATTTCAATTCTTGCAACAGAACTGCAAGTAAACAACAACATCAGTTCTACTGGTTATGATTATCAGGATGTTTACACAAAACTAAACTAGTCATCTAGGAGCCTTAGAGCCAGCTCTGTATAAGATGGGTGTCCGAGGGACCTGTTCATACTACGAATATTAGATATATGTTAGCACTAGATAAAATTGCGAACTGGAGTGTAACGACCTTTGTATCCACAGATAGCTCATTTCTCTATCCTGGACATTGACACAATTAAAAGTGGCTTTTAATTCTGGGCATCCGCCTGTGCAACTTATCTTTACCCGCTAGGTTAGTTTTTTTGTAGACATGGCTGTGGCAAGTTGTGACAAGTTCTTGCGGTACAAGGATAAAGTGCTGATTGTGACAGGCGGGTCGAAGGGTATTGGTGAAGGCTGTGTCAGAGTGTTTGGTAAGTGTATCGATTTAAAAAGTTTGCTAGTAGAATTGCAGCAGTGCAAGTCAAATGTGCCTAACAATTAGTCCACATTGTAACAGGAAACAGCTTTTGGATAAGACTAGGATGACCTCATCAGCATACAGCACCTTTTGCGTCAGAAGTAAGCATAAAAGTAACTCCTCATCATGTAGTAGGTTGAAACAGATTATATTATGAGAGCTTTTTTATTTTATTCTCTATGAGAATATGCCTCAACAGTTGTAAAAACATGGACTATTTCTGCTGCAGCCTAATAGGGCAAAAGACCTGAGTATCGGGTGATGGTATCCTAAAATTCTTTCACTTTGAAAGTGTGAGCAACAGAAGGTCTGACAGCAGGATGCCCTCATACTCAACAAAGAATGAATTCAAACATTCGAATTTGTGAAAACTTTGACTGTAGTCACTTTATACAATATGGTTAGTTACTCAGTTGTTGGGTGTAGATAGAAATCTTCCATCTGGTTCATGACATGGCTGACGATGGCCTGTCAAGTGTTATATGATGAGGTTGAGATGTGGAGCCGGCGAAAACAAGTTTGTTAGCTGAGAGTTGAGCTGTAAAGACCCTTAGTATTTTACTAACATTTACAAAGAACAGCTTACAAAATGCATGAGTATATCATGGTACTCTCTTGAGATTCTGATCATGGTTGAGTCAAGTAGCTACAATAAATTTCACAAAATTTTCCCTAGTAAACTGGGACAGCTATTAGAACAAACTTATATTAATTTGCCAAGTATTAGAATGAACATTCTTGCTTTATTTCTCCTATGGAAAGTTTAAAGCGACAAATTCTAAAGCGACGACTTACTGCGTACAGCCATACTACAGCATACTACAAATGTCAGCCATTTGTAAAGAAATTGAAGGTAGTGTTAAAGGTATTTAAGCTAAAAAGGTAAGCCTTTTGTTTACTTTCGAGCGTACAAAACGGCTTTAGGATAAAAAATTCTACACAAAAGTATTACTCTCGAAATGCTCACCCTATGCTACGTACAAAACTGAAACAGCTGCACATTGTAAATTGCATTATCTTGCCCTGTAGACAGTCAGCAGATACTAACACATATACTACACAAAGGTAAGACAAAGAGAAATCTATAGTCAAAAACTTGATGTTGCTCATGCCAAGCTCATGTACATTTGTACCTGCTGACAACTAGCTTCTGGTGCTTGTGAATATGGGCCAATGCGATGGAAATTTTTAAGAAGCAGTTAGGCTGGTGGCAATCCTCTGAAGGGAAAGTCTGAGAGTGAGTATCCTTCTACAGAACGAATATTCATGCAATTTATTTAGACTAGCTGCGTCCAACTTCAAGAAATGGATGAGTATAAATAGATGGTATAGACTATAGAATATAGATGGGCTGGGATTGATGTAACAAAGCACTGCCTACTCTGGTCATCCGTTGTAGGCAGCTATCCTGTCCATTATCGAATACTGGTCAACACTGAGCTGGCTAGATAACGCCTATTAAGTACATTGGTCTGGGGTTGGTCTGTGCTATCAGTTGAATCCATCAAAAATACAAAAACAAGCTGAGGATCTTTAAAATAGGCCATGCTAGTTATGTTTGCTAGCTACGCTTGCTAGACATGCTTGCTACATACGCGTGCTAGTTGCTTGCTAGACATGCTTGCTACATACGCTTGCTAGTGACACTTGGTAGTTACACTTTCTAGTTACACTTACTAGATGCTTGCTAGATACGTTTGCTAGGTATGCTAGCTAGTTATGCTTGCTAGTTATACTCGCCAGTTGCTTGCTAGTTACGCCTGCTATTTACGCTTGCTAGCTACACTTGCTGGTTAGGCTTGCTAGCTACACTTGCTGGTTAGGCTTGCTAGCTATACTTGCTGGTTGGGCTTGCTAGCTACACTTGCTGGTTAGGCTTGCTAGCTATACTTGCTGGTTAGGCTTGCTAGCTACACTTGCTGGTTGGGCTTGCTAGCTACACTTGCTGGTTGGGCTTGCTAGCTGTACTTGCTGGTTGGGCTTGCTAGCTATACTTGCTGGTTGGGCTTGCTAGCTACATTTGCTGGTTGGGCTTGCTAGCTATACTTGCTGGTTGGGCTTGCTAGCTACACTTGCTGGTTGGGCTTGCTAGCTACACTTGTTGGTTGGGCTTGCTAGCTATACTTGATGGTTGGGCTTGCTAGCTATACTTGCTGGTTAAGCTTGCTAGCTATATTTGCTGGCTGGGCTTGCTAGCTACACTTACTGGTTGGACTTGCTAGCTATACTTGCTGGTAGGGCTTGCTAGCTATACTTGCTGGTTGGGCTTGCTAGCTACACTTGCTGGTTGGGCTTGTCAACTAACTGACAGGTAAATTTAGTTGGAAACTGTATTTGATTATGTTCCTCTTGAGAATGTTTATAAAATGTGTCAACTTGTCTTATCATTAAATTGCCATAGCATCGTTTGTAATGTAAACATTTCAAAGGAATGACGTCTGCTTGTTCCATGCTTTTACTCTTTATCACAGATTAGTTTCACATTTCGCTGTAGTTTACGTTAGTTCTAGATACATGTAGATTGTTGAGGAGTGCAACTTTGTTCTGACTGAAATAGTGGTAGTTCTATAATATATAAATTTAGGTAAACTGACAGACCTATGATAGCATTAGCTGCTTTAATTTACTGATTCTGAACCTAAAATTACAGGATAAATAGAATAGTCTGATTGAGTGAGTTTTTGTTTGCGGATATAGTCAGGCTGGAGTGACAGAGTTGGCTTGGACATCGGAGAGTTTGTGAACGTACCAATCGCATACTGCGGACTGTGTCTAATAATCATGCTTATGACAACAAGAATAAATGTGGTTCAGCAAACACCATCAATGTCCATCTTCTGTTTATGCGCTAAGCTTTACCAGCCTTCAATTTTTGCTTAGTATAAGAATGAATTTGTCATTTTTTCTTTCAGATAATTTTAGTTTTTAAAAGATTCCTGTTTCAAAAGACAAAACTTGTACATAAAAGAACACTTGAATTGTGCATCACTAACACTTTGACAGCTTATTTTCATACACATGCATTTTATTGCCAAAATTCTTTATTGCTAGTTACAAGTGCATCTGTACAATAAAAACTTAGAAAATCTTGACTATAATATGTACTGTGTTCGTCCGCCTGCCTGAAGCCACGTTAATAGCGTTAGAAAAAATATTATCTCATACTGGATTTGAACTTGGGTATTTGATTTACAGGCCCGCTCCTTAACCACTACACCATTTAGCCACATTGACTTATTGTGGAATAACTATGCACATACTCATTACTCATAACGATCTCTCATGATGCATGATAGTCAAGCTCACAAGCACTAACAACAAGAGGTCCACGAATGACACCGTTTTTTGAAGCACCAGCTTATATGAATCAAGCCATTTAAAAGAGAACTAATTCTCTAAAGCCATATCAAATTTTTTAAAACTACAGCCTTAGAAACTATCAGTTTACTAAAGACCTGTCATGGTCCATCTAACGCTAAATTCTAATATACCGTATATAACATCAATATTTTTATTTTTCACAATCGTGAGCTAATTGTACTATCAAGTGTTTTAATGGTTGTATCAATGCAGAAGGAGAAATATTCCAGCATTCAAGTTAGCTTGTTTCATGCATATACAGTACACGTAGATGCGGTCGGCATATATGAAAGTTCAGTTTTATGTTGTTATCTTATGTTGTTATGCTGTTATTGTTGTTCAATAGGTTGCCATTATTTCTATAGCTATATGACAGCTCACCTGCAAATACATGTCATAAACATGGTGAATTAATGACCAGACATTGAGGTACAGACATTTGATTTCTGTTTACGAAGCATTTGCTTTACATGCTTCATAATATACTCAGAAAGATAAACTGTAATATTAAGGATATGAAAATTGATACACAAAGCTAAAAAACAATTGACAGAGTTTTTCTTTATTAAATTTCAGCTTAATCATTATAATTGTGTAGTGGAGGCTCTTAAATCTAGTAAATCACTCGGTTTACAATGAAATAGACAGGGCATTACAGGTATATTCTCAAAGACACCAAGCTGCTAAACTGTGCCTAAATTTCCTAGTTCAATAGAGCTACCTTCGTTACATCTTTTAGCTCAATAGATCTACCTTTATTACACCTTTTGGGAGAGGAGTAATTAGTCAGCTAAAGGTTTCAAAGTGAATAAACTATCCATGTGGCTACCCAGTCCTGATAATAAAGTTATATTAGATGTCATCTATGTACATGTAGAGTTATATCTATGGAGCTAAATTAATATTTAGCAGGGCAGGCGTACAAGTACAAAACTGTATGTTCTTGATCTCAGGCTGTGCAGCTGTATAACTTTGAAAACATGCTCCAAAACTATATCTTTAAATAGGCCTACATGCTCTAAATCTGTATATCTTAAAATACAACATGCTATAAAACAGTATATATTTGAATACTGCCCTAAAACTATATCATTGATCACATGCACACAGTTATCTTGTTTCAGTGAGAAATGGAGCCTATGTCGCTTTCTGTGCAAGAGGGGGTAAGCCAACAAAGTTTACCTGCTCTATTCTAAAAAATCACACTGGTTATTGCTAAACATTGATTACCTGTCTTCAACAAAATCATGTTTGTCAGAGTTAATGTCGTTGGAGCAAACTGTTGTATAGTTTATAAACATGAGCCGCCGCAACTAAAACACTGCTAAGAGTAGTTGATGAATACTTGGCTTGTTGCATAGGTAGTACCATAGGTAGTAATGACCCTTGAAGTCTGTTGCAAGCTATGAAGCAATTACACCAAAACCTTTGACTAATTAAAAATATTTAATAAAGTTTTAACAATTTTTAAACAAGGTTTAAATCAAGCCTAATCAGATTGGAGAAACATGTGAACATCTGGTCTCTGTCAGCACCAAACTAGGAATCATTTTACTAACCTTATATCAACCTATTTTTACAGCTGCCGATGGAGAAAGGCTAGAGAAAGAGATGAATGAGGAAGCTCCTGGAAAAGCATTCTTTAAGTCTGTTGATTTGACTGATGAAGCTGCAATACAGGTATGAGCAAGATATTATATATGCGCATGTGGCTTTATATGTACTAGCAGTATGGTCTATGTTATAATACTGAGATTACGGTATGTATGTTTTACTAGTAATGCGCTAGTGATGATCTGTACGATCAGTAGGATCTGATGCTCCCAATAGCCAGTCTAGCACCCATATTCCAGTTTTATAATTCTACACTTTCAGGGATTTGTTGAAGATGTTATATCAAGGTATGGTCGAATTGACTGTCTCATCAACAATGCAGGTCAACGTAAGTCTATACAACGCGTGTGTCTGCAATGGTATCCATGTTTAAATGTGCTAACACACAACAGCTTACCTACCACTAACTGTTTTGCTATTGGCTAAGAAAGAAAGTTATTATGCATTTCCCTTGTTACACGAACCGACCAGGCGTGGCTCGAGTACCAGCCCTTTTTTATGTCATTCACTAAATTAGTGAAATCTCACATCGTACACCCACATGAATGGTAGGAGTTGTCTGTACTACAATTCCTTATGTAAATGCTGTAGGTTGAGGGTCAGTTTTCTTTAGGATGTCTTCTGTAAGTAGGTAACATTGCTAGTTCCACTATCAGTTACACACTGGCAACCATAAACTCTCTCAAGTTTTGTGCTGATTTTAAGTGCTGATTAAGTATTACAAATAAGTTATAGTTATGACTTATTTCTTATTCAACCTATAACTTATTCAAATAAGTTATATAATTTGTCAGTTATTTATGTGGGTTCAGATCTAATTAAATAAAAATTTTATTTCATTTTTGTTTTGCCTCTGAGCTACATGCATATTTTTATAAACCATTGTCGAGTTAACTAAGATTTTGAAATTATTTGTGCCTAGCCGGACAGTAAAAATTATGTGGAGTACAGATTTGGTATTTCAAAGAGAGAATACTGACTTTATAGTTAGATGAATAAATCTTCGATAAGTTATTTAATTATTTATTGGCTGTTGTTATATAGATCCAAATCCCCATCTCATAGATGACATAACAGCTGAAAAGTTTAGGCAGGTGCTTGATGTGAACCTGCTGAGTTATTTCTTAATGTCTAAGGTGAGTCGATGTCTATTTAGATTGTGAACCTGCCAAACTGAAATATGTTAGATACTGATCAGTAACAACGCAAATTGACCTGCACAATGAGCAAATAATTGTTTCAAATACTTTCATTTTAAGTAAAAAGGTCTCCTTATTTCACCAATATTTAAATTCTTTCCATGACCAAAATTTATATTTAAATAATGCTTACATTCTACCATAACTGTCATGTACAACTTGTATCGTATTTTCTAGGTAAATCAGACACGCTGATTTCGATTTTGTATTCAAAATAAAGATTGGTCCACTAACTTTCAGAGTAATGAAAGCTTTTTTAAAGCGTTTCAATATCCGTTTCGAAAACATTACAATCGGCACAACAAGCTTTGTTTATAAATATTTGACATAGCCTAGCTTTTTAGGAACGGAGTTTGGTATGTTTAGTCCAATTTAGAATGATAGAGATAGGTGTCTTAAAACCCACTATTATCTAAATTCAACCTGTAAAAGAATCTCAGTCTTTTATGAAAGGTAGATAAACTATTTAAAATTGCTCGTAGCTTGTTGCATGATGTTTAATAGGCTGAATGCCGAGAAAAATAAGCTCAAAATAGCGCGATTTCATCACGAGCTAGCGTCGTTATCACGCTTTTTGAGCTTATTTTCAAGTACGCAATGTTAAATAGCTTACCTACCTTTCAAAAACGACTGAAATTATTTTGAAGGCTGAATTTAGATATAAATGGGTTTTAAGACACCCATCTCTATCATTCTAAATCGAACTAAATATCCCTAACCTCTGCTCCTAAAAAGCTAGGTTACGTCACATATTTATGGGCGGAGCTTGTTGTGCCGATCGTGTTGTTTTCCCGACCGATATTAAAACGCTGTAAAAAACCTTCATTACTCTTAAAATTAGTGGACCAATCTTTATTTTGAGTACAAAATCGAAATCAGCGTGTCTGATTTACCTAGTCAAAACGATAAAAGTTGTAGGCTACATGACAGTTATGTATTACCAATTATCATTACCAATCATTACCAATTACCAATCTTTTTTGTGTGTCAGGTCAGGTGCTAGCCTGCTACTGGTAACCATGTAACCCAGTACTACCTGTGCCATGGGTCGGGTCGCCGGCGACTAAACCGGCAACCCCTCCCTTTCTTTGAAAGGAGGGTTTGGAGGGAACCAAAAACAACATCCACCCAACATTCGGGCATGTACTATCCCGACAGCAAAAACACCAGTTGGAAAGGGCGAAAGAATTTCTTGCAGATCAACGGCCGCGTACTGCAACTTGTCATACTCCCAATTGTCTAGGTCTTCTTGCCATTGGATCAGAGTATGACTAGCCAAGTTAGTGGATTTCTGCAGTGCATCAGAAGAACCACTTAAATCCACGCACAGCTTTCTGCTTGCACCAAACCAACCAAGCCCTGCGGCGATTGGAAGGTGGCAACGGGGACAGGGTAGTGAAACCTGTGAGTCCTCAGCTCCCAACCAGCACGCAGGCGGTGGAAGTTTATCAGTCGCTCGTCTCTTGAATGGAACAGGAGAGATGTTCGGTAGTTGCTTTCACGACTGAGCAGCCCTTTTTACGGATCGCCCTGCTCACCTCAATCCGAGGAAGGGACTAGAAAAGGTGTCCTATACATGGTCTGTTTCATTTTCACCTGGCTGGATTACTGCGTCCAGATGGTTCACCTTATTTGCGGTAGAAAACAACAGATTACACTAGCAACATGGAATGTACGCACGCTCATGGACAATCAGCGCACTGATCGACCTGACCGTCGCACAGCTTTTGTGGTACGTGAGCTCAGAAGACATGATATTGATATTGCTGCAATACAGGAGACAAGACTTGCTGATGAGGGCCAGATGACAGAAGTGGGAGGTGGTTATACATTCTATTGGAAAGGGAGCGATGCTAAAGATCATAGGCTGTATGGAGTAGGTTTCGCTGTTAAAAATGAGCTTGTTAAGCACATGGACCATCTTCCTGTCGGCATTTCAGATCGACTGATGACCTTACAACTAAACATCAGTAAGAACAAGAAAGCAACACTGATCAGTGCCTATGCTCCGACCATGATGGCCGAGCAAGAGGATAAAGAGCTATTCTATTCAGCTCTTGATGACACCGTATCGCATATTCCTAGAGCCGACAAGGTTGTGCTTCTTGGAGACTTTAATGCAAGAGTTGGTATGGACAGCACGACATGGAAGGACGTCATCGGCAAAGAGGGAATTGGCAGTATGAATGACAATGGTCTCATGCTTCTCACCAAATGTGCAGAACTTAACCTTGTGATTACAAACACCCTGTTCAGACAGAAGAATAGAAGGAAAACAACCTGGAGGCACCCTCGCTCCGGTCACTGGCACTTGATAGACTATATAATCACCAAACAGCGGGACTTGGCAGATGTAAGAGTCAACTCAACAGATAGCTGCAGGACGGATCACAGATTGGTGAAAACTCTGCTGAGTTTCACTCTACAGCCCAAACAGAGAAGAGCTAAACGGACAGCAAGGCCAAAGTACAACGTGAATCTATTCAATAAACCGGATGTGAAAAAAGACTTTCAAACAAAAATCAATGAGAGACTATCAGCTGAAATCTATGACCAAAATGTCAACTCGACTTGGACAAATCTAAAGAGCTGTATCACTGAGACATGCGAGGAGGTATTAGGCAAAGCGAAAAGGCACCACCAAGACTGGTTTGATGAGAATGACCTAGAAATAGAACAACTTATAAATAAAAAACGATCTAAATTTGCAGCCTGGCAAAACGATCTTAGAAACAAGGAGAAACAGAAGGCATACCACAGCATACGAACAGATGTGCAGCGACGAGTTCGAAGGATGCAGAATGAATGGTGGACACAAAAGGCAGAGGAGCTTCAGAGCTTGGCAGATCAGAATAAGACAAGGGATTTCTTTGCAGAGACACGAAAACTGTACGGTCCTCTGTCACATGGCTCTGTACCTGTTCGAGACAAGAATGGTGTGCTCCATAAAGACAAAGATGCCATCAGAGATTGCTGGAAAGAACACTTTTCAAATCTTTTGAACCAAACATCCACTGTAGCTGATCCAGTCCTGCAGAAAGTCCCACAGCTGCCAACCCATCAGCAGCTAGGAGAAGAGCCAACACTAGTCGAGACGAAATCCGCCATTCGAGCAATGAAGAGTGGGAAGGCTGCTGGCGCTGATGGAATACCTGCAGAGGTTTTCAAGCATGGTGGAACTAAACTTACTAAGAAACTGCACTGCCTTTTTACACTTGTGTGGACAACTGAGAAAATACCTGATGAATTACGTGATGCACTGATTGTTACCATCTTCAAAAAAGGAGATAGGACGATGTGTGGGAACTACAGGGGGATATCCCTCTTGTCAATAACGGGGAAGATTCTAGCTAGAATTCTGTCCTATAGACTCTCCAGTGTTGCGGAAAAAATTCTTCCAGAGACGCAGTGTGGTTTTAGGCCTGGCAGGGGTACAGTAGATATGATATTTGCTGCTAGACAGATCCAGGAAAAATGCCGAGAACAGAACAAGGACCTTTACATGGCCTTCATAGACCTTACCAAGGCTTTCGACACTGTTGACAGACAATCTCTCTACAAAGTACTTGAGAAAATCGGCTGCCCTCCCAAATTTGTGGCTATTGTGTAGCTTCTGCATGATGAGATGAACGCATCAGTTTTGGTGGATGGCCAACAAACGGATCCTTTTGGAGTAAAAACTGGGGTGAAACAAGGCTGCGGGATTGCGCCAACGCTGTTTTCTATCTACTTATATGCTGTACTACACCTTGTGAAACAAGAACTCTCTGAAGGTATCACATTGAACTATCAAATAGGCGATCTGTTCAGCCTGCAGAGACTTCGGGCTAAAACTCTAACTTCGAAACAAAGTGTTCTTGAGCTCCAATATGCTGATGACAATGCTCTCATGGCTCATACAGAAGAACATCTTCAAGAAGTCATGACAGCTTTTGAAAATGCTTACAGGGCTCTTGGACTCAAGCTGAATGCAAAGAAAACTCAAGTATTGTACCAGCCGAAACCTGGAAAAAACATAGTCACTCCATGCATTGTTGCCGGAGGCGAACCACTTTGCCCTGTAGATGACTTTGTATACCTAGGTAGTAATCTCTCCTTCAAGGCCGACCTAGGGAAGGAGATAGAGAGAAGACTGCGGGGAGCTAGCATAGCATACAGCAAACTGAGACAAAGAGTGTTTGAAAATCCAGTCTTGCAAGTCGACACCAAGCTAAAAGTGTACAAGGCAGTAATTGTCCCCACACTACTGTATGCCTCAGAAACGTGGGCTACTTACAGCACTGACGTCAAGGTTCTGGAGAACTATCACATGAGGAAAATGAGAGAACTACTAATGATCAAATGGTCTGACAAACGCACTAACAATAGTGTGTATCAACAAGCTAAGATGTCCAGCCTCGAAAGTATGATCGTTAAGAACAGACTTCGTTGGGCTGGACACTTGGTTAAAATGCCAAACTACAGACTACCAAAACAGATTCTGTATGCCGAACTAGAAAATGGGAAGAGGTCACAGGGTGGACAGAGAAAGCGCTATAAAGACTGTCTCAAAGATAGCTTGAAGCGTTGTCACATCAGATGTGAAACCTGGGAATGGAATGCCACGAGAAGAACTGGATGGAGAACTCTAACTCATAAAGGGGTGAAGATACTTGAAAATGAAAAAATGCGTCACAAAGAAGAGCTCAAAGCAGCACGAAAAGTGCGGCTTAGCTCATCTGATTCTTTGATGAATGATGACTACCAATGTCCACATTGCAATCGTCAATGCAGAGCAATGATCGGACTACGGAGCCATCTTAAAACACACCAAACACATCAACAAAGCAAGCAGACATCTTACTCTAAAGAGAGGGATTGCATAGAGAGAGAGACCAATTATCGCTTCATCTTTTCAGAAGAACTACTTTGTAATTTAACAAAAACTGTCTGATTGGCTAACTTTTCTCTTTTATTAGTTCCATTGTTCAGCTGCGTGCTGTTCTCACCAGTTTGACTAATAGCAACTGTTAAGTTTCCGCCAACAGATGACATTTTTAGCTATCTGATAGCTAGGTTACTGATATCTCATTCGCCAAATGCTATACTACCTCCAAGGCCGGTGGATTGCTCACATTTTATTCATAAAACAGATCGCTAATCACAATTAATGAATTAAAGGTTGACTTGCAACAAAATTCACATTACAGTTATTTGGTATCAAAAGATTCACCGTGTCTTATTCTGTTGTGTTGTAGGTGCAAAATATATGGAAATGTGATTACAAGCTCTTAAAAGCTCAAAAGTGAACAGTTAATCGCCGCCATCACAAAACCGCCGTAGATTGAAATCAGTTTATTTCTCTGACGTAGTCATGACATTTGGTTATTGTTTTGTCGCGTGATGTTCTCATGGAAATTGAAAGGCCAATAAAAGACTCAATATAAAGCTTCTCGTAGCACTAGTTTATGACAAACACTTCGGGTTTTACTGAAGAGCCCTTACCAAATATAGACGCTCGGTATTTTACAGTTTTGTTTCGGTTTGGTCTATTCGTCTAATTGTGATCTGATTATGTGACCCATACTTCCTGCCTAACAGCGCAAATAATTTCTGCAGCATTTTTCCACTATCACAGGTGACCAACAGACTTGTCATGCTTATCAGAGGATGATATGCACTTCTTCGAGCTAAGGCTGAAAAATTAAACAAATTTTTATGGTAGGTTTTGAGCACAGGTGTCCTTTAGCGGGGATATTGCCGAAGCCGAGACCGGGCCGTAGTCTACACACACAAAAAACAACAAAGGTCCACGTAATTATGAGCAAAAACAAAAAAATCCACCCAAATATCTCACCAATCCGATGAGCAGCACACACAAAAACTAAACCAACCGACTGAGCCACCCATCATGTCAAAATATTCCAAGTTTCAAGTCATGTCTTGCACAACTCACCTTATGGTTTGTCAAAACTTGTCCCAAAGTCCCTATTAATTTGAGACTGTCCAATATCTGTTTTAGAAATGGTTGCCGCTAGCCTAGCCTAACGTCCTGATTCAACATCTTAGTAACTATCGGGGCATTGCTGCGTGCTCCCGAACTTTTTGAGTCTCTATTAAGCATGCAAGAACCAATCGAAATCGGGTTAACACTATTGTAAACAAAACTTAAGAGGGACTCAAAAGGATCGGGAGCACTCAGCAATGCCCCGATAGTTACTAAGATGTTGAATCAGAACGTTAGGCTAGGTTCGCGGCGACCATTTCTAAAACAGATATTGGACAGTCTCAAATTAATAGGGACTTTGGGACAAGTTTTGACAAACCATAAGGTGAGTTGTGCAAGACATGACTTGAAACTTGGAATATTTTGACATGATGGGTGGCTCAGTCGATTGGTTGAGTTTTTGTGTGTGCTGCTCATCGGATTGGTGAGATATTTGGGTGAATACTTTTGTTTTTGCTCATAACTACGTGAACCTTTGTTGTTTTTTGTGTGTGTAGACTACGGCCTGGTCTCGGCTTCGGCAATATCCCCGCTAAAGGACACCTGTGGTTTTGAGATATCAGTGCTCAAAATGACAGCATTACAATGATGGTGAAATAGACGCGTAAAGACAATAGACATGGTTTTATTGAATGCGTGAAGTACATTTGTGAAAATATTTCGACGAATGAGGTCGCACGAAGGTGTAAATAGAAGCCATCATGTTCAACTACGTCCCATTTGAGCCGTTTTAGAAAGGGATTCCCATCTACGGTGTTTTCGTAATGGCTGCGAATAACTGTTTGTTTTTTTAGCTTTTAAAAGCTTGTAATCACATTTCCACATATTTTGCACCTACAGCACAGCAGAGTAAGATGTGGTGAATCTTTTGATACCAAATAACTGTAATGTGAATTTTGTTGCACGTCAACCTCAAGCGCAATCAAAGAGAAACCACGTGTAATCAGAATAGCCTCAAAATTTTATCCTCGTAATACACAGTAGCGCGGATTCCGTCATAAATGCGCCAAATATTTTTTACATACATTAGCCTAACACAGTTACTAATTATTTCTATAGTGTTGCATTCAAAGTTTTAACGAAATAACCGTAAAGACGGAGTTGGAAAACGGACTTCAATAAGAACAGAAACTTGAACGAATTAATTGTCATTGATGTAATCGGGTCATTATTAGTACGGTTTTGTGGACACTTTTCTACTGATCACTTGCTATTATGGGTTCGTTAAGATCAAGAATGTCAAACAGTGGCAGTCAAATAGAAGTGACGTTCAAATAGAAGTAATGGTCAATTAAAGGTTGGAGCTGTATTTTTAACCCTTCTCCCATAGTGTATCTCAAATAGAGATGGCGTGCAAATAGAGGTGGCGTTCAAATAGAGGTGGCGTTCAAATAGAAGTGGCATTTAAATAGAAGTGGCATTCATATACAGGTATAAAGTATGTGGCCTAGTTAGGAAGTGCAGTCATTAATCTTCAGCTAGGTCCAATGATCCAATTCAGTTAGAGCCAATCTGGGTTTGCTCATGTGAAGAGTATCACCAGTGACCACTGATTGATTACTGTATCAGCTACACGTTCAAACTGCAGGCGAAGAAAACAGCTTTAGCTTGCCCTAGCAATTGATCACAGCTAGCCAATAATGGTTCTCTGGACAAGCTCATCAATGACTGTGAAATACATCCTAAACTAGCCTTACCGAGTGACTTACAGTTCATGAGTGACAGTGTAATGACTGAAATACATCCTAAACTGGCCTTACCGACTGTCTTACAGCTTATCCACTCTGCATATAGCAATGACCTTTAGATGAACTTTCAACAAGCATATTACTTTCCACAAGTTTTTAGACATTTTTAGGACTATTTCCAATTATAGCCTTTGTACTAGACAATCTTTTTGCTCTAATCTCTGACTAGGGCGCTAACATTTTTACCTCAAAGTCTCTTAGGATCCTGTTATATTTATATAGATAAGACATGAGTTATAAAACCTGATATCTGTAAAGTACATGTTATTAAAATTGTAAAAATAACCGTTTCATTTACAGCAAGTAAATATATGGCAGTTAATCTTTTTACATTTTTCTCTTACAGCTTCTGCATACTCTGAAAACAAGAGTAGATAACTACAAATTAAAAAGTACAGCAAATTTTGATGCAAGTGAATATAGCGCTATAGATTTCAATTAAAAATGTATTTCGTTAGCTATAATTATGATTATGCTTGTGCTGAGTCGATTAATTTTTATTCCTTACATTATTATTTATTTTATTTTCATACTCGGACTTAGTAACATAGTGTATCTTAGTGTATACCCATCTAATTATCCTCAGTGTTGAACCTTCACTTTCAAGGACCATTATCGCCTAACCAACTGTTAATCAACTGAACTCACTTTGTTATTTTTAAACTTGTAGTATTGTCTGCCACACTTGAGGAAGGTCAAGGGAAATATAATCAATGATTCCAGTCTTGTTGGCAAGATCGGACAGCAGGCTGCCATCCCTTACGTGGCTAGCAAGGGGGCCATAGACGCAATGACTAGGGCTATGGCTATAGATGAGGCAGTTCATGGAGTTCGAGTCAATGTGTGAGTAGCTTAGGCTCAGGAAACGGGCCTTATATCCTAGCAAATGGAATTTTAAAACTCAACCTTTCGTGAATACTGTATCTCTTAAGATAAAGAATGAGATAGCATGTAAAACCTATATGTAGTTTTCGGCATTTATATAAAAGATCAAAAATATGGTCTCCCTCAGCTGCCATATTTAAGGGTATAGCTTTACATGAACCGTACAACTTACTGATGAGTTGCTCAGAATAACTGTACACAGTTAGATGTTCTTATAGCTTTAGTTATTTAGACTCAGTGCTAACTTATGCTACCTTTTGTAGTCACAGAACCTTAGCAGTATAATAAAACAAAAAGCTATCTATGAAGGTACCTATGTTTATTAAATAGTATAGAGCTAGTATAGTGTTATAGGCTAATTGCTTGCAGTAAGCAGACAACTCTAATCTGGCATTTTAGGTTTTCACCTGGTAATGTCTGGACTCCCATGTGGGATGGTCTTGCAACAGATGAAGGTGAAGGCCGAGAGGATATGATAGCTGGTGGTACCAATGCTCAAGTAAGGAAAGATATAGTCCTAGTAAAAGTCGGGATTAGTTGCGTATATATTGTCTCTACAACGGACAAACATACCTGCTACAAAAAGCGTTGGTGGTGCTGGACGGCATTTTAGAGAGCGTCATCATTACTTTAATCAAAATTTCCACTCAACACGTTTTTTGCCCCAGACAAAACTCGAATAGTAAAGAAGCCTTGCTTTTCATTGTTACACAGCCATCATCAATGGGATGCGCAAAAGAACATGCAAACAATTCCAAAAAGGGAGGGATAAAATTTTAATGAAAACATCTTCTGCTTGAATATACATGAGTAACTAGCAATAGTACATGTACAAGGTCAAGTTCCTCTTAATGTTACATCACTTGCCCCCTTTTTATTGGCTAACAAAGCACTAAAAAGTTTTCTGGTTTGTCTTGGTAAACTCTTCATTGATTTAACTGCCTTTGTACAATCATGATCACCTCTCCTACTAATAGCAGTTGTCTTCTCTTGTTGTAAAAAACAGGGTGCTCATTCGTTTCACCTTCTTTATATGATATGATGTAAAACTTTGCAAATAGTGAGGGCATGTATAGTGATGAATCAAATTTGCAAATCTTCTAAAAGAATAAGATTGATCTCCCAATAAGTATGACATATCTTGTCTTAGTTATTAGGCAGAATGGGAACCATCGAGGAAGCTGGATTACTATGTCTATGGCTGGCTGCAGATGCAACCTTCTGTACTGGCATTGACATCAATCTGAGTGGAGGAGCCGAGCTTGACTATGGTAATAAAAACAGATTAACAACAAAAGCTAGCGCCTACCACTAGAGAATGAAATATTACTGTTGCCTTTACAATTTGCCAATACCTCATTATTTTACTATAGCTTTCTTATCTGCTCAAATAAATCTTAGCTTATTATTTTATTTTTGTGCCAGTGTATGCTTTAAATAACATATACTGTGAATAAATAACCATCCAATCGATAATTTTTATGTTTATTGCGAGTTTATTTATGTTTATAAAAGTGCTGCCTTCATTCTCCAGGCTGCTTGAAGCAAAGTATGTGTTTACAACTCATACACAATTAACATCCACACATAGAACATAGTGAATCATATATACACAAATGTTCACACACATATAAGCACACATTTACATACACATATGTACACATGTACACACACACATATGTAAACACGCACGCAGACTTACCTTACCCACAATAAATGGAGTAAATCATACACATGATACCGTATGAGGTTAGTTTTGATGTGCGTGGTTGATGACCTCTTGACATAGCTATACACAACACTATTTACTGATCTGTCGGTACCAAAGGTTAGGAAGACCTTCCAAATGATTTTCAAATGCTCTCCTTTATACACATGCAAGAATTCTCATAGGATTTCATCATCTGTAAAGATATCATATCATAAAAAATGATCCTATTTTAGTAAACATTATCTCTACATCTACATCTCTCTGCCTCTGAAGCTTCCATATTTTCCCCTCCCCCTTTCAAACATGGATGTCTACTAAAAACTGAGCTCGCCGCTCACAACTTGTCTTTAGAGCTTACAGGTAGAACGCAAAACTATGGAGCCTACATGGAGCTTACAGTGCCTCGCATTCCATGTTCTCAAACCGAGTTGTTGAATCCGGGTTGCCGTTCAAAGAACTCAGGATGGGTTTTTGATGAACTCGAGTTGTTTTTACAACTCAAGTTATATTTTACAAACTCGAGTTTGTTAAAATAAGGTGCAATATACTGGTATTACGGTAGCCTAACCGTAGATCTGGTTATATTAACAATGGTACACCGACAGGCACCCGTTAGCTAATAGAAATTAAACTATTTATGTGTGTACTGTAAAACTAGAATTTATAGCGAATTAGAGTGTCTCGGGTTTGCAACCAAAGTTGATAAACCGAGTTATATTTAAAAGCTCGAGTTGGATCATTGCCAACTCAAAAACAATAACTCTGGTTTTTCAACTTGCTTTTGAGCAGATTTTTCCGTGCAATGTAAACTCGAGTTCCTGGTAAAAGCAATAAGTTTTAGTTTTACAGTACATACGTAGTTTAATTTTTATTTAACTAACGGGTGCCTGTTGGTGCGTCATTGTTAATATAACCAAAACTACGGTTGTGCTACCGTAATACCAATATATTGCACCTTACTTTTACAAACTCGAGTTTGTAAATATAACTTGGCTTATCAACTCGGGTTACAAACTCGAGGCACCATAAAAACAACTGATGATTGCAATTTATAATTGGGAGAAACAGTATCTGCAACGTCATCTGCGTTCCTCCAATCCTAGCTTGGACATGGAGAGAGCGAGTCCATTCTTGAGCTGTCCTACGCAGGTAGGGACTCAACTTCGACTATCGCTGCACCCACTATCGAAGCTCTTTGCTAGCCTGAGATTTAAGCTGTGTCATTGAAAACGGACTTTATGCCACTTACCTTGATCAATAGTATTGACACCGCTACTAGCTTCATTTAGGTGTTCGTTTGCGAAACTGATCTTGCAAAAAGTTTTGGGAACGGAAGCGGCGTAGGCTCTTCTAATTAGTTATCGCTTAGTTATGTCAATTAGATGTTATCAAAGAGCATTGCGATTAGAAAAAAATCTTTGAGTCAGTGTTCAAGTTAACTTATGCCTATGATGTTATTTAGCGTCATTGTAACGACAAAGGCTCAGAGCAGTACTCTGTTTAGCATTAGATGTTCTCAATGAATGACGTCAGTAGCTAAATTTTTAAGTACATGTACAAAAAGACGAGTGTTAGAAGCTTCTACATTCCAATAACAAAGGAATTAAAATTAGCTCGCTTTGAATGCCCTTTGAAACGCTCATGCCCCAAAGCCTGACAACCAGTTTTGCTGTGACAATCGGTCATTGCCATATCCTGAGCCCCATTGCATATACATGTATATGCTGTTTAGACGGTTTTTGCTCAGTAAAATACTGTTCATCAGCCGATTAAGTTTGGTAGCAGTTGCTTTCTTCAATGTTGCACCGTGACAATAATTTTTTTGGAGTATTTTCACACAATTAACATCTGAGCATTGTGATGTGCACCAACTATTAATTGTAATTTTCCAAATAAATGTAAAGAAACCATCAAAAAGAAGATTAACTGGTTGAAAGTTGTTTTGAACAGTGCTGCTTGTCAACAATTTTTTTAGTTTTCATGAACTGCTTTTAAATCATAAAAACATATTTCTATTGAAGGCTTCCAACCAACACCATGCATGGTTAGGATTGTGAAACACCAGGAATGCTTGTCCTCAGCACACACGAAACAAAGTATCTCCGATACTGTATGAAATGTGTTTCTAGATATCACCAAAGATGGTTGGCTGTAGATATTTCCACCCTGTCCATCTCCTTACATATCTCCTAATAATTTCCGCAACATATGCATCTCAAGGTGACAGGTCTCCAGCACACACACAGTGTCTAAGGCATTGCCATGATAACATATGCAAACATGATCCTCCGCCAAGGTTGGTTGGGTGTATCTAGAAGCAATCAGAAATAGATTTTGTAAGGTAAAACAGCTATGCTCATCAGATGAAAATAGATTGGTTATGCCTATAGCCTAGCTCATTCTGGATTACTCTATGAATTCAGCAGTAAGCTGTTAGTTAAATAAGTTGAGTGCTAGCTAATAAATCACCTTTCGGACATGTCAGACAGTGGTCAGGCAAGCATGAAGACTCTTTTATCTGTTCTGAAATCATCTAGTGCTAACCTAATAAAGTGAATCTCTGCATTGTCTGACACAGCTGTGGTAAATGCGAATTGTAAAGTACGAACCATATGCGAACAGCGTTAACACTGCTATAAAATGAGATTACAAATTTGTGATTTTAAATTATGGAAACTCTAGAGCTATTACATTTTTACAGGTTTTTACTTCGCTATGCATGTATTGCATTGATAAAATTCTAGACTAGTTACAACACAAACTGAGATGGAACATGAAAGCTTACATTATCAAATTCAGTGATAGGTTACCATATACATGAATATCTCATAAATCCTGCATAACTTTCTGTGTGGATTTCTCGTGCTAGCGGAATTCTAAAGAATCCTAAGTTCAACATGCTCGTCTGGGACTGCGAGTCCGAGTGTGAATACAGCTGCATGTGGAAAACAGTCACACTCTTTCAAATGCATGACTATGCCATTCCTCAGTTTCATGGAAAGGTAAATCTATAATAATGGTTTCTATGCTACGAGATGTTAAAGAGCGTTGTGCTAATATCTAGTTTGAGGCCTGTGCTTGATTGCCTTTTCTGGTCAAGATGTCTAACATGAATGCCTGCTCAATTATTAGTACGTACCGCACTATAACAGGACCTTGTAATCTTTATGTAATAGTAAAGTCTTTATCATTTACTCTTTTAGTTTCTTTGTATGGTGATTCATTGGTTATTCAAATAATCTATTTGGCTCTTTGTAGTGGCCGTTTGCAAGAGTGGGTGGAATTCAGGAGCCGGCATCCATGTTTTTCTCTCTACTGAATGCAGCAGCCCATTTGTACTCCATTGTACAGTTTCGAAAGCTTGTTCCCTCCATCGCTCCTATGTACTGGACATGGCATGGCTACTTTTCCGTACGTCATTCTAATATACTTCCTTCTTGCATAAGTACAATAGGCAAATTTAAACTTCAATATTTTTGCAGGAGTGTTGTGGCTGGCATATTTTTTTCTTTGGTGTTGATATTGATGACTTGATGTCAAAGGAATTGAGTGATGGAATGACCAAGTAAAGCATCAGTCTAGTTTTGTATATAGGAACAAACAGTCAAGCTTGCGCCTTAACATGCAAGTTTTGTATATAGGAGCATACAGTCATGCTTCTACCTTATCATAGAAGCTTTTCAACATATGATGTAGAGTTTGAACAGATATTTGTCTTTAAAATTGTAGGAAATTTCAATGTGCCATCTTCAAAGTTTCTTGAACTAGAATAGTTTTTAAGTAAAAAGGTTGATGATAGTGAAATATTCAAATATTCAAAAATACAAAATTCTTAGAAAATATATAAACGTTTTTAATGTAAATGCTACATACCCTAGGTTAAAGCAGGTACATACACTATGTATCCCTATGGTGACCTTTAACTTAAGCCTATGCATGTTTCCAAGGTAAAGCATCAAAAGATATTCTTTTTAATGATTAGCAATTTACTAATTTAATCTTTTACATTTAGTTTTTATATAGCTTTATGGAAGGCATTTGTTTTAATGCCACACACTGGCACATGTAGTTAACTGCAGTATTTTCATAGGCGCTGAGTAGGTTTTTGGCCATAAAAAGAGTTAACGAATTTATTTGTCTTTTGATAGGAATATTTGCATTAATATCCTATGATTTTAACATAGGAAGCAGATCTGATAACAAATCAATTGCATATGTAAACAACTGCTTGTACATACATCATACGCTGAGTAGCATACTTCTATCAGACAGAGTAACATACTTCTATCAGACAGAGTAGCATACTTCTATCAGACAGAGTAGCATACTTCTATCAGACAGAGTAACATACTTCTATCAGACAGAGTAGCATACTTCTATCAGACAGAGTAGCATACTTCTATTAAACAGAGTAACATACTTCTATCAGACGGAGTAGCATACTTCTATCAGACAGAGTAGCATACTTCTATGAGACAGAGTAACATACTTCTATCAGACAGAGTAGCATACTTCTATCAGACAGAGTAACATACTTCTAGCAGACAGAGTAGCATACTTCTATCAGACAGAGTAACATACTTCTATCAGACAGAGTAACATACTTCTATCAGACAGAGTAACATACTTCTATCAGACAGAGTAGCATACTTCTATCAGACAGAGTAACATACTTCTAGCAGACAGAGTAGCATACTTCTATCAGACAGAGTAACATACTTCTATCAGACAGAGTAACATACTTCTATCAGACAGAGTAGCATTCTTCTATCAGACAGAGTAGCCTACTTCTATCAGACAGAGTAACATACTTCTATCGGATAGAGTAACATACTTCTATCAGACAGAGTAACATACTTCTATCAGACAGAGTAACATACTTCTATCAGACAGAGTAGCATACTTCTATCAGACAGAGTAGCATACTTCTATCAGACAGAGTAACATACTTCTATTAGACGGAGTAGCATACTTCTATCAGACAGAGTAACATACTTCTATCAGATAGAGTAACATACTTCTATCAGACAGAGTAACATACTTCTATTAAACAGAGTAACATACTTTTATCAGACAGAGTAACATACTTCTATCAGACAGAGTAGCATACTTCTATTAGACAGAGTATCATACTTCTATCAGACAGTAGCATACTTCTATCAGACAGAGTAGCATACTTCTATCAGACAGAGTAACATACTTCTATCAGACAGAGTACCATAGTTCTATTAGAGAGACAAGATATATGTGCTACAATACATTGGTTCTACCTGATGGAAAGTAGATTGTTTTGATTAGTTTAACCATCAAAGATTACTCTCACCAACTTTTCATTATGTATGTTATGAAACTACACTTGGTGCTTGTTTCAAAATACATGTACTTGATAGTAATCTCTGTATATTACTTAGATTTACGAGTTAGTTACATTATTTTAGGTTGCTTTGAATGCCTGGTTCTGGTCGACCATATTTCACACAAGAGATTTTTTATTCACCCAGGTGAGTGGTGCCTGCCACAATTGGCAGTTTTCATTTTCGGTCAGTGCTAAAAGATCCTGAGAAACCTATGTTCATTAGCTCATTATTGACTACTGATTAGTAAACTCAATATTTATAGAACATCGGAGTTCTTTGTCAACACTGTGAGACTCCTCTAACCACACTACCATTGCTTTACTTTCCTCCTGCAAGAACTGTTTTTGGTGCTGCTTATGCAAATGAGTCTTACGTTCTTAGTTTCCATGTTCTGGTGGTTCAGGTATAGATATTGTCATCATTCATTGTGGCTCAGTACTGCGCAGGGGCATTAGAATTTTGTAAAGACAACCCAACACACGACCTTCTTCTGTTGTAGCACATGGACTACATATCTGCAGCTGGTCTTGTCACGTACCAACTATACGCATATTTTGCCAGGGTTCTCATATATCGACATACATTCTACACTCGGGCTATAGCCTTTGTCACTGCCTTTCTCTTCTTTCTCCATTCTTATTACATGCTCTTTGTTCACTTTGACTTTGGACTGCATGTACGAGTCAGCGTTTTTATAGGTGAGATTCTTGTAGCTTGTTTCATTTTTTGGCTACCATATCAAATGCAGAGCCAATGTTATTTGCAGTAATGCTTGTACAGTATTAGATAGGGAAGCTTTTATTGTCTACGCTATTAGATATGTACGGGATATTTGTTAGTGTCTCTTATACTGGATATCTGTTAGTGTACAATATAGAGGATATTTGTTAGTGTCTATAATAGGGGATATATGTTAGTGTCTATTATATAGGATATCTGTTAGTGTACAATATAGAGGATATTTGTTAGTGTCTATAATAGAGGATATCTGTTAGTGTCTATTATATAGGATATCTGTTAGTGTTTATTATAGAGGATATCTGTTAGTGTCTATTATATAGCATATCTGTTAGTGTTTATTATAGAGGATATCTGTTGGTGTACAATTTTACAGGAAATCTGTTAGCGTATAATTTTACAGGATATTTGTTGGTATAAATTTTACAGGATATCTGTTTTTTATATGAGTGCTGGTTGTATTGCAGGTATACTGAATGCATTAGCCTGGTTTTCCTGGAGTGCGTATGTCTGGACTAAACAGCCATATGTGTGGAAAGCCTGTCTCACTCTCATGCTATTGTTTCTATGTGTAGCTCTTGAACTGCTAGATTTTGCTCCCATAGCTTGGGTGTTTGATGCCCATTCGCTGTGGCACGCAGGGACGGCTCCCTTAACTTTACTCTGGTATAGGTAAGTCTACCTTATGTACCTCAAATACATAAAACCTTTATTTGAACGCCATGGCACTCTATTTTTCAACCCTTCCCTTAGAATGGTGTTTTGTTAGAGATAATGTTTAAATGAAGGTTGACGTTGTGTTTTTCAAACACCTCATCAAAATGCTGAGAAGATAAATTTTACCCTTTTACGAGCGAATCGAATTTCGCATATATTTTGTACTCTTCTTCGGGCGGTGTGACAGAACCCTTTTAAACGCAAGAAATTTGCTAACTTACTATCAACTTGCTGTAGACGTTTAAATCAATATACATGAAGAAGCTGATACATGTTTTTACCAGCTAGTACCTATTGCTTAAAATCCATCTACGATGATCTTATAGCCTGCGCTGCAATTTGTTGGAGCTTTCAAGTTTTATTTCATTTTAAATGTGAAGGCGTATTTTCATTTTGTAACTGTGTCTAACATTCTGCATAAAAGCTCATTGCACTCATCGATATATTTGCTTGCTTGCAGCTAAACTGGCTTTTTATGTGCAATAGAACAAGAATTACGAAAGTTGATCCATTACCGCAAACATATTATTAAATAATATGCTATAAATCTGCAAATTTTATGTTTTATAATAATTTATCAAATGCTAAAAAGAGATATTCAATAACAAGCGAAATAATAAAATCACAAGTATAGTACATGCAGCAACAAAAATTAACCTTTTAAAACAAAAATATTAGCATTTTTAAAACAAAGATATTAGCATCGTTTGCTCGACCAGTCGCATTCTGATTGTTGCTTCTGTTTGGAACCATTTCATGTTTTTTTGATTGTTCAATATCTTCCACAATGTCTTCTCACTTAACCATCTTCTGTACAGCTGAGCTAGTAGATGTTACCAAACAGTAGCCCAAACAATTTTTTAGCAGAGCAAAACTCTTATGCATTTTCTTTTTAAATAGAAATTTCTAGCATAAATAAAGAGAAACCATGTGTAATCAAAATAGTCTCTAAAGGTCAGCCTCAAAATATGTAGCAGCACATTCTCCATCGTAAACGCAACAACTTTTTCTCCACATACATTGAAGTATCAAGACTGCGATGAAAAATGAACATTTATTAGCCTGATACATTTACTAATTATTTCTATGGTGTTGCAATCAAAGTTTTTAATCAACAAACCTAAAGACATGGAGTTGAAAAACGGACTTCGATACGAACAGAGACTATGATAAAATTGAGAGTGAACCTACGCAAACACTGTAAAACATTTTTACCAAGTAATATGATTTTTATGGTTTTACATTTTAATTTTATTTATGCATTCTTCAGCATCAGTTTTTATGATCATATATACAAACATTTTTATTTCTTTTATTGAGACAAATACACACAAGTACGAACGTATTAATTGTTATTGACGTAATCGAGTCATTATTAGTAAGGTTTTTGTAGACACTTTTTAACTGATCACTTGCTATTATGGGTTCGTAAAGATTAAGGATGTCAAATAGTATTGGTCAAATAAAAGTGGCGTTCAACTAAAGGGTGGGGCTCTATTTTTCAACTCTTCTCCCATAGTGGCACTCAAATAGACGTAGGGTTCAAATACAGGTGGCGTTCAAATACAGGTGGCGTTCAAATACAGGTGGCGTTTTAATACAGGTTTTATGGTAACCTGTGATTAGAAAAGTTGTTTTGTTGCGCCATTCCAGGTGTAAATGGGTATCTGCAATAGCGCTTTATTTAGGTTCGTTAGGTGCCTCAGCTTGTATGTTATTATCATTGCAAACTTAGCGTGGTTAGTCTGCAAGCATACAACATAATGTAGATAGTCTTCCTTTGCTTCTTGAAGTTTACATACTATGTACTTTGATTCAGTTTCATTGTGGATGACTGCAACTATATGCTCAAATCTGGCCGACAAGCTTCCTAACGGACACACCCGGTCTCCTGGGGTCAGTTCATTGTAAAACATATCCGTCAGTCTTGGGACCAATACACAGCTAATCATTTGATTACATGATGCAATGTACTAGCTTAGCGAGTGAGCTTGCCCTCCTTTAACAATGCAAATTATTATTGCATATTTTAATTTTTTTTTCACTTATATAAATAATTTGAATAAGATTGATACAAAATATTTATAACAATTAATTTAATTGTTATATTTAATGTTTTTCTATATTAGATTGTACATGTATTTAAAAGCTTTTTTTGCTGAAAATACATGTCTTAGGATTTTGTATTTTCTTCTTGGTATCTATTTCTTATATAAGAATAAAAATATATTGTAATGACAAAGAAAACGATTTCCATCCAATCACTGTATGCATTTATTGCGTGTTGTAAAGGAAGCTAACACAACGCAGCGGAAGTGAGTTTAAAATATCAGCGCTCATACATAAATGTGTTCTACTATAATTCTCTCATCACACGATTAAGATTTTCCTAAACAATGCTAACCCTTAACAAGGGGTGTGCATTCGTGACTAATGCCTATTAAGTTATTTGGGGCGAGAAGTTTTCACGAGCAGAGAATATACATTGCTCTGTTATCGTAACATATCTGTTATCACTAATATATCACCAATGTTATCACTAATGTTCATACAAAAAGTGTACATGATTTTCTTGCATTGACTTGGTTGACTCCGAAGCTTGTAAAAACTAGGAAACTTTTTAGTTTGAAGAAAAAACAACATTCGCTGCACTTTTTTGAGTTTCTAGACGCCCTCAGTTTCGATAATCCGAATACTCTACTTCGTAGTTTTTAGAAGAACTTGTGCAGAGTTGTAGCATTTGCTGCCAGCGCTGACTTTAGAGCCTACCATTTCCTTTAAGACAAAGAAAATTATTGTAGATGAACTGGCTGCTTCAGGGTATCACAGCTATGTTGGTGTAAGTACATGTACTTACACCAACTGTACTATAGTTGCATTAACCACAGCCAGGTAGTGAGAAATGACAGCAAAATGAGGGCATGTTGTATAGTAAAACTGCACCAATGGTTTCTATTTCAATAATATAGTTATACCTTCCTTCTGTTATACACTGCTAAATAGATATGATTAATACATTAAACATCAGTTAGTCTCTTCTTGATGGGCACAAGGAATTTTGGGGCTGATCCATTCTTCACCCACCGCTGGCCAATCACCGACCTTTTTGTCTACTTCATCACCGACCTCATCATTCACATCATCACTATCAGTGTCATCGCTGTCTTGCTGCCGGAGGCTGAACATATGGTCAAATGCAAACTCTTTTCGCTGACTATCTAACTGGTATGCCAATTGCTCCTTCTCATATTCCTGTATCTGTTGAAGAAACTCCTCCTCTGATACTGTTGTGTCAAGGGACATGTTTGTTATACGGTTGAAGAGCTCGGTTCCACTGGGCACCTGCAAAACCATTCAGTGTCAAGTTCTGGCAGTGCCTGTATATAACCTACTCTAGATAATGATAGTAAATATATTCTACTGACAATTAACAAAACTAATGCAACTCAGTTGATAAACAGCGAAATGTAACACCGACATGTTCTTTGTCGATTGGAGAATATGACTAACAATATACCGTAATGCTAGAGCTGTGATAATTGACACCTAGGAAGAGCTGTATTGATGAAACCAATAAAACCTTTGATTATGGCCGCACTGCATAAAATACAAGCCATGATAAAAATGTTTTATTTCACTAAGAACAGCTGATGAAACTTTGTTTTCTGGTTGATTTCATTCATTTTTGAGTTTCAATTCTCAAATCTTCAGCAAATGATGACAGCAATCAATCACACACATATATGGGTGTTTGACTAGGATAGCACGTACTAGATGTTCCAACAACGACAATGTTCCAAATAAGGAGAGCTTGAGAATACACAAGTGTGTGAATGTAAGCCACATATCTCAACACATGAACGCAATGTACTCTCCTTCACGTACAAATGCAATACACTTACCTTAACATTTGAGGCCAGCTGTAAACTTACATTTATTTATAAATGTAATCCATGTACCTCAACGCATGAGAGTAATGAACAATGAGCAAATTAATATACTTATCTTAGAGCATTGAACTTGCAAAATCATGAATGCAATGCACTTGCCTCAATTTTTGAATCTTCGTGTTTGCTGAAGAAATGTACAACATTCTTACAATCTCGAAGTAGGAATTCATGTGCAAAAGGATGGGCCAAATCGACTGATTGTGACACGTCTATGAAGAACACCTGACCTTCATGCCATAAGAGATTGTATTCGCTCAGGTCAGCGTGTACTAAACAGCACTTCCTGCAGCAGGTAGAGACAGATTTCTACTTCATATTAAGAGATGAGAGACAGTGTACTCTCAGTGACATGACGAGACAATACAAAGCTAAAATCAGCATCAATAGAACAATTAGAAACAACATTGCAGTAATTTCTGCCAAGAAGTGCCTTAAATATGATTACACTAGTTAAGCAGAGATGTCATCATGACAGGGTGAAACAACGCGTACCTGTACAAGGAAGTCATGCCCTCTATGATCTGTTGATACGCACTCATTAGCTGATCTGTTGACAACTTGGCATCTTTAAGTTTCGGTGCGGGTACCTGGTTCCGACCAATAAACTGCATTATCAGGATGTGCTTCTTCAACTTGACAACCTGCAAGCAATAAAATGATGGAAACTATGAAGGTAGCCAGAGGAGGCTGACTCACAGCAACAGGGAGACTGTCAATAGATGCTATGGGTTAATTCTAGCCTTGCCTTGAAACTTGGGGTGATGCGAAGAGCGCTGATCACTAACTATTACAGGGTACAAGGCTTAACAGGTTGCAATGAATAAATAGTAAATCCACTGTGTGTTTAAAACTTGTTCTTAACTCATCGGATAAGATAATAGTGGATTTCTATTCTATGACTTGACCCGATCTAAGTTGTTTTGAGGTGTTAAGACTAACCTCTGGACAGGTGATGCCAAACTTCTTCATTCTTTTTAGATTAAGCATCTCCTTTTCCGCCCACATTTTCATTATCTTTCTAGGATTTTGCTTTTTGAATTCATTGGCGAGTCTGAAGTCACCCCTCACATACTTTTCTCTGTTCTTAAACTCAGCCAGGGTTGTCTTAAACACCTGTTGAGACAAAAAATATAAACATAAGTAACATAGACATAGGTAACACATAGACATGGGTAACACTAACACATAGACATAGGTAATACATAGACATGGGTAACATATAGACATAGGTAATACATAGACATGGGTAACACATAGACATAGGTAACAGGGTCTTCTGTAACTATTGAGCCAGATTAGTTGGAAGCATCGTCTAAAAAGAGAAGGAGATGAATGAATGGTGTTACGGACCGGCGATTGACGTACAAATAGACGATCCCACGATTGACATAACTGAGATATGACTGCAACAGTAAATGATGTGCCATTACACTTTTGGGTATTATTTGTGGAAGCAATCAAAAGACAAACAATTTTTTTTGATTTGGAGTAATGCTCTCACAAAATAATTGCTTAATCATTAAGTATGCTTATGCAGTAATAGTTGTGGCGTTTTTTGTATGTTTACTTGAAACCATGTCGAAAATTGAGTGACCAAAACAATTTTCATACATATTTGAAAAGAATTCATGGCTAGCATGCCATGAATGTGATTGCAAACCAGATTATATCCTTACAGCCACCTTTTTAAATTTAGCAAAGCATTAGATGGATCATGGTAGTTTATATAACTTTACATGTAAATATGTTAAAAACCCAAACTGAAAAAGCAAGGCTTATCCATTTTTTAGCTAACTCAGAAAAATAAAAACAGCCGAATTATTTTATTATTATTTTTCACTTTTATACTTATACTGACTACTCAGTAGTCAGATGTAAAAATTCACAGCTTGGATGTGTAATAATGCAACAGAGAAAGACAAATCTAAATTTTAAAATGCTCAAGTTTCTGTTTCTTAACATTTTCCTGTCACACAACTTTTAAAGACCTTAAGAAAGAAAGAGCAGGGAAGGGAAGATGAGAGGTGCATGAAACACCAGTTACAACAACAAAAGGTGCTGCTGTGCAAGAGGCCAGCAAAGAAACCACTGGATACTATCATGAAAGTTACGAAGCCATCATGGATAGGAATGCTGCAGATGAATAAATGTGGTGCGAACCTTCAAAACAACTTCCTCAGGCACAGGAATTCGATTGTGCTGACTGTCCTCCTTCTCCCCACCATTTGCATGAAGTACGGCAGATTCCTTGCCTGTGGTCAAGTATAGAATGCTACGGGCAATGCTTTACAACTAGAATTCTAAGCCAACCAAGTACAAATATTCATCATAATTTATCATAAAATGTAATGAAATAATAGCAAAGACAGCATTGTTTAACATTGGAAAGATATTTCTATGGCAAACCCTCCTAAAATACATAATTAAGACATGATATTTATGCACTTCCTTGTATAATGCTGGGCTCACAGCGGCTTCATGACAACATCATAGAACATTAACCTATAACTGCTCTATCTATAAATGTTAGTGTTGCACAAAAAAACTTGAATCTAGATGTAATCTGTAAACTTCGGAAAAGCTTTGCAGGTGGGCGAATAGAAAGATCGGGGGTATACAATTGTGCGTGCTTCATTCCATGAAGCCACGTGAGTTGTATGTCACAATAAAAGTTGCTCTATACACAATGATACGCCACTAATGATTCTGATCACATCACTATTGCCATGCTCCTAGCTGCTATGTCTAAATGTGTATCGATGTGCAAACAACAGGCTTTATAAATTCAGCCCATCATAGCTATTATAGTACACATTAATCAGTGTTAAGTCATTATAAGAATGAGAAAGTTTGTTAACGCAAATGTATTCACAAAGAGTGAAGAGGAGCGATGTATCCAGAACTACTATCACTGATAGGAGCAGAGGTGCAAAGGTCATGTAGCCATATCGAGGCCATACATTTAGAAAAGAAAGTGAAGCTCATTCTCTGAATGATTTGATAATTAAAAAGTGGCTAAAACACAACACTATTTTCTTCAAAAATTTCCGACCACAAAATTCAAAACAGTCCAGTCACGTGAGGCTAAATATGAATTCACTGTCAAAACGATTCCAATAATTTTAGCCAACATTCATAATGTGCACTTGCTAACTAGAGAAACATAGGGCCACACCTGAGCTGATAACTCCGTGAACATCGGTCAATAAACCATCATTGAGCATCTTAAAGAGAAGCAGACGAGTTTTCTGATCAACAGCTTGCGTGGCAGTTGATTGGTCCTTCTTTTCATGCAAGCGAGCAGTACGCTTGCCTTCAGCCATTGCATGCACCCTCAGCTTGTTATAGACCTTATTAGGTAGCTTAGTGGCATATCGGTCGGTGTCACCTACAAGTGTTCGTTGACTAGAGGATGGGGAGAGATACACAGAGCCATATGCTGTCGATCAATCCACTCAAGGAAAATGAAAGATACAGGACAGTACATGAGACATTATATAAGCTGGAAGTAAGGGGCTCGCTAAGATACTCTGTTTATCGTCAAACTCCAGCGCCACTATTTGACTGCCACTATTATATAGAAAGGATTGAAAACTAGAGCGCCACGGCATTCAATTGGAGATGTTATAGTATATTGCAGTGACCTTGGTGTTTTGTTAAATCATTAAACTGACCTGTGTCAAGGTTGAGTGAAAACTTGTCCATTGCATTTGCTGCGTTCCTTCTACTAGCTATGTCAAGGTCATGTTTGGTAACCATATTCTTCCCAGTTCCACGAATTCCTGGTAACAGAACAGTAGTATAACATACTACATGATTTCCTGGTAACAGAACAGCAATATTATATATTACAAGAGTTCCTAGTAACAGAACAGCAATATTATATATTACAAGAGTGCCTGGTAACACAACAGCAATATTATATATTACAAGAGTGCCTGGTAACAGAACAGCAATATTATATATTACAAGAGTCCCTGGTAACAGAATAGTAATATAATAAACAACTAATATACAAGAATTTCTAGTAACAGAAGAACAGCAATATGGCATACTGTAGAACAGCTGTAAGGACAAAACAAACCATTTTTCTTGTTGAATTGAAGATTATAGGCTTCTAACTTGTGCTCTACCGCTTCCTCCTCTTCATCGCTGTAAACCTCTTGCTGTTGAACCGGATGCACATTTCTATACTTCTCATATGACAAGCTTATCTGCAACATTCAATAACCCATAGTAGCCACCAAAGCTTGGCTATTCCGGATTGAGGAATCACAACTAGAGATCTGTGCCATATGTAAGACTAATTAATATATTACACTTTGTCAATGTGTGTGGTCTGTCTGCGATTCCACGTTTTTTGCCTAATTTCATCTAAACTTCACGTTTGTATGTGGTCGCTAAAAATATCTCATTTCACAACTCTGTCTGGTTGCTGAGCCTCAGCCTTTTAAACAACCACCTGCTAGCTACCTGATTGAACAGAAAATAAATGCTGATCATCGGAGGGCATACTGCTAGTGTAGGATATTGAATTACTTTAAGCCTGGGTAAGGGAGCAATGGTGGTCATCTATTTTGAACCACTCTGCAGAAAAGCAGATACAAAACAGAAGATTTCACAAGCATAGCGTAGAGCATATATTAACTTATAAGCATTACCACAAATATGTGTAGCTAAACAATTTAACAATGAGCAATATTGTAGTGATTTGAAATTTAATTTGTGAGCTGTTTTAGCATATACAGTCAAACCTCCACTTACCTTAATATACGAACTTTTCTCCAACATACAAATGTAAAATTCAAGCATTTGATCCAAAATGAATAAATTTTAAACACAACATTTGAAGTTTACCAAAGCGTGTCAGTTTTCTAAATGAAAAGATTAGTGAAAATTAAAAAAACATACATAAAAATAGCAAAAAATATGTAAGCTGGATTAGTTCAGACTTTACCTAGTGTATGTTATTGTACATTATGTCACCACTTGTACCTTTGAACCTACACATCACCAAACCTCCACTTTAGGTCGCGTGTCTCTACGGTAGAGTAACAACTACAATCTTTTTTATCCATTATTACTTTATTACTACAGTTTTACTTCTACTTTATTTAGTTTTTGCATAGGTTTAGACAATACATTCATTTTAATGCCACATCTAATTATCTGCACTAGCCGTTAAGGAGTGATAGTACATGTAGGTGCCTGGCCATAAAATGAATAAAGTGAGTTAGTTATAAGAATAATTGCTCTAACATTCAAGTACAATGGTTTTAACAAACTGTAACCACTAATTGAACACCACCTGTATTTGATCGCCACCTCTATTTGACCGCCACTATAAGAGAAGGGTTGAAAAATAGATTGCCACCCTCTATTTGAACGCCACCTCCATTTGACCGCCACGATGGGAAAGAGTTGGAAAATAGTGCACCATGATGTTCAATTAGTGGTTTTACGGTATATAGGCAGATCTCACAATAAATAAATTTCTCTTGATAGATCCAAAAAAAACAAAGGAGATAGGAAGATGATGCAGTGAATTGCGATCGAGCTTCTAGTCTTTTGTGGCATGTAAGCCCAACAAGGTTTAGATTAGGGCCAAATTCAACATACCTTGCTCTTGCCATTATAGTGATCCTGCTCTCTCTTCAACAGTTTGTCTGCCTCTTTATCATACTCCATCTGTAACATCTGAGCCATCAATAGATCGCTATCAGTGGAATCTGAGACAACTTGAAGTTCATCTGGCCAACCAGCATCATTCCTAAAATACAGAGTTCATCACTTCCTTTCAAGCAAAGCAATTCGTGTGTGTTTGTGTGATGTTTTATTGTGTATAATTTATAGTTAAAGCATAGAAAATAACAAAAAAATACAAACATAAAGCAAAAGGAACTGTCTGATAGCTTGAAAATAGCAGCAGGACAAAACATAGGTTTAGGTGGAAAGAGTTACATTTAGCTTGTAACTTGTCCACAAAACATACACTACATAGCATACATAAAAACATCTGTTTTCTGTACCAAATTTATCAACAATCTTTTGTCTCTATAAATTGTGACAGATCTTACTGATTTACTGATGGTACACAGACCTGGTACAAGCAGCATTCCCAGTTTGAACATGATCCGACAGAGTCTGCAGGTCTTCTTTGACGAGAGTATCAGCCAACTCCTAAAGTTAGAGATAAAAAGAGAAAGCCGATATATATAAATTTATTTCAAATGCAGAGTAACAGTTGCAGCTCAGTTTATAATCTGTGCTCTTGAGCAATATAACAACTAAATTGATTTATTGTTTGAATGGCATTATTTTAAAACAGGAATATGACTATATTATCACGGATATTGCAACATAGGTACAAGAGAATGAGCTCTATTTAGAACCCATACTGATCTCTTTCAGGAATCAACATGACGATCGTCGCTAAAATGGTTGGCATCCGATCCATTCCACACCCGGTAGACATTATATTATAGCCTTTGTTTTCGGTTAGGCTAGGTTGAGAGGGCAGTACAGTGAATGGAAGAGGTTTAGGTAAAAAGAGTTACCTTTCCCTTGTAACTTTTTCATGCTGCATACACTGTATATCATGCATAACGAAACATCTGCTTCCAGTACCAATCTATCAACAATGTTTAGTTTTTAAAAATTATACTTTGTCTGAATGATGGCTATTTTTGGTATTTGCTATAACAATTATCGATGAAGTCAAAAATTTTGTTGCTGTAGTGATGCTTGTTTGTATGCTATTACCACACTAAAACTAGCAAAAGTGGAAACAGCAACAAGATCAGCATTAATAGTATGCAAAAGCTACAGTAACCTTTATTGTCAGTCCAAGTAAAAATGTTGGTATTATATATTATCGGTTTATGATACAAGTACAATGCACATGCCAGCACTGTACTGTCAGTTCAACAATTACTATAACTTCTGCAACTTATAGTAATTGCGGAAGTTTCAACTTTAAACAAAACTCGTGCTATTATGTTATGATAAAATCTATGCATCACACATTAGAGCATGTACGAACAATTTTCCTAAATTAGGTCAGTTGAAGTGTATTTTTTATAGAGATAACCCACAATATTGATCATAATCTGGCCTACGGCAAAGATCAAAAATGCTAGAACAAACACCTGCGTGGTTTTCATATGAATGTAGTATTTATCATAAACGCTTCGATAAATAAGTGTCCAAATGTCTATTCAGACTTGACAGATTTATTTACTGCGGTATCATGCGAAACGGCGCAAAATTCATTCAGGTTGAAGACTTTCTATTTGTTAATAAGCACAGAGATCATTGTGATTAGATTTGGTGACAAAACACTAACACATTTCAGATTTTTTGTGATTAATTCATTTAAAGCATATAAATTACATAATTTTTTTATTATATATTTCAATACATCAGAGTCTTGGCTTTCGAATGAGCCTATATTCAATACACAAAGAATAATAACATTCTATGAAAAACGGGGTGTCAAAAGTACGTCCTGCAAAAAAAACACTTGGTTCAGGTACTCAAAATGTGGCGTCATAATTCTCATTTAGCCTTTCAAGCCGTTGATCCCTTTCGCTGCCATTGAGGCTGCGTTTTTCTGTGACAATCGGTGCTGTTAAACCCAGTGTCGTATAGGGACACTATACGACACAGTGTCCCTATACGACACTGGTTAAACCCGGAGAGCGCTAATAATAAACTAAGATTCTAGATAATCAACAATGCCCGCGATCGTGCTAACGCCCGACCAATACAAACACATGTTCTGGGTTAATTAATTATGCTTCAATAAATGTACTGTCGTTGATAAAGGTAATGAAATCACATCGATTAAATTATGACCTGCGGTAGTTGCGTGACCCTAGGACTAAATGTCATTCGCACTTTCGCGAGATCACGCAATGCTTGAAATTAATTAGTCTCAGTCGTCACCCTTAACATCGCATTAAAAATAAAGAGGTAGTGCATAATATCATCGGGAAAATATAGTATGGTTCTTGGAGTCTGAGGTACTTATCATAGAAATAATATGTACATGGAGAACTAATGACACTGATTCCCTTGTCATCTTCATTCGTTCTCTGGAGTTGTCCTACCTTCGCCTGCCACTAGCGTCATTATCGTCACTTTCGTAGTTGATAAATAAGCGGTAAGAGCACACAACAACGAATATGAGAATTGTGACGTCACCATTTTCGAGACTATGCCAGTAAACTTTTTCGCGGTAGAGCTCTGGGGAAGTCCTATAAACACCAACCAATGTCTGCCTCACCATGGCAAACAATAGTTCATTCGAAAGCCAAGACTTTGATGTATTGAAATATACAATAAAAAATTATGTAATTTATGTGCTTTAATTTTAAAATTAATTTAAAGCCGCTTTTACCATCGAACTAACTTAATCACTCATATGGCTGGAATTAGGATGCTTAAAAATTCATTTTATCTAGCTGTTGTATAATCTTGCAGACTAAAATAAAGGCTGGTAATTTCTCATTGCTGTACTCTTTGAGGCATACTCTGATAGGTTGTTTGGTCTAATATTCCTAACAAGATGACCGAGACAAGCTTACGTATGTTATAGTAGTCTAATTCATGACATAACCATGCCATAATGATTTATTTTTTGTGGCAGTCTCATAAGGTTGTGAGAAGATGATATTTGGTGGCAATCTTTTCCAACTTACATTAGGAGATGCTGCTACTAGTATTTGAAACCATAAAAAATCTCAAAGTGATAATGCAGACAATCTGAAATTGTTAAAATGAGACATGACAACAACCTGAGCAAAGCTTCCGGAAGACCAATCACATAGCCAACAGCAGCTTCTGATGATGTTTTGAAACATTAATGGTAATGAAAATTAATGGAAAGTGGTTACCTTGAGTTTATGTTTAGAGAGCAAGGCGATGGTTTGTAAAAATATTTTTACAGGAGGTTAATTTTTTGTATTATAAGTGCAGCAAATACACAACTTATTATGCAGGATAAAGCCATGTTAGTAGCATCAGTGAGACAAAAAAATTAGAAACAGTGGTCAATAAGTGTTTAGAGTTGCAGTTTGATTTAAAAGCTGCAGGTTTTATCTGTGAAGTAGCGATATGTTATGTTTCTGCACAGAAGCAATTAAATAGAGTATTAAATTAGAGAAATGGTTTATTGCACACTCCAGAGACAACTGATTTGATAACAGAAAACCCAAGTATTTATATGTTTGGTCATAGAAAAGCTTTGTAAAAAGCTACAAGCATTATTAATAGCTATAATGAGACAGTACTATATAATATTAGCTTGTATAAAGCTTTAGCTAAAATGCATAATGTTTGTTGGCAAAGTACCAGTAATACTTGGCACTTGCATGACACCTCCTCACTAAGGTAAAGGTTCTTTCTGGTTCTCTTAGACCTTCGGGGTTTGTCTCTGCTATACTCATCTCCATCAGGTAGACGAGGGTTGTGTGGTCTTCTTCTAGACGGAGGTTGCTCTGTTACAGTTGTAGGGGCTGGTAGTTGCAGTTTTGTCTCCTCTGTTATATCAGGTTTATCTCCAGGGTCTTGATCTTCTTCTGTTGAGTATCTTGGTCTGAGTTGTTCAACATGTCTTCTCCAAGTAGGTCCCTTTGGTACCACTTTGACATTGAGACTATGAGTTCCATATCTCTTAGTAACAATGGCTGGAACCCATCTAGGTTGTCTGTTGCGTCTAGGTCCATGATACAAGGCATAGCATGGTGCTCCAAGATTGTAGCTGTGTATCTTGCTAACTGTCTTTTCTGCCGATCGGTTGACTTCTCTGGATTGATGAAACTGTGCTATGTGTGCGGGTGATGGCAATAGGGTGTCAATCTTGCATCTCATCTGTCTTCCATTCAGCAGCTGACTGGGAGAGTATCCTGTAGGAAGTGGTGTCCTTCTATAGTGCATCAGGAACTGTTGTAGTGCAGATTTAGGTGAGAGTGACGATTTCTTCATGGCTTGTTTGAAGGATTGTACTAGTCTTTCAGCTGCGCCATTTGTAGCTGGATGGTAGGGTGCTCCAGTGAGGTGAACAATGCTTCTCTCTTGACACCACTGCTGAAACTCTCCTGAGGTGAAGCTGGTAGCATTGTCAGTGACTATGGTGTGAGGGTATCCAAAGTGTGCGAATATCTCCTCTAAGATGTCTGTGGTAGCTCTGGTAGAAGTAGATGACGTCCTGTGTATGCATGGATACTTTGAGTAGGCATCTATCATCACTAGCCATTGGCTGCCCATGAAGTTCACTGCATGATCTAAGTGAAGACGACTCCATGGCTTCTCAGGTAGCATCCAGGGATGTATAGGATACTTCTGTGGAAGCTTCTGGTGTTCAGCACAGGCAGTGCACTGTCGGCTTGTCTCCTCTATATCAGAGTCAATGCGAGGCCAATAGACAGCAGTTCGAGCTAGCTTCTTCATTCTTTCCATTCCAAAGTGTCCAAGGTGAAGGATCTTTAATACTTCCTGTTGTAACTTGACAGGAATGACTACTCTGTTGCCATATAGAAGACAACCTTCAGTGATAGAAAGTGAATCTGAGATCTTGTGGAAGAGTGACAGCTGAGTCTCCTTCATCTCTTTGTTACCAGGCCATCCTTCTGCTGTGTAGCGCATTACTGTGGCTAGTGTTGGGTCTTTCTTTGTCTCCTTTGCTAGAACATTGTAGTCTGTAGAGTTGAGCTGTTGTCCAATAGTGTGAATAGTGCATACTGTATCAACATCATCCTCATCTTCTCTTGCATCAAACTCTTTATCAGGTCCAACTGGCAGTCTTGAGAGGACATCTGCATTTTGATGATGCTGGGTAGATCTGTATTCTATGGTGTAGTCATACTGATTTAGTACCAGTGCCCATCTTGCTAGTCTGTTGGCTGCTAGAGCTGGAACTCCATTGGTAGGTCCTAGAAGTGTGAGAAGAGGTCTGTGGTCAGTTACCAAGATAAACCGTCGACCATACAGGTACTGGTGATACTTCTTTAGAGCAAATATGATTGAGAGAGCTTCTTTTTGTATTTGTCCATATTTCCTCTGTGTGCTGGTCAGTGTTTTTGAAACATTGGCTATTGGTCTCTCACTTCCATCAGGATAACGATGAAATAGTACAGCTCCCAGTCCAGTTTCTGAAGCATCACATGAGATTCCAATGTCAAGATCTGGGTTGAAGTGTGCTAAGACACTATCAGTTGATAGCATATCTTTCAGTTTGTTGAAGCTCTTTTCTTGTTCAGTGCCCCACTTCCAGGTCTCTCCTTTGCGTGTCAGTTTGTGCAATGGTCCTGTGAGTTGTGACAGATTGGGTATGAACTTGCTGTAGAATTGTGTAGCTCCTAAGAAAGATCTTAGCTGAGTTAAGTCTGTTGGGACTGGCATCTGTTGTACTGCATCTGCCTTCTTTCCTTTAGTGATTCCCTTTGAAGTGAGTTTGTGTCCCAGATACTCTACTGTAGGTTGAGCAAAACAGCACTTGTCTTTTCTACATCTGAGCCCTCTTTCTTCTAATCTTTGAAGAAGTCGACGTAAGTTTTGTAGATGGCTCTCTGCATTGGCTCCACTCACTAGTATATCATCTAGGTATACTGCTACTCCTGGGAGGTCTTGTGTCAGTTGCTCCATGATTTCTTGAAAATACCCTGGTGCTGAGCTTATGCCAAAGGGCAACCTCTTCTGTAGTAGTACTCCTCGGTGTGTTGATAGTGCTAGTCGTCGTTGACTTTCTGGTGCCAACAATATTTGATTGTAGGCATCTGCTAAATCAATCTTTGTGTAGCAATAGCCTCCACCTAGTTTTCTGATTAGATCTTCTGGTAGTGGGATAGGTTTCCTATGTGTTTCTAGCTGATTATTGATAGTCTTGGAGTAGTCTCCACATACTCTGATCTTCCCTGCAGCTTGACCTGTTGTAGATTTGCGTACAGGTACAACTGGTGTTCCATACTGGTTGAATTGAGTTGGTTCCCATATGCCTTTAGCTACACCTGCTTCGTATGCTTGGTTGAGCTCTTCTGTCAAGGCAATAGGAACTGGTCTGGGTCGGCAGAAGACTGGCTTTGTTGAAGGTTTGAAGTTTATCTCTAGTTCAAAGTTCTTGAGACATCCTAGCTCGTCTTTGAATATTTCTGGAAATTCTTTGCACATCTCCTTACACTTGATTTGTAACCTCCCATCTGGCTGGTTCTCTGTGCTTGTTGATACAAGGTTCTGTTGTAGCTTGTCATCAATAGAGATGCCTAGTTGCTGTATAGCAGTTCTTCCTAGTAGGTTGAGATCTTGTACAGCACTAATCACAAATGGTAGTCTGACTTTTTTCTGTGCATCCAATTGGGCAGTTAGCTCACATCTGCCAAGCGTCTCTATGAGATGTCCTGAGGCTGATTTGTAGTTAACTGTAGTAGGTTTTAGGTTTGGCTTTCCTAGCTTCTCCCATATTGATTTACAGATGAAGTTGTCACATGCTCCAGTGTCCAGTTCAAGTGTGAAGTTGTCTCCCTCCAGTTTGATGTTTTCAGCAAGTTTCACCATCTTGGTTGATGTGCATTCTATCATCTTTACTGGTTTTTCTGCTGCAGATGATTTCTTTTTCTTGCATGCTCTTTCTATGTGACCTTGTTTAGAACAAAAGTTGCAGGTGGCTGCTTTGAATCTGCAGTCATCCGCTGTATGGTTAGTTCGGTCACATCTGTAGCATAGCTTTCCTTCCTTCTGCTTGTCAGGTGTAGAGTTGTTTTTCTGGATTGGTTTGTATCTTGATTTCTGTTGAGCAACCTTGTTGACTTTAGACGAGTTTCCATAAACTGTCTCTTTGGCAACTTTAGCTGCTTCTTCTGTTTCCTGTGCTACCTGTATAGCTTTGTTGAAGTTGAGTTCATTGTCCTTGACCTTGAAGAGAGATTTGAGAACTGCTTCATTGTTTACAGAGCAGATAAATCTTGTTCTGAGAGCCTCATCTAATGGATCTGTAATGTCTATGAAGGCACATGTAGTTGCATCCTGACGAATTCTGGCAGCTAACTCTTGAATAGTTTCTCCAGGTTTCCTCTGCATGTCACTCCAATACTTGTAACGCTCTCTAACAATGAAGCGCTTAGGGTCATACTGGTCTTTGAGAAATTCCAGTATTTCATCCATGTTGAGGTAGTTGATCTGCTTGGGTGTTGAAAGCTGAGCTGCCATATTACTAAGCTGCTTGTAGAGTGTAGGCTGTTGGTTGGTGAGAAAAGTGCCAGCAATCTTGTCTTGATGAATAGAATTTGCTGCAATGAATGTGTTGAATCTGTCTATGTAATCTGTTAGTAGCTCTGCTGTTGGGTCAAAACCTGGGAAGGCTGGAACAGCGGTTGCAGCTGTTTCTTGTTTCCGTTGTAGGTTTTGTAGTAGTAGCTCCATCAGTTTCTTATTCTCCTCCATTCTTTCATCTTGCTGACGTCTGTATTCCTCTTGTTGCTGCTTGAACTCCTCATGCTGCTGTTGTCTATGCTCTTCTTGCTGCTTTCTCTGCTCCTCTTGCTGCTGTCTCTGGTCCTCCTGCTGCTTCTGCATTAGCTTGATCAGGTCTGCTACTTCTGCCATTGTAGTGGTGCAATTTTGAACAGTTACTCTTGTAATAAACTAGAACTCTTTGTATCGATTTTATCAATGATAAAATCTGAACAAAACTCTTTGTAACTTGTTCAAAAGAGAAATCCTTGTCGCCAATTAGCTTCTGTTATGTTTCTGCACAGAAGCAATTAAATAGAGTATTAAATTAGAGAAATGGTTTATTGCACACTCCAGAGACAACTGATTTGATAACAGAAAACCCAAGTATTTATATGTTTGGTCATAGAAAAGCTTTGTAAAAATCTACAAGCATTATTAATAGCTATAATGAGACAGTACTATATAATATTAGCTTGTATAAAGCTTTAGCTAAAAAGCATAATGTTTGTTGGCAAAGTACCAGTAATACTTGGCACTTGCATGACACGATACATGTTTACAGACATATTATGGCGAAAACTGTTTGTAAAATGGCACAAATGCTTTACTACTAAACAGGCTTTAGGATTAAAGTGATATTGGGCTTTTAAGGGCTAACAGTTCAAGTAGATACTCTGAAGGTGCAAATGATGCTGCTGGAGTGCTACTACAATTATAGCCTTTCATGGCTGAATAGATAGACAAGTAAGCAGAAAATAGATGAAAAATGCAAGTTGATCATGAAACCTAAATGTTGAGGGTTCGAGAAATGACAGTTAACTTTAATAAATTTCAAGAACAGGAAGTAATTTAAATGCATTCAAAAGAGAGATCGAGGTAGCCAAGTTGACAGAGATAGAAGTGATGGATGGTACTCTAAAAGAAGCAGCACTGGGGAATATGATTCTAGAAGCCAATGTGCCAAGGGAAGCGCAAAAGGCCTTCAAAGGAATTATAGGATTTAAATGTCGGTAAAATAAAATAATAAAAATTGACAATAATTACGATACAGATTTCCCACTATTATTGTCACACAAAAACCTTTGAAACAGAAATGGTGGCTTGAAAAGGGCTGAGGTGGGCACTCCGTTGGGCATTCAGAAGTCGATTTTTACTGGTGAGTCCATTAACCCGAGAGGATTGCTGTCATCCTTGATGGAGTCCATTGACAAACCAAACTATTTTAGATTATATTTCACACTGTGGAGTAGAGCAAGCGTCACGAGCTGGCCTCCAGTATGACACTCGGTCTTGTCGTGACCTTACATAACGTTGCCCTTGGTGGCGGTATAAGCGTCGACGTGAACGTGCCCTTGGCCCCTGAGGTTCGGTCTGAGTAGACTGTGTTCTCCGGTGCTCATCAAGGAGGTGTGCTTGCAGGAGGCTGGGTAGTGAAGACTTTGTCACAGGAGGAGCATCGATGTATATGAACACGAGCATGCCTCTGCAGGTCACACTCCTCAGAAGAGAAATCGCAAAAAGTACAAGAGCGTTTTTTGATTGTGGAGCGAATGAAGCGACAATCAGTTTGTACCGGTATTTATAGGTTGTCAGTGTGCATAAGAGAGTTGATGAAGTTCTCCAAGTCTATAACCCGGCAGCTTCAAAGTGCTGACTCTATGTACCTATATTACGTTTTATGTGATTTATGGCAGTTTAGTCAAATTTGAATAGTTAATTACAATACACTCGCTTAACACATGTTCGTTGTAGTATATAAGTATGTTTCATAATGGAAAATTTTTATGTCAACTATTTATTACCATGCTGTTTTACGATTTGCATGTTACTATATAAATACTCAGAAAGTTGTTAATATGCCTATCAATATTTTTGTGTTTAAAATATTTTATTGTGGCAACAGTTGACCTAATTATAGTGCAGCCAATCAACTGAATTCTTCCCCTGGTTTGCTATATAACCTTTCAGTTTTGCCATTGTTTGGTGTGTTACTGATTTGCGCTGTGAGTTATAGCACCAATAAAGATACTACGTTTTGCAACTAAAGCTTTGCTGGGTCTTCCATAGGAAAGTGGAGTATCAAACTCTTGTCACTGTTTATGACTTTAGCATTGTAATAGCAGCCAGCGAATCATAGCTGCATTCACTATAAGCGCAATTGACTGAACATCAAGAATTATTGTAATTGGCTTACCAGGGTGTGAAAGTTGAGAGAAAGCACCCCTTGAGTCGTTTATCGGCTCGCTATCGAGTCCGTTTATCGGCTCACTCTAGAGTCTGTTTATCAGCTCACCCGCAAGTATGTTTATCGGCTCACCATCGAGTATGTTTATCAGCTCACCATCGAGTATGTTTATCAGCTTGCCCTCGAATCTGTTTATCGGCTCACCATTGAGTCTATTTATCGGCTCGCCATCGAGTCTGTTTATCGACTCATCATCGAGTCAGTTTATTGGACCATCCTCGAGTCTGTCTATCGCCTCATTATCGCGACTGTTCATCAGCTTACCATCGAATCTGTTTATCGGCTCACCATCGAATCTGTTTATCGGCTAGCCCTCAAGTCTGTTGCGGACTCACCCTTGAGCTAGGAGTTGCTTACCCTTGCCTAGGAAAGTTTACTTCAAAACGCTTCTAGTTATGAGAGGAGCACAGAGTATAGTTGAAAAAGAGACTGTTACCTCAGTAAATGCAATGGCCACGAAATAAAGAGTTGTCCTGCTATTGAATGTTTTTCTTGCAATAAGTGATTTGATGTATACCAATTTTCCTAGAATCGCTACCAAAACGTTTGTTACAGTAGAAGACATGGCAGCAACTATGACTGCTACAGGAGCTGTGATAGTAGTTGTAGTAAACATTAAGGTGGCTGCAACAGCAGCTACGAAAGATATGGTGACCAATTTTAGACCAACTTCCTAGCCAATATCATCGGAGAACTAAAATTTCAATAAATCGATCCAAAACATCGTTATAGATGATTCATTAAAAATTTATTGTACATTGTGGTTGTAGGCTATACATTTTGTGTGCTTTAGTTGACTACAATTACTTCATCATAGTATAACAGATATTTGGAGTAAATATGTCATAATACTTTCTTGTAGTGATTTCATTGTCATTTGTCATAAATATTCTGTGATTGCATAATTGCTTTATTATATAGTGTCTATTTCTCTTCTTTGTCTATTGTTTATCTGACTACATAACTGTTTTATTATATAGCGTCTATGCCTTCTCTTTGTCTTTGTATACTTATGTATCTGGGTCAGTTGAATGCAGAAGTTGAGTATTGCAAGATGTGCAGCTTGCTTGCTTAGAGTTACATAGAACATACATGATTGCTGCACCTTTTAAAGGACTGGTAGACAACTCGAGACTACTTATACAACCAATATTTGACAGTTTTTTGTTCTAACAAAACACCACACGGCGTTCGTTCCTATTTCCAACGTTGTCCCATGTTGTCAATGTTCCCAACCATACCTGCCAACTCTCACGCTTTGGGCGTGAGACTCACGCAATCACCCCAAAGAAAAAATGAAAATGCGTGAGATTTTTGCCCCAATTTCCACAATTTTATATATACTATCATTAATACATCAATTGCCCCGAAACCAAATCTCACGCATTGCCCCACTCTTGGGTTGGCAGGTCTGTTCCCAACTTTGTTTGCATAGCTAAACTGTTAGCGTAAATGACATCTAGTCTAGCTTACCTCGCTCAGTACATCTTGAAACTGGGCAGGCTTAACCGGCGTAGAGACATTCCATCCTTTCCAAGGGCTATTAGAGGCAGGCGAATTATCAGACATGTCAGTTGCTAGCTTATTAAAATAACCTAAAATATGTTCCTATCGTGTTGGCAAAATGGAGTTCAAATTTCAGTGAGACTGTTATATACTTTCATTGATACCACTCGATACTTTACACCGCGATGGCGCAACATAAACACACGTACACCTGGTAGTCTTTTATTTATTTTTTACTGCGAAACGATTCAACGAGCCCCTCACAACATTTTAAAACCCGATAATGCTAGACTGCGGTAAGACGCATGTGAAAGGGCGACCGTTTCGGTATCATAGAGACATAGACAACTATGCTAGCCGAAAAGGCAACAGTCCGAGACGAAAAAGTGACGAGTCGCAACCAAGTATGTACGTACATGTACATGAATAAAAGTGTAACATCAATTAGGTATCCAGGAATGATTTTTGAGCTCAGTTATAGATGTAATCAAGTTTAATAGCTGTTACAACATTTGTCCTTTCACATAACTGTTTGTGATGCTGTTTAAGATAACTACTCAAGATGTGGCCTTCCTGTACAGCTGTAGTGGGGCTGTAGTTAGAGAAGTCAACAAATCGCAAGTACTGCAAAAGGCGGTGATGGGAAAAGTGTCAACTTATTTCCTGGATGTGAGAACGCGTTCAATTTTTTAGACCGTGCATGTGGGTCAGGTATAATTGCAGTGGCTCAAAACCTGGTCAGTTTCTGGGTCGTTTTGTAGGGGTGGAGCTTAATCCGGAAATACCAAAGCTTCAAAGTTAGTCGAACTGCTGCAAACGTTTAGTTGTTGAGAAATCGAGTAGTTATCTTTTTGTTTGACAAAATATCACGTAAGCATCTTTTCCAAGCAAATTTTTAATTACAAATATGAGTTCTTTTAGCAAATTAACATAAAGTATTTACATAGCTATTTATCGTAGTTTTTTCTTGTTAAGAATAAATGGTAACACGCTCACGAAACGGAAAAAATCTTCTCAAAAATACACCACTAATTATTCTGTATTCGTTTATATTTTAAAAATAGTTTTATATTTTTTTAATATGAATACACTTTTGTAAAGCGGTATTACATAAAATATTGAAAAGTTACGATTATGTTCTGAACAAATAAAATGCACATTAAAACGGTTGTCCACTTTGTTACCATTCTGAGAACCTAAAATGATTCTATTTTATTTCACTGTAAATATTAGTATTAGCATCTCGTTAGGCATTGATTGTAAAAATGAAGGCAACAGAAGACATCAGTTTCTTATCTTTACTGTATTTGCTGCAAGCACACACTTTTTAACAACTAACTTTATATTACTACAAAGTCTCAACTGTAGCACACTTTGAAACAACGACAATATGTAGCTACCTAAGGAACAACCATTTAATTGTGTATCTCAAATTTTATTTGAACTTGTTACTACAATGGTGCGCTGTCAGTAGCACCGCCAGGCCTAGGCTGTATCTCATCTGTTTGGTTCACAAAGTGTAGGAGAGGAGGCAAGGTAAAGCAAGTTTTTGTAGTCTCCTGCAATACAGGGCAGTTATATTTTCAGACTAGACAGCCTGCCTGTGATCAGTAGTCCTCAGTAGTCAGAGTCGCTTACTGCTTGCAATTTGTCTTAAAAAATTAATTGAAATGCACTGCATATTCATATTGCTTCAACCCTAAAAGAAGACCTCAGTGGGTCATCATGTATTCATAACTGACTTCATGTATTCGTCATTTCATCTTCTATATAGGCCTACCTACAGGCCTCCCGTGCCTGTAGTTGGCAATCATGTCGGTAGGTTATCGAAGCCTCGATAGCTGAATGACATGATCGCTGACGACAGTCAACTTCTACGAGGACCCTGAGGGCCTACCAAATATATTTTTTAATTGCAGTGCATTTAAGCATTATGCCGCTCCTTCTTGCCTCATTGTTAGACGAGGCTGAGCAAGCCATCAAAGCCCATGAAATCGAATATGGCAACAAGTTTTACACAAACCATTAGGACGGCATATTCAACAAGCATGAAAGACTTTTTGAAGGTAATCTCATATCCTTAAAGCACTTTTTCTCCACTGCCTAATTTGTGATCTTGTGTTGAAAATGAACATTTTATACCTCAGATATTTTAGTGTAACCTTGATTGTGAAGTGTAACCTTGATTGTAAAATGTAGGCCTATGCTTGGTTGTTGTGCAATAGAAGTACATGTCAATAGTAGCTTATATGTTTTTATGCTGCAGTTTTATGAAGCCCTTTTTGGTTTGTTTTTGTACCATGTGATCTATGATGTCACAGGCCCTACTTGAAGCAGAGTTGACACAATTTTCATCAGTTCACTAGCAACTCACACTGGATACACACCATCTACCTCTCAGCAATAAAGGATTACTCTCTATAGACACTCAACTCTTAAGCTTAATTTGACGAAGTGGATTTGCGTGTATATACAGACATGCAGTGGATTACAATCAAGTATATAGTGCAGCCTTGATTAGAAGATATACATGGGCTTCAGTGTACAAGCATTGGCATGCAATTGAAATGACATTAAAAATCATTGTATATATTAATAATTACAATCAAGCAAGCAATAAGTGTATCAAGCATCATATACATGCAGCAGTTAGTTCTCAATTGAGTGTTAGCAATCAAGTAAGGCTAAAAACCTACAATGTCTTCAGCCAATGAATTTAAAAAATCTGTACCATGTTTCTTAATTTTAAAATTTTATCTGCTCTAATTTAGCAAGGTGAAGATATTTGGAGAGGTAAGAACGTCATTCATGACAGTCAAGGCTATTTATGTATGTATGGCGAAGAAAAAGAGTATGGCGAAGAAAAAGAGTATGGCTGCATGTACGGCCCTGAAAGACAGCAAACCCAGAAGGAAAAGTACAAAGAACAGCGGAGGGTAAGTTACCAGTACACCAAGAATATTTTACTCAGCCTATTACAAGGGATATTTTTGGACAGCAAAACTCGGTCATTGTATGTCCAATATATTTAGACAGGGCTATCCTTCCATGTCTTTGCAAATGCACAGATAGTATAGTATGGATTTTACATAGAGATGATAAATAATATTTATTACTTTTATGGATTTTAATTTGTCTTATTTCTGAAATAGCTATCTTGTAACAAAAGCACGTGTGCACATTTATATTCTTGTAAGCCCGAAATCAGAGAATGCAGTAAATCTAAGTCTACACTACTGTGAGGGTTGCGACATGTCTAAGCTGTATTCAATACTTTGCTTTCGGTCTCACAGTACATCAAACTTCAAAAACATTTTCTCTTATTTTAATTCATCTACACTCTCATAGAAATTTGGTATAATTGCAAAGAAACAAGGACTTGATTGGAATGCTCAGATACCATATCCTTGACCCAATAGCCAGTGAAGTTTACGGCAATCTGTCTGATTTTTCTTGAGAATTTCTCATCCCGAGGCCTCACACATGCGCCAGATAGTATTATATCGCAGTTCACGCCTTTGGTTAAACTTGGACGTAATATTTTATTTTACATTTAATATTTCACACCTAAAATTTCCAAAAACAATCATTAAAAGCAAGATCAAATGAATGCTTATTTTGGAGCCCTGGCAACAAGGCCTTTGTTTGGACTCTTTTGCCAATTTGAATTTAGTTAGATTGTGCCCACAAATATAAATATGCTACACATGTGCATAAATTCATATATGTTGTCACATGGTATCGATATACATAATTTACATATTGTTTACATTTTTAGTCACAGAATCCAACAAAGAGACCGCATCCTCAAGACAATACATCTGATAGTAACGCGGAGGTACTCACTCACATAACCCGCAATAAAATTTTAGGCAAATCGTGCAATATTAATTATGGTTAAATGTGGAATTTCATTGGTAGGCGGATCTTCAAGCCATTTATCGCCCTAGATTAGTAGCTAGAAAAACGAAGTTATAGTAGGATAATGCAGAAGAACCCCTTGTGTAGGCAGGATTAGGTTTTAGAAACAAATTATTTGCTGCCAACTGCGATATTTGTTAAGTTGCCTGTTCACACCCAGCCAAACGTTCAATGCCTCGAGCATTCTGATTTATAGCTCAAGATAAGGAGGAAGTGCAGTGCTTGCTCAGGACGGGTAGGAGTAAGAGCAGAGGCTATGCGAGCTTCCATAGATGTGGGGAACATCTACGAAACGCCACAAACGACAGCATTATAGATGTAACTCAGACACCTGATGTTGCTTTCATACCTAACAGTCCGGTGAGTGGTAATATTCAGTAACTCAGTTTTAAAATTAGAACCCTGTTGCATGATGCTTTCGCGTCACTTTAGTGTAAGTGCTCAGTGTCTGAATTGGAGAGAGTTGCGCAGCGATGCTCCCAAATCTTTGATTCCAGATTTGTAAAGCATATCAAATCGCTGGCATGCGTTTTGCTCCAAATCAAATCACTTAGAAGGATGACTGCTCAGCTTTCAAATAAAATGAAATTAAAACCATCATCCATTATGTAATTGATGGTTTTAATTTGATTTAATTTACAAGCTGGGTAATCCATTTTTTGGTACTTTGATGCCAATCTCATGATTGGTGATTTGATGTGATTTGCAAATCTCTAATCAGGATTTGGGAGCATTTCTGGAGTTGTTATCAACTCTTTGAGAAATTAATAACAAGGTGTCACAACACCATCCGATTCATAGACTGAGTACTTGGACTAATGTCGCTGTTGTCGTCTACAAGTCAACTCTATGGGCTAAGTCGGTTGAGCAATGTAGGATCGGAGAAGATATATGAAGCCAGGAAATAATTGTGAAATAAAACTACTGTAAAAACAGTAATAAAGTCAGGAACTAGCAAAAGCAGATTTGCCCGGTTCTTTGAGAACCGGGCAAACTTAACATTAACTTCCAGCTAATCACAATGTCCAATGTAACTTTCCAATCTACTTCATTAAATTAACAAATAATATTCCTGTCAAAGTCAAAAATCATCGCAAATAATGCCACTTGAATACTGCATTCACAGTACTTTACAAGTTCAAGGAGATGTAAATACACATGCTATGATTGTTTTTATTTTAGATCAAGGATCTCCAAGAGGAGTTTGCAGGGAGTAAGAAATGACAGAGCAAAAATGCTTCCTGAGGCTTTCTAATACATGCAATATCTAGATAGGCATAGAACAAGTTTGTTCCCTATAGCTGTGGGTGAACTGGCAATGAAGGGAGGTCACGCCAGAGGGCATCTGGCGTGCCCTCCACCTCATTGCCAATTCATCTGAAGCCATAGAGAACAAACTTGTTTTATATAGGAATACTTTTATATGCAAAAACTCGAACTGTTTCAGCTTGTACTGTGCTCAATTTTGAGTGAATATATTGATCAAATTAAAACATACCTGCATACATAAAACATTCAGGGTTTTCAAAACTGATTTTTTTTTAAATAACCCTGACTTATATTCACTTATTTTCACATATCTACATGTAGTATATGTAGTAGCCCTTTTTTACTGTGTTATTCTGTTCTCATTTGTGCTTGTTAAAGGCCTTTTATGGCTTTGGTGCTGATGTGGTAGTAATTAAGTTATGTGCAACATTTTCTTTTTATATCAAATAAAGTAAAATTATTAAACTTTACAATTTATCATGATAGATTCGTCTGATAACTGAAACAACCTATTTCCCATCATTGTTCCAGTGGTCCATCACCAGACATTTTGTCATTGCGCATCGACTTTTCAAACAATGTATGTTGTACAACGTCAGCAATGCCAATAGACATACATCATGCTAAAGGTTTTGTGTGTGCTGCCCTCTGATTTTCCAGAATTGGCTACATTGTGCTTGTGGAGGTAACGGGAAAGCTGCTAACAATGATGCACAACAATTGCCACATGCATTATTTATATTGAAGCAAGAAAATACATCATCATGCCAACAGTAACAAAATATTTTTTGCCCAACAAATCAAGAAAATCTTTTTGGTCACACAATGCTGTACATAAATAATAAATATATAAGCAAATTGACAAATGAATACCTACAGAGTGCGGTTAGTTCAAAATCTAAATAAAGTTAGTTGTTGGAGAAGTCGGTGTTTGCAGTAAAGATAAGATAGACTAATGTCTTCTGTTGCCTTTTCACAATCTTTGTCTTACGATACGCTAACATAAATAGTTACACTAAAATGAAATAGAATCTTCTTTAGCTCTCAGAATAGTAGCAAAGTAGACAATTGTTTCAATGTGCATTTTATTTGGTTCGAACATAATCACAAATATTCGATAACTTATATAATACCGCGTTACATATATGTAAGTGCAATCATATTACAACGTATGTAAGATATTTTTCATACACACTGTTTAAACGAATACAGAATAATTAATGATGTATTTTTGAGAAGATTTTTTTTCCGTTTCGTGAGCATGTTACTATTTTGTCTTAACACGACAAAACTACGATAAACAACTATGTGAATACGTTATGCTAGTTTGATGAAAGATCTCATATTTTTGATTAAAGATTTGCCTAAAACGATGTTTATGCTTTATTTTGTTACAAAAAATAAAAAGATTACAGACTCAATTTCTAACCGACTAAACATTGGCACTTGCTTAAAACCTCGTCGCTTAGTGCCGACAAAACATTTGCATTTCCTGATTAAGCTCCACCTCTACAAAACGACCCAGAAACTGACCAGGTTTTGAGCCACTGCAATTATACCTGACCGTGCATGTGAACTCGGGTGTCGCATTCGTCTCATTTTTTTTTCGCCTATCAAGCTGCACTTGCCGTTTTCGGTATGTACCATAGATGTAGTAAACCCTTTACTATATCTATGGTATGTAGCCTTGCAAATTGCTCGTTGCTTGACAGGCTATCAACATGTAACATACATTCTGATAATTAGGCCTATGTGACCAAACAGCAGCAATTGTATCTATATTCGTGTAGACATCTACATGTTGAAAAATGTTACGAATTCGGTGTTTACCACTTCACAAAGAAGATTGTAGTGCTTGGATTTATACTATTAATATACAAAAAATGACTGTTATCGCTTTTAACTTTACCAAACATAGACAAGATCGGTAGTTCAAGTAATATTACAAAAATATACTAACGATGGAAGCAGCATTAATATAAAACTGCTATAATATATTTACTCAAATCATCTTCAAATTTCTCAGTCTGAAGCTTTTTTATTACAAAGTAGCGCGTTGTATTTTCGTTTTAAACTAATTAGTTTCTTCAACAGGTTACCCTTTAGTTTGTACACCTGTTGATTAATACAACTGTTAATACAACTTTCCTGTTCATTAGAACAGGAAAGTTTTATTAATTGATGTTTTAAATTCACTTGTTCAAATAGATAAATTTTTATTCTTATACAATCTATGCAAACGGTCTCCACTTCCTCCTTTTGAGGTCTCGAGACTCTTTTTAATCAGAATCAGAATCAGAACCATTATCTTATAAACTTGCACATCACTCTGCAACCTCGTTACCTCGTGGAGCAGAGAACACTCTGATAACACCGACGATGTAAAGAGAAAAGAAAACAATATCGTTAACAGTTTGACGATGTGGTTTTAAAATTTCTTTTTGTTCTATAATGTAGCAATACTGCTTGACCTACTGGATAATTTTTGCCTAAATATGACTGTACGCATACTATTTCTGAACTATTTTCTATTCTATTTTCTGGGCAATTAATTTACGTTCTAATGTGAACTATGCCATTTTGTGATATCATAGGACAATGTTGATGTTACGCAGGGTTAAACGTTGTCTAATAATAGCTATGCTTGCTTTACCAAAATTATTTTTCTGATATTATCACATTCTGTGGTATTGTTGGTGGATGCTTCCGATAAAGTAAGAGTTTAATAAACGTGATGCAATCCATGCATAGCTGATAGGAAACTCTTTGCTGACAGAAAAACATAAAGTGGGACAGGCAAAATATGCAAATATGCTGTAATACCAAATATATACAGCCCCCATGGGCGCCCCTCATGGAGGCATATATAGCCCCCCTAGGGGGGCTGTATATCATTGGTAATACCGATACAATAGTGGAAAGATTACTCTAAAGTACATGATACAACATCTCTCTTTCTCCAACAAACATGAACATTGAAAGTGGAACATTCACATAAAGACATATTGATTGAAAAAGAATTGTCACATTAATATCAACATGACTTTTGTACGTCGACCTACAAAAGTTACAGACCTTTGAGTACTGGAGTCTGAACCAGGGGGCTGACAACAAGCTGTTCGACTCATAAGTCGAGCTTCACAGGCTGCCTAACCATATGACCAGACCTCGATATATAGTGCTCCTTAGGACTGTTCGGTGGCGGTTCAACATCGTCAGCTATATCTCCAATCGGCTGTATGTCAATTCAGTTACGACGAATTGAAGTTCCACCTGAGTTTCAGTGAATATAGGATCGAGGAGCATTTGGGGCAGCTGCTGCTACTTCGGCTTAACGTTTTAAATCTGAAACAAAGACCTGTTATCCAGTGGCAAGCCTCAGCAGTTCTCTGGCGCGATATTAGTTGTCATAGGAGGTCTTGCTTTTCTCTCTCTAGTCCTCCTCCTGAGCACGAATGCTCTGAAGTTTAGGCTTGGAGGCCTTCAGCGTGACGGGGATTGCTGGTATAGTCATTCGAAGTTGTCGGCCCATAAGCAGCTCAGCAGGAGATAATCAATTTTCAAGGGGTAATATACGATACACTAGCAATGCAAGATAAGGGTCGGTCTCTTTTTTCAGCATGGACTTAATCGTTTGAACGGCTCTCTCAGCTGCGCCGTCGGATTGCGAGTGTTTTGGCGAACTAGTGATGTTTAAAACCATAGCCGGTGACAAATCTTTGAAACTCTATTGAAGAGTGCTGCGGCCCATTATCTGAAACCAGTAGCTCAGGAATGCCAAAGATGCTTTGCATGTGATCAATGGTCTCTAGGCTGTTGAGCTTTTTCAGCATGGCGACCTCGACGTAGCGAGAATAATAATCAACTAGCAATAGATACCAACAGTCCTTAAAATAAAATAAAATAGATCATTACCAACATGATCCCATGGGCGAGATGGGAACTCTGATCTCATCAGTGGCTCTGGAGGAACTTGGGTTAATTTTTGACACAATTCACATGATCATACCATTTCCACAGTTTGTTGCGGCGTACCAGGCCACCAAGTTGACTTCCTTGCTCGACCTCTGCACTTAGTAATGCTTAGATGGCCTTGGTGAACTTGCTGTAACACTTTGAGACGGTAGCGAGGGGAATGATTATTCGATTGTCGAAAATGAGTACTCGGTCAATGATGGTTATCCTATAGCGGTTCTCAGAAAAGGGACATACCAATATTACGTTATATAGACGTACAACATATTAACAAAGTGGTGAATGTTTGACAATACCTCATCGTTTTTCTGAGACTGAGTTTGGAATTCATTTATGGTCATACCGGCTCGTACCATTCGATCTAACACAACACGACTCTGTTATCGTGTTCTTGTTGGTCATTTCTCCATATACACACATCATCCATGTGGTAAATTACTCCATCAAGGCCATCCAGTACGCTTGATATAATCTTTGAATAAATCTCAGGCCTGGATGACAACCCAAACAGTAAATGGTTAAAAAAAATGGCCAAATGGAGTGGGGAATGTTTACGTAAATGGAATTACGGAATGGAGTTTGCGTTTAGCTTGCTAAAAGGTTTACCAGTGCCTAGCTTTGCCAGACTCGACTTAACATGGGCCATTGGATAGATTTTCTTCTTGACTTCTCTGTTCAACTTAGTATAGTCAACACAAATACGGTCACGGGAGTTATGCTTCAACGCAACCACCATCGGAGAGCAACAGTCACTCAGTTTATCAACTGGAAAGATTATATTGTCCTTAACCATTGTCTCGAGTTCTGACTTGATATGGTCGAGCAACGGATAAGTTACGGTACTTGGCAAGTTTATGGCGTACGGTTGACAACCTGCCAGCAGCGTGATATCAGCCTCTTGCTTCATACAGTCCAGATCCTAAAACAGCTTAGGAAATTCACATTTAAAACGGTTAGTAGTATGCACATGGTCAACATTACAACCGACTGTTACCAGACCTAACTCAATGCATGCATTTTTACTTAGCAAAGCTTTTGTCTGGTTGACTACATATAAACGTTCATAGTGCTCAGCATTATTTACACAGCCCAGGTGAAAAATAGCTTAGCACGAGTACTCTATTATTTCCAGATCTTACTAAAATCTTGTCATTTGGCTCTAAACTTTGACCAGCACACAAGCTACTCATGACAGAAACGTCAAAAATGTTAAACTCTGGCTTACTCATGTGCATATTGATACTTTTTATCCATGGATTACTAAACTCTGGTTATCCTTGGCTTCACATAGGAAGACCCTCTCTATCTCTGCCTCTACCCCATCAATTGATGTACGGCTGTTGGAATCTGGCTTAGGCTTACTGGCTGACATCAAGCATACGTTCGAAAAATGTCTTACCTTCGAATGTTTCTGGCAAACAGCATGCAGAGCAAAACAGCCTTCTCTAGAATGCTGGTACTATCCACAGTTTCTACATGGTTGATGTTTCCCTTGGCACTGATGGCCAGAGGGTGGTGGCAGGTGATGGCTATTGCGACTCGGCTCTTGTTTCTGATGATTATCGCCTTTGATAGCGCCGACAGAGATGTTAGCCTCACTGCGACTTAGTAACTTAATCTGACGCTCAACTTGCCTCGCCATGGCATTTGCCTTTTACTAAGTAAGCTGGTCCATTTCCATTTTTTGCATCTCATTGCTAACATCCTTGTCTGCGATTCCCACTACGATACGATCTTTAATCTGCTCTGATCTATGATCTCCAAAGTCACATCTATCCGTCACATAGTTTATTGCACAGAGAAATTCTTCAACAGATTCACCAGAAAACTAGTCACGTCTGAAAAATGTCGCTTTCTCAAATATAATGTATTTCCTTTGAAAAAAGTATTTGTCAAACCCTTCTTTAACCTTTCGATAATCTTGTTTGTCTTCTGTAGGCAGTCCCAAGCAATTGAAGATTGTCTCGCTTTTAAATCTCATAGTATATAATAAACTATCTATCTGCAGCTGATCTACTTGTTTATATAGCTGTGACAGGCTATGAAATCTACCCCATCTGGTGGACCACTCAGCCCACTTTTCCGGTACGAAGTCAAATACTGCCGGTGGATTAAACTTTGCCATATTTAGCGTCGATTGAAAGAGGTTTAGACCAAAAAGGCTTCCTAGCAAGAGATTAACTCAAAAGCTCTCATGGTGTAATATTAGTACTGGCTACCATGTGGTATTGTTGGTGGATGCTTCTGATAAAATATGAGTTTAATAAACATGATGCATCCATGCTATAGGGAACAGGCAACTCTTTATTGACAGGAAACACAAAGTGGGACAGGCAAAGTATGCGAACATAATACCGATACAATAGTGAGAAAATAACTCTAAAGTATATACAACACATTCCAGTTTTTCTGTCGTTAATGCTGATGCAGACGACTCTAAAGCCTACCCATACATCGTAAATTTAAAATTTTCAACAAACATTACTTCAGTCTATGCCGCGATAACCTGATCTACAACAGCTAATAATATTAATTGCTATATTTTACGCTCACTATTTGTCATTCAACGTGTAAATATGTCATCATGCATGTTCTTACATACACCAAAATGTCTGCACAAATGGGTACGGTAGATGTGAAGAGAGATGGAGAATGATACAAGAGACTTACGTTTCTAAAAACTTCCAGCATAGCTAATCCAATGCCTTTATATTATAGGTTGAAGCTTTGAGGTAGCCGTAAGTTTCAAGTAAACAAGGCGGAACAAGCCTTTCATAGCACAAAGAACAGAGACCAGGTTAGCTAGTTGATTATATGTCTACTTTGTGAACAGGTTAGCCAATCCAAAAATATTTTAGTTCAGTCATAATGCCAGAACAAGCCATGTTTCTTATTGTTGCACAGAATTAAGATAAACAATAAAATGAGTTTGTTGAGTTTACTGCATTACGAGTTTACTGTTTCCCACTGGAAAATACACATAAACAGAAAAAATTTAGTCGGCGTATGCAAAAATATTTATGAAATAGACTGCAATGCGTGTTTATATCACGAAAACAAAAAGTATGCTCTTCAGCTTGTACGAATATTTTCATTATAACATTCAACAAAACAAGTTTTTTTATTAGCATTGATAAAATGAAAGGTCAACTGACTTGTCACGTCTCTGTAACATGGTGTCTCCAAATATGTTTGTGATCTCACCAAATTGTGCCTTCAAATGCTTGTACAAATATGTCAAAGTATTGAGCGCAATAGATCCGTGGTATATAGATACATGTAAGCTTATCATTATGCGGTTTTTGTATTGCATCAGCATTTGTATTGCAAACACGTTACCTGTTACTGCATTTTTATTTCGTAAATTTAACTTATCATCGCCGTGTCCATGTAGTTATAGATTAAAAGTTCATGTTTCTTAATAACGCTTCACAATTTTTTTCTTTCATGGGACAAACCCCAATAAACAGACCACTGCTAAACATAACAATTATTAAGGGATGCCACCAACAATAGCAACTATAGATTGTATTAACTTTTGAAATGACAGATTTTTTGCGGATTTGATGTGCTGACATACCTAACTTTGTAGCCTGCACATTAATAGATGTGTTCTGAATGTTATAGTTACGCACACAGGGTTCCCAAACTCGTAGCTTTTTTATTATAGTGAGTCCATGAACTATCAGTAGAGTTGCAAGAGTGGGAAGGGCCCAAAGCATATCAATTGTCCATGATCTTGCTTCTTCTGAGTCTGGCTGGCAAGGCTAAAGTTTCTAGGCGCAACTAAGTAATAAGCAAGCACTATAGCTTTTGTAAAAAGCTAGGACATGGAACTTGGACAAATCTGTTCATCTCATTAAATGCTCGGACCCTAAAGCTTTTTTACTTAATTATTTAGCTCTGGTATTAAGACTTATCTATCATCACTAACAGTTTAGTAATGTCATGTTTACTCCCAGATATATGACGGCTTTAGCTCTGATTCTTGATAAAGTTTACTTCTAACTAATCGCAGGGAAGTTGAGTAGATATTTAACTCTTTAGACATGTTTCGCTGTGATATTGCAGTACGCATGACTAATGGATGTCAGCCATGGTTGGCTATATATAATACGTAATGCTTTTAGAGATGGAAGAGGAGACAGCAGTCGATGACGTAGATCAGGATGCTGAGGGTAAAGAATAAACTAGCTCGAGTCTTATACTTATACATCGTGTTAACTTTATTGTCAGAGTTGCCATTGAAGCTGTAGATGTATTTTTTTCTTTTTGTGTACACATCTTATTTCGATATTGCAAGTGCGGGTTAAAAGCTTTGCTAGTTGACGTCTCAATGAGCAGACCTATATTTTTATTAATGCTGTTGACTTGACTAAGGCACTACATAACTTAAGTATTAAATTGTACTGCTTTTGTATCAGGTATGGCTGGGTTTTTCTATTTGGGTCTCTGATTAGAGTTGCTCGGAAATAAGTCCCTAGTTTAGTAAAAATACGCTTTTTTGTAACTCCTTGTTGACAGAATCTGGGTGTGTTGAGTTTGTACTGCTCCTCAGAGGTGCTCAATATGATTGGTTGATGAGTGACAATATAACTGGTTAATAGAATGTGGTAACCATTATTCATTTTTTTTGTAATTAACTAATACGACGTCAGTCCCATGCTTTTTGAGAAATCATCACGTGTAATAACTACATGCATAATTATTCCGTGGCGCAGCAAGGCGGTCTAGTGGTGCAACGGTAGCATGTTTAGCTTCAAACCCGAATATCTGGTTTTGATTCCCTTGCGATTGTTTTTTCTTACTGCTCTTTCATTATAGTAATGATTTGACTTGTAGCCGTGAACCGGTAAGGTTGTTGGAAGGTGATAGTGTTAGCTCTACGCCTCATTATGTGATAGGTTTTGGGAATATCTTGTTAATTTGTCTCGTATGTCTGCTGTTATAGAGCAAGATGTGTACCAGTCATCTCCTCACTTGTCAGAGAGCGAGCAAAATGAAGCGGATGAAATAGCGAGAAATTCTCCTTTTGTACCCGAATCCAGGGAAGATTCAGCTTCGCCTTCTTCCAGTTTGTCTGCATCACACCCAGAGTCTCCCAGGCATGCAGTGACAGCAAACCCGGATTCTCCTCCCTCTTACAGCGGTTTGGGATTTCCTACCAGAAGGGGTGAGCATGAATCACTCGCTGCAGTTGCTTTCTGGTTGTGTTTAATTTGTTATGCACCAGATTTCTTATTACGCTCACCTATTGGTCTGTTTTGGAGCAGCCTTAGTTGGTAGACTAGCATTTATGCTGAAGTTACTCCCGTGCATACAGTGAATTCTGCTTCCTCTAAACAAATACAGAAATCAGCTTGTGTTTTCAGTTTTTAAAAAACTCTTTTCGGCCAGGACAGGGCTAAGATGCGAGGCGTGAAGCATTCAATAAACTTCAACTGGAGCCTTTTTTTATGAAGTCCTAACACATTTTGTAACATACTAACATCTATTGACATCTAACATCAGCTTATTTCAAAATCTACTAAAACTTTGGTGTCTTAAAATGATTATAAGACTTTCGCATGCCCAGATTTGTCCTTCAACGATGTGATAGCGTGTTGTTTGTCGCTTGCCGTTTATGTGTTGCTATGGTTGCATTTGGTTGCTAGGTTATGAGGTGGGAAATGACACCGCTAGTGCACAATCATCCATGGATTCTGCTGATGAGTCTACAGCATTTTTAGACGCCTCACATTTTGTTTTAGAATCTGACGCAGCGTCTGGTTAGTGGCTCACATACCCTTATTCAACGTTTCTTCTTTGCTCACATTCACCGCTTTTGCTGCTCCTTCAGATTTTGCTGACACCTGACCAGCTTGAACTTGTAAAATCTGTAATAAATAACTTTTCTGATCTGTTTATGTCCGCTAACTGTTTCTTCTTTAAGCAAATTCTTTAGACTGTTAGCGTTTCTCATTTTGTTGTGCTAGTAAAAGTTGTTTCAATAACACTTGTCCCTCAAAACTAAGGCTCTTCAGCGATACGCAGATTAAGTTTACTACTCAAGCATAACCCTATGTCCATGTTTAAACATTGTTGTCTACATCTTGTTAAGACATAAAAATTTACACCGCTATCCTCCTCCACAGCATCTCACATTGAGTTGGCAGACATGGCAGGTGAGCCTCAGGGCAGGCACACCCCCGATCCTCCTCCTTATCATATGGCTGTAACACGTATCAATGCTGGAGAGGCTACTGTTACGGAGACATCCTTCGGAGAGGAAGTGACAACTGTTACGCAGAGAGATATACCGCATGGTCGGGATGAGCCTCCTCCAGGCTACAGAGCTGTCGGTGAGCATGTATTCACTTGTGTCACTGATGTGCGGAATGAGTTGATTTGAAAATTACCCACTGCTTGCTAGCCGCCTGTCTTGCAAGTAGTATTATTATATGTAAACAATTGGAGGGACTATGTTCGCTAGTTACTAAATAGTGCCTGCTCATCATCTTCCAACCGGTAATCGAAATATTCATCATATTGAGAGTATAGCACTAAATTAACATAATTGTTTGCTTTCCAGTTTGTTTTATATGATTTTTGAGTGTTTTGTTCAAGCGAAAAGGCATCCTTGGTTTTCTTACATTTTACTTGACGAAACTGTGTATATAAGCTCTTGGAACTCTGTGTTCAGTCACGTCGGGTTGTGTATAAATTAATACACAACCCATTTATCCATCTGTAGCGGAGATGAGCAGCAGCAATACTACTCCTGACGGACATACTTCAGTAAACGGTTCGGATGTGGAAGCCAGTGAAGGCAGCAGTCACCACTGCGGTGGATTCCTGTGAGTTTAAGCCCTCTCATTGAGCTAGTAAATTTAAGAAACCTAATATACTTTGGTAGTCGATCCACGAGTGTTGGAGATTTTAGCCAATCTAGTTCTGCTAGACCAGTGGTTCTTAACTTTGTTGGATGCTCTGGACCCCACCAGTGTAAAAGCTCTTTCATCAAACTCTTCTTTATTGAAAAATAAAATGTGATTTTTCACATTCAAGACATAGGTAGGTGTATGTTGGACTGGTGCCATAGGTAGGTATATGTTGGACTCACATTCAAGACATAGGTAGGTGTATGTTGGACTGGTGCCATAGGTAGGTATATGTTGGACTGGTGCCATAGGTAGGTGTATGTTGGACTGGTGTACCAAATTAACTCAGCATTAATATCACTGTTCGAAGAACAAAATCAATATAGTGCACGGACTCACAAAAATTACGTATTTTTTCAAAAAGACATGACCTTTCAAATCGATGTGACCTATGCTGTTGCCTTTGAGAGACCTCCACCGAACCCCTGAGACTGACTGATCGAACCAACCGTAGATATAGTAAACCTTAGATATGCGAATAATCAAAACAAGTGAGGCCTATAATTAGCATGACGCAACGTCATGGTGATGTGTAAAGCGAATCAGCTGATCTATGAACTCCTATTGACTTAACACTAAAAACTGCTCAATTTTTCCATGGTTTGTTCATGTGAGACCGCATATTTTATTGATAATATATAAAACTAGTTTTGACTGAGAAAGGCAAGAATCTTAGACACATGGTAATGGATAATATCAATGATTGAGAAGCTTCTATATCATTGATAATACAAAGAGTGACCAAATAGAAATTAAACTAATAACAAACTAATGAATCAAATGAGATTTAGAAGCAGTTATCTGCGGATGGCATTCTTCAAATTCTTGATGACATTTGTCAAAAAGCCAGGCTGACACTCTACTGTTTCAAACCATGATCGGATAGTGCATGATTTTGGCAACGTAAATTGTGTCCGCAGGTATTCATAAGCCTTGGGAGAATAATAGAACAATGTTATGGCAAACTCTTTTACCTTTTTGCTGTAAGTCGTTTTAGTCTTTCTAGCTTTGTTTGTGGTCTCATTTGACAATAATTCTCTTAGACATATATCCATCGATGTAAGCTCTATATTGCTAAGTTTGTTGTCCTTTTTCAGTATTGTGATCAAATTATTCCTATATCCTATTCCTCTGCTTTAATTGATTCTTCTTTTTAATATTGAGATACCTGTGACAACAGGCTGTTTAGGTCTACCACCATGTCGGCAGCTCGTTGTCGAGGCTGTAGGTGTGTCCTGATTGTCCGAAGCTGCAGGTTGCTCATCGTCATGGATAGTAGTATCACCAGGTGTAGTATTTTCAAGGTCAGGTATTTTGGTTCTGGCTGCTGTCTGAGATGTTCTTCCACATTTCGGCAGGCTTTCTGTTCTTATGGTTGGCGTCCATCTTTTCACAGGTTTCCGTCTTTTACAGCATTTCAGTTGCTGAAGGTAGGTTGGATAAGCTGTAAATATTGTAGGTATTGCGTCAGATTTTAGCATTGGTTTTCTTCCAATACCTGGTGGAACCTTGTAGCAGTCTTTCCGAAAATATCCACTGCATAATACAGAGCTTGATGTTGAAGTCCAATCCTGTCTTTGCACCGCCTTTACCCAAGCATTACGAGTTTCAGCTCGTTTCTCGTTTGGAAAGCAGTGAAATGCCAGATCTAGGCATTTCTCAGGATTGCTTGAACATCCATAGGCACAGCACTAGCTGTGGCTTGACTTTTTCTTAGCCTAAACATTAACAATACATACATGTACTAGAATAAATATCATCACATTACTTGGAATGAGACAAAAAAGGCATTTGATCAATCATGCCAAGCTAGATTACAACCCTATCAGCTGAGAGACACGTTTGTAATATGTGTTGTTGTAATCAGTCTAGAAACTCTTTCTTTTGATAGTTCCAAGCATTCATTCACTTCACTTTCAATTCAGAATAATCATAAAAAAGTATGTTCATTGTTATGAGACCATGATAAGACAAGTAAGTTCAGTTGAGTTGGTAGTTAGTTTGTTTCCAGTAGTAACATACAATGTGAACCAATGATATAGTACATGTGCAAAGGTTAAGTTTACCAAGTATTTAAAATTTTTATTGTGGGTTCACATACCTGGAATGTTGTAGTCTCCTCTGATGACATTTCACCAAGAATTTGGTCTTATTGTAACGTTTATGTCTTACAAACTAGTAGAACAAGCATGCTTTCACTACTAAACTCATTGCTCAGCTGAAGGCTCTGTTGCCGTAATGCACATCACTGCGACGTAACGTCGTGAGAACAACAGCCAATTATAGGCCTCACTTTTGCTCCATTGTAATAATAGCTAGTCGCCAATCTAGGGTTTACTATATCTATGGTACCAACTCCCCGAACCCTAAAAGGTATCGATCGAATCCAGGTGAAGAACCACTACGTTTGGGGAATGATGCTTTGGCAGGCATAAAACTAATATTTTTGGCCAAATTGTTTATTTTAGTGAGAATTACAGCAAACATCTTAGAATAGTTAACCCAGATTGGAGCACTCCACTGAGCGCTCACCTGTATAGAAATCTATTCTGAACCGCCTATTCTATTCTGAAGTCTATTCTGAATGATTGTCCCTCTGTCGATCGTTCCGTTTGAGGAAAGAAAATGCTGTGTGCTGCTGCTTTTTAGTCTATAAGGCAGCTTTTTAGTGTGCAGCTGAATATCTCTTCTTACCGATCGGCTAATTTATTCAGCAACAAATGCAACGTGTTTGAAGCTATTGGAAATACTATACACCTAACTTGGTGAATTCTTACTGTGAAATGCTATTGCATTTGTAATATTTTAACGAATATAATGTTACAATAAAAATCAAGTAACTCAATGCAAACCTGCTCATATAACTATAAAAATTGTATTCATTTCATGGATGCTCACACAACACTCCCACTTAGATTTCTCTGTTAAGTTCGGCGTGAGACACCGGCCTGTATTCTCTGGTTGCGAGTTGGGGCGGCAAACGTTAGGCGACTAGTTATGAACATCTGGGGGTTTGGAGGGGGTCGGTGTAAGCCCCCCCCCCAACAGGTTTCTTTCATGTAGGGCCTCTCATGTAAAGTTTTAAAAATTTTTATCCGAAAGTATAAATACAGTCAAACATGGATAACTCGCCCACGGATAGCTCGAACACATGGTTAATTCGAACGGTTTCTTTGGTCCGTTCCCACGTAATGATAAATTGCTATAGATAACTCGAACTCAACACTGTTAACTCGAACTGTTTTTTGCCCAACGGCTACCGAAACGGTTGTTATCGCTTTAGAAAATCACTTTATTCCAAGCCATAGAGGTAAACCTCAACTTTTCGTAATTCATAAGCGTCGTTTTTACCACCGTCGGCAAAATATTTTTGTCAACGACTTTTCTAAAGGTTTGGTAAATTTTGATTTATACCAAACATCCGCTTAGCGATCGCCCTTTGGAAGCAAGGTAAAGTGATGTAATCTTTGCATAAACTTCATGAAAAATCGGCAAAATTAATCGTGGGTAAAACGCTCAAAAAAAAGATGTCTTTTCTTTTGAGCATTTCGACAACGATCAAGTTTTGCCAATGTCAATCTAAAAAACGTCCTGGCAATAACATCATTTCAAACAACAAACCAATCTCAAGTGATAGAAAAATCTCTATACTTTTTGATAAAAACTTTTTAAACTTATTTATATTGTAGTTTGTATATGTACATGTATCTACTAATAAATAAGTAAATACATTGACTTGTGACAGTGCTCTGATAACTTGAATGCTCTGATAATTCGAACACTTTCGCTCGGTCCCGTGAAGTTCGAGTTATCCATGTTTGACTGTATTTTTCTATTATTTGAGATTTGTTTGTTTCAGGCGATGTGACTGCCAGGATGTTTTCAGATTAAAATAGGCTAAACTTGACCGCAGTTAAAACGCTCAGAAGAAAAGACATCTTTTGAGCGTTTTAACAAAGATCAATTTTGCCGATTTTATTTTAAGTTCATCCAAAGGTTTCTACGCTTTTGATGGGCCATTGCCATGCGATTTTTTGATAAAACTTGACCTTTTGCAAACTTTTATAAAAAGTCGTTAACAAAAATATTTTGCCAACGATGATAATAATGACGCTTAAGAACTACTAAAAGTTGATGTTTATTTCTATGGCTTGGAATAAAGTGATATTCTACAGCGATAAAAACAGTCTTCATAGCCGTTGGGCAAATAACTGTCCGAGTTAATGATGTTGAGGTCGAGTTATCTAAAGCAATTTATCATTGCGCTGGAACGGACCAAACAAATCCGTTTGAGTTAACCAAGTGTTCGAGATGAAATTTTACACTTTATCCAAGGGCGAGTTATCCGAGTTTGACTGTACTTAGCCGCCGAAAATTTCTAGAAAGTTGGGGTGGCTCAGCCGGCCAGCCGCCCCCGAAAATACGGGCCTGGTGAGACATTAAAATTTTTAACCATTTTGACTTAGAGAAAGTTGATGATGTACAGTGTGTAGAATGCTGTTAAAGTAGCAACTCTACTTGACCTTCTATTTGCATAAAAGTATTAATCAAGAGAAATGAATAAGTCTATTACCAATTGCATGAACACTGCCAGCCATTCGATCCCATGGCAGATTTTACTAGTTTTGTGGATTGCTCTTAAGCTGGTGTTTGAGTTAGACTTGTATGTGCGCGTTCTTGTATGTGCGCGTTCTTGTATGCGCGTGTACTTGTATGCGCGTGTACTTATATGCGCGCGTACTTGTATGCGCGTGTACTTGTATGCGCATGTACTTGCATGCGCGTGTACTTGTATACGCGTGTACTTGTATATGCAGCCTTTGAACTTAATTGGTGAAGTGAACTGATGAGAAGTTTACTTTCAGTTTGCATGGTGCTTCGTTGTCGTCATTTGAATTTTCACTGAATTATTACAGGAGACTTGTTAACAAAACTATAATCAGGGTTTGCTGACGATGGCAAGTCTTGTTGTATTTCTGTTGGATTCATTCTCTCTCTACTTGAACTACATCTTGTTGTAGGAGTTCTCTGCAGTGCTGCTGTAGCCGAAGTCGAACGAAACGCTACGTCATCCTGGCATCAGTGGCAGCAGCCTTCAGTGTTTTATGTATTGTTCTTTTTCCTATACAGTTCAGCTATGTCTCCTACTACCAGGTATTTCAGCTTACCGTATGTATCTAGGACTTTCTTATATCTCTAGGACTATCTTATGTCTTTAGGACTATCTTATATCTCTAGGACTATCTTATGTCTCTAGGACTATCTTATGTTTCTAGGACTATCTTATATCTCTAGGACTATCTTATGTTTCTAGGACTATCTTATATCTCTAGGACTATCTTATGTTTCTAGGACTATCTTATATCTCTATGACTATCTTATGTCTCTAGGACTATCTTATATCTCTAGGACTATCTTATGTCTCTAGGACTATCTTATGTTTCTAGGACTATCTTATATCTCTAGGACTATCTTATGTCTCTAGGACTATCTTATCTTGAGGACTATCTTATGTCTCTAGGACTATCTTATGTTTCTAGGACTATCTTATGTCTCTAGGACTATCTTATGTCTCTAGGACTATCTTATGTCTTTAGGACTATCTTATGTTTCTAGGACTATTTTATGTCTCTAGGACTATCTTATGTCTTTAGGATTATCTTACGTCTCTAGGACTATCTTGCGTCTCTAGGACTATCTTATGTCTCTAGGACTATCTTATGCCTCTAGGACTATTTTATGTCTCTAGGACTATCTTATGTCTTTAGGACTATGTTATGTCTCTAGGACTTTCTTATATCTCTAGGACTATCTTATGTCTTTAGGACTATCTTATGTCTCTAGGACTATCTTATGTTTCTAGGACTATCTTATATCTCTAGGACTATCTTATGTATCGAGGACTTTCTTATATCTCTAGGACTATCTTATGTCTCTAGGACTATCTTATGTTTCTAGGACTATCTTATATCTCTAGGACTATCTTATGTCTCTAGGACTATCTTATGCCTCTAGGACTATTTTATGTCTCTAGGACTATCTTATGTCTCTAGGACTATCTTATGTCTCTAGGACTATCTTATATCTCTAGGACTATCTTATGTTTCTAGGACTATCTTATGTCTCTAGGACTATCTTATGTTTCTAGGACTATCTTATGTCTCTAGGACTATCTTATGTCTCTAGGACTATCTTATGTCTCTAGGACTATCTTATATCTCTAGGACTATCTTATGTCTCTAGGACTATCTTATATCTCTAGGACTATCTTATGTCGCTAGGACTATCTTATGTCTCTAGGACTATCTTATGTCTGTATGCATGTCTTATGTTTAAACGCTGCTTGTATTGCACTGGTTGCGTCCACCAGTTTTCATCTAGGTATGTTGCCTTGCAGTTTGCACTGGTTAGAACAAAGTCGACAGGTCAAGTTGCTACAGACAGGGTATACGACCATGGCTGCTATATTCTCGGGGCTGACAAAGAGTTTGTCTATCTTGATCGCACAGTGAGGACATTGGAGTTCAATGAGATAGGAATGTTCACCAGAGACAATGTAGACCTGTCCATTGATATCAAGCTTTACTATCATCTCAAGTAGGTAACTCCGGTACCTGCACAGGGTGTCAGCAACATACCACAGGGTCCTTGCAGCATGGTTGTTTATACGTTTAATATTCTACAGTAATACTTTGAGATGCAAGCTTAATCCATTCAGGTTTTTATATTAAATAACTAACCACAAATTATTCTGTTCTCGTTCTTTAAAAAGCAACTTAAAAACAAGATATCACGATAAAAAACATGTTTTTAGTTGTTCTAATTCACCTTCGCTCATAAAGTAACCAATACCTGATCAGCGGTATTGTTACATCTGCATTACAATGTGACATTATTGTGTGCAGTACTGTGTACAGTACTGTGTACAGTACTGTATGAAGTTCATACCTTCGAGACAGACTGTAGCGGCTAACAGCGGGGTGTGAGAGAGGTTTGACCCCAATACAATTACTTTTATGACACTCTTTAACATCAACTTTAAATAAGTTTATCTTAAAGATGAACTCGCCCAAAATTGTTGGTAAATTCTATCAAAAAGTCGGTATTTTTCTATCATTTGCGATTGTTTTTTATGTTTGACGTAATCTGACTGCCAGGATGTTTCAAGATTAAAATCAACAAAACTTGATAGCAGTTAAAACGCTCAGATCAAGCAAAAGTGCGCTTGATCTTGTAATGCTTCAACTTGAACACAATACCATAATAATAACAACTAGTGACTTGTAATGCTTCAACTTGAACACAATACCATAATAATAACAACTAGTGACATGTAATGCTTCAACTTGAACACAATACCATAATAATAATAACTAGTGACATGTAATGCTTCAACTTGAACACAATACCATAATAATAACAACTAGTGACTTGTAATGCTTCAACTTGAACACAATACCATAATAATAATAACTAGTGACATGTAATGCTTCAACTTGAACACAATACCATAATAATAATAACTAGTGACATGTAATGCTTCAACTTGAACACAATACCATAATAATAACAACTAGTGACATGTAATGCTTCAACTTGAACACAATACCATAATAATAACAACTAGTGACTTGTAATGCTTCAACTTGAACACAATACCATAATAATAACAACTAGTGACATGTAATGCTTCAACTTGAACACAATACCATAATAATAACAACTAGTGACTTGTAATGCTTCAACTTGAACACAATACCATAATAACAGCTAGTGACTTGTAATGCTTCAACTTGAACACAATACCATTATAATAACAACTAGTGACATGTAATGCTTCAACTTGAACACAATACCATAATAATAACAACTAGTGACATGTAATGCTTCAACTTGAACACAATACCATAATAATAACAACTAGTGACATGTAATGCTTCAACTTGAACACAATACCATAATAATAACAGCTAGTGACTTGTAATGCTTCAACTTGAACACAATACCATAATAATAACAACTAGTGACTTGTAATGCTTCAACTTGAACACAATACCATAATAATAATAACTAGTGACATGTAATGCTTCAACTTGAACACAATACCATTATAATAACAACTAGTGACTTGTAATTCTTCAACTTGAACACAATACCATAATAATAACAGCTAGTGACTTGTAATGCTTCAACTTGAACACAATACTATAATAATAACAACTAGTGACTTGTAATGCTTCAACTTGAACACAATACCATTATAATAACAACTAGTGACTTGTAATGCTTCAACTTGAACACAATACCATAATAATAACAACTAGTGACATGTAATGCTTCAACTTGAACACAATACCATAATAATAACAACTAGTGACTTGTAATGCTTCAACTTGAACACAATACCATAATAATAACAACTAGTGACTTGTAATGCTTCAACTTGAACACAATACCATAATAATAACAACTAGTGACTTGTAATGCTTCAACTTGAACACAATACCATAATAATAATAACTAGTGACTTGCAATGCTTCAACTTGAACACAATACCATAATAATAACAACTAGTGACTTGTAATGCTTCAACTTGAACACAATACCATAATAATAACAACTAGTGACTTGTAATGCTTCAACTTGAACACAATACCATAATAATAACAACTAGTGACATGTAATGCTTCAACTTGAACGCAATACCATAATAATAACAACTAGTGACTTGTAATGCTTCAACTTGAACACAATACCATAATAATAACAACTAGTGACTTGTAATGCTTCAACTTGAACACAATACCATAATAATAACAACTAGTGACTTGTAATGCTTCAACTTGAACACAATACCATAATAATAACAACTAGTGACTTGTAATGCTTCAACTTGAACACAATACCATAATAATAACAACTAGTGACTTGCAATGCTTCAACTTGAACACAATACCATAATAATAACAACTAGTGACTTGTAATGCTTCAACTTGAACACAATACCATAATAATAACAACTAGTGACTTGTAATGCTTCAACTTGAACACAATACCATAATAATAACAACTAGTGACTTGTAATGCTTCAACTTGAACACAATACCATAATAATAACAACTAGTGACATGTAATGCTTCAACTTGAACACAATACCATAATAATAACAACTAGTGACTTGTAATGCTTCAACTTGAACACAATACCATAATAATAACAACTAGTGACTTGTAATGCTTCAACTTGAACACAATACCATAATAATAACAACTAGTGACATGTAATGCTTCAACTTGAACACAATACCATAATAATAACAACTAGTGACATGCAATGCTTCAACTTGAACACAATACCATAATAACAACAACTAGTGACTTGTAATGCTTCAACTTGAACACAATACCATAATAATAACAACTAGTGACTTGTAATGCTTCAACTTGAACACAATACCATAATAATAACAACTAGTGACTTGTAATGCTTCAACTTGAACACAATACCATAATAATAACAACTAGTGACTTGGAATGCTTCAACTTGAACACAATACCATAATAACAACAACTAGTGACATGAAATGCTTCAACTTGAACACAATACCATAATAATAACAACTAGTGACTTGTAATGCTTCAACTTGAACACAATACCATAATAATAACAACTAGTGACTTGTAATGCTTCAACTTGAACACAATACCATAATAATAACAACTAGTGACTTGCAATGCTTCAACTTGAACACAATACCATAATAACAACAACTAGTGACATGAAATGCTTCAACTTGAACACAATACCATAATAATAACAACTAGTGACTTGTAATGCTTCAACTTGAACACAATACCATAATAATAACAACTAGTGACTTGCAATGCTTCAACTTGAACACAATACCATAATAACAACAACTAGTGACATGAAATGCTTCAACTTGAACACAATACCATAATAATAACAACTAGTGACTTGTAATGCTTCAACTTGAACACAATACCATAATAATAATAACTAGTGACATGTAATGCTTCAACTTGAACACAATACCATAATAATAATAACTAGTGACATGTAATGCTTCAACTTGAACACAATACCATAATAATAACAACTAGTGACTTGTAATGCTTCAACTTGAACACAATACCATTATAATAACAACTAGTGACTTGTAATGCTTCAACTTGAACACAATACCATAATAATAACAACTAGTGACTTGTAATGCTTCAACTTGAACACAATACCATAATAATAACAACTAGTGACATGTAATGCTTCAACTTGAACACAATACCATAATAATAACAACTAGTGACTTGTAATGCTTCAACTTGAACACAATACCATAATAATAATAACTAGTGACTTGTAATGCTTCAACTTGAACACAATACCATAATAATAACAACTAGTGACTTGTAATGCTTCAACTTGAACACAATACCATAATAATAACAACTAGTGACATGTAATGCTTCAACTTGAACACAATACCATAATAATAACAACTAGTGACTTGTAATGCTTCAACTTGAACACAATACCATAATAACAACAACTAGTGACTTGTAATGCTTCAACTTGAACACAATACCATAATAATAATAACTAGTGACTTGCAATGCTTCAACTTGAACACAATACCATAATAATAATAACTAGTGACTTGTAATGCTTCAACTTGAACACAATACCATTATAATAACAACTAGTGACATGTAATGCTTCAACTTGAACACAATACCATAATAATAACAACTAGTGACATGTAATGCTTCAACTTGAACACAATACCATAATAATAATAACTAGTGACATGTAATGCTTCAACTTGAACACAATACCATAATAATAATAACTAGTGACATGTAATGCTTCAACTTGAACACAATACCATAATAATAACAACTAGTGACTTGTAATGCTTCAACTTGAACACAATACCATAATAATAATAACTAGTGACATGTAATGCTTCAACTTGAACACAATACCATAATAATAACAACTAGTGACTTGTAATGCTTCAACTTGAACACAATACCATAATAATAACAACTAGTGACTTGTAATGCTTCAACTTGAACACAATACCATAATAATAATAACTAGTGACATGTAATGCTTCAACTTGAACACAATACCATAATAATAATAACTAGTGACATGTAATGCTTCAACTTGAACACAATACCATAATAATAACAACTAGTGACTTGTAATGCTTCAACTTGAACACAATACCATAATAATAACAACTAGTGACTTGTAATGCTTCAACTTGAACACAATACCATAATAATAACAACTAGTGACTTGTAATGCTTCAACTTGAACACAATACCATAATAATAATAACTAGTGACATGTAATGCTTCAACTTGAACACAATACCATAATAATAACAACTAGTGACTTGTAATGCTTCAACTTGAACACAATACCATAATAATAACAACTAGTGACTTGTAATGCTTCAACTTGAACACAATACCATAATAATAACAACTAGTGACTTGTAATGCTTCAACTTGAACACAATACCATAATAATAATAACTAGTGACTTGTAATGCTTCAACTTGAACACAATACCATAATAATAACAACTAGTGACTTGTAATGCTTCAACTTGAACACAATACCATAATAATAACAACTAGTGACTTGTAATGCTTCAACTTGAACACAATACCATAATAATAATAACTAGTGACATGTAATGCTTCAACTTGAACACAATACCATAATAATAATAACTAGTGACATGTAATGCTTCAACTTGAACACAATACCATAATAATAACAACTAGTGACTTGTAATGCTTCAACTTGAACACAATACCATAATAATAATAACTAGTGACATGTAATGCTTCAACTTGAACACAATACCATAATAATAACAACTAGTGACTTGTAATGCTTCAACTTGAACACAATACCATAATAATAACAACTAGTGACTTGTAATGCTTCAACTTGAACACAATACCATAATAATAACAACTAGTGACTTGTAATGCTTCAACTTGAACACAATACCATAATAATAACAACTAGTGACACGTAATGCTTCAACTTGAACACAATACCATAATAATAACAGCTAGTGACTTGTAATGCTTCAACTTGAACACAATACCATAATAATAATAACTAGTGACATGTAATGCTTCAACTTGAACACAATACCATAATAATAACAACTAGTGACTTGTAATGCTTCAACTTGAACACAATACCATAATAATAACAACTAGTGACTTGTAATGCTTCAACTTGAACACAATACCATAATAATAATAACTAGTGACATGTAATGCTTCAACTTGAACACAATACCATAATAATAACAACTAGTGACTTGTAATGCTTCAACTTGAACACAATACCATAATAATAACAACTAGTGACTTGTAATGCTTCAACTTGAACACAATACCATAATAATAATAACTAGTGACATGTAATGCTTCAACTTGAACACAATACCATAATAATAATAACTAGTGACATGTAATGCTTCAACTTGAACACAATACCATAATAATAACAACTAGTGACTTGTAATGCTTCAACTTGAACACAATACCATAATAATAACAACTAGTGACTTGTAATGCTTCAACTTGAACACAATACCATAATAATAACAACTAGTGACTTGTAATGCTTCAACTTGAACACAATACCATAATAATAATAACTAGTGACATGTAATGCTTCAACTTGAACACAATACCATAATAATAACAACTAGTGACTTGTAATGCTTCAACTTGAACACAATACCATAATAATAACAACTAGTGACTTGTAATGCTTCAACTTGAACACAATACCATAATAATAATAACTAGTGACATGTAATGCTTCAACTTGAACACAATACCATAATAATAATAACTAGTGACATGTAATGCTTCAACTTGAACACAATACCATAATAATAACAACTAGTGACTTGTAATGCTTCAACTTGAACACAATACCATAATAATAATAACTAGTGACATGTAATGCTTCAACTTGAACACAATACCATAATAATAACAACTAGTGACTTGTAATGCTTCAACTTGAACACAATACCATAATAATAACAACTAGTGACTTGTAATGCTTCAACTTGAACACAATACCATAATAATAATAACTAGTGACATGTAATGCTTCAACTTGAACACAATACCATAATAATAATAACTAGTGACATGTAATGCTTCAACTTGAACACAATACCATAATAATAACAACTAGTGACTTGTAATGCTTCAACTTGAACACAATACCATAATAATAACAACTAGTGACTTGTAATGCTTCAACTTGAACACAATACCATAATAATAACAACTAGTGACTTGTAATGCTTCAACTTGAACACAATACCATAATAATAATAACTAGTGACATGTAATGCTTCAACTTGAACACAATACCATAATAATAACAACTAGTGACTTGTAATGCTTCAACTTGAACACAATACCATAATAATAACAACTAGTGACTTGTAATGCTTCAACTTGAACACAATACCATAATAATAACAACTAGTGACTTGTAATGCTTCAACTTGAACACAATACCATAATAATAATAACTAGTGACATGTAATGCTTCAACTTGAACACAATACCATAATAATAACAACTAGTGACTTGTAATGCTTCAACTTGAACACAATACCATAATAATAACAACTAGTGACTTGTAATGCTTCAACTTGAACACAATACCATAATAATAACAACTAGTGACTTGTAATGCTTCAACTTGAACACAATACCATAATAATAATAACTAGTGACTTGTAATGCTTCAACTTGAACACAATACCATAATAATAACAACTAGTGACATGTAATGCTTCAACTTGAACACAATACCATAATAATAACAGCTAGTGACTTGTAATGCTTCAACTTGAACACAATACTATAATAATAACAACTAGTGACTTGTAATGCTTCAACTTGAACACAATACCATTATAATAACAACTAGTGACTTGTAATGCTTCAACTTGAACACAATACCATAATAATAACAACTAGTGACATGTAATGCTTCAACTTGAACACAATACCATAATAATAACAACTAGTGACTTGTAATGCTTCAACTTGAACACAATACCATAATAATAACAACTAGTGACTTGTAATGCTTCAACTTGAACACAATACCATAATAATAACAACTAGTGACTTGTAATGCTTCAACTTGAACACAATACCATAATAATAACAACTAGTGACTTGTAATGCTTCAACTTGAACACAATACCATAATAATAACAACTAGTGACTTGTAATGCTTCAACTTGAACACAATACCATAATAATAACAACTAGTGACTTGTAATGCTTCAACTTGAACACAATACCATAATAATAACAACTAGTGACTTGTAATGCTTCAACTTGAACACAATACCATAATAATAACAACTAGTGACATGTAATGCTTCAACTTGAACACAATACCATAATAATAATAACTAGTGACATGTAATGCTTCAACTTGAACACAATACCATAATAATAACAACTAGTGACTTGTAATGCTTCAACTTGAACACAATACCATAATAATAACAACTAGTGACATCATTTTGCATGTATTCTTCTTTTAAGCACTTGAACCACAATCAAACACCACTGATAGTCAGATCACCTCAAGCATTAAAAACGATGGCAAATGATAGAAAAATACTGATACTTTCTGATAAAATCTGTTAAAGTTTGGTTTAAGTTCATATTTAAGTGAATGTCTTACTATGCCTGCACTTAAATGTTTTAGTCTTACAATAAATTTAATTATAGTTCTAATTTTATTGTCATTTTCATTTTTTCATGTTTGGCTTTTTTTTCTGGCTTCTAGACTCGCTTTCTCTGGCACTTTTAGCCAGACTTTTTTAAACCATTTTGCTTAGACAGGAAAGACCGAGTGATGCTGTTCTTGTAATCACCCTCTTGCATACTCGGCCATCTAGCGGCCGCATCGGAAACTATCTCATACTCTCGTATCTCAAGGGAAAGATTAGCTCGGAATTCTCTTTGCATCTAAAATTTCTCATATGTCAGGACGTTCATATCTCAAGTTGTGACTGTATTGCCCTTCAGAGCCAGAGTCAATATGTCATACTTTCAATATTTTTGACATACAATACAAAAATATGGTATGTTTCAGGTAAAACATACCATTTGTTGCTGCTCACTCATATACATCTACCATGAGCTTTTGATTGCCTAGAGACGAGTACATAGTCCACAGTAGAAGCTTCAAAAACTCTGTTCTTTTATTTTACAAGGTTTATTCTTATCTTTAGGTAAACTGAAACAATTATATTGTTGCATATATTTTATGAAACAATTTTTTTTAATATTTTTTATGCTTTGTCGAGAATAAAACCTATATATGTAAATTATTTAATGTAATCAGTGTTCAAACCAATGTTTAACTTCCAATTAAATTCGGTTATGAACATCTTTAGCCTTTCCATTGATGCATACTTATAGCGCTGTCCGTGTTTTAAGGCAGTTTAAATTTGATAAGTTTTGTTATGGCATTTTGGTATTCATTGTAGTTATGAAGACGTTGGTCAGCTATGGCAAGACTATGCAGGTAAACATGAGACAGTCATCGAATCAGTTGCTCTGACGGTTATACGGAACTGCGCTCCTCGTATCACTCAAGATGATTATCTTCTGCAGAGGGAATACACAGAGAATCTGCTGAAAGACGCGCTGGATGAAAAGTTTGGTGAGCTGTCTTGAGATTAGATCACATTATCGTCAGTCATTATTTCTTATAGAAATAGACAACTAGCTCTGTTAACTAGAGGCGGATGCTGCTTTCAATATGCATGCAGGTGTCGCAGTGTAAACATGGAAACTTGCTCTTATAATAGCAGACATATACAATAGAAGATTCTACAATGTAAACAATCCGGTCCAAGAATGTTTATGTTATAGGAACACTAGAATAAGTACTTGTAATTACCTAATCCGTTCCAAAATCTTCCCAAACTTACCCCATTGGTCCTTCAAAAAGGAAAAATACGAGTTAACAATTTAATTTAATAGTCTAACTGTAGTATTATTGATTTGCATTGACAACTTTTCTCATTTTTTATCACATTAATGGTCCATGACTGCGTTAAATTTACAATGAGTTAAAGAGAACGCACACCTTCGATGCCAATTTACCTTCGAGACTTTCTCTTCTATTCTAAACAGTAAGGATTGTTTTGCAAAAGGAAAACAATTAAAATATTTTAGGTGTCTAAAATGACACAAAACAAAAATACATGTGTAACTTTACTAAAATAAGAGTTCATCCGGTCCATCCTCAAAAAGGTTCAAGGTTATGTTAGAAGATAGCTTTCGAAGATAGTCCAATCCATAACATTCAGATCGGTAGGCTGACATTTTAACATCTACACTAAATTACTGTGCAGCTACTTATTATCTGTGCTTTATCGACACACCTGACGATTTCTCACGATGAACTAGACTGCTACAGTGCTAGTACGTGTAATAGAGATAATCCTACACATCGTTTTCTTTCTCCACTGTGGCTGGAGAAAAAGCGATACCATAAAACTTTTATTTAAACGCCATGGCGCTCTACTTTTCAGCCCTTCCCTCAGAGTTGCGCTTTAATAGAGATGACAATCAAATAAAGGGTGGCATTGTATTTTTCAAACACCTCGTCTGGATGTTGAAAAAATACATTTAACCCATTCACAGGCGAAATGAATGTCGCCTATATTTTGCACTATCCTTCGGGCGGTGCGACATTAACCCTTTTGGAGGCAAGAAATTTGCTAACTTACTTCTAACTTGTAGATTTTGCAAATAAATTTGCACGAGGAAGCTGATACATGTCTTTATCAGTTGATATCTATTGCTTGCAATTAACCAACGATGATCTTATAGCCCGCGTTGCAATTTGTTGGAGCTTTAAAAGAAGAGTGCAAAATACAGGCAACATTCGGTTCGCCTGTGAAAAGGTTAAATTTATCTTCTCAACGTTCTGACGGGGTGTTTGAAAAATCCTACGCCACTTTTTATTTGAGCCTCACTTCTAATAAAGCGCCACTCTGAGGGAAGCGTTGAAAAATAAAGTGCCATGGCGTTCAAATAAAGGTTTTATGATGCGTGATCATATAATGGTATGTATTTACATAACCATATAATAGTAGACATATACGTGATCATATAATAGTAGACATATACGTGATCATATAATAGTAGACATATACGTGATCATATAATAGTAGACATTTACGTAATCATATAATAGTAGACATATACATGATCATATAATAGTATGCATTTACATGACCATATAATAGTAGACATATACATGATGATATAATAGTAGACATATAAATGAACATATTCCTAATACAGACGGTCCCCTACTTACGAACGTTCGAGTTATGAACAACGGTACATACGAACAGGTCTGCACGCATATCCGCCGCTAATACCGACGTATTAGCGGCAGAAAAAGGCACTACTCAGAAGCACCACCCAGCATCCACCTTCCTCTGCCCAGTTCGTTGCAGTGCATAAGCGCGTGACCGTATCTCCAGTGCGCAAGAACTTTTCTGTTTTTACTGTACATATTGTAAAGGAATTTGCCAGCCTTTACTTGGCGCGATCTAGACTAATAAATAAAGAGAAGAGAGTGCGTGTAGTTTCATTCAGCTTTTTATTAGCGAAGGAAATTTCACTAGCCGAGGAGCATACGGCTATCTGCTCTGCTCAACTAAATGAGTGCGCTCCTTTATATACAATAATATCAACCGTTCCAGCTAATGGCAAACGGTAGGAACACCGGCTAACAATGTGAATAAATAGGACCGCTAGTGCGTTGGTATGACAACAATATAAGTGACGAAAAGTGATAGTGTAATGACAGGATATCAGATATAACAATAGCATAACGAGTGAAACAACGATATAATAAAAGGACAACACATACAAAAAAAGACAACGACGATAAGTGATAGCATAACGATTAAAACTACGATATAATAAAAAAGGACAACACATACAATAAATAAGAAATGCAGTGTCATGGCCCGGCGTCCACCACATTATTCTCTCCATTTCATTAAAAAAATTTTCAGTACAAACCAATGCAGGTTACTTATACAAGCCTTAAACATACTTATATAAACCTTCAATATACTTATATAGGCCTTAAACATAAATTATAATAAAAGTATAGCACTGAAGCAACTTACGAACAAATTCACCTTACGAACAATCGTTCAGAACGTAAATCATTCAGAACGTAAATCGTTCATAGGTTGGGGACCGTCTGTAGTTTAGGCTGAAGCACCCTGAAGTCAAAGTAATATGCGTTGAAAAACGCTTGTGCTATCCTTACAATAACATCTCTGTAAAATACACTTCAGATGTTCGACACAATCATCTTATACATTTGTACCATGTTACTTTTATTATGAGAACTGTAACATAAATTGTAGGTTTTTTCTATTCTTTCTAAATGATTTTATTTTTAAAACATTTTTTATTTTGATTGAGGCTGTATTATTTTAAAGCAACTGCGTTTCTATTATAAACCCCTTTTCATAAATTTCCTTTTGGTACATTTCGTCTTCCAACAAAAAACATACTCACTGACAATCAGCCAGCCAATCACACCATGGCAGCAGGCGCACTTTTACTACTTACAGATTCTGTAGCAGATTCGTTGGTCGTGTCTCCAGTGTACCTCAAATCAGTACATTATTTAAGCGCCACCTTTATTTGAACACTACCGCTAACAGAACACCACTATAGGAGTTGAAAATACAGCACGACTCTTTAACTGAACGCCACCTTTATTAGGCCGCCACTTTGACATTCATTATGTTTGATCTTCTTGTACCATAATAAAAAGTGATATGTAAAAAATTGTCTACAAAATGGTACTAATAATGATTCCCTCACATCAATAATTAATTCTTTCATTGTTGTTGTAGTGGTTACCATAGTTTTAGTGATGGTGTATTTGAGAGGATCGATTATCACAATCATCAGAACTACACTGCTTTGAATTCACTAAGATCTAAATTTGACCCAATGTCTTCAGATTCGTCCCTTAGTTGGTTGAAAACCTGACCTGAAGACTTCAAAACATTTAGATGAACAATGAGAATAGTCTTCAGGAACAGCGTGCGACACATTATCAGCCTTTGTTATGGCGTAGCGAAGTCCGTTTTTTAACGCTAAAGCTTTTTGGTTTTTTTCCTTAAAACTTTGATAGCGTCACCATCAAAATTAGTACTGTATTCATCTAATGTTTTACTCAAAGTAGTTCCTTGTTTAATTCGGTCTGATACTTCGACATATATGAAAAACGATTTCACAAAAATGCTGAGAAAGCACAATGCCTGAAGGAAGGTGCAAAATATAGAGGACATAGCATCGCTTCGCTCATAAAAGGGTTAAATTATTTTTTCCAAAATTCTCACAAACTAGTCAAAAATAAACCATCACCCTCTATTTGAACGTCACTTCTAATATGACGCCATTATAAGGGAATGGTTGAAAAATACAGGGCCATGGTGCCATCTCCTGTTGCATTGTTGACAATTTAATGTACACAATGACAAATATCACATAGTGATCAATTAGTAGACAGGATTAAAGAGAGCAGTTAGTATTATTAGTTATTGATTGTACACTGAAATTATACTGGTTGCTGCTCTTTTTATGTCTATGGGTAAATTTACAGCTATCTTCATTTATTTCAACAACATTAGGCGTGATGATATTATTAGAATATGCATTAGTTTGAGTGAAGCATGGCTCTTTGTGAGTTCCATTTATCCCAGTGTAGTAATGATATCCACAATGTCACTATAACATCAGTTCCTGATGTTTGCATGGTCGGATTGGATTTCACAATAGTTATCATTATACCTTTACTCTTTAGAAAACTGGGGAATAACAGTTTCATATTTCAACTACCTGAACCTCTACTTGCCGGAGCGTGTGCTTGACAAAAAGTTAAAATTACTGTTATTAAGAACAGATATTGAAAAGGAGCACGCGTACCAACTTCAACGAGAGATTGAATTGGAGACAGAATTACTAACAACACCAGTGATTTATGCAGGTATCGTCTTCTATGGATGTTGATCAACTATGGATGTAGAAAAGGGTGTTTTTAGTCAGTCCAGAGTTTCTTTCTACTGAAGTGGTCACCAATCAGTGTCTACCAAATGTTCAGGGTATATGTGTGCTTTAATGTCGCATCGGAATGTTTAGTTTCACATAGACATAGCTGCACACCAAACTACATGTACATGCCTCCATTGAATTAGGTGCTTTCAGCTCAATGTGTTTAGTCTAGACGTTGGTGTTATTTCATGTTGTTAGTAAATGTACCATTTCTTTATTGGTGATGGGCTAGTCTGAAGTTCATTAACTTTTTTCAGCAAAGGAAGCAATCAACAATGGAACTGTTCAGGCTGCCGCTATCAAGACGATAGCTGAGGCTGGAAAATCACAACACACAGATACAGCCCATGCTAGTGCATTTCAGTCCATGATGGATAAGTTGAATATTACTCAGATGGACCACGCCTTATCCTTCTTTTACCTTGCAACATTGAATACAATGGATCATTATGGTGGAGTCATCGATTATGCCAAACAAGCTGCCTTTTCACCTTAGTTTTTGTAATAATCTGCTATTCTTCAACCAATACCTCCAGCCAACACGTCTTTCAACTTATTTATATCCTTTTTCCAATCGAATGTGTAATGATATATTTTTTCTAACAAATATAACGCTGTCAAACACTTGCAATTAACTGGTCAAATAGGCCACTTTTTAGCGGATAATGAAAAACAGATTTTGAACATTCGGTAGCCTGCTCTAGTTCTGACCAACATTACTTTAGGTGATATGGCCATAGATATAATAAACCCTATGACTATGGATGTCATTGCTTGGGAAGGTTGACTTGTGAGTTTCTTATACATGCAGTTAACGGCTGTATCCGGAACTCTTAACAGCACCAGTTTCAAGGTTTTACGTATAAATTGGTCATCATTCTAGGCCCCATATGAATGCATTGACAATCACATTAATAGGTATGAAGAGACGACATACATACCTACAACCATACGTGCCTACCTATACCTAAAACGCCATCTCCACGATATGAACTTGTATTGCTAATGGGGTAGTATACCCTGTCTATGCTAATACTTTCGCACAATCATTTTAACTGTTGGTAAATGTAGACATTATTTGTTGCGACCTATACGGAGTCTTTATGATCAGCCTTTCCTAGTCGATGTTTCTCCTTCACCACGATCTGGTTTCAGTTCAAGAATAATACATTATTTCTTCCAGCACATTATCAAGTAATAATATTCAATAGCTAGTATTAACCCGCAATTTATGTGTTATAATAATTCATGAAGACTTCTGTAGAAAGATAAATAGAATGCGTAGCATTGTCTTGCTAGAATGCTAAAATGTGGCATTACCGCTGATCAAATAGACATCAGATTTTTCAGATATATTTTATTCCGTAGACAGCGATGTTTACTAATGAAATTACTAAAAGTTAGCCAAAGAGATCGAATCCCATGTCTTCATCAGAATCGGACTCAGATTCTACTTTAGCTTCTTCCTTTTTCTCCTCGGCCGCCTCTCCTGCAGCAGGAGCTGCAGCGGCACCGCCACCACCACCTGATGGCATGCTTGCCAACTTGCCCATACCTAAAAATGTAAGGTTTAAGCTCTTTTTAGCATGGCAACAATACGTGGTAAAGCAACGATCATATGCAACCAACTAATGCACTATGAAACAAAGATACACCTCAACACTGTATGTCCTTTTCGTCGCTCCCAAATAAGACTATTGATCACTTTGGTACAATAAACATGCAACACATGCACACACGGCTTTACTACTGAGCATTTGATGAATGGCAAAACTAGTTACATAAAGGCCTAACAGCTATACAAACCAGATGTAGTAGCCAATGTTCTGTTGACAAATGGATTAACTAACAAGAGTCAGACAAAATTGTGCTCAAGCTCTGACACCCTGCTGGATTTTTCAGTGCTGTTATTAAAATATTGTCAGAATATTGTAACATGGATCATCAATGATTTGTGTAGCTATTTGCACTGCTACATTTCTCTCAAAGAAAACTGCTAAACAGAAACGACAAAAACAGACAACTTGAATTTAATCATGGAATATTTTTTTACCATATTCAATTCCTGAAAATGCTTCATAGCCAGCTCCAATTTATCTAGTAGTCTTCATGTGTTACCAATGGAGTATTTTTGGCCACATACAGTCATGCCCCAACATACAAGAAAAGTACTAAACAGGTTGCTGTCAAGTCTCTCACACACCATCATTGGTCACTATCCCTGTATCAAAGGTAAGAACTCCATACAGTATGGTACGCCGTAATGTTAAATATTATTGCGGATCATAACCACCAAATACGTATTTTGTTACTTTGTAAGCGTATGTACTGAATTACAGCAACTAAAAACACATTTTCCCATCGTAATATCCTGCTTTACGTGGTTTTTTAAATTATGACAATGAATCGATTTGTATTTAGTTATTTTACATAGGAAATATTGCATGGAGATCCGAGAACATTAAAATGAGAGTTCAGGCCCACAACCCATCAAGCTCGTATGTCAAGGTAAGCCTATAACTAATTGTTTGTGTGAAGCCCTGCTGTTATCATTTGTGAAAGCCAATCTGAGATTTAACTACATTTAGCTTGCATTAGAAAGGAATAAACTTGAATTGATATCGTACTTATTATCTAATTCAGCCAATCACAAATGCATCAGTTCATTTCTACCAAAGTAGGCTGATATGCTCATTTCGAAAGAATGCATTAGCCCTGTGTTGGCTGTACAACAAATGCAATTCATGGGGGTGTACACCTCCAAATCAAGTGACATAATCTAACAAATTCTAACAATAAAATACCAATTATCTGGTTGAACATGTTTGGTTACTAATAAATTTAAAACGATTATAAGTTTTAGAGTGACCACAAGACAACTGTTGTGAAGACAGTTTCAACTCAACTGTATGGTTATTGGGGTGATTTTGAGCTGGATGTGCAGTCAACTAACAAAGTGCTCAATACAACTGACTTGACAAAAGATGTTTGAACTATTTACCTATTTATTGATATTATGTTATTTAATCGAATATTACTAAATAATACATGGTTTGTAACACATATTTAGCAGCATTTCTTCACAAATATAAGAGGCTAGCAAATATAATACGTACTATCTAGTACTTGACTATTACACTTCAATTATATTTGGGAAAGCTTTTAAATCACTCAACTTGTATCACTTTCAAACAGACTGTTGCCATATAAATGCTACGCAGTAGATAAAGCGTAAGTTGTGTTGCTCGCAGCAACTAGCATGCTATCGCTATACCCCGTCTCAACGAATGAAGACATTTATTTATTCAGCAAACATTTTACGTTAAAGTAATATTGAGAAAGCATAATACTATGTTAGAGAGCGAGGTTACATTTAACCACAGCAACACTAAGCGACACAATAAATCGACAGATCTTAATTATAGTTATCAAGGCAACCGACCTTCTTGAATTAGCTGGTCAATATTCTTGCCCTTTAGGTTGTCAATTACTGTGGCAAGTTGCTTAGCATCAGCTTCAATACCAACACTGCTCAGAATGGACTTGATATCTGCAGCTGAGGGCGATTCATTGCCACCCTGCACGGCCAACAAGTATGCAGCAACGTAACGCATACTGCAAGAAATAAAACGGCATTGAAAGGTTGAATGAGACGCCTTACGATACTAGAAACTCATCTTGTAGTTTAATTGTGATTAACATAGTTTGAAATATTATTAAATCTCAATGACTTGTAACTACTAAGCGAGTCGTTAACCGTGAAAACCAATGTTGCTAATAAACCTACAGTAATTACCAAGAGCCTTGCATATAACAGCTAAAAAGAGCATAAAATCAAATTTTGTTTTGGCGAAAGGATCTGTCAAGCTAAGCGAGTCTAAGTATAGTCAAATGTAATGTTTAGCAGGCATTTCAAAAAACTGATAGCATGACCAAGCTAAGTGAGCTGGCCTATGTTCATATAGTAAACTCAATTCAAGTTGTAAATAAAAAGCGAAAAATCATACGTATACCAGTACCACAGTTTACTCTACGAGTATACCCAAGCTAAAGTATTGGAAGCACTTACTTTAAGTCCGATGAAGACACGAAACGTTAGATGCAAACTCTCTATTTAGAAGTTTCGTTCGGAAAGGATAACGAGGGGCGCACGAACTAAAACCTGCGCATAAAAATGTTCATAGCGTAAAATGGTTCTATTTTAAGCTAAAATTTAGTAAAAATATTTTATAGCTATTTTTAACTAAATTTTTTATATTTTTGTAAACACTTTTAAAAAACAATAATCTACTGGTACTCTCTTTTTTATTGCTGTTTTAGAGGCTGTAAACAAAAAGTAAAGTACGGACTATTATTATTTCGTCGACAGTAAAATCTCGCCGATAAAAATAGCTGATCATTCTTCGGAAGCGAGAAGAAGCTATCCGAACAGAAATTGCTAGGTAGGATAACTCATGACTTCCTAAAGCCACACGCATGAAAATTACAGGTGGCCACAGGTGTTTTAGTGGTGCATTTTGAGGTGGCTTTTGGTTAGCAGGCTAAGGGAGGTTGTCTGATATTCGACCTGTTCGCAGGGATTACAACTCCAAACTTGCTGCTGCATTTTGAAGGAAAAATACCACATCCTCTGGGTCCTGACAAATGGAAATGGCTAGTGAGATACAAGCATAGAGTTATCTCCCCCTAGAGGGATAACTACACGAGCGTTTCCAGTGCCAACAAGAAGCGTTTAAGCCATTGAACTTAAAACCCTTTAAACTTAAACTAAAAAAGGGGTTTTAAGTTCAATGGTTTAAGCCATGCCTCTTTTTTGTGCTAGTCAGTCGTAGTGATTGACTAGATCAATAACATCAGCCATGAGAAGGGTTAAACAAGGATCATGAATTTCCAATTAAGATAGTAATTAATGCTCATATTAAAGAAATGATGATTATAGTTTATTACTCTAATATATGCTTATTATTTAAAGCAATTCAATTCCTACCAGGATCACTAAACATATTATGGAAATATTTACTTTTTCATATCCATTTCCACCAATGATATACAGCCCCCCACAGCCCCATACAGCAATGATATACAGCCAATGATATACAGCCCCCTGTATATCATTGTTTCCATAAACATAAATATTTCCATAATTTTAGGGAAATGAATATGGAAATTTTATTTTAGAAATAAGGAAATGTTATTGAAATGGAAATAATATGGAAATGTTATTGAAATGGAAATAATATGGACATGTTATGGAAATGGAAATAATATAGAATTGAAGTAGGGAGATGTTATAGAAATGGAAATGAATTATGGAAATGATATAGAAACACTATTGAAAAGAAGAAGGGAAATATTATGTAAATAGAAATAATATGGAAATGAATTATGGTAATGTTATGGAAATGGAATTAATATGGAAATGAATTATGGAAATTTTATGAAATGGAAATAATATGGAAATAAATTATGGAACTGTTATGGAAATGGAAATAATATAGAAATGAAGTAAGGAAATGTTATGGAAATAGAATTAATATGGAAATAAATTATGGAAATTTTATGAAATGGAAATAATATGGAAATTAATTATGGAAATGTTATGGAAATGGAAATAATATAAAAATGAAGTAAGGAAATGTTATGGAAATGGAATTAATATGGAAATAAATTATGGAAATTTTATGGAAATGGAAATTGTGACATACACGTAATCCCTGATACCTGCATGACTTGCAAAGGCACTGAATAGATAGTGTTAAGTAAATGAGTTAATGCAATCAGTTACTCATAGATAAGATAGATAGTCATACTGGGGTTGTATTACATTAGTGTAATGGGAAGCTAGTCGACTGCCATCAACTGAAAGTATTTACATTGTATGGTGATATAGTGATTCATTGACCCACAGTCCACAAACAGCCCTTGCATGTAATATTAGATTTCAATACATATCAGTCAAATACATAGACTAGCTTGAAGCAAAGACGTCCACTAGTTAGTGGACATTTATTTATCTATTCAGTGCCTTTGCTAGGCATGTAGGTATTGAATTGCTTTAAATAATAAGCATATATTAGAGTAATAAACTATAATCATCATTTCTTTAATATGAGCAATAATTACTATCTTAACTGTGAAAATTCATGATCATTCTCATGGCTGATGTTATCATTCTGTCAATTACTACGATTGACTAGCACACAAAAAGGGGCGTGGCCTAAACGCTCCTTGTTGGCACCGGAAACGCTCGTGTTGTTGAATGCACAATTATCACTCTAGGGGGGAGATTACTCTATGGATACAAGTGTCCTGCTAGGCTGCTAGTCCATTGCGACCACTCAATGGACCAGCAAGACAATTTAGTAGGTTGCCAACCTAGTCACTCATTTACGATGATGCTTGCTGGTGCACTGTGATGCTGATGCAATTTAGGAGATTTCCAACTTATTCATTTATCGGTGATGGTGTTTGCTGATGCTCTGTGACACTGGTACAATGAGGATGGTTTCTAGCTAGTTGATGTGACATTATACAAGGACTGTTAACTAGCAATGGAGTTGCTTTTAACTTACTATGTATTGTTTAAGAGTTGTTTTCTCTTGGTATGTATTTTCTAACAGTAGTGCTTTTGTAGCTGGGTTTTAGCTCACAGCCATTCTAGTTGCATGCTTTATTCAGGTTTTGCGTCAGCCATGTTTGGGTTGACAGTTTAATGTGTGCTCTGGATTAATGTGAATAAATACACTCCATATCGCCACTATCACAGTATCTCAACTCAAACAATAGTCTTACATGGTGTCAGGTGGCTGAACTCATGAGAGGGAGAATGGAAAGTGGTCTTAGAAGACCAGCTCCTCTTTTATTTAAAGGCAACACTGCAGAAAACTGGAGAGTTTTTGAAAATGGATTTGATATATACATTGAGGCTGGCTTCTCAGGGAACACTGAAAGATCTAAAGCAATGATCTTACTGAATCTAGCAGGGTCTGAGGCAATAGAGAACGCCAGATTGTTCACATATTTGCCTGAAAGAACTAATCCACTAACAAAGTATTAAGTAGACACTTTGAAATACAAGTTTAAAGAGTTATGCAATCCAATCACCAATGTGATACTTGAAAGACACAAGTTCAACGCAAGCTCACAAAATTCTAATGAACCATTCAGTCAGTTCTACAGTGATCTGCAAAGTAAAGTAAAGCAGTGTTCTTATGTTGAACTGACGGATGAACTCTTAAGAGACCGCATAGTTGCAGGAATCAATGACAATTCACTGCAAAAGCAATTCTTAAAAACATCAGATCTTACTTTAGCTAGAAGTATCCAGATGTGTCAAATACATGAAGCAGCTGAGAGTGACCTAAATGCTTTTCAGGCTAGCTCAACAAACACTTCAGTGGATGCTTTTTGCACTAAGTCAAAGCCCATGAACATGATGCAACCACTTATGACATCTGCACCAAAATATGAAAGATGTGGACAAAATCATAAGAATGAGGATGCATGTCCAGCCAAAAGTCAAAGGTGCAACAAATGCAACAAGTTCAATCATTTTGCCATCGTATGCAGATCATCAACCAGCAAAGTCAATGAAGTAGAGACAGACAATCAAACAGAGGATGATAGTTTTCTTATCGAAACTGTTTATTATGACAAACGCAAAAGTGCACATGTGAAGGTTGATGCGTGCATATCTGAGAACGAGACCAAAAGTCTATCGCTAAAAATTGACACTGGTGCTAAAGTAAATGTCATATCTGAAGAGACAGCAATGAGGTAATCTGCTCCAAATGACATTAACAAGGCACAAAGCATTCAGTTGGGAGGATTCAGTGGTAGTGAAATTAGGTCAGTAGGGTCTTTAGATCTAGTTTTACTCAAAGGCTGTGAGCATTATACTGTATGTTTTCAAGTAGCTAGCAAATGTCATAAGACTTTGTTAGGCTTTAGTGATAGTGTTAGATTAGGATATGTGTCATTGTCCGAGGATGTTTACGAAGTAGCTGGCAGCAAGATGAATCCAAGTCTACCAAGTAGTATAATAGAACATTACAGTAGTCTGTTAGTCGAGCACACTACCAGTGAAATATACGATTACTGTGGACAAAGACGTTGAACCAGTAATAAGACCAGTTTGGTCTGTGCCAATAGCATTGAAGCCCAAGCTCAAAAAACCTTAGACAAAATGGTGAAATGCAAGATTATTGCACCAGTCACTGAACCTACAGACTGTGTGTCAGCTCTGGTAGTGACAACCAAAAAGAACACTGATGATCTTAGGATATGTATTGATCCTGGAGACTTAAACAGGGCAATCAAATGTCTACACCACCCACTCAAGACAATTGAGCAGATAGCATCACAGATTCCTGAATCAAACTACTTCACTGTAGTAGATGCCTGTGAGGAACTCTACCACATACCACTTGAAGAGAAGTCGTCCTATCTAACCACATTTGGCCCTTCATTTGGCAGGTTCAGATATCTCAAAATGTCCATGGGCATCTGTAGTGCCAGTGAAGTTTATCAGCGAGCCATAGAACAACTTTTGGAAGGCTGCCCATGTCATGTCATCATGGATGATATACTTATAGCAGGCAAAACTGAGTCGGATCATGATGCAAATCTCCACAGAGTACTGAGAAGGCTACAAGAGATTGATCAAAAGCTTTTGGCTCGCAAATGTGTGTATAAGAAGTCTGAAGTGCTGTACATAAGCCATGTTTTCACAGACAAGGGCCTTAGACCAGACCCTGCAAAAGTTAAAGCAATCACAAACATGAAGGCTTCAGGGGAAAAAACAGAGCTTCTTCGATTTCTCGGTATGACTAAGTACCTAGCAAAGTTTATAGCAGGTCCTAGCAAAATTGCAGCTCCTCTGAACCTACTTCTTAAGAAATATGTGAAATGAGTATGAGAAGACTCGCAGAGCAAGGCCTACTAGACTGTCAAAGACAAGATAGCTAACACCACCGCTTTGATGTATTTCGATGTGAAAAAACCAGTGACACTCACATGTGATACTTCAAAGTTGAGAATTGAAGCAGAATGTCTTCAACATGGCAAAGTATTGTGCTTTGCTAGCAGGACGATGACAGACACAGAAACACACTACTCACAGATTGAAAAAGAAATGTTAGCAGTAGTATTTGCCTGCTCCAGGTTTTGTGACAACATTCTGGGAAACCCAAACGTGCTGGTAGAAACTGACCATCAGCTATTGGTCTCCATAGCCAAGAAGCCTTTGAGCGCGGCCCCAGCTCGACTTCAGGGAATGCTGTTAGAGCGTCACAACAGCATCACAGCATTGTTGGCTAACGGCGTCAGCCATACAAAGTGTGTTTGAAGTACAAGAAGGGCAAAGATCTTGTCATTGCTGACACTCTGTCAAGAGCCTATCTATGTGAGGCAAAAGTATCTGAGATGGAGTTTGATGATGCCATGGTTGTATATTCTGTATCTATAGTCGAAACACGAATGGAAGAACTGCAGCGCATATCATCAAGTGATCCTATAATCACCAAACTCATGGAACTGTGCCACACAGGGTGACCAAGGAATGACTCTTCTCTGGCAGCAGAACTCAAATGTTACGTTTCATTCAGAGATGAAAGTGGATCACAGAATGGTGTTTTGTACAGAGGTCAGCGTATCATAGTTTTAGAGAAACTAAGACAGCAGTACATAAGTATTCCGCACCACGGTCACATTGGATTCAAAGGAACCAGGAGATGGGTCAGATACATAATGTACTGGCCCAACATAAACATACCCTAGACATTAAACAGCTTGTTGGAAATTATGACATATGTCAGCAAATATGAAATTACCAGCCTAAAGTGCCTGCGAACAACTACCCTATATCAGCTAGACCATTTGCAGTGGTTGCAACAGATCTCGTCAAGCATGCCAACAAACTTACCTTCTGACCACAGACTCATTCTCAGGCTGGATAGAGGCTGACCTTCTTACAACAACAACGACAAAGATGGTCATTGGAAAGCTCAAAGCTCACTTTGCTCGGTTTGGCATTTCTGTCCAACTTATATCTGACAATGGTTCACAGTTTTTATGCTAAGAGTTCAGGATTTTTACCCAAGCCTGGGATATTCAGCATATAACAAGTTCACCGAAGCATGTAGCATCAAATGGTCTTGCTGAAAGGGGAGTTCAAACTGCTAAGAGATTGATTCAAAAAACAGAAAAAGAGGGTGGAGATATATATCTGGCTTTGTTAAATCTACGAAACACACCAAGACCAGAGTTAGGCTCTCTAGCTCAGCGGAACCCAAATAGACGAACAAGGACACTCGTTCCTGCAGCTGAGTCATTGCTTAGACCTCAGTCTGTAGACGGTGAACAAAATCAGCACAAACTATCAGAATCTTGCTGCAAGACTGCAATGCTAGCACCTCAGCATACCAAACCTCTCAGCTTATTGAAACCAGGAGATTTAGTGCCTGTGGAAGTTAACAAAGGTTATGGAAAGCTAGCTAGAGTCAACTGCTCTAGAACAACAGACTCTTCCTATCAGGTTGAGGATGCACAAGGCAATGCGTACTGCCGAACTAGACAGCACCTTTTAAGGCTACCATCTTCAAAAGAGGTTAATGACAACACTAGCAGTGAAATTCCATCAGACAACCTTACTAACCAGTCGGCAGCAATTATAGATGGTGAGCTTAGTTGACACCCTACTTCACTTTCAACCGCTTCTGCTAAAGGATATTACACGACACATTCTGATCTTACTGTTCGTAATCCTGCTGACAAACCAGATAGCCCCTATATTTATTAATTACTAAACGGGGAGGATGTGACATTATACACGGACTGTTAACTAGCAATGGAGTTGCTTTCAACTTACTATGTATTGTTTAAGAGTTGTTTTCTTTTGGTATGTATTTTCTAACAGTAGTGCTTTTGTAGCTGGGTTTTAGCTCACAGCCATTCTAGTTGCATGCTTTATTCAGGTTTTGCCTCAGCCATGTTTAGGCCGACAGTCTAATGTGTGCTCTAGATTAATGTAAATAAATGCACTCCATAGGTCGCCACTATCACAGTATCTCAACTCAAACAATAATCTCACAGTTGATGCTTGTAGAAAGATCCAGCAAAGGTTGTAGTATGTCTTGTATTGTGTACAAGATAAAATATGCCCATACATGCAAAAGTATTTATATCCTATTGCGGGCTTTAACAAGTTCAACAAGAACGTAAAATGGATGGCTAGTTACATAATGAAAACAGGTCCCACACTCAACACATGATTATATAATGGCTAGTCCTGTTATATACTGAATATAGAATGATTACACATCCAAAAAGGAATAATTAACGATATATGGTTTATTTTTTGTACTAGTCCACATCACTTTTTAATGCTAGTGTAAGTGCATCAGTGTCTTATTAAGTCTTTATTCAAGCGCAGCAACAGACCTGCATTATATATATGTATTGGCATAGATTGTGTAGTTTGTTCTTGTATAACAGAATAGCATGCACTACTCGGGTGATGCAATAACAATGTTTGGAAGTGGACAGTGTTAGCATCGTAGTTACTTGTTGGTTTCATCTGGCGTGACATTTGGACTGCTGATGAGATTTAAACCGCATTTCTGCGGTACAACAGTCTTCTGGTTAATGCTTGGACAATGCTGCCAAAGTGTGCTTATTTGCGGTATTAAGCTGATAATTCGTTTAAACAATTTTTACTTCACCAATAACCTTTCAGGCAGGTGCAAGCCACTTTTTAAGAATTCTGCTATGTTTAATTTAGTATAATTTATATCCTTTCTAAATTTCATGCATGTGTACGTAAATTACAAATGTTGTAAGTTTGTGAGAATTCGTTAGTAGTTGTCGGCTCTTGCTTTAGTCCAGCATCTATCGAAACGTCAAGTACTTCTAGGATTCTTGTTTTCTGACCGGGCCGACTATCCTTAGGCGAATTATCACGTAGACAAGTGGTTAACTTGCCATAATCTGCACCAAGCTGTGAATCAGTCTCATTGATTTACATTTTGAGTTCTTTACTGCGATAATTATTGATAGACAGTTTGATCTATCATTCGATCGACTAGAAAACGATATTTTTACAAGTTTTGGATACTGGTATGGCTGACCGTCTCACTCAGTTACAAGATGCAGTTAACCAGGTATGTCCAACTAAACGACTTGAACTAATCCACTTGCAAAGGCTTCAAACACTCTGGAAATGTAGGCTATGCGGAATGTTTCGAACGGCGATAGTGTTATTACTTAGCAAGGCCACATTTGTTGTTGAAAATATTGTATCGACCTTTTTACGGTATTTTGCTGCTGTAGAATGTTTGCCTAATTGTTGTAGATAATTATTGTGTGTCCCTTCAAATAGACAATTGTAAGAGACTTCCGATATATTTATGTTGCTGCATTCAAAAATTCGATTCTACCTTATCTCAACGTTGGTTTATGATGGTCATGCAATGGGATTGGGGATGTTGTGCCGCTCATTACCTCACATACTTATTAGACTATTATTAAACTGGAATTGTTTTTACTGAATAAAAGTCGTGTTTAGCTCAAGGTTGATAATACTCTCTCTGCTCTGTCCTCTTTATTTTTCCTTTTTCTTATTTTCGTCACTTTCCTTGTTTTCTTTTCATACAGACAGTAAAATGTCATGTTGGTTACCATATAAAGTAGGTTATATCAATGATATACAGCCCCCATGGGGCTGTGTATGGGGGGCTGTATGGGGGGCTGTATATCATTGGTTATATGCAAGCGTAGTCAAACACAATATCTTACAAGTGAAGTAAAATCAGGGCAACCCTGTACCAGGCAAAGCAGGAACTGACATTTGATTCTAGTAGCCGAGACACCTCTGATAAATAATCACATTTTGACACTACCAGTGGAAGAGCTGTTCATACTGACTCTATATATATCACTGCCGATAGCAGACTGTATATATCAATGCAACTCTAACAAGAGCTGATAAATCAAACTATATCACAGCCGATAGCAGACTGTGTATATACCAGTACAACCCTTTGATTCAAGCTGTGTAAGTTACTAAAGAAGATGTGTTGTGCTATACTTAAATAAATTTATTATGGTATCATATTATGTCTCACCATACCAACTCAATTCCGACTGACTCTCAAACGCAAAAACAACTGTTTATATAAGTGAGCAGAAACAAACTCAACGTATGGTGGTTACGAGTAGTTGAAGCTTCCAGATCAAAATGGCAGTTATTTTTTTTAAAGAACAAACGTTATTTACTGGTAAATATGCAAAATAAAAATTTGCCTATATGTTTGTAATACTTTAATTTAGACGGGATTAGAGTTAATAACCAAACAAAAAATCGACGAGTATTCCTTCTTTATTTTCAGAGGATTTTTTACTTTTAATTTTAGGGTAGCGGGTGTCTTATAATTCTTTTAGCAGGCGTATTCTGGTCTGTATTGATTCCAGCAAGTGCCTCTCTGTTAGCCATTGATTCATGTCATAATTTGAATCCTCTGGTTGGGTACACAAGCCCAGATTGATTGGCTAGTATAGTTTTAGCTTGTGCTCCCATCCTCTCCTCGGCCCTTCTCTGTGCCACCAACATCGAATAAGGAGTTGTCCCTTCGCTTTAGAAGTGGAAAGTCTTTTTCATAATTTTACTACACATGTAGGAGCAGCTTTTTATTATGCTTTAATGGTCTTACACACGAAGTAACTGTCTAGATTTGTTTGATTCACCATCTATAAATGTGATAATTGTTTAGCATGCTTAATATTAGCGAATAATGTGTTTAGCTAAGAGAACTTTCCTTTACTACTTTTGGTGAGTTACATGGGGAGTAGGGCCAGAATAAACTAATCGATATACCAAAAATCAATTTAAATTGTAAAATGTGCTTGGTATTTTATATGTTCACTGTGCAGGATTTTACCAAATAATTATGCAAATATCTTATTGTAAAAATATTTTGTTGTAAGAAATAACAACAATAATAATAATAAATCATAATATGTCCTACATACAAATTATGTATGTAGGACTGTGAAAGAGCAAAATATGAAGGAAGGTTTCAAGTCTGAACAAGCCCACTCAAAGGTTTTTGAGTGGGCTTGTCAAGAATGTTGTTCATTTAATTCTATTTGTGATTTTTGTGTTTTAGCCCTTTAGGTTACCACCTTTAACTGATCATGGCCGAGGGACTGCTGTACAGTCTGTTATAATATAACTGATCATGGCCGAGGGACTGCTGTACAGTCTGTTATAATATAACTGATCATGGCTGAGGGACTGCTGTACAGTCTGTTATAATAAAACTGATCATGGCCGAGGGACTGCTGTACAGTCTGTTATAATATAACTGATCATGGCCGAGGGACTGCTGTACAGTCTGTTATAATAAAACTGATCATGGCCGAGGGACTTCTGTACAGTCTGTTATAATATAACTGATCATGGCTGAGGGACTGCTGTACAGTCTGTTATAATATAACTGATCATGGCCGAGGGACTGCTTTACAGTCTGTTATAATATAACTGATCATGGCCGAGGGACTGCTGTACAGTCTGTTATAATATAACTGATCATGGCCGAGGGACTGCTGTACAGTCTGTTATAATAAAACTGATCATGGCCGAGGGACTTCTGTACAGTCTGTTATAATATAACTGATCATGGCTGAGGGACTGCTGTACAGTCTGTTATAATATAACTGATCATGGCCGAGGGACTGCTGTACAGTCTGTTATAATATAACTTATCATGGCCGAGGGACTGCTGTACAGTCTGTTATAATATAACTGATCATGGCCGAGGGACTGCTGTACAGTCTGTTATAATATAACTGATCATGGCCGAGGGACTGCTGTACAGTCTGTTATAATATAACTGATCATGGCCGAGGGACTGCTGTACAGTCTGTTATAATATAACTGATCATGGCCGAGGGACTTCTGTACAGTCTGTTATAATAAAACTGATCATGGCCGAGGGACTGCTGTACAGTCTGTTATAATAAAACTGATCATGGCCGAGGGACTGTTGTACAGTCTGTTATAATATAACTGATCATGGCCGAGGGACTGCTGTACAGTCTGTTATAATAAAACTGATCATGGTCGAGGGACTTCTGTACAGTCTGTTATAATATAACTGATCATGGCTGAGGGAATGCTGTACAGTCTGTTATAATATAACTGATCATGGCCGAGGGACTGCTGTACAGTCTGTTATAATATAACTGATCATGGCCGAGGGACTGCTGTACAGTCTGTTATAATACACCGGTGATGGCTATCTACCAATGTGAAATCTTTGTTGTATTTCAAGTTGTATAAGCTAGTTGGAGAATATACTGTCATAGTATTTTTTGGGGATGTGTGATTGCCACATAAAACACCTAACCTGATAGTCATACTGATCACAAACAACTACTGGATATATGTTTAAATAGAATGAGTTTGTGTTTTGATTTTGTAAGGTTTGAAAGCGAGATGTTCAGGGATCGCGTCTAAAATGGCAACGTAGCACCTTCTACGTAGAGTTGTCATACACTTATTTAACTCTCAGTTTCGGTTCAATATATCCGATTAAACAGTTCTAATTTTAGTTGATGCCTGCTGCCTTAAGGTTAATTTTGTCATTTAGCCTTAGCCAAATGACCTGTTATTTGCTTGGGCAATAGCAGCTCATTCAGCAGGTCATAGCTTTACTGTAAACCACTTTTCTCATTTCCAGACTACTACTTTGAAAGTATTCAAACAATCTACTGGTTTATTCACATGGCGTAAAATCATTGCAAATATAATACTTATTTACATAAGATTGGTAACAAACATGGGCGCAGTCAAAAAATCAACTTCATGTTTCTAGAGGGCGAGAAGTTTGTAAAACTGTTTTGTCACTGATGGTGGAGAGAGCTACATTAGATCAGCCTGGTCTACCTAACATGTCACAACATGTAGTCATTTACTATTTATAAAGATTAAATCTGTTTTTCGTTACAACTTAACAATATTTTGTAATATGTGTTCTTCTCTACAGCCTTGATGTAATGGACTAGTTCTTTAGAAAAATCTTAGCTTTGGAGGTGAGCTGTATACGCACAATAACTGTAGTTGTGTTCTCTTTTTACTCAGATGGCTGAACATTTCACGAATAGCATAGGCTTTCTACAGCAGACGGCTTTACCCAGCTCATTTCAGGAAATGGATAAAGTGTCTGCCTCGCCCACCGCTCCTCAAGAAGGTTCGTTTTCCGTAGGCCTTCTCAGTCGACTCGAAACTTGGTCATTGTTGCCATTTTACTCTATGGAATTTTCTTTTAAGCATTTCTATTTTCTATGATTGCAGTGCTCATAATGCACACCTCAAGTTTTTAATACATGTGTGTTTGTTAGTTTTTCAAATTTTCATTGCTGTTATGCGTTGAGCCTTGACATAGCTACGTATACTTGTAGACTTTGCACTTCTGTTTGCTAAACTGATTTCTCGTACAGCCAAGGATATCGACTACCTGGTTGACCACCTTCCGAATGAGGAGTCATCAATGGAACTACAGGTTGTTAACTAATACATTGATAATTCATTCTTAAAAGCTGCGGTCTAACTGCATGAACTGTTTAATGTTTATGTGCAGCGGTGAGTGTAACACAATGTTTATGTGCAGCGGTGAGGGTAACACAATGTTTCTAGATGTGTAAGCAGCATGGAAGTGTCACTTTTTGCTCAGGTAAAATTTTATGAATTTTCATAATAAACTGGATCAATTAAACCAAATAATCTTGTGGCAAAGTTTCATAGTGAACGAGACTAGCAACATGAACACGATTGATGATAGAAATAATGCTCACTAATGAACTTCCTGTTTAGTTGTTTCATAAAAGGCAGCTATCATAGACAGTAATAGGTATGCTTATGATCAATGGGCGAATGTTTTGGTAAAACTTATTGAATCGAGTGGCGCTTCTGATCTCATCAACTTGTTACCAGTTCACTCAGGTTGGAAAAACTGTTTCTCAGGGATTGAGTTTATCACCATATGGAAGATCGACCTTCACAGATCACCTTTGTTCTCACTAGCTGTTTGTGTGTTTTGATGTTCCTTTAGTAGTATGGAAACCAAATGTTCTGTAGATGAGTGCCTTGCAAAGACTCGAAGTAGAAAACGATCAGGCAGCCCGCAACTTGGAGAAGGTTGTGAAGGCCGGCGAGGAACAGCTCGAGCAGATACAGAAGGCTCTCAGTGACATTGCACAAGCTCAACTCACGCTGCAGGCTCTGGAAAATCAGGAAACTGATGACCAGCCTCCTTCTTGATGCTGACTTAGTTTGAACTGGCAGCAGTTTATCTGTTGCATACGCTAGTACAGGTCTGACAGCACTTATTTCAGGCGCTTGTTATTACTGAAAAAGGAAGATTTAGCAGCGTCTACCGGTTATATGCTACATCATTTGTATCACTGACAGTAGCATTGTATCAACATAAGGAGTTGTCTTCTTTTTACTTGATTATTTCATGACATGCGATGCATGAAAACAACTATTACTATAGATGATGTGATGGATTGCAGTTAAAAAGATTTTGCTGATGATGGAAAGCTTGGGAAGGAATATTATCACAAACTAACTTTTAAATATTTCTTGATCTTCATCTTGATGCATATCTTCATGGATATATTAAAGTTTGTTGCACCATGTGATCTATGCTGTACTTTACCGCTGTGTTATCTCAGTTCAAGAGGAGTTGCTTTGATTTTCACTAATATATGCACTTGATACCAGAAAACCTTTTTCGACTTATGTATCATTCTTGGTTTATCATTTAAAAATTTGAGATCTTCATAGTTGTAGGATTCTGAAAAAATACTGCTTGCTTCAGAAGTATTTTTCTAAACATGTATATTCTGACCAAATTGTATGCTCATTCATGCCACTATGACAATACAGTATCAGTAACCCTGGTGAGCTATAGAAGGACTGATGAGTGTTATAATAGATGCAAATACAGAGCAGCTTGGATGGATTTGTGCCCAGAGTGAGCATTATACTTATAAAGCAGTGTTTGCTCAATCAGTTCATTTCTCACACATCCATCTCGCATCCGATCTCCAACATTTATTATGGCTCTATATGCTCAGCATGATTGTCTCCCTTTCTTATCAGAATCGTTATCCTTTAGAGTTTCTATGCTGAATTGAGTTCAAACATTTCAAATCTCCTGGGGACGGAAGAAGCGCTGTGGTTAGTTGTCGATGTCTTGCTATACAAGAGATGGGCCAATTAACTTTTGCAATTTTTTGATAGTGGAGAGTTATCTCCTCTTGTAGTTTGTGTTAGTTTGAGGCCTCTCTGTTATGATTGATATGAATTTTCAATTAATATTTGAATGTAATACTTTCATAAAATACTTTCATCCAATACTTTCTTGATATATTTTTGTTTTCGTTTTAACATTAAATGAAAAACCATATATATAATAAACCCAAGAATTCTTCAGTTCACTATATCTATGTGAAAAACACTTGAAAATGATTTTTTAATGATTATCAAAGCCAATGAAAAGTTATACATATATATATGATGCAATACATGTTTTAATATGCAATACAGAAGACACCGCAAACAGATAACAATGCTAGCCTACAAACAATGCGGGCCGAGAAATGGCTGGTAACCAAATGTCCGGAGATGCATAAGTAAATTGTTACATGTATGTCAGCTCTACGGAGTAGCATAAGTAAACTACTACATGTATGTCAGCTCTACAGAGTAATATAAGTAAACTGCTACATGTATGTCAGCTCTACAGAGTAACATAAGTAAACTACTGCGTGTATGTCAGCTATACAGAGTAACATAAGTAAACTGCTACAAGTATGTCAGCTCTACAGAGTAACATAAGTAAACTGCTACATGTATGTCAGCTCTACAGAGTAATATAAGTAAACTGCTACATGTATGTCAGCTCTACAGAGTAACATAAGTAAACTACTGCGTGTATGTCAGCTCTACAGAGTAACATAAGTAAACTACTGCGTGTATGTCAGCTCTACAGAGTACCATAAGTAAACTGCTACATGTATGTCAGCTCCACAGAGTAACATAAGTAAACTGCTACATGTATGTCAGCTGTACAGAGTAACATAAGTAAACTGCTACATGTATGTCAGCTGTACAGAGTAACATAAGTAAACTGCTACATGTATGTCAGCTCTACAGAGTAACATAAGTAAACTACTGCGTGTATGTCAGCTATACAGAGTAACATAAGTAAACTGCTACAAGTATGTCAGCTCTACAGAGTAACATAAGTAAACTGCTACATGTATGTCAGCTCTACAGAGTAATATAAGTAAACTGCTACATGTATGTCAGCTCTACAGAGTAACATAAGTAAACTACTGCGTGTATGTCAGCTCTACAGAGTAACATAAGTAAACTACTGCGTGTATGTCAGCTCTACAGAGTACCATAAGTAAACTGCTACATGTATGTCAGCTCCACAGAGTAACATAAGTAAACTGCTACATGTATGTCAGCTGTACAGAGTAACATAAGTAAACTGCTACATGTATGTCAGCTCTACGGAGTAACATAAGTACAATTCTACATGTATGTCAGCTGTACAGAGTAACATAAGTAAACTACTGCGTGTATGTCAGCTATACAGAGTAACATAAGTAAACTGCTACAAGTATGTCAGCTCTACAGAGTAACATAAGTAAACTGCTACATGTATGTCAGCTCTACAGAGTAATATAAGTAAACTGCTACATGTATGTCAGCTCTACAGAGTAACATAAGTAAACTACTGCGTGTATGTCAGCTCTACAGAGTAACATAAGTAAACTACTGCGTGTATGTCAGCTCTACAGAGTACCATAAGTAAACTGCTACATGTATGTCAGCTCCACAGAGTAACATAAGTAAACTGCTACATGTATGTCAGCTGTACAGAGTAACATAAGTAAACTGCTACATGTATGTCAGCTCTACGGAGTAACATAAGTACAATTCTACATGTATGTCAGCTCTACAGAGTAACAAAAAGTGGCTCCTGACTAAATCGCCTCTGATATAGAATTAAAAAACTGTAATGGTTTTATAATGTGTACCAAGAAATGACTATTAACTGAATGGCCTGAGATACAAAATGGTCAATATATTTTACAACCTATACTTACATACCCCCCTACTGTCAATACCTACATCTCAATCACTTAAAATACTGACATCTCAACCACGCTCAATACTTACATCTCAGCCACATTTAGTACTTACCTCTCAACCAGACCCAATACCTACACGTAACATAATTATCTAATAATGGCGTAAAGCAGCATTTCAGAAATATTTGTTTCAAAGATAGTAGACAGTCAGCGAAAGGCAAGCTTATGGTTGAGCTCTATAGTCAACCCTTTGACACTACACAATGTCTGCCTTTTAATGGCCAAACACCAGGAGGGATATGATATTTGTTACAATAGGTAAAGGATTTACTCCTGGGAAAAGAGTTTCTCATATCAGAAAGTCATTGAGAATGACTGACTGGAATTCTCTGTGGGTAGCCTCTGCTTTCTTAATACTGAAGCTCAATGACTTTAGGCATTGCTATTGAAATCCCCAATGGAAAAACTAGTTCTATCTATACAGTTAGTAAATTCAATTTGATTGGTTGAAGGATTGTAGTTGGGTCTACCATATAAGTAGATACATGTATTTGATTTTAGATATTTGGAACCTTTTAGTTTCCTTATTTAGTCCTATGTACAATGCGCAACAGTACGTCTAGTTATTCAAGCTAGCAAACATTCTAACGCAGTCATTATGAATCACTATTTAGTGGTTGGTGTTTAAATTCTTGATTTGCAGGATAAGGGTTACAATGGCTGACGGGCAAACAATACTGATATTTTTATCATGGGGTCTGAAATATCGCCTTATTTGGACATCAATCAATGGCTTATACTAGTCACTACATCATGAAATACACTCTTCAATTTTATTGGGTAGTCATATCTATGCAGACCAGCTGTAAGACTACCTCATACAGTTCCAGCTTGTCGAGTTAATCACTTGGATTTATATTTTAATTACGTCTAACTTCATTCCAAATATCATGGTTACTATAAATACTCTAGAGCACTCGGATTGGGCCTTCATGGTTGACAACGAGGCCATCTACGACATTTGTCAGAGACCTCGACATTGTTTGCCCTAGCTATGCCAATCTCAACCGGCTCATCTCGATGTGATGGTGCAATCAATGTTGATCTGAATGAGTTTCAAACCAACTTGGTTCCTTATCCTCGCATCCACTTTCCTCTTGCAACCTATGCACCAATTATTTCTTCTGAGAAAGCTTTCCATAAACAACTTACCGTTGAAGAAATTACTAACTCCTGCTTTGAACCACAAAGCCAGATGGTCAAATGTGATCCACGACATGGCAAATACATGCCTTGCTGCCTCTATTTCGTGGAGACGTGGTGCCAAAAGATGTAAATGTGGCAATCGCTACTATCAAGACAAAGAGAACCATCCAGTTCAACCGTCAGCTTCCATACAGTAGGATTATATATCGGAAATTTTTTAGGATTGCTAGCTATTGTGAGTAGTTGGAGCTTGTGTATGACGCTTGCATACTTTAACAGTAAAGGAGCATAGTGAACATTAATTAAGAACATGAATTGAACAACTATATAAAAACTAATAACACCTTATCCTATACCTGAAGTAATAACACTCGCATATCTGCATTGTTGGCACATGGAAAACCTCCAAGAGATGATATTGTCTGACAAATAAAGCCTGTATACACAGTATATCTACTGGCTGCGCATACTAAGTTGTTATTATTTCATTTTTGTTGGATCTTCTCTTTTCATTGGCAGCATCGCTGGCTGACCTTTCCATTTACAGTTTCCTGTTACAAAAATTGCTCATCAGCATAAATTACATAATCTTTTCTTATACTGCCAGCAGTGTATATTTTTGAGCTAAAACTCTAAGCGCCTTGACATGACTTGAGTGACTTAAACACTTAGAGTGACATGAGCAAGCTAATAAGGTAGACCTGGGTGGTCAAGTCAAGTGACATGAGCAAGCTAATAAGGTAGACCTGGGTGGTCAAGTCAAGTGACATGAGCAAGCTAATAAGGTAGACCTGGGTGGTCAAGTCAAGTGACATGAGCAAGCTAATAAGGTAGACCTGGGTGGTCAAGTCAAGTGACATGAGCAAGCTAATAAGGTAGATCTGGGTGGTCAAGTCAAGTGACTTGAGCAAGCTAATAAGGTAGACCTGGGTGGTCAATCAATATGAGAGTAGAAAACATCTGTGCATTAAGTTAGACCACTGGCTCCATGGTGATTATCTTACGATCCATGACAAGGGAATAACCTGGTAGCCCGGTTTCTTAGGCTTCTTTGTATTCACCTTTATGGTCTAGTATTACCTTTGAAGATAACCGACATCATAATAATCTTTTTGCATCTAAATAATAAATTATAGATAAAATAGATAACTTGCAGTATATCCTTTGTTCAAAAAGTTTAGAACAGAGCCACTGTAACCTGTTTTAGTACCTGCTCAGAATTGTCAGCAAAATCCTCATATTTATTCCTAAAGGTTTACTGATGCGATGACAGTAATGCTACTACAACCCAGGAACTCAATATGGAGCGATGCAAGTCATAACTAGGTTAATGCTGAGAAATGCTTTTTAACTCAATGCAGTTAGTACTTGTTCGGAACGCATTTCTACTACTTGATATTTCATTAGATCGGTTTATGGTTATTTATCAAATTCAGCCTTGAACTGTGTTTCTCACACAATATTTAAAAGGGCACAATATTGAAAGAATCTCTATAAGAGTGTGGAGTTCAAAGCTTGCATAGTTAATTACACTACTTCTTAGAAGCTCTGCTCCAGTAATATTTCCTTCAAGGAATAAAGTGAAAAGCGAAAGGCGGAACTTCTGTTTTGCAACAAGCATCTTATATGGGATGTCTTAGTGTCTGTTTGTCATTGACTGCCTGTCGATTAGGCAGCTTCAACAGGAATATGACTCATGAAATGAGTTAATCCATTGTGAGATAGATAGCTCTCTAGCAGACATCAATAACTTGTTCTCCCCGCAAGCATTCCGGAGCAAGCTCTTAGACGCTTTTAGATCGACTATATCAATGGATATACATGTATTCTGCAGTGCCATTGGCTGGTCACATAGAAGTAGGCTCGTCTAGAACACGTAGGAAGGAGATATAGAGAACCATTTTTGTCTCTAGATATCTGTCACCTAGCCTACCTTTACACTATCTTAACAGCAACATGTTTATAGTCAGCATCTCTGCTGGCTATAAACATTATCAACGGGGAGGGGGGGTACTTATCAAAAGAGCAAAAAGAGTAAGGCCTTATTAGTGCTATACCGTGGCGCAAAACTGGATGAGCTCGTAAATGTTTCGGGAGAATTGAATAATAGAGACATAGGGCCTACATCTTTTGCAGCAAATCTCACAGCCAAAAACATAGCTATTTAAATGTTGGGCATACTTGGCACGTACTATTTATTTTGTCTTTTTTGATTGATGCAAAAAAATTGTTACTAAATTTACAAATTGTTACTAGCCCAGTCCGAAGTGACCCTATTAATATGAGTTTAATTGCGGCTAATTTTTTCGCCTTCAACTCAACTTGTCCTTTTGGGAATATGACAGTAAAGCATCACATTGAGGGCAATTTGCTCAAAATGGCCTAAGAGCCTCAGCTCACTCTATCCTCTCTCTCGCTAGATCTTATTTAGGTCATCTGTAATGCTTATGCATCAATACCTTATTGACAAATGTATGCTATTAGGATTGTTCAAGACGGCAGCTCGCAAATAGGACAACCAATGAAATTCTTCATAGCAATAGAAGAATTGCCAGGCAACCAATCATGGAAAGAGAAGGTGAAAGGTTAATTCACACCAGCTAGTATAAAAGGCTGAATGAGTCACCGCAGCAGCGCATACCCCATCGTCTCGCTAGCTCCTAAAAAGCTACATTGACTACCTGCAAGCTACTCTAGTTGACTATAACAACCATCTTCTTCACCAATCTCATCATGGTAAGTGGTTCTACACTGACTGCCTGAGTTTTATTTCTGACTGAATTTCCTGGTCTTTTAATAGGAATAGGAGAAAAATGTGGATTCATGAAATATCCATGGGTTACTAATGTCTATATGTATCATCAGATGCGTTACTAATGTCTATATGTATCATCAGATGTGTTACTAATGTCTATATGTATCATCAGATGTGTTACTAATGTCTATATGTATCATCAGATGCGTTACTAATGTCTATATGTATCATCAGATGTGTTACTAATGTCTATATGTATCATCAGATGCGTTACTAATGTCTATATGTATCATCAGATGTGTTACTAATGTCTATATGTATCATCAGATGCGTTACTAATGTCTATATGTATCATCAGATGTGTTACTAATGTCTATGTGTATCATCAGATGCGTTACTAATGTCTATATGTATCATCAGATGTGTTACTAATGTCTATATGTATCATCAGATGCGTTACTAATGTCTATATGTATCATCAGATGTGTTACTAATGTCTATGTGTATCATCAGATGCGTTACTAATGTCTATATGTATCATCAGATGTGTTACTAATGTCTATATGTATCATCAGATGAGGGTCTGGTCGTGAAATCTGTTGAAGTAGCTACATGTATTTACTAAAAAATTTTACTTTTATTTTTTAAGCAGTCTGTATAAAACATTGTGTATCGTTGAAAAGAATGTCGTCTTGGTTAGAAAATTTATAATGTAATGAAACTGATCTTTTCAGGATTTCTATGTCAGAAATTAGTAACACAACCTCTTGGCCAGGTCTGCATGCATTGCCATTCATTGAGCTTTCAGTCACAGCACCTTAATTCATTTTGAGACTGGTTGGATGATTTCGATGTCAAATCTATGAAAAACATAAATACTATATTGAGGGCTACGAGGTAGAGGCTACAGTTCTAATAAACGTTTCGTACTGTTAAAACTTGCAGTTACAAAAAATGAATTCTTTTTTGGCTCCATAATGACGGCGGTTCAATTTGTACTAAAATAACATAATAGCTATTTATTGTCAAATGTATCCTTTGCTCTTACAGTATGTAGTTGAAGTACTAATATTATTTGATGATATTGCTACCCTTCGCTGGCTAGTTATGTCACTAGACATTCCTATTTAGTCGGTTAACACTGTTAGCACTGCTAACAGTGTTAACACTGCTGCTCAACTGTTAACACAGTTGGGCAGAAGTCGACCTTTTTTAGGCAAACCACAAAGGTTTCTATTTCCCTTTTGAAAACTAAAACTGGCAGCTCAGTCTCTCAATCAGGGCATGCGCTGACTCACTTTTCATTAGCTTCCTTGATGGGACACTTGTGACATTTGCTGTCATTGGTATCCTCAACCTGAGATGAGAATGTAAATCACCCGTCAAATAACAATAAAGCACAAATTGTCATTCAGTCTTCAAACAAATGTAAAACTATCAGCGGTGTGATATTTATCTCAACAATGCTCGAATAAATAGGCAGACAATTGCTCCGCATAAAAGAGCTGCCATGGCGACCGACCGTATCTTCTCATATAACTATGGTGATTGATTCATCCAGCTGACCTACTTAAGAACAAGCTACCTACACTTAGCATCAGCTGTCCCTAAGGCGAGTCTCTCGAGGAAGTGCGCATATACAATTACCCCTGGCTGGAGCGCAGAACCTCTCTAGGCAGTAATTTATACAGCTGGCGTTCTCTAATTAACTTAGAGGGTCGCGCCAGACAGTAAATGGCACAAAGGGTTAGTCATGTTAATGAGGGCTGGCACTTGACTGACTACTAATTGCTCAACTCTACAGCAATTGTCCTCTCTTCGTTTATTGAGCTGCATCCACTTAACTTATTATCAGATAATTGGGTTTATGTGCAGCAATAATTTCTAAAAACTAATTTTATTGAGAGACCAATTTATGTTTGTGTGATCATATAGCTAATTGTAGTAGATGCACGTGTGATGACACGTGATGGTTAGTTTCTAGGTTTGGTTGGTAGTTGGAGTGTTGGCATCATGAACCTTTCTGTAATATGTCTGCGTACAAAACAACCCCTACATGTAGCTGTAAACTATCCATGGCATTGCTAGCACTGGTTTGTAGACTAGTGGACAAACTGGATATTCAAAACAGGTTTGTTTTTCCGTAGTGTTCCGCTCTCCAGTATGCTGTTATTTTCCCTCTTCTCGATCCAGCCAATTCAATCCTTTTTCTGCTCTTTCGTTAATATTAACTGAGTTAATGTTGATTTTTGCTGTCATTCCCTAGCGATGGTGGGTGTGCCAACTGGAAGCTATTTACAATTACAAAAGGGCAAAACAGATTTCTGAACATTTTTCATGTGTGCATGTAATCACACAGCGCAACCGTCTTTTGTCAGCTTTGGTCCCTGCGTCATCAACTCTTGTGTTGCTAAGCTATGGCTGAATGTGTTTGCTTGCGCTTTGGCTATGACGACATGTGTTACAATCATACAGTCAGACGATAAACATTCGTCACAGATTTAGTGGTCGCTCTTGTATATTTCAGCGAGAATGTATAAGCATCCATGTTGGCCAAGCTGGTGTCCAGATGGGCAATGCGTGCTGGGAGCTCTACTGTCTTGAGCACGGTATTCAGCCTGATGGTCAGATGCCTTCTGACGATTCTGTTGGCAAGTGCGACGACTCTTTCAACACCTTCTTCAGCGAAACTGGAGCTGGGAAACATGTACCTCGAGCAGTTTTTGTTGACCTTGAACCAACAGTTGTCGGTGCGTACTAGTCAATAAAACTTGACAAGTGTTTCTAGTACAACAGATACCATCGATAATCAAGTTAGTACTTTACTAGTACTTGTATGGCACAAGTCTGCTATCACAGTGCTTGTGCTATTCCACAAAAGTGAATGTATATGGTGGTGGTTTTCTTAATAAATGTACCTACACTTCTTGCTAATAAATTAATGGTAGTTAAATTAATTGCTCAGCGCATGTCAGACACCCATGTATATGCGTTTGTTACAGATGAGATTCGAACTGGTGCCTATCGCCAACTCTTCCATCCCGAACAGATGATAACTGGAAAAGAGGACGCTGCCAACAACTATGCGAGAGGTCACTACACAGTCGGCAAAGAGCAGGTGGATAATGTTATAGACAGGATCCGGCGATTATCTGACATGTGCAATGGTCTTCAGGGATTCCTTATATTTCATTCTTTTGGTAAGGAGCGCTATAGACTGTGTTGATCGTTTGCTGTCTATGTAACTTCCGATGCCGCTATTACTATTAATAGATGAAAAATCTACTTCTATGTTGTATGTTTAAATCTTAATTGTTACCAAGTTATGCATGGATTTGCTCGACAAATTAAACTTCATATACAAATGAAGCATGATATTTTCAGGCGGTGGCACCGGTTCTGGTTTTACATCTTTACTGATGGAACGACTCAGTGTAGACTATGGGAAAAAAGCCAAGCTTGAGTTCTCAGTCTATCCAGCACCCCAGATATCTACAGCCGTCGTCGAGCCGTACAACTCTATCCTAACAACCCATACAACTCTGGAGCACTCCGATTGCGCCTTCATGGTCGACAATGAGGCCATATACGACATTTGTCAGAGAAACCTCGACATTGCTCGTCCTAGCTATGCCAATCTCAACCGGCTCATCTCCCAGGTCGTGTCATCAATAACCGCATCTTTGCGGTTTGATGGTGCACTCAATGTTGATTTGAATGAGTTTCAAACCAACTTGGTTCCTTATCCTCGCATCCACTTTCCTCTCGCAACCTATGCACCAATTATTTCTTCTGAGAAAGCTTTCCATGAACAACTTACTGTTGGAGAGATTACTAACTCCTGCTTTGAACCACAAAGCCAGATGGTCAAATGTGATCCACGACATGGCAAATACATGGCTTGCTGCCTGCTATTTCGTGGAGACGTTGTGCCAAAAGATGTGAATGCGGCAATCGCTACTATCAAGACAAAGAGAACCATCCAGTTTGTAGACTGGTGTCCAACTGGCTTCAAGGTAGGCATCAACTACCAGCCTCCAACTATTGTTCCAGGAGGTGACCTTGCTAAAGTACAAAGAGCGGTATGTATGCTGAGCAACACGACAGCAATAGCTGAGGCGTGGGCCCGTCTCGATCATAAATTTGATCTGATGTACGCCAAACGCGCCTTCGTTCACTGGTATGTGGGAGAGGGCATGGAAGAAGGTGAGTTCTCAGAGGCTCGAGAAGATATGGCGGCTTTAGAGAAGGATTATGAGGAGGTTGGAGTCGACTCCGCTGACTATGATGAAGAGGGTGAAGATGATGAATATTGAGCATGATTACAAGCAGTGAAGGATGACTGACAGTTCAGATCTTCTTTGTTGTACTAGTACTTGTTGTTATTAGTAATTGTGTAACTGGCTAAATAAAACTGATCAACTTGCTTCAAGTAAGAAGTGAGTTAATTCATGTAACTGTCTTTTTATTTGCAAAAAACATGCAATGATGCGTTGAAAACTTACCAATATAAAGAATAGTTACTAAGCTTCGATGGTAACCTAGCAACACTTCTGCTAATCCAATATGCTAGACTTCCCTATATTTGTAGATACAAAATTTATGCATTCAGTGAATTTCTATCATTGTATAAACTTCCATAAGCAATTCTTGCTAAACAATGCTTCAATGATGTGAAATAACTTTTGGTACGGGAGTTTTGCCCTCCTACTTGCAGCTATTAAGTGATGTAAAATTACATACTCAGAAGTCAAAAAGCTACAAATGTCTTCGAAGCATAGCTACTCCTTATTTCAAGAAATGCTCAAAAAGTTCCATTTTGAACAGCAAAGTATTATGACTTGTCCACAGAATAAAGTTTGTTACGGACCACTGAAGCTCTGTGTAACATCTACTCATTCCAAAAGTACATGTATGAGAGTTTATGCAAGTTGTACACCTAATCTGAAGCTCATTTATTTGTATAATACTAGCAGCTCTGATTCTATTAATGAAATAAAGAAGCAACATAGAGCCAAATAACTAAAACTGCAACTAAATAAAAGAATATTCGTATGCTACGAAATTCTAGTTTAGTAAGAGTTGTCCTCACATTCCTTGCACACCTGAAGCTAGACAAAGTAATACATGTAATTCATGTACATGGATATGAAAAACTATTGAAAGCAAATGTGGCCAATTAAAAAGCAATGATGTCGAAATAAAAAAATTATGCTATTGCCTAAAAGAAATTGCTCCTCAGGCTGTGAACCTAAATAGGATGGTAACACAACTTCAACTGACACAACAGCTGTGACAGTTGAAGGTTACTCATATTGATATGCATAATACGAGTAACTGAGATGAAAGTTTTAAAAGTTTTGAGCAAATACGTTTATGATGGTAACTTTCAGCTTGCAGGAGACCCTAAAGTATAAGTACAGAATGCTGACTTACGAATATAATACCATAGGTTTTATTCCTGCTTATAATTATGTAACCAATTTTAAGAAAGACCTGATCTGATTAATGGCACAAAACAAAGGAAGGGAGTTGAGACAGAGAGTTTTGAACAAATTTATCTAATCGAGTTCTGTGGTAAAGAAGAGCGTCGAGCATGATAGCGAAGTCCACCGAGACAATAATTATAAAGCCTGCAATTTACCTGTAAGATTTAAGGCTAAAAGCTCCTAAAATATAAAAGCGGTTCTAAAAGATTAACATAATATTAAAAAAAACAATTGTAATGTTGACTTTGCCAACTGCAGTTGTCCAGTATGTAAATATATACAAGTTATGTTTGAATTGTGAGGTCATTATCTCCTAGTTTTCAAAATATCAACGAATGACCAATATTAAGCCAATGCGAAATTGACCCGAATGAGAAAATACTATTACAGATAATTTGCACAAAAATTTTTAATTTTGACATTTCTGTCTTGAACATGAAATTAAAACGTTTCTCGACCTTGTAGTTTATTCTTAATAGAATTCTAATGAACAGAGCTTAGATAATATACAGGGCCATTTTGTCTCGTTCAAAATTTATGAGATTTAGCAAATTGAGCATCAAGGTTATATGGCTACTTTTACACGTTTATCTTACTACACCAGCTCTTCTTAGGCTAAAAAGCTCATAAAGCTAAGAACTAAAGCTATAGAGCTGAGCAGTTTATATTTGTCTATTAATAGTTAGTGTTATACTTTTGTTTACATTATAATTCTATTTCCAATGCAATTTAGTTTACATTTATGTTAAAATTTTCCTCAGTTCACAACTTAAGTTTTATCAAAAATCGGAGGTCTAAGCGCTTAGCTCAAAATCTTAGATGGCTTCAGCAGTTCTTTTTGTTTTCACACCTTATGGACAGGTACCAGTTGACTACCCAGCATTGCTCGGGTGATAAAAAAGTATTTGTTCATAAATTTATTTGTTTTAACATATAACAACATTTACCATTTTAATTTTCAAACTTCATATCATGGGAAAAGTGTTTTGCGTAGTTGAAATAAATTAGGGGAGAAAATAAAAACAAATGCAAATGTTTTCAAACTTTGTCAAACGACTGTACCTTTCAAACTTCATATCGTGAGGAAAATGTTTTGTGCAGGTCAAATAAATTAAGAAACAAAATAAAACAACTATAAAAGTGTTTATATATAAATGTGAAATTATTGGTAAATAATAGCTAAATTAAGTCTGTTTTGCTATGATTACAATAAAAGATGATTCGGTAATGATACAATTAATACGAACTGAGAAAACAAAATAAAAACCTTGAATATGTTGAATTAATAATAACAATTCTTGCATAGAGGTGTGTGTGTTTATAAAAAAAGGTTACTGTTCCACCAAAAGCTATCCATCCAAATTTTGAATATTTGGATATGAGATGATACTGGTACCAGATGATACGGTACCAGATGATACTGGTACCTCTCGATACTGGTACAAATGTAAAAATGAGATATCATGCTATCTTTGTCTGACCAAACTGAGAGAGGATGTCGCAACTCTTCCTACGGAGATATCACAATTGTTTGTGTGAAAAAAATTGGCCTTGTCCGCAATATAGACCGTTTCATAGAGTTAATAAAATTCATAGTTTCAAATAATAGTACAGTCAGCGTGTGCATATGCTATATGGTACATGATATTCTTTTTGATCAATACGCCTTGTATAGCTCAGTGGTAGAGTGCGTGGAGTAAAAGCTTGCGGTAGCAATCGTCGTGGGATAAAATCCATCAGGATGCGGAACTTTAATTCCTAGATTTTAATAACTATAGCTGGACATACACGGACAAACATACAGATATTAAAACTTTGAGAAATAATATACAATTTATAGAAGGTACACAGCTTGCTACATTTCATGTAATTATAAAGTTTGAAGCCACAACCGAAAACATAATTATGATGAGTAAGTTGAGAAAGTTGTAAATGGAATTTGCTTTCAAATTATCAGATTCAAAAATACTAACAAAAATCAAAGACTTTTAAAATTTATGCTTCTAACTCGATAAAAGCAAAAGCTACTAGCTTGTGTCCAGCTGTTTGTAACAGATTAGTGGCATAAATAACTAAGGCTAGGCCTAATAAGTTTTTAAATTTTGCTAAACCTGTAAGCAAAATCCTAATTTCTATAAATATTGCAGCAAAAAAATGATAGTTGGAGTTGCACAGCTTATTATGCTATCAAGAAGTGCCATTTATACACTTGACAGCTTGATGGGATATAACAGCTTGACGAGATTCGACTCTAAACTAGGTTATTATTGAGAAATTTAGAAGTTTTCTTTCCTCGTAACTGTTATTTCTCACGACAGTCATGAACAGTCACATGACGACCACGTGGTCAGTATTTTGTTTCCGGCTCTCTGCAAGCTGTAAATCTATTTCATTCATTTTGCGTTGAATTTTGCTGCGACGCTAGAAAATTTTTATTTTGAGTAAAATAGTGCGTAAAGCATGCATTCGTTATTTTGGTGCTTGTTTAAGGATTTAAATTACTAATATGTTTGATTGTTGCAGAACTTCCTTTTTACACCTTTTACTTTAGATTGTGGATTGCCACAATGTGGCCATCCATGTGCCACAATGTGGAAGAAGCATATATTTTGAACACTGGCCAATATTAAATAAAATTATAACCGAGTAGGAAAAATTTAAGTGCACATTTTTGCAACAAATAAAACTATGATTAAAATTAGATAAATGGGCGTGGAACAAAATAACAACATTTGAATCACATTATTAAACTGAAAAACTTAGTGCAGTCTAAATTAATTCATGGCCATTCGTTGTTTTTTGCAGCAAACATGTTAGCATCGTACATATACATTGCACTTACTAGTTTGCTATGCTATATTGAGCAGAATTTTCATATAGCTCACTTCAATTTACCGTAGTCAGCAGAAAAGCGTTCATCTTTTACAAATGCTTCTACATTGCTATTATTCAACTTCGACGTTTTATACAGGTAGAAAACATTTAGGCTGTTCTTTTTGTAGTTTAATTTCAGATTTAATTTTGCGACTGTGTACCAATTGTAGATTTAATTAGATTTTGTCCTAGCAGGGCCAAAATGAAATACCTGTATACGTGCTAGGGTCAAACATGACATTGTGAAAGTTATCCTTGTGTTCATGCAGAAAGAGTGTGTTTTAGTGATTAGTTAGGTTATGCATGTGAGTAAGTTTTTTGTAGAGGATTTTAATGAAAACCTGCGCACACATGATGAATCTATGTTGTAACAACACATATATTTGGCAGAAGCAATATACATAGCATTGTATATTGCTTCTGCCAAAATCAATCAAGATTCTGTTTCAAAAGTGCTGCAAATGCTGGTTACTCGAAAACGAGTGCCTTCTCAAAGTAGGATACCGAAAAGAGGACAGCAACTACAATCTTTATAATTGTGCGTTAATTTAAATATTTAGCAGATCATGTATTTTGCCAGCTTTACGTGTTTGTATTCAGTCTCTGAAATTATAGACATGCTAATCTCGTTTTCACTTGATCGGAGCGTTTTAACTGCGATTTGGTTGTGTCAATTTCAATCTTAAAACAGTCTGATATGTAAGTCAGGCAGTCACATACCCTTAAACATCAGAAACAATCGCAAATGATAGAATTACTTTCACTAGAATTATTAGTTTCTGGTAAAATCGACTAAAATTTTGTGCATGTTCATGTTGAGCTATACATAGCTAGCCGACTCATCCATCACTATATGAATGTTTAGATTTGACTTTTTATAGCCATTGATGTTCAGCTTTTTGTATAAATGCATTATATTTGCAATGCCATTCTTATATCTTGCAGCTTACTCTGCCAACTCCTTCAGTGACGAGCCATGTCAAGCATAGGACCCACTCGAAGTGGAAAAAAGGACAGAAGCTATGATATTGAGCGTGTACCATTCTATGGCATGCGAGTTCCAGCAAATATAGCAGCCATAAAAAAGCTTGCCCCCAAGTTGGAGCGAGCGACATTTCAGAAGTTGTTGAGACTTGCGCTGTTGTCAATCGAGGGAAAGGCCGTCCAGCCTGAAATGTTTAACAATCTAGTTTCTCCTACAAACTCTCTCGAAATGATTCATGTTGCTTATGCCGGTGTCTTAAAGATAATACAGGCTGCCTTTCGCTGCAGCAGTACATCATTGCCAGTTGAAAATTTTTCTGCGGATTTAAAAGGGTTAAATCTAAGTGCTGAAATGATCTCCGACCTTTCTAGCGCTGTCTATGGATCCCGAAGGAGTGTCCTAGAGACTGCAACGGTTAAGAATGTTCCAAAGCATGTTTCAATTGTTGACTTCAAATGGAAAATAAATGTCTCGATATCTACTACATCTCTCAATCGTGTTCTGGAACCTTCTGTCTCAACGAGAATGACACTAAGCAATGGTGAAGTGAAATGCTTTGAGATGTCAGTAGCCAAATTTCAGGAGCTGAGATACAATGTGGCCAGTGTTATGAAGGAAATGGAGGACTTGGAAAGGCGTAATATACTTAAGATAGAAGATTGACATCCTCAACAGAGTTTCATGTATTTTTTATTTACATGTAAAGGTGTATTAGTTTTACATACAATATATACATACGTATCCAAAAGGATCAAGACGAATATAGCTATAAAACTTAATGCCCTATATACAAACCATTGACTAAAATATAATTGGTAGAGCAATATTAACAACCACTTTCTGTCAATTTGGGTGGCCTGTCATTAGACTTGAGTTCTTGTAAAAAGAGTGCTACTCCTAGCACATGCACTCGCCATACCTAGCACATATGCACTCGGTCTTTCCAGTGCTACATATAGTACATAGCATTTGGTCTTTAGATAGAGTGCTACACCTAGTACATAGCATTTGGTCTATAGATAAAGTGCTACACCTAGTGCAGCATTTGGTCTATAGATAGAGTGCTACACCTAGTGCATAGCATTTGGTCTATAGATAGAGTGCTACACCTAGTACATAGCATTTGGTCTATAGATAGAGTGCTACACATAGTACATAGCATTTGGTCTATAGATAGTGCTACACCTAGTACATAGCATTTGATATATAGATAGAGTGTTACAAATAATACATAGCATTATTGCTATAGATAGTGCTACACATAGCGCATACTTGCTCTATAATAGCTAGAACTATATTGAGCTATTATAACCAAAGGAAGGTACTTCTGTACTCTAGTCATATTTAATAGTTCTGGTAGATGTCATTATGAAGATCCTATGATAAAATTTGGCGGCGCACGAACTTGTACTAAACTATTTCACATATAGAATCTATCGGTAAAAAGCAACTTATGCCCAATGTTACACAAAAGACAGCCAGTCTACCCGGAGCCAGCTTGGTCACCAGAGTCGGGTTTCTCCCGAGCCAATAAGATCGTGTGCTGACCTCCCGAAGAGACTGTCAACACTTCCTTGTTAGCTAATTGCTTGCCTACCATTGGCTGCGGTTCAAACTGGTCCTCTTCCTCACCATTACTGAGTTGTTTGCAGGTACCCATACCCCAGCCGTATGCCTGTAAGATATCCTTTATATTGTATAAAATAGCCATATGTTTCTCATAGGTTCGTAAGAGATTAATTTGTATTTAATTATTCTATATAGGAAAATCTGATTTGAGATACGAGTGAATTGACAAACGAGCTAGGTCCCAGTCTCAAGGTATTGCTGTAGTAACATCAGGGGTAAAGCTTTGCAATACCTAATGTTTTTATAGTGATATTAGTCAGAGTCATACAATCTTATTAAATCTTCAAAAATTGGATTCCCAGTTGCGAGCTCAGACCAGTTAATTATTGCAGTACCAGCTATGAGTAAGCATTAATGCATATCATCACTACCTTGCCACTGGTTCCCAGAGCAAAGGAAACAGAAGAGCTAGCCTCCACACTAGAGCATTTCTCCGTGAGTGAGGCTACCTTTGTTAGTTCAGTGACATCATTAGTAGAAGATTCTCCTAAACCGAGCTGTCCGTAAGTTCCTCGGCCCATGGAGTAAACTTCACCTGATAAAATTAGTGAATGATTCTATGTTATAAAAGGCTTTAGTAAAAACTGAAAAATTGCCTAGTACTTTGCTAGGACATTTTAAAAGAATTGCTTTTGAAAATTACATGTTAAGATATGAAACTAAAATTTGGTAGCATACTAAAGAACAACAAATACACGACTCGATCCTATTTTGAAATCATCAACAATGCTTATGACTATTGATATTCCAGTTTCGACTCAATCTTTGTGTTCAAACGAGCTAAAAATCATAAAAACTATCCATATCAATAATGTGTATCCTGGCATTCTGATAATCTAGGCAGCCACCTTGGACAGGTTATCTAAATATGCTGATCTTGAAATTTATTTGCTTAGAATGAGCAAATCAAACCAAACATATACTTTGATGAAGCCAACCTATTGTGATAAAAAACGCACACAAAATTATAGTGTGTAATTATAATAGTGCGAGTAATGTAATCATTCAAACAATTGTAACCCTTTGTTGGATTAGACTCACCATCCTTGCTGAGGGCGATTGTGTGATGCTGGCCTCCTGCGATGCACTGCCATTTCTTGTCTGCTGGCAGCTCGCTGACTAGGGTTGGTACATACTTGTTCTCCATATCTCCCGTGCCAAGCTGGTAGTAGTTGTTCAGACCCCATGCATAAATATCTCCATTCGTTGACTTAGCAAAAGAAACGTATGTACCAGCCCAGATATCATCAAACCTAAATAAATATTGTTTAGCTTATTTCTTTGTTACGATACGGACACCCGCAGCAACCCATGAGCAACTTTTCACCCTCTTTCTAGTTGTGTATTATCTGAAATGGTGTCTCAGTGCATCAAAAAGATGTCAAGGGAAACATAACTATCACTGGTAATACTGACATGACAAGGGAAACATAACTATCACTGGTAATACTGACATGTCAAGGGAAACATAACTATCACTGGTAATACTGACATGTAAAGGGAAACATAACTATCACTGGTAATACTGACATGTCAAGGGAAACATAACTATCACTGGTAATACTGACATGACAAGGGAAACATAACTATCACTGGTAATACTGACATGTCAAGGGAAACATAACTATCACTGGTAATACTGACATGACAAGGGAAACAACTATCACTGGTAATACTGACATGTCAAGGGAAACATAACTATCACTGGCAATACTGACATGTCAAGGGAAACATAACTATCACTGGTAATACTGACATGTCAAGGGAAACATAACTATCACTGGCAATACTGACATGTCAAGGGAAACATAACTATCACTGGTAATACTGACATGTCAAGGGAAACATAACTATCACTGGCAATACTGACATGTCAAGGGAAACATAACTATCACTGGCAATACTGACATGTCAAGGGAAACATAACTATCACTGGCAATACTGACATGTCAAGGGAAACATAACTATCACTGGTAATACTGACATGTCAAGGGAAACATAACTATCACTGGCAATACTGACATGTCAAGGGAAACATAACTATCACTGGCAATACTGACATGTCAAGGGAAACATAACTATCACTGGCAATACTGACATGTCAAGGGAAACATAACTATCACTGGTAATACTGACATGACAAGGGAAACATAACTATCACTGGTAATACTGACATGTCAAGGGAAACATAACTATCACTGGTAATACTGACATGTCAAGGGAAACATAACTATCACTGGCAATACTGACATGTCAAGGGAAACATAACTATCACTGGCAATACTGACATGTCAAGGGAAACATAACTATCACTGGCAATACTGACATGTCAAGGGAAACATAACTATCACTGGCAATACTGACATACACAAAACGCAAAGCTGCATTTTTTTCAACTTAATGTTTATTTTTTATGCTCAATTAACCTAAATAAAACACATGGATAATCAATCCAAGCAAGTACTCGAGCGAGTTCAGCCACTTTATTTTTAACATATGAATAATAAAAGAGGAAATGCTGTTGAGCCAATGATGAACAACTGTGCATACATCTACAGATACAAACTGCTGTTAAGCCTGTTACCTCTGAAATAACTGTATAATAAGACCATAGCAAATTCTGCATCCAGCATGCAAATAGAGTCAACCTCCAAATAAGCTGATGGTCAGCTAAACACCGTAAAAGATTCGGGTTGACAGTAAACTGCCATCAAAGATATTCTCATTCACTTGCCGGAAGCTTTGACCAACTGTCATGAGATGAGTTCAGCATCTCGCTCATCATCGATGGTAATTTTGCATAATGCCTACTGCAATATCTCAAGGTCATGTCTTTTGTAATTTAGAAAATGTATAAAAGTAAAATATTGCAAAGTTCAATTAATTAGAAGACTTCCATAATTTCAAAAAGCTATCAAGTGTTTGATGTTACATTTTTAATAAAATAAGCAGCGTGTATTCTATAAAACCACTTCACTATACAATAAATTCTGTTTACTGTAATGTAGATAATCAGCACTGAGGTTCGCTATCTATGGAATATGAGATACTCAGCTTTTCCACTGCTCAAATTATGCTGAATTTAGCATACCAGCCAACACATGCCTTAGATTCCATGGTTAGGCTAAAATGTGTCCATTAGAAAACTTATCATTTAATTTTAAGTTTTCCGCACAAAACCGTTAAAAAGCTACCCGTTTGTAGAAGCATATTTTTAACAGTTCCGAAATGGTTCATCAGCGACCCAGACCGTGGTACCAGAACAGTTAAATTAAAAGGTTTATAGAAAGACTTTGTTAGTCAATGAGGCGCGTAGACAACAAACAAGGGCTAGTACATAGAAAATAAAGTTACCTTGATTACTTTAGCCGAACCAAAAAGCCATAACAGCCAAATAAATCTGATTACTGGAGCTGCACTTACTTTGGTTTCCTATTGGTCCTCGTTCCTTGAAAGTGAACTTGCTGCAGTTTGAGCAAGTGGTGAAGGCCCTTTCTTCCTCCGCGTGTAGCAAAACACTCAGCTATTCGGCCAAGTTGCCCCTGCTCTGCACAACCTTTAAAATAGACGACATTATTGTCTTGCATCATGACAGACTTTCTTGAATTGATCACAAAAATTAGGTCTTTTGTACACGCATGTCATATAATTTATCCATTAAGGAGTTGCATACCCCTGAATGTTGTAAACAAATCACGAATTAAGGTAATATGATGGTACGGTTTTTCTGGCCAAACAGCGGTTTTTGATCTCTTCATTTGTAAAAAGAATTCTAGAGCAGATAATGTCCTATAAGCATATAATTCATAAAGATACTAGGAATCTGACATCTTGTCCCCTTGTTTTAACAGGGAGCAATATAATTGTGGCTGCAGATATTTTAAGTGTCACGCAGCCAATTGGGGCTGAGCAAAACAATTTTGCCAAATTATAAAAATTGCCAATTTTTAATAAAACAAACAGTTATAACCAGAAGGAATGTAAGGCTTGTCAATGATGCTCAAATGTATATAACATAGAGAAGAGGTGTATATACTCTGTATGAAAAACGTACCTGCTGAAAAGACAAAACCATCTTCGCTCAAGGCAAGAATGTGGTCACTTCCTGACACTATTTTTATTATAACCTTGGGACAAGGTAAATGCACTGCCCTTGTCTCTGGTCCTTTATCAGTCAGTCCTATAGACCCATTAGCATCTCTGAAGGTCCCACACGCATAGACCTGTCCATCATTGGTCAGCATGGCCTGGGGGATATATATATGGATAATCACCAGATGGACGTATGATGAACTTGCCAATTATCAATTTATTTCAAACTATTGATGACTCGATAAGCTCAACTATTATAATAGATGTTATACATTCTTCTGCAAAAAGGTAAAATACGGAGAATAAAGACTGCCAAAGAAGCTGTACAAAACACAAACCGTGTGGCTGTCCCCAGCACTGATCTGCACAAACTTGGTGTTGATATTCATAATAGCAGGTGTCATTTCGGAGTCATCCTCACTCGTGTCCCGACCCAGTGCTCCCTCATCATTGCAGCCAAATGTAAAAACATCTCCATTCACTGTCAGACAGACTGTATGCATTCCTCCCGCTACAGCCTGATTTAAAATATCATTTTTACATATAGAATATTTTGAGTATTTAGCGCGCATGTTATTTTTAGGAGTTGAACACAGTAGAATATCTACTCTACAGTCTCTACCTGTATACATTTTGATGGAATAGCAACCAGACCAGCCCTGGACTTCTCCATAACATCTGGACCAAGACCTAGTTGACCGACATCTCCCTCACCAACTGCCAACACCAAGCCTGCTGTATCGCTATGAGAGCGGTGATCAACCTGAAGCAGACAATTATGTTACGTTATATTATAACGACATTCTCAACTTCAGCACCCATAATAATAGTAATTCAGTCACACAAAATAATCAACTAACCTTTGGGCGCTTAGCAGGGCTACCACCTGATGAAACTGCAGGAGATGCTCGCTTTTTACCAACTCCTATTGATGACGTTTTGGAATTGCTGGATTTCACATTTTTCTGAGACCTTTTATTTGCCATTTTTAAATAAAATGGCAATATTAGAAATATCTACAATTAACCATATTCTAATAGTCAATAGAAAAAACCCATGGGCAACAGGCTAACATGATGGTGATTATACCAGAGAATGAGTTTTAATAAATCAGAATATCATGTAACTTCGATCAGATTTACTAGTTTGATCACGTTCGTAAACAGAAAACATCCAGTTTGGAGCAATAAAACATTTGATCCTTAACTCTTTCTTGACCTAGGATATGTTGATAAAGTATAAATCCGGACTGGCTAAAACTGAAGTTAATAGACATCTAAAATAGGCCATCGAGATTTACAAGCTGTTGAGAAAAATTAAACAAAGCGCCATACAAGGGCAGGACTAACATTTCTGTCACGTAAAACAAAATACTGCCAGTTATGGAGACCTTTGAAATTTTTAGAAAACAAAATCTGCCAAATTGAGCTTGTTATAAGTTCTGTAAGTGACTTCATCGCCAATGAAGAAAAGGCACACCAGACAAGGTAACATAGTTCTCTGTAATATCAAAATTTTGGGATCAAAACAGGTATTTATAATGCATCATTCAAAACATGTGAAAAAACTGAATAGAACTTGAATAGAAAACTCTTCAAAAAATACGTTATATAAAGTTACTGCAGCGAAATACTTCATTGTAAAGTGCAGTTGTAACCAGAACATACATAGTTATTAGAGAGAAATGCCTTTTATACTGTTAACCCTGTGGGGCTCCAAGGCTGAAAACCCAAGTTACACATTTTTCTCTATTTTGTAACTGTAATCATCTTAAAGAATAGAGGAAGCATAATATTATTATGCTTTATTAGTTATCTTGAGGTGTTGACTGATGTTCTAAAAAAAGAATCAAGGAGATTGACCCACTACAAGCTGAGATATAGCCAGCCAAACACAGGTCTACCTAATAACGAATCAGAGGAAAACCCTTCGAAAATCCCGAAAACTGTGACGTATAAAATCGACTTAATGTTCATGTGCCGGAGTTGTCCACCCTTACCGCCGTTACGTATAATGATTGTTTTGGCTACGAGATGTGAAAAGCTTCTCGCGATAGTAAATAATTTACAGACTAGCTCTGGTTTCTCAGGAAAATCAAGCAAACATTGTGTGGTAAAGGCATTTGCCCACAACCCCTCGCTGTGATTTTTTAAAACAGAAGAGCAGATTTTGACTATTGTGCTTCAAATTTTAACTCGATCTCCACGGATATGCTCCGAAGATCCTCTGTTCAACGAACGGCGCGTGTATAGTCTATATGTGACATCCGCGATTGCAAGTCGTTTAGAATAAGAAATGAGAATGTGAATTTTTGTTCTTTCATCATTTTTCTATTGTGTATCTACTGCAGCATTTAGTTGATTTTCATGATTATCGTCACTATTAACAGACTGTAAGTTCACTACAGCCATAATCTTAAAAAGAATAACTTGACCGTGCTGCTCTTGCTGTAAAAAAGAAAACGATAACTTTTGATTTGATTTTTCTATTGATCTATTATCTTATCTATGATTATTTTTCATGATTAATATTATAATCATAATGCATATTATACAAAATAATAATATAACTGCGTATAGAATAAATGATGTAACTAATATAATTTGTAGAAAGTGATAGCAGAATGTTGCGAAATAATAGATGCGTGTAATTATTTTATTCTAAAACTAATCTACACGTCAGAGGGACTGGTTCGGAATTTTCAGAGCAATGATTGTTAGGCCCAATTTGATTGTTCTATACTTCCAGGGATTAAACCAATTAAAACGCCGTGATTGTTATAGGAGAGCGCATTAGTTGGCTTAATTGACCAATGGCACACAAGTCGATTTCATACGTCATATATTGATGACTACCAAAACACTTGTTTTTTGGTAGACCTGTGTTTGGCTGGCTATATCTCAGCTTCTGGTTGGTCAATCTCCTTGATTCTTTTTTTAGAACATCAGTCAACACCTCAAGATAGATAATAAAGCATAAAAATATTATACTTTCTCTATTCTTTAAGCTTGTGAATTTTTTTTCTGGTATATTCCATTTTTAAGAAACGTATTGTTGCACATATACAACATCGAGCCTTTTTACTAGCTTTATGATGTGGTGAATAATGATGGTATTATCAGATAGAACAGCTGTTTTAGCCTGTAATAACGAACTTATATAACAAAATGGTACTACAGCTTTATTGATTCTATTATTAACACAGCAGGAACATTTTGATACATAACATCAAGCAATGATATAGTATTATAACTTCTTTAGAATATGTTTTTTTTCAAAGCAAAACATAAAAATAAAATATATGGATTATATTATTGTTTAAAAGTAACGAAAATTAAGTATATGGATGATACTGTAGCTTTGCCAATACTAGATACAAGAAATGTGACCTTTATTAATTTATTTACTAAACACATTTATTATGTATTATAGTGAGAGTTTTAGAGTTTACTATTATATTTATATTCCATCCTATATTTATATTACATTCTAACTCATAACTCTATAATAGACACAAGTGTATGATGTAGGCCTATATACATATGAACTTGTGGAAGTACAGTCAAACATGGATAACTCGAACTTCATGGGACCGAGCAAAAGTGTTCGAATTATCAGAGCGTTCAAGTTATCAGAGCACTGTCACAAGTATTTACTTATTTATTAGTAGATACATGTACATATGCAAACTATAATATAAATCAAAAGCACAAATGGCTTGTTTCAAATTAAATGCTTCTAATGTAAAGTTTAAAACGTTTTTATCAAAAAGTATAGAGATTTTTCTATCACTTGAGATTGGTTTGTTGTTTGAAGTGATGTTATTGCCAGGACGTTTTTTAGATCGACATTGGCAAAACTTGATCGTTGTTGAAATGCTCAAAAGAAAAGACATCTTTTTCTTTTGAGCGTTTTACCCACGATCAATTTTGCCGATTTTTCTTGAAGTTTATGCAAAGATTACCTTACTTTACCCAATGATATACAGCCCCTGTATATCATTGCTTTACCTGGGATTCGTTAAGAGCAACACTCCGAGGCAGTTCAATTAAAAGTTTTACGGTACATTGTATATCACTCACGCTTTTTGAATGGATACTTATTGAATGTACACACATATTCTGTGTTTAGATCAAACGATGAATAGTTTTTTTAGCTAAGACTACGTATACGTTTAATTACAACAATTTTTAAGACGTTTTAAACATTCAACATTCCGACGTTGATTCAACACGGAATTCACGTCGGAAAACTATTCGCCACGGGCTAGCCGGGTCACGCACTCAATGATTTTCGCCATGCACATACAAAACAACATGCTGTTTTTGTTTTGTATGTGCGTGGCGAAAATCCTTGCGCGCGTGACCCGGCAAGCCCGTGCTATTCATCGTATAGCAGTATAAATCAAATTTGACCAAATCTTTAGAAAAGTCGTTGACAACAATATTTTGCCGATGGTGGTAATAACAACGCTTATGAATTACGAAAAGATGAGGTTTACCTCTATGGCTTTGAATAAAGTGATTTTCTAAAGCGATAACAACCGTTTCGGTAGCCGTTGGGCAAAAAAACAGTTCGAATTAACAGTGTTGAGTTCGAGTTATCTATAGCAATTTATTATTACGTGGGAACGGACCAAAGAAACCGTTCGAATTAACCATGTCTTCGAGCTATCCGTGGACGAGCTATCCATGTTTGACTGTACTATTATATGAAAGTCAAATCAAACCTTATTTAGTGCAAACATACGAAAGAAATGAGTGATATCCAACTATACAGCAGAGGTGAATGAAAGCTCATTGTTGCGCCACTGCAAGAGTTTCATAGCACAAACAACCAGCATAAGGCCAAACGTTTTTTTCCCAAAAAGAGCTTTTGGTGTGTAAATATACACCCAAAATTCCGCATAAACCAGAAAAATCAGTTTAGCTTACTTCATTTAATGACCAACTAGTGAGTCATCAAACTTGATACTAGGCCATTTTTAGTATTAAATGACATCCGCCGTGTGAGCCCATATTTCCAGCGAGATCTCATTAAATTGAAAGTGTGGGCTAACACATGGATGATGTCTGTTAATACTAAAAAATGCCATATTGTAAAACTTAATAACGCATTGGTTAGTCAAATCACACACTATACTCTGCAGAATAAACCTATCACCTCCGTTAGAAATTTTTATTACTTGAGAGTTGAATCTATCCTTGAGATGGGCACATTACAAATTATCTTGAGATTGAAGAGTAGGAAGAGGATTACTGAGGCCACAATTTTTTTAGGTCTAGTATCTTTAAAGGATAGAACGATGGGCCGTATTAACCTGCTTTTAAAAAACTTGACTAATCACATTCATCCCTAGCTAAGAACTTTGATAACATCCTTGCTAAACAAACCTCCCTGACCATAATACTAGAGTGTCTGACTTAGCAGTTCCTCTAGCTGCTACAAACCATCAGGCTTAATTTCACAGTTTTTATGTAGAACTTCATGAGACATAAGAGGGTCTGCATCATAACAATTTTAGTACAGTACAAGAAATATTTCAGTTCTTTTTCTTCCAAGTTTTGATGATCCCCTTCCTTGCCTGGGGCAAGATCTTGAAATTTTATTATACTCAGACTAGGACTAGAACTGTTACACAATGTTCTGCAGATCTTGAAAGTTTATTGTCCTGTGCAACGAGAAGCCTCTGAGGGTTCACCAAATAAGGTATTACATTTACGTAACTATAAAAATGTATCAAATGTGCAAACAGTAAAGTAGCACACAATTTTGAAAAAATTCCTCAAAGGTTCCGGGAACACTAGGCCTAATATATGAAAAAGAAAAGCAAATTTAATATAACATTGCCCACCCAAACTTTAGATATCACCTAAAAATGGACATAAAAAGTACTTTACGTGAATCTTAGAATAATGAAGACGTTCTTTGCACGCTGTAAGCCTGTGATGAGAAGATTATCTTTCAGCGAATCATTAACTAAACTGTATTGTAATCGCAACAATGGCTAGAAAAAAGAACACAGGATGCATGGCGGAACGCAATCGCTTCCGTGAACGTATTGCCTAAGAACGTTGCAGCACGAAAAAATGTTTGACCAAAACATGATGATTTTAAATTGCGAGTTGTTTGTTAAAATAATTTTCATGTTTTTTATTAAATTATTGTTTACATTAACCACCAATTTTTATTTGTTTTAAACTGTTGTAACCTACAAGTAATGCGGACTAAGTTACTGTAAGAGAAGATAAATCCAATTAAACACTCTATTCACGCTGATGTGCGCTCCGTGGCACCAAGTTTGTCAATCTATTCCTTACGCTATGGCTGGCAGAATTTCACTGATCAAATCCTGCTTGTAATCCCTTTCAGAAAAACATCAAGTTTCTTAATGGCCGTTTTTCACAAACAAGTTACCCTCGATTATGGCCATATGTGCTAATAAAATAAGCAACTAGCAGTAACGTGCTCAGCATACATGGCAGTCAGTGATTATTGATTAGGTGAGTGGAAGCAACAGCTTGTGGTACTCCACCACATTTATCGCAATAATGATGACCCAAGTCAGAAAAATAGAGGCTGTTACAAATGGGTAAGGCAACTTATCTGTGGGCATATTATTAGGTGTTGAGATGTCCTACAAAACCTGTAGACTGATTAAAGTTATCATTTTGCCAATTTCACACTTGGATAGTTTGTCAATGCATATAATTGCGCCATTATACAACAACACACAAAAACTGATTTTGTCAAAATTTTATTGTATTTCATGATAGTTGAGCTAAAAAAATTATGCAACATCAGATATGTTCAAAAAAATGCATCAGAGATATTGGGGCCTACAGAAAATGAGCTCTTTGAAAGAGATTCAAAATGTCAGTTTAGAATATCAGCCAAATGATTGTTCTATGCAAATGACCCAAACCAAATAAAAGCAGTAAGGAAGAAAAACCAGCAGTTCACACAAACAAATTGTCCGTAATGGTGAAAAATTATTTAAAAACTATGCAAAACTAGGATAACTCGGACCAATAGCTGACAGAATTCACTAATGTTGAATAATAGTTTGATAGGAACGAAATAAGGAATGGCTGTGCACTCTTGAATGCCGACTTCAAGAAATGTCTTTCCGTAGGATTATTAGGCAATGGAATGATTTACTACAATTGGATAACAAAAAGCCATTCAGTACACGAGATAATAAACATCAGAATATAGGCAATTTCTCCACCAAACTCAGAGCACCACAGGAAACACTGCTTAAAATAGTTTGTACAAACAATGACTGTCAAACATGATGAATTTAATATGCAATTAGTCACTGCTGGTAAGTGGCTGCCGGTAAGGGGTAGCTGGTAAGTGGCAGCAGGTAAGTGGCAGCATGTGTGCTAGGTGAATGGCCATTACCTGGTCAGTATAAGAGTGTACAACTATAGGAATAAACATTTCACAAACTGCTAATACAATAAAAAAGATTAACACGAATAGATTCAATACAAAAAAGTTTAGAAAGTTCCATCCCTTAGTTTGCACCCAGGGATGGGACGAACAATAAAATCTAAGATATAAACAATGGTTCCAGAGGAATAGAATTTCTTTGAACAAATCACATGGTGATTCATGCCAACAACCAGATTGTTGACTACAACTAATTAACACTCAACCTTAATTTAACTTCATGTTAATTTTTAAAGTTTTTTAAATTTAATTTTTAATTTCATTGTTGTATAATCGAGCTGGTGGGCCGCGGGTACGCTAATGCCCGAGGTCATGGTAGTTACAGGTAGTTACGAGAGGTTACGGGAAGTACGAGAGGTTACGGGAAGTACGAGAGGTTACGGGAAGTACGAGAGGTTACGGGAGTATAAAGGCGTCGGGAGATTGAGAGAGCTTTCTTCTTTGCTTCAACCACATGTGAGTACACATGTTTATATAACATGGCGCAGTTGACGAAGCTCTGATTTTTTTTCTTTTTTTTGTTGTCATTAGCGATAATTTTTCTGGTTGCGGGGTAAGTTAATGAATAGACCCTTTCACGGGCGTGCAGGTGAGGTAACGTGGGGTAGGGTAGTGTTGTGAGGTGTAGTAGCGGTGTTGGTGAGGTGTAATTATTTATTACATATTCGGAGGTGGGAGTTACACTAATTATACGAGTGGGGTAGAGTGTATTCGTGGCGAGGGAGATATTGTATCGGGTAGAGATGGAGAGTGGGTTTCCGAGAGTGGGTTTCCGAAGCTGGTGTTTGGAGAGCACGGTGATGGGTCGTGGGAGAGATTCCTAGAGGAGATGAATTTATGTATTGAGAGTGCAGTTGAGAGAAGAGGTTATGAAGGTGAAGGTGGCGATAGACGCCCTATTATGAGAGGTAGAGGTAGGTTAGTGCCACTATTGAGAGCTATTGGGCACAGTGGTAGAGAAGTATTGAGGGGTGCAGGGTTTGACGTAGATGGCGTAAATTCTACTTATGAAGGGGCAGTGGAGGTTTTACAGGATTATTATGGTAGACAAGAGAGTATGTTCGTAAAGGGGCATAAGTTCCTTACAGCTAGGCAGACACTTGGGGAAAGTGATAGAGAGTTTTTACAACGGGTAGAGAGTTTGAGCAGATATGCAGAGGTGACTAACAATAATGATAGGGTAAGATTTGCCCTGATTGTGGCGGTTAACGGGTTGAGAGATAGAGAAGTAAGCAGAGAGTTAATGAAGAATGCCAATCTTACTTGGGCGTTATTGCAGGAGGCGTTGAGGGCTCGTGAAATGGCCAACAGCTCTGATAGATTTTTGAGAAATGAGGGTAGAAGTACCGAGTTAAAGAGTGAGGTTAAGAGAGAAGTAGCAAAGGTATCAGAGTTTGATAGCCGAGCGCAGTACTGGAGTAATGATAGAGACAGAAGTTATGATTCAGCAGGTAAATCTTCCCCTAGGGGGAGCCCTAGGAGTAGTAGAGAGTATTATGGTAGTGAAGAGCAAGGTGCTAGTAGATATGGGACAAGAGGCAGGGAGTATAACAAGGACGGTGACAGTAGAAAGTATAGAGACAATAGCAGGGAGAGGCATGTCTCTAGATCTAGAGCAAGCAGTAGAGAAGGCAGTGGAGGTAGAGTATGCTACAATTGTAAACGTGGTGGGCATGAGATGAGGAGTTGTCCCTCCATTAAATGTTTTTGTTGTGGACAGCGAGGACATGTATCCCGTAATTGTAGGGATAGGAGAGAAGTAGGTTATGACAGGCGAGGTAGTAGCAGGAGGTCAGGAGGTAGCCGAGATAATAGCTACGAGCGATATGGTAGCAGGAACAGTAGTAGGGAGAGGTACAGGGGCCGAGAAAGCCCCCGCAAGATTATAGACAAATTTGGCAGGTACAGGGACAACAGTATGGATAGGTTTGAGGGGGAGAAGTATAAGGAGAGGTACCAAGATAGTAGTAAGGGCAGAAGTGTTAGGTTCTCTGGTTCTAGGGATAAGTATGAGGATGACAGTTGACTAGAAAGGAGAATTGTACAGGTTTTGAAGGTCAATGGGAAGAACGTTGAATTTACGTTTGATATTGGGGCAGAGGTGTCGACTGTAACCGAGGAGACGGCCGAAAGGCTGAACCTACGGCTAGAGGAGCCATCTACTGTTTTGGCGAGAATAGATGGTCGTAAGCTAAGAGTAGTCGGTAAAGCAGGTGTTCAGTTGGAAAGTAAATATATATTTATGGAGACAGAGGTATATGTGGTGAAAGGATTGAGAACGAACTTCTTGGGCATAACTGAGTTAAGGCAGCTTAAATTATTTGCTGTTGTAAATGCGTTATGCGAAAGTAAGTTTGAGGCTGTTAAGGAGTGTAGAAGTATTAAGCCGGTTAAGCCGTTTTCGTCAAGAACCATTATTGCTGGGTCAAGTTATGTTTCAGATGACGTCGAGTTGCAAAACCTGACAAATAAGTCTGACAGAGAGAGCGAAGTTAAGAGAGGTCACACAGGTCAAGATTGCTGGACTTGTAAAACCAAGGGAGTGAAGAGTAGCGAATACGTGGAAATTGGTAGCCAACAGGGGACAGCCCAAGGCACCAGAGATGTGCAAGTGTCTATGGGGTGTGATAGAGAACAGAGTCACGATGAGGTAAGGGAAGGTGCTGAGAAAGTAGCTGAACCAGTGTCTGTAATGGAAAAGGTTTGCTCTTTTTTAGCCGAGGTATCCAGCAATGGAATGTTAGACAGAGAAGGTCATGAGAAAAAGGTAGCAGAGATTGAAAGAGAGGAAAGGGAGGTGCGGAGGAAGTCGAAGGAGAAATTGGCTAAGCTGAAAGCCAAACGGGAGGCAGCAGTCATGGAGTTGGAAAATGTCAAGGCATTCAGGGCAGTGGTGCAGGAGTTAGCCGAGGTTCAGAGGAGAATTGCTGGTAGCAGACCTGCACTGGTTGCAGGTGAGGTCGAGCTAGATAGGTCTGGGCCTATGCCAACTCCCAGCTCTGTGGTGCCATCCCCTGTGCAGCCGGTTACGGCCCAGGTGGAGACCTCCCACAGGAAGCCTGTCGAGCCTGCCTCTTACTGGGGAGAGCGAGGTAAAGATGGAAGAGACGGAGATGAGGTTGAGGAGTCATTACTGACCCAACCAAAAGACTCCGGGCTAGTCAGGGTTGGTGGAAGTAGTGTTGGTAGTGACAGTGGTCACGGTGGTGGTGACAGTGGTGGTGACAGAGGTCACGGTGGTGCTGACGGAGGTCACGGTGGGGGTGACGGAGGTCACGGAGGTGGTGAAGGAGGTGGAGGAGATCAGGAGAGTAGTGCGGCCAAGTACGACAGCAGCCCCGGGCTGCTCGAGAGTGATGGTACGCAGGAGGTGTCGATGGAGGAAGACCTGGGTTAAAGCGTAAGGTAAACTTCACCAGCAAGGTGAGTCGGTGAATGAGTTCCAATGTATTTCAGGAAGGTTAGTGGCCCATACAAAAAAGAAAAGAAAAAGGGCATGTTGTATAATCGAGCTGGTGGGCCGTGGGCTACGCTAATGCCCGAGGTCATGGTAGTTACAGGTAGTTACGAGAGGTTACGGGAAGTACGAGAGGTTACGGGAAGTACGAGAGGTTACGGGAGTATAAAGGCGTCGGGAGATTGAGAGAGCTTTCTTCTTTGCTTCAACCACATGTGAGTACACACGTTTATATAACATTCATAATTTCATGTCATCAAGTAGAGTAAGCTAAGCATGACACATTAACACCTTGAGATTACCCCAACAGCAGCGATTGCTGATAATGGAATTTAGATCATAATACGTATCTTTAGAGTCAAACACGATCATGGAAGTTATCTGCTGTATAATACTAATACAGTAGGCGGTCTACATGTATACAACGTATATAATATAGTTCCAGGAACGTTTACGTTATAGTGATTCTACGTTACTAGAAATTCCCCTGTCATACGACCAAAGTGATAATGGAAAAAGAAAGGTTACTGCCGGTTGAGAAATGCAATATTAGCAGTCAAATGGCATGCAGTGCAATAGGATAACTGCAATGGTAGCTGTAATGTACTGGGTGTGGGTGTTATTACAACAAACAGCAATAATGAAAGGAAAAGATTATATGTTTATATATCTTCCCTGCAATAGGGGAAATGCAATATTAGAAGTAAAATGGCAAGCTGCTGTGTAATATACACAGGCTGGGGGGGGGCTGTATATCATTGGTCATGGTAACCAATACCAAGAAGTTGTGATATTTATCTAGATTTTTGTATTAATATCTAAAAATTTATGCTGAATTTAAAAATCTAAACAGATTTTAGCTGGTTTTCATAGAAATAGATGTATATCTATAAGAAAATGTAGGCCTATTACTTAATTTTGCAGATATTAAAAACGGCTTGGCAGTACCGCGATATTGGGCACAACCGCAGTATCGTCAACAAAATCTTTAGAAAAATAACAGTAACATATTGCACACCATCGGACACTATATACTTCGATCTTGTAAATTCAAATGATTATCCCACGACCAAACGAGTGGAGCGAATGTTTGAGTTTTATGAGAAATGCATGTGCACACAACTCACGAAAATTATTCATCAACAACGTCGCAAACCCTTGTACCGAAATCTCATCAAGAAATTTAACCATTTTTGTGTAGAGTCGTTTAAGTATAATAACGATATAGAACACATAAAAACATATTTAAATATGTTACCAAGTCTTTGAAAATTGTCGACATATTCCTAAACCTTACCCATCTGATCGGATTATACACAAATAGACAGGTTAATTTGGCCGAAAATCATTATCAAAAATTGCCAAGCCTTGCTTTTATCAAAATGAAGACCGGCAAACGGACCGCCGAGCGACAGAGAATAGAATCATTAAGTTGTGCGCATTTCACGAAAGAATAACGTGCACATTTCACCAGTCTATAGCATTGGCGAATTGCCGAAGGTTTCTGTAATTAACGTAGAAGTACTGAAATCGTTTCTTTTTTGCCGATTTCAAAGTAACTGACATTTTGGACACTTCTGAGTACTTTGGTATTCTAACTGATATCCAAAGCAGTGTAAGTAAAGGAAATGACGATGATATTTTTTTCTAACGATTCTTATGAGATTATTACAATATTTAATTATAAGTTTGGATGACTATTGAAGTGTTATAGTCACACTAACAACATTGATGATGGGCAATATGTTACTGTTATTATTTTTTCTATATAGTTTTGTTAAATAGATTTTCTAAAAATCTATATAAATATCACAGCTTCTTGATATTATTAGCTATGACGTTTTGAAATGCAAACAAAATTGTGCACTGGTGTTCTATTATTACTATATTAATAATATTAGTTATTCTAATAATATCACTATTATATCAGTGCATTTTACTTCTAATATTGGCCAATATTGCATTTCCCCTATTGCAGGGGGAGAGATATAAACATATAATCTTTTCCTTTCATTATTGCTGTTTGTTGTATATAATAACACCCACACCCAGTACATTACAGCTACCATTGCAGTTATCCTATTGCACTGCAGTGCCATTTGACTGCTAATATTGCATTTCTCAACCATCAGTACCCTTTCTTTTTTCCAATATCACTTTGGTTGTGGGCTGTATGGCAGGGGAATTTTTAGTTCTTATAACTAAATCTCATAATAATCTTATAAAATCGAATAATTATTCTTACAACTAAATATTGTAATAATCTTATAAGAATCGTTAGAAAAATATCATCGTCATTTCCTTTACTTTCACTGCTTTGGACATCAGTTGGAACACCAAAGTACTCATTATAAGTGTCCAAAATGTTACAGTCCAGTAGAATCGGCAAAAAAGAAACGATTACTTTTCAGTACTTCTACCTTAATTACAGAAACCTTCGGCAATTGGACAATGCCATAGACTGGTGAACAGTGCACGTTTTTCTTGTGAAATGTGCGCGACTTGATGGTTCTACTCTCTGTCGCACGGCCTTATCAGCATTTCGTTGGCCGGTCTTAATTTTGATTAAAAAGGCTTGTCAAGTTTTTATTGCAATTTTAGGCCAAATTAATCTGCCTATTTATGTATAATCCGATCAGATGGGTTAGTTTTAGGATATTGCGTCACCTTTTTAAAGACTTGGTAACATATTTAACTGTGTTTATATGTGTTTTGTATCATTATTATACTTAAACGACTCTACACAAAAATGGTTAAATTTTTTGATGGGATTTCGGTACAAGGGTTTGGTAATGGCCGTTGACGGATAATTTTTTGGGAGTTGTGTGCGCATATGCCTTTATCATAAAGCTCCCAAACAATCCCTTCGCTCGTGTTTGGTCGTGGGATAACAGTAAAATACATGTAAATTGCCTAATCCATTCCAAGATCTTTCCAAACCCACAACTTTGGCTCTTTGGCTCTTCAAAAAAAAAAAAACTATGCTTGACTTTTTAATTTTTGGGCTTGTACCGTAGCTGCAGTATTATTGGTTTGCATTGGCAAATCCTCTCCTTTTCCGATCAATTGCATTGGTTTTATAGACCATGATTGCAGTAATTTTACAATAATTTGATAGGGAGTGTAATCTTCAACGCTTATTTACAACGGTTTGCTTATTTTTTCGAAACAGCAACGTCTACTTTGCAAAGTAAAACTAAAATACTAAACTAGAAAAAATTACTTCATATTTTATACTTTTTTATATTATATTATATAAAATTACTTTATACGTCTACAATGAAGCAGAACAAAAACTATTTCCACTGTAAAAGTAGTACTACCTGCTCATCCTCTATTTGTATCTAAGGGTCAAGCTTAGTATAAAAATAAATTTCGACGATACTCCGACTCGTGACATCCCGATTGGTGGACCGACGCTGTAACACCTTCATTAATCACTTGCCTTCAAGTAATAGTGAACAATTGCGCATCAACCTATTCTCTGTTTTGTCGAAACATCTGCCGATCTATTACGACGAACAAGAATTTCATGGAAGTTGTATAAATAATAGATACAATGTTATACACACGTCATTGTTTCTCTCGCAAGTGCGGTGAGATAAATTACCATTGAAATCGATTTTGAGAACTCGCTCGACTTGACACTTTACATTATTAGGAATTTTTATGTAGTACGTAGCAAAAACTTCACAGAAATCTTTTACATTACCTGGAATTTACGTTATAGGAGGTATACATTATATGAGCGTCTACTGTACTAGGAATCTCGGGTAGGTAAAAATTCACTCTTAGCAGCTGGATAGTCTAAAGTTTCCTTGACACAAGTAACTGTAGGAGCTAAATTGGCAAAAATTCAATAAATACTCACTCAATGCTTCCATTAACTAAGGTAAGAACTGGAATTGCCAAAACTACACATTAGAGTGGGTATAACATAACGTGTACGCAAAGGGGATATAAATATTGAAAGCATAGAATCAAAATATCAAAAACCTCTGACCCACTTGTGTCTTTTATAATAGATTTCCTTTCAATTTATGTATGTAACAATAGTAAAGAGAATGGCAAATGTAATTCTAATGCAAAGCGTGTGACAAATAGGCACACTGGATGCTTACCAGTGCTCAAGGGTTGTGTCAATCCTAAACATTAGACGCGGCGGTCGTCTTCTCTGAGCTCAGGAGTATTGCAGGCTAAAATAGAGAATGGACTAGTTAGTAGGGTGTGATGCAACAATCCTAAACCTCTTTAGTAGCAACATAAATTATAGATGCACATATTAAATTTTCACCTAGCTGAACTAGACCTGCACGATGTTTCGGTTTGATTCGGTGGTTGCGGTTAGTTTATATTTAATTGAGCCGAATGTTTAATTTCCTGACATCGGACAAAACCGAAAACACCGGTTAACCGGTGTGAGTTTGAGGTGCGGTTTCGGTTTCCATATCATAAAAACTGTGCCTGCGTGCTTGGGCAGTTACACGGAATCTTCCATGGAAATTGACACTACTTTCTCTCGAAAGGTTTTTTAATCTTTACTTTACATATACGTAGGTATCACATCCATTCTCGAAAGCTATTTATCCCTCTCGCTGCCATAAACGCTTTCATGCGTTTTCTAGGGTCCACTGCCACAGATGCATTATTGCGACTTTCCCAGCAATTACGTAGTAACCTGTTTTTATTATTCGTTGACAACATAACCCACGATCTTTAAGACTTGTACGAAGATGACATTGTTGTCCGAAAACTTCTCTAGACGAATCAGCCTAAAACAACGAAGCAATTTTAAACTTTCTAACCTAAAAACGAACATTTTTTTTGTGTGAGTTCATTTTTGTGTACCGCGTGCGAGTCAGAAAACAGGTAATTAGTTATGTTGATCCCATTATAGCCAATTCAGATTTTCGAGATCATACTGATAATTAAAGTAGCAGCATTGTCTCTGATAGTGGTGAAAGTAAGTTTTGTAAGAGTAAGGAACATTGTGGAGAATCGTTTTAGCTTCGCATCGATCGTAGCTTCACATAGCTTTATCATCGCACGAAGTATAGATCCATTGAATTTTTGGATAGCAATGTTGGTTAAAATGTTGTCAAAATAAAATATGTACCATAACAAACATGTTCTAGATAAAGATTGAAAAAAAATACTGTATACATATCATGAAGCAATGTCGGCAGCTTTCGGTAAAATGGCTGGCACTGGGTAGATACTTGAATTTGTACATGGTTGGCAGTGAAAGAATTAAATTTCATTACAAAAATCTTAAGTTAAGGTTCATGAAATGAGGATGTTCATGTTGCCTCGGTGTCAGGTTAACCGCAATCAATTGTGACATTGTTTGACACCGTGGTGAGTCCTCATGTGTGTCGGTTATAAACGGTGTTCAATTGAAGTTGAGGTCGATAACCGAATTAGCATGAGGAGACAAATCGTGCAGGTCTAAGCTGAACAGATTTGTCAATTTAATCAAGGGTTTTAGAGTTATAGCGATGAAAAGGAAAGAGAGCCCCGTGTCATCAAGATGCACTGCCAAGAGAGGATCTTCAGCTGCGCGTAGATCGCCGAAAATCTATCTTATAAACTAAACAGCACCAGGCACCATTTATAAACTAAAGAGCCCCAGGCACCATTTATAAACTAAAGAGCCCAAGCAACATTTATAAACTAAAGAGCCCCAAGAACCATTTAAAAACTAAAGAGCCCCAGGCACCATTTATAAACTAAAGAGCCCCAGGCACCATTTATAAACTAAAGAGCCCCAGGCAACATTTATAAACTAAAGAGCCCCAGGTACCATTTATAAACTAAAGAACCCCAGGCACCATTTATAAACTAAAGAGCCCCAGGCACCATTTATAAACTAAAGAGCCCCAGGCACCATTTATAAACTAAAGAGCCCCAGGCACCATTTATAAACTAAAGAGCCCCAGGTACCATTTATAAACTAAAGAACCCCAGGCACCATTTATAAACTAAAGAGCCCCAGGCACCATTTATAAACTAAAGAGCCCAAGCAACATTTATAAACTAAAGAGCCCCAAGCACCATTTAAAAACTAAAGAGCCCCAGGCACCATTTATAAACTAAAGAGCCACAGGCAACATTTATAAACTAAAGAGCCCCAGGTACCATTTATAAACTAACGAGTCCCAGGCACTATTTGCGTCACTAGTAATGGTGCGTTTACACTGGCCGATTTGATGAGTCGGTGTCGGTAGGTGTGAACAGAAAGATCGGTGTCAGCACCGATCTGAAAGTCGGTGTCGGAGAAACCCAGCAATGCCCGGTTGCACCGACAAATCGGACACTCATCAGCCAATCAGAAGCTAGAAGCCTCTGATTAAATGAGCCTAGACTTTAATGACAGTGCTAAGTTAAAGAAACGAAAGGGCTAGGTTTAATGAGAGGCTAGGAGACTGTCATTAAACTTTCCCTCGTTCTCTTTTTGATAGTGAACCAGCATGGATAGCAACGATGTGAACGCGAGAGTACCAAAAAAATCAAGTTAGTTCTTTAATTTAAATTAATTAAAAGTGAATAGCCAGTTGTACGACTACTAGTACTGCTACTAGTTCTACTATTAGTACTACTGTAAAGGAATTTGCAGGCCCTTGGCACGATCTAGATTATGTCATACAGAAATAAATTGCGGGTGATTTCATTCAATGTTTTATTAGCGAAGGAAATTCACTAGCCGAGGAGCGTACGGCCATTTGCTCTGTCTACTAAGTGAGCGTTGCTCCCTTATATACAATAAAATTGCCCGTTCCGGCTAACGGGACCGAGTGAGAACACCGGCTAACAATGTTTAAATGGCCAATAATTAGGCCCGCTAGTGCGTTGATATGACAACATAAACGACGACAATTGATAGCATAACGAGTAACAAGGCCAACAATAAAAAGGGAATAAAAAGATAATAAAAAGGACAACCCATATAATAAAATATTTACAGACATATAAAATATATACAAACATATAATTACAAGAAGTGTAAAGTGTTGGCCCGGCGTCCACCACACTACTACTACCACAAATATACATTCACCATTCAATCTTCTTCATTATTCATTTTATTTATTATAATTACTCGGACGAAAGAACTGTACGTACAGTTCTTTGCTCAGACTTTCATTGCCTCATTATTCATTCATTGCTTGGCATTTAGTAGTTGCTTCTAGCGGTAGTAGTAGGAGCAGTAATAGTAGTGTAGTACTAGTATATAATTTTCCACATCAAGCGCGTTGATTTTTAAGTGTACTCGTCTTCGCGTGGTCGGGTGAAGGTCAGAACGGCGAAGCGCTGTAATTGGCTGTTGGTACCGACAAAAATCGTTTGATAGTTGCAATGTAAAGGGGAGTCGGTGTCGGCACCCATACGTGAAATGTCTGAGGTATCTGTCTGAGTCGGGGTATTGGCACCTAATCGGAGTCGGTGTCGGCCAGTGTAAACGCACCATAACTGCTGACTTGCCCTTGCAGTGATGAATAGGTTTTTGTGGCATCATCTGGATTACTGCTGATCAGGTGTGTAATGACTTACTGGTAAATTTAAGGTACTTACCGTAAACAAGACATGTTACATGCATTGTCCTAATTAACAATTCTGTGTCCAGCAAACTAGGTCAGCTGCTATCTAAGTAACCTTTTGAGTTCTGTCAGCTGATTAGAATACTAGAGGTGATAAACGTTACAAAACATTTTCCATGCACTTCTTGCAGTTTGTGCAGCTGGTCAAGTGTATGAAAGTATCAAGACACGCGCTAAAAGGATGACTCACCGTAGTATTTTCATCAACATCAAGATTCTCTTCATTGTTCTCCAACACTTTCAGCTCTTTGGGATTGTCTGAACATGACACGAACAGTTGATAGCAATTAAGAATGACATATAAATGGTAACGCTATAAAGGGGGTAGCCATATGTATTGAAAAAGACAGATATGATAAATACAGTCTAAAAACGCAGAATAAGAAGACTAATACTTGTCATTATCACAATAAACAAAAGTCACGATGTTTATCAGAAGCTCTAAACTATTGTCATACAAATCTGCATACTTTCATGTTTGCCATGACTTGACAAACTCATCATGGCAAACAGTGATTACACATACAAATGAGGAAGCAATGTGGTCCACAGGTACAAGTGATACATCACTGTATGGCACTAGTACAAGTGATACATCATTGTATGTATATAGTACAAGTGATACATCATTGTATGTATATAGTACAAGTGATACATCTTTGTATGTATATAGTACAAGCGATATATCACTGTATGGCACTAGTACAAGTGATATATCATTGTATGTATATAGTACAAGTGATATATCATTGTATGTATATAGTACAAGTGATACATCATTGTATGTATATAGTACAAGCGATATATCACTGTATGTATATAGTACAAGTGATATATCATTGTATGTATATAGTACAAGTGATACATCATTGTATGTATATAGTACAAGCGATATATCACTGTATGTATATAGTACAAGTGATATATCATTGTATATATATAGTACAAGTGATATATCATTGTATGTATATAGTACAAGCGATATATCACTGTATGTATATAGTACAAGTGATATATCATTGTATATATATAGTACAAGTGATATATCACTGTATGTATATAGTACAAGTGATATATCATTGTATATATATAGTACAAGTGATATATCATTGTATGTATATAGTACAAGTGATACATCATTGTATGTATATAGTACAAGCGATATATCACTGTATGTATATAGTACAAGTGATATATCATTGTATATATATAGTACAAGTGATATATCATTGTATGTATATAGTACAAGTGATATATCATTGTATGTATATAGTACAAGTGATATATCATTGTATGTCACTAGTACAAGTGATATATCAAGTTGGATGTAAAGAGTTGGTGAACTTGGAGTTATTAATACTGGGGTCAGCTGATCACTCCGAGCAGCACCATATAAAAAAGCTCCGACTTCATTGAAGGTTTACTTGCAACAAAATTCACATTACAGTTATTTGGTATCAAAAGATTCACCATGTCTTATTCTGCTGTGTTATAGGTGCAAAATATGTAGAAATGTAATTAAAAGCTCAAAAACGAACAGTTGATCGCAGCCATCATGAAAACGCCGTAGTTTGGAATATCTTTATCTAGACGACGTACTCAAACATTGTGGTTATTATTTGGACACTTGATGTTATCACGTGAAATTAAATGCCAATAAAAGGCTCAATATAAAACGTTTCATAGCACTAGTTTATGGCCAACACTTCAGGTTCTACCGGAAAGCCCTTATCAAATATAGAAGCTCGCTACTTTACTGCTTTGCTTAAGTTTGGTCTAATCATCGTCGTAATCTGATCATGTGACCCATACTTCCTGCCAAATAACGCGAACAATTTCTGCAGCATTTTTCGACTATCACAGCCTCACAGGTGACCAACAGGCTCGTCATGTTTATCAGAGGATGATATGCAATCCTTCTAGCTAAGGTTAAAAAATTTAACAAATTTTTACGGTAGGTTTTGAGATATCAGCGCCCAAAGTGTCAGCATTACAATGATGATGAAACAGACGCGTAATGACAATAGACATGGTTTTATTGAATGCGTGAAGTGTATTCGTGAAAATATTTCGACGAATGAGGTTGCATGAAAGTGTAAACAGAACTATCTTGTTCAGTTACACCCCATTTGAGCCGGTTTGGAAAGGTATTCCGATCTACAGCGTTTTAGTGATGACGGCGATTAACTGTTCGTTTTTTTGAGCTTTTAAGAGCTTGTAATCGCATTTCCACATATTTTGCACCTATAACACAGCAGATTAAGGCATGGCGAATCTTTTGATACCAAGTACCTGTAATGTGAATTTTGTTGCAAGTAAACATTTAAACAATAATTATAAAGTAAAATGTTAACTATTGGAGACGCTCTTATAACATAAACTTACTACGACTTAAATTCAACTTAGCGTAAAGAATTGATGTAAGGTTTTTGCATTGGACTACGCAAAAAATTCCATATAAGGTAAAGTGTCAAGTCAGTGAAAGTTCTCAAATTTGATTTGAATAAGGAGAATCTCAGTTAGCCGTTAAAATACCGTTTTCTCTCTTGCCGCACTTGGAAGAGAAAATGAAAAGGTTATTTCTATTATTATACATATACTAGCTGTGTCACCCGGTGTTGCCCGTGTAATAGAAGAGTCTTTGGATAGAAAGTTGATTTGTATTTAACATATAACAACATTTGCCATTCTAACTTTCAAACTACATATCATTAGAGGAGTGTGTCGTGTAGTTGAACTAAATTAGGAGAAAAATAAAAAGCAACTGTAAAGGTTTTAAAACTTTGTCAAACAACTGTACCTTTCAAGCTAGTAGCCTGGCATATTGCCAATAGAAAATTCCACTAAGCTAGTTAATAAGGTTAGGCTTCCAATGACGGTAAGCCATGACTTTGAGTCTGCATTGTTGTCCAGCTCAGCTGTTCTAATAATAGCTATAGCCGGAAAACAGACGAACTTTGAGAAATATACCCGGCAGAATATACCCTGGTATATATAGATATACTAGTACCCTATCAGTCTAGTTCGCCGTAGCAGACTGTCAAATGTGTCGATATAGCACCGAGAATAAGTAACTGCGCAACTATTTAGAACTACTTGAAGGCGATCAATCGAAGCAGGCGTTAGTGTGTCGGTATACCAAGCTGCATGTCGCAAGCTAGTCTTGTCGAATGATATATTTAATACTAACCTCTAACCCTGACGAGGGATAGATGGACAGACAAACAGAGACCATTCTTAAAGTAAAGATATATTTCTGTTTCACTTTATTTTCGTCACATAAAATACTTTCTATTATATTTTATTTGCAGAATAGACCGTGCTGTCTACAAGCAAAATGAGAAAAATTGATGTAAATTGACGTAGAAGGCGTATGCTCAACTCAACTCGGAGTGAAATTCATTCATGTAATCATGGTCAATAAACGGAGTGAAAGTGACAAAAAAAAGGAGAAAGGTTATCGATAAAAACCAATATGACTACAGTAACTGTACAGTAACTGAAGTATTATTATTAGTAGAGTAGTATGTAGTAATACTAAGTCGAGCTTTTTCTTTTTTAAGAGTAAAAGGTGTGAGTTAGGGAAAATCTTACGACAGATTAGACAATTTACATTTATTTTACTGCTCGTATAACATAAAATGCCTATAACGTAAATGTTTTTGGAATGGATTATTTATGTTGTAGGAGCGTCTACTGTATATAGGGGTTTGCAAATATGCTGATGCTTGAGCTACAGTACGCTTCCTAAAGCTAACAACACACCGACTGTTCACTAAAACACTTTAATCAAAACAAAGCGATAGCTATAATTGTGATATAGCCTCGCAGGATGAGGGCCCAAGATAAGTCTTCCAGTTATCATATGCATTATTGTTTATTATTGTATTATCATCCTTACTTTCATAGTCATCGTCATCATCATCACCTTCATATGTACCATCTTCAACTACACCACGAATATCGACTCCTTCTTCAAGGTCTTCACTAGTTGCTATTTTGTTTTTTTCGCTTTCAATGTCTATTTCCCTCTTCTCCTCGACGTTCCCAGCAGCATTCTCCTCGACGTTCCCTGCAGCATTCTCCTCGACGTTCCCTGCAGCATTCTCCCCGACGTTCCCTGCAGCATTTTCCCCGCCGTTCTCCCCGACATTCTTCTCTAATTTGTCACTTTCTAAAAGTATAACCCAACATACACCGACATAAGACACTTGTTGGCAATGTAGTTTTAACTCTCATCGCAATGTTAAAAGATATAATATGTGTGAACTGCAGTTTTACAATCACGGCATCGTTGAATGTCAACAGTTTTAAATAATTATAACTTGACAAAAGAAAATTAACTCGCAACTCATAAACATAAACTTGTATTTCCTCATAAATCAGAAAAGACAGGAAATAGTAAGAAATTACATATGGTGTGTGAGTTAACTAGGTTTCCTGCAATCACCTGGCTTTTTTAATATACCGGTAAGTACAGATCAATATGTACAGATCAATATGTACAGATCAATATGCGCATCAGCATTTGGCCTCAAATCGAAGACCTTTAATACAAAGGTAATTTCTCTATTTACCATCAAAAAGTTTGTCTGAATTAAATGCAACTTGGCCTTCACCAGAAACAAAGTCTAAAAAATCAACAGACTCAAGTGCCCACAGATGATCTATATGAATGCTAGCGGGTAGTCTGTATGAGTGCTAGCGGGTAGTCTGTATGGGTGCTAGCGGGTAGTCTGTATGAGTGCTAGCGGGTAGTCTGTATGAGTGCTAGCGGGTAGTCTGTATGAGTGCTAGCGGGTAGTCTGTATGAGTGCTAGCGGGTAGTCTGTATGAGTGCTAGCGGGTAGTCTGTATGAGTGCTAGCGGGTAGTATGTATGAGTGCTAGCGGGTAGTCTGTATGAATGCTAGCGGGTAGTCTGTATGAGTGCTAGCGGGTAGTCTGTATGAGTGCTAGCGGGTAGTCTGTATGAGTGCTAGCGGGTAGTCTGTATGAGTGCTAGCGGGTAGTCTGTATGAATGCTAGCGGGTAGTCTGTATGAGTGCTAGCGGGTAGTCTGTATGAGTGCTAGCGGGTAGTCTGTATGAGTGCTAGCGGGTAGTCTGTATGAATGCTAGCGGGTAGTCTGTATGAGTGCTAGCGGGTAGTCTGTATGAGTGCTAGCGGGTAGTCTGTATGAGTGCTAGCGGGTAGTCTGTATGAGTGCTAGCGGGTAGTCTGTATGAATGCTAGCGGGTAGTCTGTAAGAGTGCTAGCGGGTAGTCTGTATGAGTGCTAGCGGGTAGTCTGTATGAGTGCTAGCGGGTAGTATGTATGAGTGCTAGCGGGTAGTCTGTATGAGTGCTAGCGGGTAGTCTGTATGAATGCTAGCGGGTAGTCTGTATGAATGCTAGCGGGTAGTCTGTATGAGTGCTAGCGGGTAGTCTGTATGAGTGCTAGCGGGTAGTCTGTATGAGTGCTAGCGGGTAGTCTGTATGAGTGCTAGCGGGTAGTCTGTATGAGCCATGCTAAAATAATCTTCACTAGTAATAAAATTTTGCATCTTTTAATGTATAGAATCAACTGACAGGATATAAAATACAGCAGAGACCTTGAGTATCCTGTACCATGACAGAATTCACCTCACAACTACAGCACAGACCTTGAGTATCCTGTACTATGACAGAATTCACCTCACTACTACAGCACAGACCTTGAGTATCCTGTACCATGACAGAATTCACCTCACTACTACAGTGAAGACCTTGAGTATCCTGTACCATGACAGAACTCATCTCACTACTACAGCACAGACCTTGAGTATCCTGTACCATGACAGAAATCACCTCACTACTACAGCACAGACCTTGAGTATTCTGTACTATGACAGAATTCACCTCACTACTACAGCACAGACCTTGAGTATCCTGTACCATGACAGAAATCACCTCACTACTACAGCACAGAACAGACCTTGAGTATCTTGCACCATGACAGAATTCACCTCACTACTACAGCACAGACCTTGACCAGAGACAGAATTCAACTTCTTACTACTGCAGCTATATTTCTCAAGCAAAACAGACCACAATATCGAGCACAGAGGATCTATGCATTGGAGCATTAGAAAGCAAAATGACTCGCTGACACAATACGGTTGTGTTAACGGATATAGAGGAGGTAAAAGAGGCAGCATGATCACCTGCTATACCATCAGTGTGCGGCTCTTCCCCAGCGTCTCCAGCATTCTGCGCTCTAGACAGAGATTCATCAACTGCAAAAATTTGTCATGTAATTAGATGGAGCGAAGAGCACAAACTGGAGTCATATGAAATAAAGAACAGAAAATTAGATAAAACATTATATGAATAAAGCAGAACAATGCAGAGAAATTAGAAAGGTATATAGAAACATTCAAACGGCTAACCAGAAAAAGACACATGGTTAGTACCAGGCACTAAAAAGGCATTATTACTAACCTTCTCCTGTGCCAAGAGCTGTATCATCCATGACTTGATTGGTCACCTCCTTATTGATGCTTTCTGGAGCTGAGTTAGAATTTATATTGTTGGCATTATTCATTTCGCCATTCACCTCTACACCAGCATTATTCATTTCGCCATTCACCGCTACACCAGCATTATTCACTTCGCCATTCACCGCTACACCAGCATTGACATCCACACTATCCACATTAGCAGCTACATCTCCAGCTGAATTCTCAACTCCGACAGGATTAGCTGAATCTTTTGGCTGAGCCTGAACACCACTATTCACCGCATCAGACCTTCCAGCCTGCCGACAACAACAAAACACATATGTAAAGGAAAATACTATGACCTTAGTATTGCCCTATTGACCTGTCACCCAAACTCCATAAAATACATTATTAGCATAAATAGCAAAATCATAACCACAGTAGCTGCTAGCTAGGGTCACACCTAAAGAGTCCTCAAGGGTTGAGACACTCGGGAGGACTCTCTTTCAGAAGGGTGACACCATAGAGTTATCTCCCCCTAGAGTGATAACTGTGCATTCAACAACACGAGCGAGCGTTTCCGGTGCCAACAAGGAGCGTTTAGGCCACGCCCCTTTTTTGTGCTAGTCAATCGCAGTGATCGACAGAACAATAACGTCAGCCGTGAGAATGATCATGAATTTCCAGTTAAGATAGTAATTATTGCTCATATTAAAGAAATGATGATTATAGTTTATTACTCTAATATATGCTTATTATTTAAAGCAATTCAATACCTACATGCATTGCAAAGGCACTGAATAGATGGTGTTAAGTAAGTGAGTTAATGCAATCAGTTACTCCAATGATATACAGCCCCCTCACATGAGGGGCTGTATATCACTGGTTATTCATAGATAAGATAGATAGTCATACTGGGGTTGTATTACATTGGTGTGATGGGAAACTAATCGACTGCCATCAACTGAAAGTATTGACATTGTATGGTGATAGAGTGATTCATTGTCACCTCAGTTCACAAACAGCCCTTGCATGTAATCTTAGATTTCAATACATATCAATCAAATACATAGACTAGCTTGAAGCAAAGATGTCCACTAGTTAGTGGACATCTTTGCTTGATGTAAGCAAGCAAAAAGTTTGAAAGTTAGAGTGGCAAACGTTGTTATATGTTAGATAAAAATAAATTATACTTAATTATACTAAATTATATTTATTTAAAAATAAAATAGACTTTTTATTACTTTATTTATTAAATAAAGTAATAAAAATTAGCTATGATTACAATAATTTTTTATTGTAATCATAGCTAAACATTATATTTAGCATTACTTGCTAATTATTTTACATTTAAACACATTTGCAGTTTCATTTTTCTTCATAATTCATTTTAACAAAAAACTTCTTTCATGATATGAAGTTTAAAAATGGTAGTTGTTTGAAAAAGCTTGAAAACATTTACAGTTGTTTTTATTTTCTCTCCTCTCTTCACTTATTTCAATTACACAAAACACTTTTCATAATATGTAGTTTGAAAGTTAAAGTGGTAAATGTTGTTATATGTTAAATAAAAATAAATTATACTTAATTCTACTAATTACAATTATAAATTATATAAAAATAAAATAGACTTTTTATTACCTTATTTATTAAATAGTTTTTCTTTGTAATCATAGCTAAACAGATTATATTTAGCCATTACTTGCTAATTATTTTACATTTAAACACATTTACAGTTTTATTTTTTTTCCTAATTTATTTCAACAAAACACTTCTTTCATGATATGAAATTTAAAAGTTGTAGTTGTTTGAAAAAGCTTGCAAACCTTTAGAGTTGTTTTCTTTTTCCTCTTAATTCATTTAAACTGCTTAAAAATATTTTCTCATGATATGAAGTTTAAAAGTTAGAATAGTAAATGTTATACAAAAATAAATTTTCTGTCCAAATACTTTTTTATTACTCGGGCAACACCGGGTAGTACAGCTCGTAGTTGATGGCAGTTGATTAGCTTCCCATCACACCAATGTAATACAACCCCAGTATGACTATGTATGTTATCTATGAGTAACTGCTTGCATTACCTTCACTTTCACTCACTATCTATTCAGTGCCTTGGCAAGTCATGTAGGTATCAGGGATTACGTGTATGTCACAATTTCCATTTTCATAATTCATTTCCATATTATTTCCATTTCCATAACATTTCCATAATTCATTTCCATATTATTTCTATTTCCATAACATTTCCCTACTTCATTTCCATAACATTTCCATAATTCATTTCCATATTATTTCCATTTCCATAAAAGTTCCATAATTCATTTCCATATTATATCCATTTCCATAATTCATTTCATATCATTTCCATTTCCATATTAGTTCCATTTCCATAATTCATTTCCATATTAATTCCATTTTCATAACTCATTTCCATATTATTTCCATTTCCATATTATTTCTATTTCCATAATTCATTTCCATATTAATTCCATTTCCCTACTTCATTTCCATTTCCATATTATTTCCATTTCCATAATTCATTTCCATATTATTTCCATTTCCATAAAGGTTCCATAATTCATTTCCATATTAATTCCATTTCCATAATCCATTTCCGTGTTATTTCCATTTCCATAATTCATTTCCATATTAATTCCATTTCCCTACTTCATTTCCATTTCCATAATTCATTTCCATATTATTTCCATTTCCATAAAAGTTCCATAATTCATTTCCATATTAATTCCATTTCCATATTATTTCCATTTCTATAGCATTTCCATAATTCATTTCCATATTATTTCCATTTTCATACCATTTCCATTCTTGTAAAATAAAATTTCCATGTCCATTTCCCTAAAATTATGGAAATATTTATGTTTATGGAAATGAAAAAGTAAACATTTCCATAATATGTTTAGCAATCCCTGGTAGGTATTGGAATTGCTTTAAATAATAAGCATATATTAGAGTAATAAACTATAATCATCATTTCTTTAATATGAGCATTAATTACTATCTCAACTGGAATTCATGATCTTTGTTTAACCCTTCTCATGGCTGATGTTATTGATCTAGTCAATCACTATGACTGACTAGCACAAAAAAGAGGCGTGGCCTAAACGCTCCTTGTTGGCACCGGAAACTCTCGTGTAGTTATCACTCTAGGGGAGACAACTCTATGGGTGACACTCTCTGAGGACTCTTTATGAGGGTCTTATTTCTCGACAGAGGAATGACACCCTCAGAGAGAGCGTCTCACTCCTCTCTCTGAGGGTGACACCCTTGAGAGAGTCCAGGTCATCGTCGACTTATGATTGCATTCCGTTTTGACCGACAGGTCATAAACCGCTCTGGACGTAAGTTTAACCAGTAAATATAGTATTATTCACACCCCTCTTTATATATAAAATCATACAAATGCAATCAAAAATCAGAATACAATTCATTTTCAAAGTATACTTCTTTTTGTCCAGCAACGAACATTCATATCGACAACAGACTACTGTGTAGGCTAAAAACAAGTTTACTCGTACAGTACTTTGGATTTAGGCTACGTAAAATAATTGTAGACTTACTGCATTTGAATTGTGACCGAAAACATTTCAACAAATACTAAAATATAAAAAATTTCCCTAAACAAAGTCAACGACAACCTGTATACACCTTAGCGCATTCAAATAAAATGGCCATAGCAGATCGTATTCATATCCTATGTATAGGTAAATTAGTTGAACAACAAACTCCAAGAAATATATATCTAGTAAACTTCAATCTATAAATGCGAAATGATTAGACCACACAGGAACAGCTTCACAACACTTTCAGCCATCTGGATGCTGTTGTTACTCGCTTGCCCTTGTTGGCAAGATACTGGATTATCATTTTGTTGGATAAAACAAAACAAGCAGCAACCATAGCTGAGTTGCGGAGGAAACCACTACTAATGAAAAATTTGAAGTAGATTTTCCTTAAAAGATCACAAAGAATCATTTAAATAGACATGTTATCAATGTAGTTGATGTGTGATTCACTGACTTGGGTTTTGTCCATAAAGCTGTGCAAGTCTGCTAATACTACCTGACCATAGAGCTGTGCAAGTCTGCTAATACTACCTGACCATAGAGCTGTGCAAGTCTGCTAATACTACCTGTCCATAGGCTGTGCAAGTCTGCTAATATTACCTGACCATAGAGTTATGCAAGTCTGCTAATACTACCTGTCCATAGAGCTGTACAAGTCTGCTAATACTACCTGTCCATAGAGCTGTGCAAGTCTGCTAATACTACCTGTCCATAGAGTTATGCAAGTCTGCTAGTACTACCTGTCCCTTTTTACAGATTGTAAACATCTATACTGGAGAAAAGTGAGCGTGACTGTGTAACAGAGATTACACTTACCTCCGAACTCTGTATGCCAACATTGGGTGACTGAATTGGTATGTTTTGGTTAGGGTTGATAACTTGCTACAAAAGTGACAAACTCATACATGTACCTGGTCAATAATGCATGACTGTCAGCTACTACATGCTTGGTCGAAGCAGCGAAATTGGAGCAGCCACTTCAGTTCAAACTCGACATACAAACACAAAGTCACAAACACAAGCTCCATACAGCCAAACAGCTATATATGAACTAAACTTAAATTTACTCCCACATTTCCTCATCATGTCAAAACCATTGTGTTGAAATAGACATTCTCATATGAATAAACAGTCTCTCATCTAATTCATTCCACAGCCTAATGATGAGTACTCTACTTCAGATAATTGCACAGCGCATTGCAACAAAGGCATTATATAAAAACTAAATAATAACTAAATTATATGCGCAGAACTGAGTTAGTACAACAACACAAATAGAAACCACAAAGAGACACAAAATTGAAAGTGTAGAGTTGGTGATGCGCAAGGAGGGCCCATGATAGAGATACACACCGTAACTTGCTCTAACTAGAGGTGAAGTTCACACTAATTTTTTTTATATAGTTTTCAGTATTTTTTGACATTTTACGCCACATTTTCAATTTCACCAACCCCTAATCTTCACTAACGAAACTACATACAATGCTTCGAAAAACCTAAAAATTACTTTGGTCACCAAATCAAATATAAGCTGGAACATTACACCATATGTTAAAAAACTACTAAGTTGAGTAGATCATAATTATAGGTTTATGGCATTCCTTTTCATCAATATAAAACATACTAGCTGAAAGTCCGGCGTTGCCCGGGTAATAAAAAAGTCTTAGGTCAGAAAATGGATTTGCATTTAACGTTTAACAACATATGCCATTCTAACTTTCAAACTACATATCACGAGAAAAGTGTTTTGTGTAGTTGAAATTCTTTAATAGAAAAAAAAAACAACTGTAAAGGTTTTCAAACTTGTCAAACTGCAACTTTCAAACTTCATATCATGAGGGAAAAGTTTTGTGCAGGTCAAATAAATTACGAAAAAATAAAACAACTATAAAAGGGTTTAAATATAAATGTGAAATAATTAGCAAGTGATAGCTAAATTAAGTCGGTTTTACTATGATTACAATAAAAGATGACTTGGTAATGATACAATTATTACGAACTGGGAAAACAAAATAAAAATCCTGAATATGTTGAATTAATAATAATCATTATTGTATAGAAGTGTGTGTTCACTTTCACTGCCATCCATGTACAAATTTAGCAATCGGCCTACGGCCAGTTATTTTACCAAAAAAGGCCGATATTGCTTTATGATATGTAAACAATATTTTTTCAATTTCAAACTGTATCTACAACATTTTTGTTACATATTTTATTTTTCTAATATGTTAAAAACCACTGCTATGCAATAAATTCGATGTATCTATACTTTGTGTGTTGAAAAAGCAATGTGAAGCTACGATCGCTACGAAGCTAAAACGATCCGAAAGCTAAACGATGAGAAATATATACCTGTATAGATTGAGCAGTCTATGACAAAACAGAGAGTGGTACACGATAGTGTTTAATAATTTAACACAAGCTGAATGAAGTAACATATTAATATTCACTAGTAGTAGAAATAAACTAGTTCTATCTAATGTATGTACTAAAACCTCCACATATCAACGATTTATTTATGAGATATTTAATAAAGAAGTTTTAGAGCAACCATCTTGTTTGATATATAGAACAAATCAAATTATGAGAATTGTTACTATGTGGTAAGCAATGGAGACGACCAGCATTCGTACCAGCAGTTAGTACACAAAACTAAAAATAAAATATGCAGTAAAAATAAATTAAAATACAATAAAACATTTATAGTTAAAAGTTGACTTGCAACAAAATTTACATTACACTTGCTTGGTATCAAAAAATTCACCATCTCTTACTCTGCTGTATTGTTGGTTCAATATATGTAGAAATGTGATTACAAGCTCTTAAAAGCTCACAAACGAAGTAAAAAAAACGTCGTAGGTTGGAATCCCTTCCGAAATGGCTCAAATGTGACGTAGCTGAACACCATGTGCTTCTGTTTACACTTTCATGCAACTTCATTCATCGAACCATTTTCACAAATATTTCAACTTCACGCATTCAATAAAACCATGTCTACTGCCCTTGCGCGTCTATTTCATCGTCAATGTAACGCTGTCACTTTGAGCACTGATATCTCAAAACCTACCGTAACAATTAGTTTAATATTTTAACCTTAGCTCGAGGATGTGCATAGCATACTCTGATCAACATGAGGAACCTGTTGTTCACCTGTGATGGTCCAAAATGCTGCAGAAGTTGTTCGCGACATTTGGCGGAAAATATGGGTTGCATGATTAGATTATGACTATATGATTAGACCAAGCTGAAACAAAACTGTAGAGTAATGAGCATCTATATTTGATTAGGGCTTTCCAGTAGAACCCGAAGTATTTGTCATGAACTAGTGCTAAGAGATGTGTTATATAGAGCCTTTAATTCACGTGATGACATCACGTGTCAAAACAATGACCCCGTTGAGTACGTAATCAAAATGAAGGGATTCTAACCAACAGAAGTTTTTTTAATTGTTGGTTATTGAGCTTTTAAGAGCTTGTAATCACATTTCCACATATTTTGAACCTACAACACAACAGAGTAAGACATGGTGAACCTTTTGATACTAAATAACTGAAATGTGAATTTTGTGGCAAGTCAACCTTTAACCTTAATTTTAAGTATCCTCAACAGTCTCTCCCTTACTTCCTCCATGCATATACCTTCATTAGCGAGAGATGTTTTCCTCCATGCTAAGTAGTTGTAATGAGCCCAATTTTATTATGCTAATATCAACTTCTAGTGTATTTGTATGTTCAATTACTATTTGGCATGTTTTTTGTTGGTTACAATTGTTTTTGATAGAGTAGTTTTGCATAGCTACTCATGAAAGAATTGTGTTTGAGATACGATCATCGACCATACACACATATACGATACAAATACGATCATCGACAAAAAATAATCTTATATGTCACTTTACTAGCTAATATAATATGTTCATCTAAAACCAATGTGTCCATTTTCTTAGTCCAGGGAAATTTGTTGCTGCACATCATACAATCTTGTTATTCCTTTATCTACACCCAAATGATAGATGAGAAAAACTAAGTCTAGTGATCGTAGTGTTAGAAGTTTCCTGAGCAAAATCAAGAGACACAAAGTGTCAGTACCAAGCAACACAATGGTCTCACATGGCTACGGAATAGAGATAACTATCATAGTTACCACTGGATTCTGCATCCTACTTCTACATTCTTGTTCAGCTCTTATGTAGCAATTGGCTTGCTGGTCGGCAGAAGGGTGTCTGAAAAAAAGTAAAACTGGTACAAATTAAAAAATTTGCAGGTCTTAGAATGAATGCATTAAAAAGAAATTCTAGTCTTTCAAAGGTTGACTTGCAACAAAATTCACATTACAGTTATTTAGTACCAAAAGATTCACCGTGTCTTACTCTGCTGTGTTGTGGATGCAAAATACGTGGAAATGTGATTACAAGCTCCTAAAAGCTCAAACTAACAGTTCATCGCAGCCATCACGAAAACGCCGTAGATCAGAATCCCTTTCCAAAACGGCTCAAATGTTTCACTGATATCTCAAAACCCACCGCAAAAAATTCGTTTAATTTTTTAACTTTATCTTTAACCTTAGGAGTGCATAATCATCCTCTGATGAACATGTGGATACTGTTGGTCACCTGTAATAGTCGAAAATTGCTGCAAAAATTATTCGCGCTGTTTGGCAGGAAGTATGGGTCACATGATCGGATTACGACTAGACGATTAGACCAAGCCGAAGCAAAACTGTAAAGTAGCGAGCATCTTTATTTGATATGGGCTTTTTGGTAAAACCCCTAACTGTTTGTCATAAACTAGTGCTACGAGAAGTTTTATATTGAGCCTTTTATTGGCCTTTCAATTCACGTGATAACATCACGTGTCAAAACAATAACCAAAATGTTTGAGAACGCCATCAAAATAAAGAAATTACAAACTACGGCGTTGTCATGATGGCCGCGATTAACTGTTCGTTTTTGAGCTTTTAAGAGCTTGTAATCACATTTCCACATATTTTGCACCTACAACACAGCAGAGTAAGACATGGTGAATCCTTTGATACCAAATAACTGTAATGTGAATTTTGTTGCAAGTCAACCTTTAAATAAAATAATTTGCTCTTCAAGATGAAAACTCAATCTATATAACAGGATAAGCAAATTCAGAGTTAAAAATGATGAAAATTCAAATGTTGGTACAAATGGCTCTAGAAAGACTTACGTAAAGTTCTCAGGTAAGGAGACATGCTGAGATAAAAGGTAATCAATTCCATCTTTACCAAGTTCGACAGCAACATAAGACATGATGTCTGCTTTTTCTTTTTTCAACTGACTGTAAGTAAAAATGATGCACATTACAAAAATGCAGTTCTACCGGTATAATAAATCTTTAACACCTAATAGTAGCGCATAGTGTGACAACTCACCTGAGATATTGTTGCAAATCATTATTCTCGTTTGTAGATGTCTGCAATTTTTCACCAGCTTCCCTATAAAGACGGAGACCGATTTAAGTAGTTAAAACCCCTGATACCTATAGATAGATCTGCCCAGAACTTTGAATAAATGTGCACTGACTACATCTGACTAGAAACACTCGAGTAGTCTGAGGTACATTCTAGTTGCATACAGAAACAAAGATCACTTACTTTAGAGATAAGGTCAGTTGATCCTTTGAACTCTGGGCATCCTTTAAATCGTTTTGTGACTTTGTGAGCTCATCTTAAATAAAAAAATAAGTTTTACAATGCTTCCTTATGCTTAACTTTGTTTTAGTATGCATGAGATTCGAACTTTGCCAATTTAATTATAAATTTGTAGTTAAAAAATTGCGTATGAGGAGCTACATTTACTAGATGGCCATGATAACCAGTAGAGCTGAAAATATTTGAAGATTTATCTTGAATAATGACAGCGATAGAAAAGCACTATTCATGCAAAAATACTATTCAACATCTATTCCATGCAGCAAATAATAGCATATACCTAAACTTAACATCGTTAATTAACCTGCAAAATGAGTATGTTTGCTCAAATCTGGTGTAATATTACCAGTAGCGCTAATAAGCAGAACCACAAACCTCTAAAGTCATCTAGTTTCTTTTGGAGATCACTACGAAAAGACTCCCATTCATCCTATAAAATCAATAGCAGACATCTGACTTGCAATGCTATTACTGACACAGTGACAGTCTTAGCCTACATATTACAATATTTTTAACATGCAGATGTTAAAAGGTATTTTTCGCCTTCATGTTTTTGTACACAAACCCTATGGGTCTATCCATAATCACCATTGTTACAATTAGAGCAGAAATTTATTTATAAAAATATTTGCATTACATTTAAAATGATTTTAAATCAGATATTCTTGTAGAGCTCAACAAGCTCTTTTGAATGATGTATAATATGTCACATTAACGTTAATTTTTACTGAGAAATCTTTTAGTTAGTGTGTCACTCGCGTTACATCAGAGAAATATACATTTTGAAGAGCTAGTTGCTTATCCTTAAAACTCTCTGATTTGGTGGGAAGCACAATTATAAAAACTTATTTGTCTTATTTTAAAGAAGCTTGCTGACCTATGCACTAAAATTTATCCAGATATTAGATGGTAGTTGTGAACTCCAAGCTTGTAAACATGTCACCGCTGTTACATTCGATTGTCACCATCGTTACGCTTCTTATATTCTGTAAACTTAAAAGTATTTAAGTTCACTGCAATGAGATCAATAATGGTATTAAAGCTAATGATTAAAATATATATATATATATTTTAATCATTAGCTTTAATACCATTATTGATCTACCCATTTTGGTATATATATATATATAGACAAGCCTTAACTTAAAATGTTTTTTATTGGTTTCAAAGTATAAAATGTAATAATACAATAGTAATAATACATGACAAGCATGGTTAAGCTTAAATAACGTAAGATGAAACAATGAATATTGATCATGTAATTGTGAGAATGTACTAACAAAATGTATTAGATCATTCTGCATGCTCTAAATCTTCTGTAAAACAGTACTGATCTCTTTTAGAGAGAGTAGGACAAGACAGTGACTTGGCTATGTGATGAAATTCTACGCATGCTATATTTTGGTATTAACAACAAGTGTTTTTTGACTTCACTCTTTTAAAAAAACCTGCACTTCAGCTTCGAGGGCATCTACACTTTTTACCACTCCTACATAATGCCTAGAAGTTTTTTCCAGGCAGCAATGTTAGCACAAAATTACCTTCTTTCAATGTGCTTGCTAGTTGTTTGATGGGTTCGAAATTGCATTCTTTTTATGGATCACTAATTGCATGGTCATCAGGATCAAAAGTAAAAAGTTGAAACTTTTCAAAGGAATACTTTTACTTTTCTTTTTCTATTTCTTTGTTTTATTTTATCTTTTCTCATCTCTAATGCCATCTTCCGACAATGATAGTCCAACTGTCATTGCTAGTTTATGGACAGTCTGGCGACCTTTGCTTGAGCTGTTTAGAAGTGCTCGATCAATCTTTTTACAGCTTTATCTTCAGATAGTGGGCTGCCAAATCTGGAAGTGGTTGCTACAAAAAATGTACTTAAACTTTAATAATTTTTTTACAAAATACTTGAAACATTAACTTGAAACATCCATAATGTACGCAGATGTAGTAAAGCATTAAGTTTTTTGAAGAAAAAAATGAATGTACATACCTGGTAATTTTACTTTCAAATGTTTTTCCCCATCTCTGTATTGCTAAACTCTAATTCTTGCTGTTTCTCGCGTTTCCTCCAATTGATCTTCTGTAAGTTGTGCTCTTCTTTTTGTTCTACTCTTTTGATTCTGACTAGCTTGGCCAGTCAAATATTCAGTCTATTGTTTCGAACATTGACTTATTTTGTTACGATATTTACGCATCTGCTCTGCTGACGTTGTCTTACCCATGTTGAAAGCAGAAAAGACCAGCAGACTTTCCACAACAATATTCTGTTTCAAGCTCTTGTTACAAGTTACTCCCATGAGTAGATTTGACTAAATTTTGAACCATTTTCAGTATCGGAGTCGCAAGCCTTAGTAATACATTTGTAAGGTAGCAACCGTTTGCTAACTTGCTAGAAGAAGCTTGTTAAGTTCTCACAATGGCTTAAGTTTAAAATATAATGAGTAACTCATACATGAGAACATCAACAACACCACAAATTACTGTTAAATGTGAAATTCACTCAAATTAATCCTATAATTATATGAGTTGAGGGGTGTAACAATGGTGACAGCGTAACAGCGGTGACGCCAATTTCGGAAATATGTGAAACTTTGAGCAAAACTGAAATTAGTTAAAGGTATAGCGTATGAAGTTAGCGTTGAAAACAAATTAGTACCAATTTTGAGCTAATAATACAAGTGTAGTAGAAACTTATTGATGTTTCCTGTCACCATTGTTACTCAAAACAGGCCAACTGATAAAAGAGCCCCACACCAATAGATCAGTGCCCACAATATCAATTTATGCATTAACGGACAGCAAAGCCGTTGTGAAATCCATTACAATTAGATATTTGTGTTCATAATAATATGTATACCATGTACAAGCATCTCTATATTGTTATTATGACTATAAAGTATTTTGTGCATATACACTAACTTCAGCAAACTATTAAAGCATGATAGAGGAGCACTACCCCCCAATTATTTTCTATTTTGGGGTTTGGTATGTATACTTCATATATGAAGCATTATTTTAATGAAATTACTGTTTTGAAATTTTGCCAAAACATCCATTTATTTTGGATAGACCCCTATATAAAATTTAATAAAAAGAACTTTAAAGTTAACAAGTGTACGCAAAATAATTAATTGTAAATATAGCTAAGAAGTGGAACAAAACATTCTTGAATATACCTTTGTAAGTATATCCAAGAATAAGTAACTCAGAATGAATGAGAAATGCCATGCTTTGCTAACAATTTAATTCATAAAAATATCGTCAAATTTTTTTTATAAATTTCATCTAGTTTTTAAAAAAATTGTTGGAGTTTCAATAACATATTAACCGATGAAGTCAAGAATTCACCAAATAATGCTCTGTGTTCTTAGCATCATTGAGCTACGCCGTCAGGCAATCATTCATTTTTATTTCTACCTTATCATCCGAAAGCCGACTGTTTTCAGTTTGCAAAGCTTTAATTTTTTCTTCTTTTTCCTGAATAGAATCCTTATATTTCTTCTCCAACGTTTGCGAGTTTTCTTGGGTCATTGATACACTGGCAATCAGCTCTCTGTTTAACCGACTAGTTTTCCAATAATTGAAACTAAGTATAACAATCACAACAAACAGCCCAGGCAGTAAAAAAGGTGGTGATTTGCTGAATCTGTGAGGTCTCTGCGTGTGGCCATTCATGATTATATCGCCTTCGAGCTGCGAGCAAGTCAGCCTCGTGAAGGTTATTATGCGTTGGCGTTCAAGGTGCTTTACAGGAAACGCAACCACAGCGTCGCTTCGATGAAGTAAGCATAGAGTTGCTTCATCGATACGGTAGTTTATTACAATTACAAATTAACCGCAGTATACTCGATCAAAGAGGTTAATAGCTGTGTGGCGTTAGGGCTTCGCAGTATTATAGGCTGTGAGTATCATTGAACTTAAAACCTTCAAGTTTTAAGTTCAATGGTGAGTATAACCAAATCTTTGGTCAGTCATTAGGGCGACAAGCATTTTCGTTTAAAAGGCGACAACTTCACAGGCTAACAAGTCCCGATTATTAGCGAAAAATTTGTCTGCTGTTTCGTTGAAGCAAACAGTTTGGGCGAGGAAAACAACGTTGTTTTGCTCGCCCCGCTCGACGGGTGACAACTCCGCAAAAACAACAGTTTGTCAAGACAGGCTAGGGTGAAGGCTTAGGGCAGAGATTTTGTCGTTACGTGCAGTGCTTTACAAAAGGTATACATCATACGTGTACAGTCTTTTTGAAGCGTAACCTCGACAATGTTATTGTGTTCTTTTTTACGGATTTCTTTAAATAGAAGTAGTGGCATATGTATGTATCATATGTATGGCATAGTATGTATCATTAAACGCTGTTGGTGGGATTTCTCTGGTTACGCTAGCCCAGACATTTAACAAAATGTTAAAGGTTGACTTTGTTATAGCTGAAAATCATGTTTTTGAAATAGCTGTATATTAGCGATGTTACCACAAACGTAAATGTCAAGAGATTAGTTGATAGGTAGGAAACTTAGCAGTTACAATACATTCCTTCAGCATATATTATCTCCCACTAACAGAAACAAGTATGCATCAACAACCATTACCATTGCTTACATGCTTGTTACGTGTACAATATTCTTATCATTTGATTGTGGAGTTAGGAATTATCTACTCATAGCAACACTATAGTAGGAACACAACTCCTATTCAGTCCATCCATTTATATAGAAGTAACCTAATAGTTATATTCATTCCATGTCTAGCAACTAAGGAAGCAACATCATTTAATTGCAGGGCTGTATTGTCAAAGAAAAAGTGGCCAGGAGACTGTCAGTTAGTAGTTGCCAAAGATTGACTCGGCCGTGCGGGGGGGGGGGGGGGTCTGGGAGGGGAGCAGAAGTGCCCTCCCAGAGAAGGGGGTTTGGGCCCTTCCCCGAGGAAATTTTGAGAATTAAGAGCAAAATTAGAGCATTTTAAAGTGTATCTTGTATTATTTAAAGGTTGACTTGCGACAAAATTCACATTGCAGTTATTTGGTATCAAAAAATTCACCATGTCTTACTCACTTGTGTTGTAGGTTCCAAATATGTGGAAAAGTGATTACAAGCTCTTAAAAGCTCAAAAACGAAAAGCCGCCGTAGATTGGAATCTCTTTATTTCTCTGACGTAGTCATGAAATTTGGTTATTGTCTTGTCACATGATGTTCTCACGTGAATTGAAAGACCAATAAAATTCTCAATATAAAACTTATCGTAGCACTAGTTTATGACAAACACTTCGGGTTTTACCGAAGACCCCGTATCAAATATAGATGCTCGCTACTTTACAGTTTTGTTTCGGTTTAGTCTAAGCGACAAGTCGTAATCTGATCATGCGACCCAATACTTCGCAAATAATTTCTGCAGCACTTTTCGATTATCACAAGTGACCAACAGGCTCGTCATGATTATCAGACAATGATATGTACTCCTTCAAGCTAAGGCTAAAAAATTAAACCAATTTTTACTGTAAATTATAAGATATCACTGCTGAAAGTGACAGCATTACAATGGCGATAAAACATACTCATAAGAACAATAGACATGGTTTTATTGAATGCGTGAAGTATATTTTTGAAAATATTTCGATGAATAAGGTTGCATGAAAGTGTAAACAGAAACCATCTACCACAACTACATCACATTTGAGCCGTTGTGGAAAGAGAATCCAAACTACGGCGGTCTCGTGTGGCTGCGATTAACTGTTCGTTTTTGAGCTTTTAAGAGCTTGTAATCACATTTCCACATATTTTGCACCTACAACACAACAGAGTAAGACATGGTGAATCTTTTCAAATCAAATAACTGTAATGTGAATTTTGTTGCAAGTCAACCTTTAAGGTGGATATCCAGGTCCTCCCAAGTTGAGTCATTTCAAGTCTTGCAAAGAGAGCTAGCTACAGAATTATATGGTTTTGAGTTGTAAACATATATATGTATATTTACATTTATATTCCTAAATATACATACATGTACATGTGTACATAGAAGATTAATTGTTATAGCTTGACACTTGTCTTTTAAAAACTAAATTTAAGAGCACCTGTTTCAGTTACATAAATAAGTTTGAATAATATATTACATGCACCGGGGAAAGACAACAAATAAATTACTCGGCTTGCTTAAAACTTACTATGTTTAAATTATGGCCACCTAGGAATACAATGAGCAACAAACTTGGCCTGCAAACACAAACATACATGTACATGTGTACATAGAAGATTGATTGTTGTAGTTTGACACTTGTCTTTTAAAAAGCTCTTCTTCTGTCAATGTGTCCATGGCAGAAATATTTTACAACTGATTCTGTATCTATTTCATCATCTTTATATACCCTAGGACACTTATGTATTCGCCCCATCTAACTTTCGCGTTTTCGGGGAGTCATCCTCTCGCGAAAATTTCATGAGCGAAACTAAACTATCATAACGAACGAGCGAAAACGCGGAATTAAATAGCTTTGTTCATTGATAATGTAGAATGGAATTTCACAACGACATTTATTTTAACGTTTTTGACGACCACTATAGCATCGTTAAAATATAAACTAACAAAATAATCTGACTGTCAAAATTTACTACGTTATTATTTTGCAATTAATTATGATTATTTTCCCATTAAGAATGATTTATAATGATAGGAATTTGATGTCAATGCACACGCATTAGTTGCGTTATCGTTTGTTGGGGACATCAATCAATGCAGTGAGCACCGCGTGTTGAAAGAAAATAAGACACACTGACACTCACAGTACTACACAAGCAGCATGGCTCTGGAAAGGTTTGGATTTACCACTGACACCCCTACAATAACTTGTAATGGTTCAGAAGATGAGGCAATAGAGAAAGAGTTAGCTCTGATAAATAACACTAATAAAAAAGGAAGAGAATAAGTTATAATAACTACGCACTGTGCTAGTATCTGTAGTATTACTAGCAGCTGTATCATGTATGTATTTGTATACAACTTGTAATTACTGTAATAAAGATGTTCAGCAATTATTAGCAGCAGTTGTGTGTTTGGGAAACTTAAAATTAATACCTATACACAACACCGTTGATCGTTAAAATTAAAATACGTTAATATAAAAACAAGCTAAATTGTGAAAAAAATGTTAAAATTTTCAACGTAATTAAATTCCATTCTACAGTAGTCTAAGAAACAAATGGCAGCAAGCGATCACATTGCATTATCAATCTCAGCCATACAATTCTACCTGCGGTTCACAATTACAAACTAGTCCCAAAATGAAACATTTTTCTCACCGGCGAACCGAACCTGAGGAATATAATTATGTTTGTTCCACTGCATTTATTTTCACATCATTATATTTTCACACTCATCAGAGTTGCAAAATTAAGTTGCAGTGAAATTTTACTCTGTATGCTACTCACAAAATTAAATACTAGCGAAATATAAGTGTCTTAGGGTAAGTGTAACATTAGATGGTTATTTAGACAGCCTGCCCCATGATGTTCCTCATCAATCTTTGGATTCACTTCAATGCAGAAAAGTATCTCTCGCCTACTGCATTGGTGGCAGGCAAAACCAATACTAGATTAGTGAGCCTTTCCACTTCATCACCAGTTGCTAGAGCGCAACGTTGCGCTAGAGCGCTAGGTAATTAGTTGTTGGAAATTCTAAGTGAATGAGCTTAGACTGAAATTCTTACTAATTAGCCGCTGAAGATCACTAAAAGGTTGGGGCTATTCAGCTGCCCAGCCGCCTCAGGGAAAACGGGCTTGTAAATTTTAGTGTCACGTAATGACTTCCACGATGTACGCTATGCCGATTTTGCAGTTTCCGAGATTTTGACAGAAGAAAAGTGCTCCGGATGGTTCCGGAGTCTCCTAATAGGATAATACAGTACTGTTTAATTGTATACTAATAGTTGATCGATCAACATGTATATTGTATCATAATATCTTACGTCTAGACTGCTATTCTAACCCCATCCCAGTCTTTAGAAGGTTGGTTGGAGGTGTACGTACAGTAGCGTATATATATGAGGCATCGTTACATGAACTATAGCATTGGATTAGCCTTGTACAGCCGTAACCTGACCATCACTAGACTACCTCCCACCTATCGGCATCGACCCTCACATAGATGGTGAATAACACTATAGCACCAGCTAACCAGAGTCCTCTGCACCTACCGACAAACACAACTGAAGTGAAGACTATCCATATATAAGGAGATTTGGACTCATACTAATACTGAAGGTAGATAGCTCATTTACAACAAAATAAGCTACAACAACTTGCACCAAAATTAACATTACAGTTATTTGGTATCACAAGATTCATCATGTCTTACTCTGTTGTGTTGTAGGTGCCCAATATTTGGAAATGTGATTATAAGCTCTTAAAAGCTCAAAAACAAAAAGCCGCCGTAGATTGGAATCTGTTTATGTCTTTGACGTAGTCATGACAGTTTGGTTATTGTATTGTCACGTGATGTTCTCATGTGAATTGAAAGGCCAATAAAAAGCTCAATATAAAAAATCTACGCCTTCACTCAAATTGTGATTGTAATAAGCAGACTATGTTGATATTATTCAGAGTTTTCCACTCTTGTGTATTGATAAGACAATCACCAAATACTATTAGGCTACAGTTTCCTCCGATTTTTCTAGAACAAGCATAGTTTCACATATTGTTTTTATTCGAGGTCGATAGCTGTGCACTACCACAATTACTTGTTTTGCTATATCCATTTTACGATGATGGAAGAATATTTTGTGAATACAATTTAGTCAGAAGTTTAATCCTCAATAATAACTTATTACCGAACCACTAATGCAAACAGCAATGTATGGCTTGCGGTAAAACCAATCATCATACAAATGAATGCTACTCAAAAGCAAAACTTCAATACGACTATTGCGAGAAAAAAGGCCACATCGAAGCAGTGTGCCTAACAAAAAGGAAAGAGATAGAGAGAGGAAACAGATCGGAAACTATCGCCGCCACGTTTGCCTTCACAGCCACTGTGTCAGACCACTGCAACACAGCCACTGTGTCAGCCCACTGCAACACAGCCACACAAAACAACAATCCGAACAAGCTATCACTAATGGTAAACTGCGGAGCGCCAAGTCATCTCATCAATGATAAGAGCCGTTTTATCAGCTATGACAACACTTTCAAACTGGAGAAACACTTCATCAAAATGGCTGATGGTCACCAATCAAACCAGCTGGTAGTGGCTAAAGGAACAGCACAATTCACTATCCTAGATGAGAACAACATTTCAAACAAGGTCGATCTCAAAGATGTCTTATTAGCGCCAACTGTTCCAACAAGCCTGTTTTCAGTTCATGCCGCCATACAAAAAGGGGCGAAAGTTAATTTCTCGGATAAAAAAAATTCACTGGTCGCCAGCAAAACGAAGTTTACAATTGATCTGAGAGGTCGGTTGCACTTCCTTCACACAACAAATACAAGTGACTCAGCAAACATCACCAAAACACTGACGGAGTGGCACAGAGCACTGGGACACATGAACACCAAAGATATTCTTCAACTTGAGAAACTAACAACGGGTATGAACATAACAGGACCCAAATAAGAAACAGCATGCCAAACATGTAATGAGAGCAAGATAACGAGACAACCTCACAAGCAAGACCACCAACCTGAGCAGTCCACACAGCCACTGCAACGTGTACACTCGGACATATGTGAACCCATCACACCAACATCTAAAGGAGGTCAAAACTATGTCATAAACTTTATAGACGAATTCTCTAGCATGCTATTTACCTACAACATTCGCCAAACGAGTGATGCCACTACAGCACTGAAACAATTCATTGCTGACGTAGCATCGATAAGAACTATAAAATAGATTCACACAGATAATGGTATGGAGTATGTCGGCAAACAATTTCAGACTACACTACGTGAAAAGAGAATCAAACACACAACCACAGCACCCTACTTGTCATATCAAAACGGAAAATTAGAGAGATCATGGAGAACCCTAATGGAAACAGCAAGATGCCTTCTTAAAGATGCAAATCTACCCAAAACATTCTGGAGCTTTGCCGTAAACCATGCCCAGTACTTGCGGAACAGAAGTTATCAGAGACGTACCAACAAAAAAGCATACGAACTCTTCACCAAACACAAGCCAGACATGCAAAAAATTCACAACTTCGGAGCAAGATGCACATTCTACTCAGAAGGAAACAAACCAAAGTTAGGTGACCGTGGCCAGAGCAGCATCTACCTTGGTATCAACACGAAATCGCAGAGCTACCTAGTACTTGCATCAAGTGGAAGAATTCTCCCATCACGTAACGTACTTCTCCAAGAAACACAACAACATTGTGGAAATGACTCAGAAGAAGTCATGCCACAAGAAACCGCACAAAATCAAAACAGTGGAAATGACTCAAAAAAAGTCATGCCACAAGAACACGCACAAAATCAAAACAGCGGAAGTGACTCAAAAGAAGTCATGCCACAAGAACCCGCACAAAACCAAAACAGCAGAAATGACTCAAAAGAAGAGAACAAGAAGTTACGACCTCAATCAGTGGTCGTAACTGGCACTCTACTCTCACAGAATTTTTCATGTCAGAAGGCTTCCAAACTAACAAGAATGACCCTTGTGTTTACACCTCTTCGGACGGCACAGACATTATCTACATTATATTCTGGGTCGACGACATACTTGTGGCCAAAAATTCCGACCAGGTCATCAAACATGTGAAGGGCAAACTGGAGAACAGATTCAAGATGGATGACAGAGGTGAACTCAAATGGTTCCTGGGCATAGGCTTCACCCGTTTCAGAGATCGAAGCTACCAGATGTCTCAGGAGCGCTACACTGATGAAGTCCTAGAAAGATTCAACATGGCAGATTGCAAACCCAACGGTACTCCTGCTGATAAGCAAAGCACACTCATGAAAGCTATTGATGATGAACACCTGCAAGTTCTAGACCAAGGTTTTCCATATCGCCAAGCTGTTGGCAGCCTAATGTACCTTATGACCGACATTAGACCGGACCTAAGCTGGATACTGTAGTTTGCATCATATTATGTAATGTATTATGTAACACCCTCTTTGTCATGTAGCTAGAACTAATCCCTCAAGCCAGCATTAATGAGAATACATGCATAGTGTCAAGGTGTACATTTTGTGATTGCTCTAATAAACCACAGATACTGTCTAAGCTATCCCAATTTTTATACAAGCCAGGACCGCAACATGTTACAGCTATCAAGAGAGTATTCAGATACCTGAAGGCAAACAGACGTTCCAGACTCACCTTCAAACCCTCCGATGGAATACTCTCCAGATACTGCGACCCAAATTGGGCCAAAGATGCAGATGATAGAAGATCTACCACTGGTTATGTCTTCAAGCTCGGAAAGAATACTGCACCTATAGGCTGGAAATCCAGAAAGCAACCCACTGTAGCTCTCTCATCATGTGAAGCTGAGTACATGACACTATCAGATGCAGTCAAGGAGCTACATTATCTTCGATCTTTCTGCGACCAGATGAACATGTCCCAGCCTGATAGCAGCATACTATACACCGATAACCAAGGAGCCCTAGCCATGACCAAAGGGAATACAAGTTCACATACTTGTATCAAGCACATAGATATCCGCTACCACTTCCTCTAAGAACAGCAACATGTTGCGTTCCAGTATGTACCTACCAATGACAATGTCGCAGACTGTATGACCAAACAACTGGCCAAACCACAGCATGTAACAGCCATCACTCGTTTCAGTATGGATTGAGGGAGACTGTTGAACAGACAATCTACAGCTTCACTCAAATTGTGATTGTAATAAGCAGACTATGTTGATATTATTCAGAGTTTTCCACACTTGTGTATTGATAAAACAATCACCAAATACTATTACAGTTTTTTCCGATTTTTCTAGAACAAGCATAGTTTCGCATATTGTTTTTATTCGAGGATCATGGCTCTGCATTACCACAATTCCTTGTTTTTCTATATACGTTTTACGATGATGGAAGAATATTGCGTGAATACAATTTAATCAGAATTTTAATCCTCAATAATAACTTATTACCAAACCACCAACGAATTAAAGTTATACAAGAACATTCTTTCAACATCCAACACTAAAATGGCAGCAAGTTCGACAAAAACTTATCGTAGCACTAGTTTATGACAAACACTTCGGGTTTTACCGAAGACCCCGTATCAAATATAAATGCTCGCTACTTTACAGTTTTGTTTCGACTTGATCTAATCATCAAGTCGTAATCTGATCATGTGACCCAATACTTCGCAAATAATTTTGCAGCACTTTTCGATTATCACAAGTGACCAACAGGCTCGTCTTGATTATCAGACAATGATATGTACTCCTTCGAGCCAAGGTTAAAAAATTAAACAAATTTTTACGGTAAGTTATAAAATATCACTGCTGAAAGTGACAGCATTACAATGGCGATAAAATAGATGCGTAAGAACAATAGACATGGTTTTGTTGAATGCGTGAAGTATATTGTGAAAATATTTTGACAAATAAGGTTGCATGAAAGTGTAAACAGAAACTACCTCCCACAACTACGTCATATTTGAGCCGTTTTGGAAAGATTAACTGTTCGTTTTTTAGCTTTTAAGAGCTTGTAATCACATTCCCATATATTTTGCACTTACAACACAACATAGTAAGACATGGTGAATCTTATGATACCAAATAACTGTAATGTGAATTTTGTTGCAAGTCAACCTTTAATGATAATCATGAGGTGATATAAATTCGTTGAATGTGAACTTTTAAATTAGGTTGGTGGCACCAGCAGTGTCAGTTATGCAAACAACACTAGCAAAGAGCTCCAATAAGTTGCTTGACTTCACTAAAACTAGCCCATATGTACAGTAACTATCCAAACTGAAAACAGCTGATGGACCAAGTATAACAAACTTGATGTAAATCTGTTCTATAGAGTCAGTTTGATTCTATAGTTGCATCTATGAATACCATATGTATATTCTCAGTCTATCAGATACTAGAAAGGTTTCTAGTACAAACACATTCCAATGCAGATGTAATATATGCTAATATCATTACTGAATTCCAATTTTGTTGCAAGTCAAGCTAGTTTTAAAAATGCATCTAGCTTAAGCCTGGTTCCCATATACGTTGCAAAGCACCGGCGACAGCACCGCAGGCTATTAGCGATGAAATGTGAACATACGCACCGGGTACCGCCGGTAGTTGCCAGCGGCATCGCAATAGTTTAGTTGGTTGGTTGATGAGAATGTCTAAAAAAGAATTAGGTAGAAATAAATGAATCTGCACTTCAGAAGGAAAATAAAGAATATAACTTATCCACTGACAAATCGCAAATGGTGCACCGGTCTTCGATATGCGAGAGAAATTTGCTCTTTGCGTGAAATGAAAAGACAATTCCCTATTGTTGTGATTTCTCATTATGGCAAGGATGATTTCCTTATCTTTGTTTCTTTAAAATTATGATAATAATCCAATGTCATTATAATGCAGACTGAATAAGCTAAATTGCAATTTACACTTATCTATGTTTGTTGAGATTTTATTTGAGTATGAAAACTTTTTCTGACATAAGCATCTAAGATATACTCATATTTTACTAACTTCTGCAGCTTGTCGAAAGAAGACTAAACAGCATCACAGAAGCTTATGGAGAAACGACCTGTTCAAAATCATAGAAATCAACTGGTCTTGATGTCATGTTACTTTTAAAGCCAATTGAGATATTTAACCCTTGTCACCCTTGTCACAGATCCTGATGGCATACACAACTTGTAGTTTGAGACAATGAAGAGTGATCGACACCTCAAGGACCTTTGTGATATATACTCAGTTGTAGCTGTTAGTTAGTGCTGCCATGTGCCACATCATAGACTATATTTGCATTTTAACACGCACTATGAATCTTTTTTATACACGGCTAATTTAACAAAGGGCAGACTTCATAAAAGAATGGAAGATATTACATGGACAGCCATCGGGTTGAACTTTAATGACAGCTTTATTAAAGAGTGGTGTAGGAAATTTCCTGCTATTATTTTTGTGTATGATTGGAAGTGCAAATGCATTCAAGTACCTATGTGTGATTGTGTATACTTATACTCCTGTAATTCAATTTATCTCTTCATGTAAGTTTTACAATTAGTAGAAAGTAATATTCAGTTGCCAGTTTATAACCGTTAACTTGATCTCGTTACTCTTGATAGAATAGAGAAGTTTCATCTACATAGTATCGATCAGAATCAAGTCATCGTCAAAAGAAAACAAAAAGTTATGCCGCAAACTATTGATATAAATATTTTTGAAAGTTATATATAATAAAGATCAGCTTTACACAATTGTATAAATACACCAAGAAGCAAATTTATTAAAATGTATCAAGCTAAACTCAGATATACGTATTTATTTTCATACTGTAATTAGAACAAAATTATATATTAGTTAGAGTGGTACTAATGAAGGTTCAAATACATGATGACATGATACATGAGCCAGTAATAGTATAACAATTAATCAACAGGGTATGTTAGGGAGTCAAGAACGCATCGCTTCAAAGGGGTTAAAAATGTTGGTACCTTGCTGCCTAAATGATGTCATATATTAGGTGGTAAGGAAATTCAGACTCTTGCCACACTGGTAAGCAACTTGCCAGTTTTCACAAGCAGTCAAGGAAAGAAGAAAAAAAGAAATTAGTGACTGTCTAACTGACCTCTGAGCATGTAGAGTTGTCGAACTGGCAAGATTTAAAATTGTGGAAAAGAATGAACAGAAAAATAGTTGGGCGATTAGAGACAGATTAATCTCAGCAGCTTTTTTTGAATTATAACCATCTCAATTAAGTGAGTATTTGGTACAAGCTTTAATACAATATGAAATTCTACTGTGTGTAAAAGAATAATGTAATCAGATTAATGTGGATATAAACAGGTAATAGATTCTAAAGAAATAAGGTAGAGAAATGGGTGAAAAATGCATTAATGCAAGATTGCAAGTCGCATTGTCGCAAAATTGCATTGTCGCCTTCCCATTCGCCGTGTCACCCTTCCATCTGAAGTTGTCGCCTTTCGAAATGAAAGTATAACCTAAGCATCTGTCGCCTTAGCGACTGTCGCCTAACTGTTTATAAACCACCTGTGGCAATCTACCCATAGTATGTTTAACTTAGGGGTTTGGGTACGCAGTAATGCCACTGAGGCTCAGTTTGGTTGGGATCACCCAACCTTTAGACAATGATAACTCTATTGCTTCTGCTATGATCTTGCCACTCGAGTTGGTAGTCTGAGATTTAAGTCGTTTTGATCATACCTGTCGTACAATGCAAGTAGTATTTGGTAACTCTCACCTCTAATTGAGGTATATGTTAGTTCCTTCACTGGCGCCTTCTGAGTCCTTCAGGCTTTGTCCTCCAATCACCTCTTTCCGCTCTAGACTGCCCCTCACTAGGTCACTTCCGGGTCATGTCCATAAAGGAAACGCCCATTACACCACACCTCTTCAAGTGTACAGCTCTGTTGTTCACGGCAAGTGCTATCACACCATCAAACTAGAAATCATCATAACATCCCTGGACAAATACCTATTATTTTCTGTAATACTCTTATAGAACCCGACAGGACAGGACTTACATAGACAGAAGAATACAAAACATGTGCAAAATGTCAAAAAGTGGGTGCATAATGAAAAGAAACAACTGTGCGCTGTGCTGCAGGTAATGCTCCGGGAGCAGTCTTACGACTCTCTCGAAGTCCTGTCTCCATAATATTAGAACAAATAGAAGAGTGTAGAAGCCATCTCTTAGTTGATCTGCCGCGAACACATACTTGCTTCGTCGACTCTTAAAAATAGCTTTCGATATATTTGGAGTTGGCATATTATTCTTATTGTTGAAGAGAAAGATCTTTTTATTCACTATGGCTACATGACCCTTAATAGCGTCATTCTATTCATTATAGAATGCAGACATGGTAGGCGTTCTTGCAGTTAAGAAATTATACCTTCTGAAATCCATAGGAAATAGTGTACACTGTATAGGTCGAATGTTAAAAAACTTTAGTCAATCGTAATAAGGTGCAAAAATTTCCTTGATGGTGAACAGATTACTATTTATAAACGCAACTTCTCTACGGCTTCTATGTCGCGAAGTGAACCATAATGGTCCTACAACAATGTAGACAGATTTGTTCCAAAATCATTCGAAGTTTGCACATATATACTGTGATGCCATGCATCAATCGAGTCCCGGTATTGGGGTGACCTAACCATTGGGCACTTGCAGGTTGTGGAGAAGAGAGTTTCCCAGAACAACAGCCATGCTAAAACAACAACACGAAATAGGGTATGTGCCATATACAATGTCAAAACACAACATATATCATACTATATGCTTATATGCCCTGTTCGCATTTTAACGATTAATTGACAGAGCTCTAATTAGAGGCTACCTGCTCACTAGACTGATTATTGTATGATGATGATTGGAATACTGTTATTACCACTGTTGACTTATGTTGATGGTCTCCTGGAGCTACTGAACTTGGCTGTAGGCTAAAATTTTCTAATCTGCTTCACTGGAATTAGTAGGAGCTGTCGCTCTATGGAACCCAGAGTCTATCAACTCTCGAGTACTAGGAGCTAGCACTCTGCAGACTGGAATCTGTCGGCTCCTGATTACTAAGAGCTGTCGCTCTCTGGCTACTGGTATCTAGCGACTCCCGAGTATCAGACGTCGTTCTCAAGGTTTAAGAAGCTTTTGCTGCCTCAGAACTAGGATTTATTACCCGCAAAGAACTAGAGGCTCTCACTTCTTCAGTACTAGGAGCTGATGCTCCCGGAAAATTTGTAACTGGCAACTTGTTAAACTGCTCAAGATAGTTCATCTCCGGTTACACCATGGGGTCTTATGTTGGATTACCAGCTTTGGATATCTGCGCTCAGTTCTGTTCGCCGCTCTTTTTAGCTAATAAATAACAAGAAGATAATGCTGCTCTTTTTAGCCAACATTTCCCGACTGTTAGTCCCTACAACAGTTGCCATTTGCAGTTTATTTCTGTTGCCTTCTATCTTCACAGGCTGTAGTAACCTGAACGGTCTTCTGCCTCATGCCCTGTATCAAGCGTTGTAGTTGAAAGCTTGCCTAGATTTGGATCGAGCATCTCTGTTCATGAGCCTTTGTTCATTGGCTGAGCGAGTATTATTAATGCTCATCCAGTTCAGACTTTTGCCAAATAACAGCCGTGCTGGTGAATAACTAGCCAGATTCCAGTTAAGTGTCAGAATAACTACAAAGATCTGCTTATAGATTAAAGTTTTCAGGCAGTTGACAGTTTGAACTGCTTTCTCCGCTTCTCCATTACTCTGTGGATATCTTGGAGCTGATGTGGCATGTTCAATATCCTAGATTTTCAAAAATTGTTAGAATTCATCACCCTTGAAATAAGCCGCATTTTCAGTCACTAATGTGTGTGGTATACCTAACTTTCGTATATTACTCTGTATTATACTGCAGATGGTTCTCGACTTACCTCTCTCTACCTTCTCAGCTATTATGTAACGACTGTAGTAATCTACCATTACCAAGTAGTTCTGATACTCTTTCTCGCATACATTAACTGCTCAGCGCAACCATGGTCTTCCAGGAAGGGGTGTTTGACAAAGTTTTTGTCGGGGTACATGTCTGTATTCGACATACATGGTACAATTCGGCAACATGTTCCGGATTTCAGTGGATATTCCTGGATTAATATCTTTGAGCATTCATTCTCCCACTCCCTTTGGAATAAATACTCGGTCATCTTTGAACACGATGTCATCAATGGTCATCAAGTAGTCATTGAAGGTGAAGAATTTCTGTACCGTTGAATGAACTTTGTGATAAGTTGGCCAAGGCTGTAATATACTAAAGAAGTGGACTTCTTTCAGTATTATCAACTGTTGATGCCTGTAGTATTGCCAACCTACTCTATGATACTGGTAATGTCTCTACTAGTTCTTCTATAATGATGTCGGCATTACTAATGATCTTGTCTTTGAGGGGAGCTCTAGAAAGTGCAACTGCACACAACTAACTTCTCACCCGATGTGTACGAAATTGTATAATCATATGCCAGCAGCCTAAGTCTGAATCTCTGCACCCTTATTGGAAGTCCAGCCAGCTTTTTGCTTCCTAGTACAAAAATCAGCAGTTTATAATTTGTTTCGATGCTAAATCACCTTCCTGCTAGGAAATAACGAAACTTGTCTCATGCCCAGGCTATCGCCAGAGTTTCCTCTTCATATTGAGCATACTTGCTCTCTGTTGGTGAAATTGCTTTAGAAGCAAAAGCTACAGACTTCCATTTTGATCCTGATTTCTGTAACAAGGCGCCAAGACCATATGATGAAGCATCATGCTTAACATTGTCTCGGCCTCTAGCTTGTATGGTATTAAGGTAGCTGGCGATGACAGCTCATTTTGAGGTTTTCAAATTGTTGCATCTGTGATCCTTCCCACACCCTCTCTCTATCATTTTTGTGTAGTTTCCTAAGGGCTAAAACGTTTTCGGCTAGTGAGGGTGAGAATTTCCCGGCGTAGTTGATGATCCCAAAGAACTTTCTGAGTTCTTTCCTATTCTTCAGTGCTGGGTATTCTAGGATAGCTCTGGTTTTCTCAGGATCTACAGGTAATCCGCCTTGTTGATGACATGTCTGAGAAACTTGATAGAGTGTCTGTCAAACTCACACTTATCTGAATTGAACGTTATTGCGGCTGCTTTACGCGTCTGTAGCACTCATGCTGGAATTACATTGTGCTTTCTTTAGTAGGTGCACACATAGAGTTATCTTCCCCTAGAGTGATAACAACACGAGCGTTTCCGGTGCCAACAAGGAGCGTTTCAGCCACACCCCTTTTTGTGCTAGTCAATCGTAGTGATTGACTAGATTAATAACAACAGCCATGAGAATGGTTAAACAAGGATCATGAATTTCCACAATTAAGATAATAATTATTGCTCATCTTAAATAAATGATGATTATAGTTTATTACTCTAATATATGCTTATTATTTAAAGCAATTCTATACCTACATGACTTGCAAAGGCACTGAATAGATAATGTTAAGTAAGTGAGTTAATGCAACTAATAGATAAGATAGATGGCCATACTGGGGTTGTATTACATTAGTGTGATGGGAAGCTAATCGACTGCCATCAACTATGAGCTGTACTACCCGGCGTTGTCCGAGTAATAAAAAAGTCTTTGGGCAGAAAATTTATTTTTATATAACATTTACCATTCTAGCTTTTCAACTTCATATCATGAGAAAATATTTTTAAGCAAATCAAATGAATTAAGAGAAAAAAGAAAACAACTGTAAATGTTTTCAAGCTTTTTCAAACAACTGCAACTTTTAAATTTCATATCATGAAAGAAGTTTTTGTTGAAACAAATTAGGAAGAAAAATGAAACTGCAAATGTATTTAAATGTAAATGTGAAATAATTAGCAAGTAATAGCTAAATATAATCTGTTTAGCTATGATTTCAATAAAAAATTGTTTAATAAATAAAGTAATAAAAAAGTCTATTTTATTTTTATATAATTTAGTATAATTAAGTATAATTTATTTTTATTTAACATATAACAACATTTGCCACTCTAACTTTTTGCTTGCTTACATCAAACAAGGATGTCCACTAACTAGTGGACATCTTTGCTTCAAGCTAGTCTATGTATTTGATTGATAGGTATGTATTGAAATCTTATATTACATGCAAGGGCTGTTTGTGAACTGTGGTGTCGATTAATCACTATACCACCATACAATGTCAATACTTTCAGTTGATGGCAGTCGATTAGCTTCCCATCACACCAATGTAATACAACCCCAGTATGACTATCTATCTTATCTATGAGTAACTGATAGCATTAACTCACTTACATAACACTAGCGATTCAGTGCCTTTGCAAGTCATGTGGGTATTGAATTGCTTTAAATAATAAGCATATATTAGAGTAATAAACTATAATCATCATTTTTTTAATATGAGCAATAATTACTATCTTAACTGTGAAAATTCATGATCATTGTTTAAGCATTCTCATGGCTGATGTTATTGATCTAGTCAATCACTACGACTGACTAGCACAAAAAAGGGCCGTGGCCTAAACGCTCTTTGTTGGCACCGGAAACGCTCGGATTGTTGAAGGCACTGTTATCACTCTAGGGGGAGATAACCCTATGGGTGCACATACCATGATGTCATTCATCTGACAAATGACACCAGGTATCCTGGCTAAGACCTTTTGCATTTTTCTCTCAAAATCTCAGGCGCTGATGAGAGGCGTTTGCAGTAGTACCTACCAAAAGGCGTAATGAAGTGTGTTAACTCCAGGGCTGACTCGTCAAGTTTCATCTGGAAATAGTCACTGTTAGCATCCATTTTACTAAAGTATCTTGCGTTTCCCAGTTCACTCAATGTCTCATCAGTGGTCGGCAATGGATGATATTCTCTCAGTACTGACTCATTCAATTTGGTGAAGTCAATGCAGACTCTGATCTTTCTATTCTTCTTGGGAACCGCAATACATGGCGAACACCATTCAGTAGGAGATTCTTTCTTTTCAATCACTTCTAAGGCCTCCATTTTATTCCATTCTTTTCTCAGCGGCTCTCTTCTAGCTGGCGCTAATCTTCTCAGTACAGCTCATGCAAATGGTTTGGCGTCGGGCTATAGAGTGATGTTCACAACTGTCTCCAGCATGCCAAGTCCTTGAAACAGTTTAGGAAATTTCTGGATCCATGGTACCGCTGCAATCTCATCTGTAAACTCGACTAGATGAAGACTCGAGATTGCTGGTTTTCTGAGTAGAGGTGTGACTAAACCCTCAATGAAAGATGCCATCTTTTCAACGTGTCTCCTTTATACTGGAAATTAACTATCGCATATCCTTTCACATCCAAGTCTTGATTACCTGCAGCCTTGAGAGTTTTAGCTGGCTTCTGAAACTTTAACCCAATTCCTTTAGCTAACCTTGATGGGGGGCAGTGACTGATGCTTCTGTATCAAGTTTGAATCTCACATTCGAGGTGTTCACTTGAATTTTACAGCACCATGCCTTTGGTGTCCTCCGTTACGCAATCAAGATTGTCTTTGTAGTGGCCATATAGTCATAAGGAGTCTGATCCCAAATAGAGACCATCAGCAAACTCGGTGTTGAAGGCTCATTCTGATTCGTCGACTTCATTCACAAGTTTTGGGCTCTTCTTACATACGTGGGTCTGGCCTAATGGCCTTTCTTCCCACAGGCTTTACAAGTCAAAGTCTTTGCTGGGCACTTTCCAAATCTTTGGAAGGGATGCAAAGAAACTTTACATGGCTGGCTAGCCGATGAGAATTTGTTTTTGCTGACCAGTTCCCTTTTTCGAAAGAGTGTCAGAGCATATCAAGATTATCAACTAATCTAGCTGGCTCACTTCATTTAGGAGTCGCCACTCACTGCTTTGCTTTTTAGATACACCATAATTGCAATGGGCTGCCTGCACCTAAAGATCTACAATGAACTGGTGCATACTCAACTAACCTTGCCTCATCGAATTGAATTTGGTACTTTCATAAATGATGTTCTTCACTGGTTCGAAGTAATTGTCGAACATACTGATGGTGTTAGCCAATATCTTGCTTTCCATCCTTGTCTTCACTGTAGATGACAGGAAAATAAATGGGTACGCTTTCTGAGCCCATTTATACAGGCATGCTATACATGCCTGTACAAATGGGCATGTACAGGCATGTATAGCATGCCTGTACATGCCCATTTGTACAAGCATGCTCACTATTTGTCGTTCTTCAGACATCTTGCTGTAGTCTTTCGCAAGCTTGTAAACATAAAATTCTATTTTGAAAGTCTTCAATTGAATTGTTAAATTTCTAGAGAAAACATCCAACATCCTGACAAATCTGTCATATCTGGTGTTACCTTGACTATTAGCCAGATTGAATGTTTATAAGAACAGTAAATACACGCACTACAGTTCACTGTATCAGTCAATGAAACAAACAAATAATATTAATTTCTTTTTCCTAGATATAGTGTCTACGTTATTGTTTTGTAGGCTGTTTTGGTACTTTTAGTATGTAGAATTTAGTTTATTTACTTTATTATGAGACCATGTTGTACAATGCAAATAGTATTTGATAACTCTCACCTCTTGTTGAGTTATATGTTAGCTCTTTCACTGGCCCCTTCTGAGTCCCTCAGTCCGTAAAGGCCACGCCCATTACACCACAGCTGTACCCACAGTGAAGACGTTACAGCAAGGAGTTAATTCTAGCTAATTTTTGGGAGCTATTTTTTTTGACAAATAATCCATTAAAAAAGTAGACCTTTATTTTTGAGTAACAAAAATCAAGTTTGCTTTTTATTGGTATTCTCGCAGATGTAAAGCTTCAAGAATAAACAGCTATGCTATATTTTTGTAATGGCTTAGATTATCACAAGTATGTGAAGTAAATAATGTCTTTGGTAGTCTTTACCTCAAACAGCGAGCTCAAAAATACTTAAATAGTTACATGATATAAACTGCACAACTTCTAAAATTAAAACCCAAACTTTGTTTTTCATGAAAGGCTACGGTGAGCTGAGGCATTTTCCAAAGTACTAAAGCTATTGCATTTTCTCGCTAACTGGCCAAAAGAAGGAAGATGTTTTTAGTGCTACTTTCCGAATCTAAAATGCCAATCACAATTTTTGCTCCAGATTTTGAGATTGTTGAACTACTTCTTTTTAATCAATAGAGAGTCAAAAATTGAAATGTTCCGTCAAATTACTGATTGAATGCGAATATACTTCTATATAATATTACTAGCTGTACCACCCGGTGTTGCCCAGGTAATAAAAAAGTCTATGGACAGAAATTTGGTTTGTACATGTATTTAACATATAACAACGTTTCCCATTCTAACTTTCAAACTACATATCATGAGAGAAGTGTGTCGTGTAGTTGAACTAAATTAAGAGACAAATAAAAACAACTGTAAAGGTTTTAAAACTTTGTTAAACAACTGTACCTTTCAAGCTAGTGGCCTGGCATATTGCCAATGGAAAATTCTACTAAGCTAGTTAATAAGGCTAGGCTTCCAATGACGGTAAGCCATGACTTTGCGTCTGCATTGTTGTCCAGCTCCATTGCTGTCCTATTCTAATAATAGTTATAGCCGGAAAACCAACAGATATACAGATATACGACGACACACGGACATACTTTGAGAAATATATATATAGATATAACACTCCATTTTATCAGAGAGGTTCAATAGCCTCTTAATTCAATAAATCACTATCTGATAGTTTGTATGATTATATTTTTTACGAAACTTTAAAATTTCATAGGTTCTAATTGCATAGCTTTGATGTTGTGAAATTCTATGGATAATGTTTGAACCTCTTAATGGCTTGTTAAGAACTATCGTCCTCAGGCAATAAGTTTGATGACACAGTGTTTGCTTCGCTCAACTGCCTGTTCTCTATTGTTTCAAACATGGTGGTCATCTGGTCCCACTAACTGGTTTTAGTAAGACTAATATACACCGCATAATCAATTTATAGAAAAAATGTTTTACGCATTGTGCCACCAAAAGAATCAATAAATAAGAAAGTATTGCCATGTAATGTCATAAACACAAAAATAAAAATTTATACAAGGAAAACTTGAAACTACCAAGTTCAGGCCTATGTATAATTTCTTTTGACAAAAGGTTTAAAGAATTCACAATGCAATTGTTCAATTGTTGAGCGTATTTTTGGTAAATGCAAAATAAAATCATCACCCTATCTGGTACTTGAGAATTGAAACATGAGTGATGTATAAAGAACTTTAACCACTCAGTATTTCGAATCCATCAATGAAATCTGACAAGTAGTAATTATTGACAACTTATTCACGATCAATTTTTCAGAGGATATTCACAATTTTTTTAATGCTTTTAAAAATAACTTTTTGCCTGTATACGTGACAAATAAACAACGCCTTATTGGAATCTGTAATGACAACCCATTTCTTATAATCATCCCATGTCTGAAACTACATGCACGACTGTGACTTCTGTCTTCGGCCAAACATATAAATGCTTATTAAATGTGATGTAGTAACTTACCAAATTAAAAATATAAATAAAAGCCTGAGGAAATAAATCCATCATTGCCCATTAAACACCCTTGAGCTAGCCTAGCTGGACCTAGGTGTTTAATGGACAATGATAGATTTATTTCCTCTCAAGCTAAAAACCAACCAGACATAAATCCGCACAAAATTTCTCTACGTCATAGAATTCGTAGGTGGTGAGACTTTTTTGTATATGATAGGTTCTTGCCATACAACAATACAATCACTCTCAAAGATGCCTAACATGTTCCATAAGTTATGTACTAGTTTCCCTACAAGTCACCATAAAGGAAAACCTCCAAGGTGACAAGAGAATATGAGCCATCGCTCTACAGACACCTCAAACAAGCCCTGCATCCTACAATTAGTGAGCTCTCAGCAGGGATCGCTAAACATATTATGGAAATTTTTCCTTTGCTATATCCATTTCCATAAACATAAATATTTCCATAATTTTATGGAAATGGATATGGAAATTTTATTTTAGAAATATGGAAATGTTATGGAAATGGAAATAATATGGAAATGAATTATGGAAATGGAAATAATACGGAAATGAATTATGGAAATGGAAATATTATGGAAGTGAATTATGGAAATGTTATGCGAATGGAAATAATATGGAAATGAATTATGGAAATGTTATGGAAATAATATAGAAATGAATTATGGAAATGTTATAGAAATAATATGGAAATGAATTATGAAAATTTTATGGAAATGAATTATGGAAATGAAAAGAATATGAAAATGGATTATGGAAATGAAAATAATATGGAAATGTTATGGAAGTGAAAATTATATGGGGATCAATTATGGAAATGGATATTTTAACATACACGTAATCCAAGATATAAACAGAGGCAAGTTATATGTCTATATAGGTGTATATTTAAATGAAAGAATATTTAAAGTGCTAAGTGTATACATTATGGGATCGCTAAACATATTATAGAAATGTTTACTTTTCCATATCCATTTCCATAAACAAATATTTCCATAATTTTATGGAAATAGATATGGAAATTTTATTTTAGAAATATGGAATTGGTATGGAAATAGAAACAATATGGAAATGAATTATGGAAATATTATGGAAATAGAAATAATATGGAAATAAAGTAGGGAAATGTTGTGGAAATGAATTATGGAAATGTTATGGAAATAATATGGAAATGAATTATAAAAATGTTATGGAAATAATATAGAAATTAATTATGGAAATGGTATGGAAATAATATGGAAATGAATTATGGAAATAATATGGAAAGGGAAATAATATGGAAATGAATTATAGAAATAATATGTAAATGCATTATGGAAATGAATTATGGAAATGGAAATGCATTATGGAAATGAATTATAGAAATAATATGGAAATGCATTATGGAAATGAATTATGGAAATGGAAATAATATGGACATGAATTATGGAAATGGAAATTGTGACATACATGTTATCCCTGGCTCTCAACTATTGTTACAGAGCTATAGTTACTTATGCCTGAAGCTTGGAATAACGTCTTGCACTTATCACCTACCTACTCTAATGTATCATTCCCATAGAATATGCCAAGATAAATGAAGGTGCATTGATTAACCCTCATGCAAGAGCAGCATTAGTAGTATGCACTATTCCTTTGTCAGAGACTTGAACCAACATATTTAACATCATTCTGCAGCTTTCACTTGTGTGATTACAACGGAGCCTGTATCTGTCAATTCTGTATGAAACACTTGTACAGTGTGGCTAAGAGATATATTGAAAGGAGTGCTAATTGTGTGATAGCTTCAAAACTGTATTATATATATTCCGTTATATTATGTCTATATAAGCATTATAATGAGCCCCAAACAAGATTTTTGTTTCAGTCATAATTAACGATGGTTATTTTATAGCTGAGATTATACAATGTAGTATTCTCAGTATCTCTAGGGTTTAGGGCAGAACTTTGTAGCATGTTTGAATCTGTAGGAAGGTAGCTCCAAACATCTTGACACCTTGGATGTTTTCCTCGATGGTGACTTGTCAGTCAAACTGATCATTACATACTTTCATGATCGCTATAATTAAGCAGCTTCGTGATTGTATTGTCGTATGGCATGAACATCACATAGAGAAGTTTTAACACCTGTTGAGGTGACACAGTGAAAATATGGTAAAGCAGGTTTCTACATCTTTAAGTTTGAATACAACAGAAATAATCGTTCCAAACCAGTATGTATTATCAGTGCCATCGCTTAAGTTGTAATAATGGAATGCAAAAACAATAGGCTAAAACAATATCATATATAAATGGAGTAAGTATTATGCATAGTGCAACCATATGCAGTTGAAACTGAAAGGTTGAAAAGAAGCTATAGCGAAAATGTTTACCAACTACTGTTATAGTAAAACAATTGTAAGTACTACACTGATGGCAACACGACAAGCTATATTTTGCTGCATCCAAACAACAGAGAAGAGTTTCATAAAAACAGGTTGACAGTCACTGACTAGCATTATAAATTAGAAATAAATTACTCACAAATCTTGGACACAGTCTAATGAATGGAAAGTATATTATAAATCAAAAAATATGTTCTAGCAAACCATAATTTAAATGTAGCATATCTAGCTCATGATAATGACTAGCGGTGCTCTAATACAGTGTCAGTGAAGCGGTGAACCCTATACTTTAACTTTAACTTCCAAGTCAACGTTGTATATATCCTTCCAAAGTGACTGGATGGCTTCTGTGAAGTAGGACAAGGATGCGGAAGACCAAAAGACAAATTGATGAGTATTGGGAGTTTGTTGTTCAAAACCTTCTACCACATCCACTTCGCTCCTTTCACGGTTTATTGACTGAAACAGGTTACAGGTAGGAGAGAGAGACACAATGACTTTGTAAGGCATGTGATAGAGGCTTACTCATATATACGAATATGTGTGCACACGCAGTTGTACGACAAACTCATATGATACACAAGTTGGTAAGGGAGAGTGAACTATCTACTGCAAAGAAATAGATCTCAATATTAACATGAAAGCATAACGACATTACATAATACTGTGACATACAGTATGTCTAATCCAAGCAAGCTGAAGGTACAAGCCAGTCACCCAAAGGCTTGTATTTTTACACAAAACATATCAGGTCAAAATGAGAAAAATGCTGCCAAGTGCAATAGAAATAAAATATCAGCAATATTGCTGGTTATTACCCGTAATGATTTTAACGAACAAGTACAACAGATGTATAAGTGGGAACAGAATTAACTATACGAAACTCACAACATCCTGTAGGTGTATAATGGAAGAAACCATGCGAAACTCACAACATCCTGTAGGTGTATAATGGAAGAAACCATGCGAAACTCACAACATCCTGTATGTGTATAATAGAAGAAACCATACCAAACTCACAACATCCTGTATGTGTATAATAGAAGAAACCATACCAAACTCACAACATCCTGTATGTGTATAATAGAAGAAACCATACCAAACTGACAACATCATGTATGTGTATGATAGAAGAAACCATACCAAACTCACAACATCCTGTATGTGTATAATAGAAGAAACCATACCAAACTGACAACATCCTGTATGTGTATAATAGAAGAAACCATACCAAACTCACAACATCCTGTATGTGTATAATAGAAGAAACCATACCAAACTCACAACATCCTGTATGTGTATAATAGAAGAAACCATACCAAACTGACAACATCCTGTATGTGTATAATAGAAGAAACCATACCAAACTCACAACATCCTGTATGTGTATAATAGAAGAAACCATACCAAACTCACAACATCCTGTATGTGTATAATAGAAGAAACCATACCAAACTCACAACATCATGTATGTGTATAATAGAAGAAACCATACCAAACTGACAACATCCTGTATGTGTATAATAGAAGAAACCATACCAAACTGACAACATCATGTATGTGTATAATAGAAGAAACCATACCAAACTCACAACATCATGTATGTGTACAATAGAAGAAATCATACCAAACTGACAACATCATGTATGTGTATGATAGAAGAAACCATACCAAACTGACAACATCATGTATGTGTATAATAGACGAAACCATACCAAACTCACAACATCCTGTATGTGTATAATAGAAGAAACCATACCAAACTCACAACATCCTGTATGTGTATAATAGAAGAAACCATACCAAACTGACAACATCATGTATGTGTATAATAGAAGAAACCATACCAAACTGACAACATCATGTATGTGTATGATAGATTCCAAGGAAAGATAAGACTGGCCAGTATGAATACGACTTCTTGTGAAGGGAAGGTAGTAAGTCTCCTTCACAACGTACAAGTTACAGTCATGAGCAACCAAACTCACTGGCTGACATCCATCTAGTGAATCTGTAGAAAGAAGCCATCATGCGAGTATAAAAATGTGGTTCCTATGTTATACTTGAGACCAATATTTTCAAAAACTTGTTTTGAGTTAAAATTATTGTATTTGTTTAACTTCATTGCAGTAGATATCTGTAGAACATGAAACAGCTCACAGAGAAAAATCCTCAGCTCTCTGTTGCAACATGGATATACCTAGATTATTACCATATATGGATATACCTAGATTATTACCATATATGGATATACCTAGATTATTACCATATATGGATATACCTAGATTATTACCATATATGGATATACCTAGATTATTACCATATATGGATATACCTAGACTATTACCATATATGGATATACCTAGATTATTACCATATATGGATATACCTAGATTATTACCATATATAGATATACCTAGATTATTACCATATATGGATATACCTTAATTATTACCATATACGGACATACCTAGGTCATTACCATATACAGACATACCTAGATTGTAGCTGTTATCAGTAGATACTCTGAGAAACCCTGAGACGAAATATACAGCCTGTGCATCTTCTTCGTGCACATGAAACTTTGGAAGACACCGAGAGATTTGTTGGTAATATTCTTGGTTGATTTTCCCAATAGATTTCAACTTGCTTTGTTCACTGAATGAGCTGTTACGCAAGAGCACTGCAATTAGAGATAATCAGAAGGTAAGAATGATGTCTTTAGCAGTTTTGTTTACTCCAAACGCTTCGGTTGCGAACACACATATTGGATCGGTACCTGCGAAAGCAGCGTACAGTCAAACCTTGAGCAAGCAGTCAAACCTCGACCTTTTGCTCGATACGAGCAAAAGGTCGAGCAACTTTTTGCCTTGAAATACGAGAAACTTTTGAGATACCAGCCATTTCTTCATGGCCACTACATGGCAAAGTTCGTGAGAGGCCATTTTTGAGAACAGCATCGATCAGTCTTTCTCATCAATTTAGTTTGAAAAAGTTTTACAAAGATTGGCTAAAAGTTATAGTGAAAGCAAGGCAAAAAGCGCAAAGCTGGAAACATAATTTGTAAGCAATTAGAGCAAAGACAAAATTAAAGTTAAGTTTAGTGAAAGAATAAAACTTAGCTTGAGTGCATGTTTAGCAAGCTAAATTCATTTGAGTTAAATTCAAAGTTTATATTACATGTAGGGCTACAAAAGTGTACTGAACGCTATGTTGTCAAGTCTCTTTCAAACAGCTCAGATCTTACCTCAGCCACTACGTCTGTCTCGAAGGTATGAACTCCATACAGTATTGTACAAGGAATGTTACAGTTTATTGCAGATCATAACCACTAAATAGGTATTTGTTACTTTTATGGGTATAGGTAGCGAATTACAACAATTACCAACACGTTTTTCCATTGTAATATCTTGTCTTAGTTGGGTTTCCATAGTATGAGAACAGATTAATTAGTATTTAGTTATTTTATATAAAAAAAATATTGCATCGAGATATGAGAACATTGACATATGAGCTCAGTCCAGGAGTACATTGAGTTCGTATGTCGAGGTATGACTGTATTTGAAAATGCTGATGGAGTCCACCAAATTTAGACATTTAAAAAAGAAATGAGAATATTTTTGCGGAGTTGTAATGATTGTATGCCAACTGGGCCGAGCCACCCACTGGTCATTACTATTCCTTACTTGAGAAGCTGGCGTGGAGAAACTGTCCAACTCGTTGGTCTCTAATGAGCAAACAGTACCCTGACCTGTCAAACTCGACCCGTATGTTCTGATGAGAAAGGCCAATCTCTATGTGGCATATGTCTGACAGTGGCCTTCGCTCTAGCAACTCAAGCTGGGCGGTAGTCTCAGCGCCCCTACTCAAAAGAGCATAATAAAAGATGAGAACTAAAGCTATCATATGCCAATTAGCATCATGGGTATTACCTCAACAGCTAGCTGCACTCAGAAGCAAGAAGAAGCAGGCTGTCGAGAGTAACTAAAGATGTTACCAACGACGCATCAGATACAGATACCTGCTGCGTGCCGAATGAATTCTCAGTATGTAGAAATGACTGCTAGTAAGCTGCAATACAGCTGGGTATTCTTCGGGTCTCGTGTACTCCACACATTTGCACTACAACACCGTTAGACCAATAGGTAGAGGAACTTTACTCGATGCATGGAATTAAACAAGGAGGCTAAGCAGGGTAAAACAAAAGAGTTTAAAACACTAATAAATGTTTGAAAGCTTTGATTTCAGTGAAATTTAACAAATTGTCATAGCAAGTGTCTTTATACAGTGTAATATCAGCCTCTTGAATTACGAGCTGACCAATCTATAACAATGAACCCGCCAAAACTAGACTACTTGAGGTGGAGCAAGTTGATATTGGGAAGATGGCACGGAACGGGGTTTCTTCTTTCGCGATCAATTGGCCAGAACCCACTCTAATAGCCTAAATCATTTTCACTCACTAAAGAGTCAGCATTATAGCTGCCTGCTAAGCTAGGCCTGTGATCAATTATTAGTAAATGACAAATTCTGCCCAACATACTAGTAAGCAAAACAAACGATAACTTTCTAAACCCTCTGAAGACTTCCTGCATGCACTCAAACAGAGACTTGACCACGCAGATGTTGAGAAGATAACTAACAGGGTTATCTATTTAGGTGTGTAATTGACACGCTATACTGCAAAAAGTTTTATACTCTTTTTATGTTTTATATATACTAGTACCCTGGTAGTCCCGTGCGCTGTGAGAGATCGTTATGCGTAATAACTATGTGCACAATTATTCTTTATATGCAAAAGTAATCAATGGTGTAGATGATAGCATGCTTGGCTGGGAATCGGAATATCTGGGTTCGATACCCGTGCAATGCAATTTTTTTTCTCGGCGTGGTGATGGATTAACTCTTATTATAGCAAAGGTTGCTGATCTAGAGATGACAGAGACATGCTAAAGACATAGTTACGGCGTCTTTTAATTAGCAAAGCAGAATAGCATTGAAGCTAATCAAAATGCAAGTCAGATGACAGATAAAAACCCACAACAGAAGAGGTTTCGTCCATTTGTTAGGATTCCACTGACTAACATGAATGGTAGTGAATAAAGCTGTTGCTTTGATACCAGTGCAGAAATAACTACGATACAAGATGCTACGATACAAGACGCTACGATACAAGACGCTACGATACAAGACGCTACGATACAAGACGCTACGATACAAAACACTACGATACAAGACGCTACGATACAAGACGCTACGATACAAGACGCTACGATACAAGACGCTACGATACAAGACGCTACGATACAAGACGCTACGATACAAGACGCTACGATACAAGACGCTACGATACAAGACACTATGATACAAGACGCTACGATACAAGACGCTACGATACAAGACGCTACGATACAAGACGCTACGATACAAGACGCTACGATACAGCTATGATACAAAAAGCTACGATACAAGACGATATACAAGTGTCTAGCTGCTGCGCTACAGTGCGACCACTTGATAACTCACCCTAACAGTACAAGCAGGCTGTTCGTGATCCTGAAAGTAGGAGACGGTTAAATGCAGCTTTAGCCTATGGTCTATGTATGAAAGATTGGTTGGATCGAACTTGAAGCCTGTGAGAGAGTCCTGCTTAATGTGATCATCCATCTGGTGATTCTCAGCATAGAGAGAGGAGTCTGAGATTGAGTCATTACCAATGCTCTTGTAGCTAAAATCACAAAGCTATTTAGAATATTCATTCACCCACACATGATACCGCACATGATACCGCACAGCCAAAAGGTTGGTTGGTAACGCTGTTACAAAGTGAGAAAGATTTACAGCACAAAAATATTATAACAATTCCATTTCAAAGAATTACATCTAAAAAAAATGTAGCTTAAAATTGCAATGCTGAATTCTTTTCAGAAGCTCTGGAAGAACATGCAATGGTTTTGAAATACAGTACAAACACAATCTCAGGCCAGATTGCCTTTGTGAGCCAAGGTTTGGCTGTAGCATGAATTATGACAAATGCATGGGCCAACAATCAATTTTGCTGATGTGCAACATTATTGATATCATCTCTAAAATAGTCTTGATGGTATAATCGAACATACAAAATTAATTCACTCCAATCTTTGCTTCTAATGTTGAAATCGTAATATGTTGACGCAAACATTTTTATAACAATATGTTGCAGTTATTTAAAACTTGAAAAAAATTAAAACCTATATTATATATTGAAAATATGCTAATAAAATAGTGATCGATAAAAAGGGGTTTGATTGTTACTTTACCTTACAGAGAGCGCAGCAAGAGATCATGAGTGTAGGCTTGGCACTGCGCCGGTTCAGAGGGATGAGTGATCGCGTAATTTACTTTAATTCTACTAGATATAATTTACTTTAATTCTACTAGATATAATTTACTTTAATTCTACTAGATATAATTTACTTTAATTCTACTAGATATAATTTACTTTAATTCTACTAGATATAATTTACTTTAATTCTACTAGATATAATTTACTTTAATTCTACTAGATATAATTTACTTTAATTCTACTAGATATAATTTACTTTAATTTTACTAGATATAATTTACTTTAATTCTACTAGATATAATTTACTTTAATTCTACTAGATATAATTTACTTTAATTCTACTAGATATAATTTACTTTAATTCTACTAGATATAATTTACTTTAATTCTACTAGATATAATTTACTTTAATTCCACTAGATATAATTTACTTTAATTCTACTAGATATAATTTACTTTAATTCTACTAGATATAATTTACTTTAATTCTACTAGATATAATTTACTTTAATTCTACTAAATATAATTTACTTTAATTCTACTAGATATAATTTACTTTAATTCTACTAGATATAATTTACTTTAATTCTACTAGATATAATTTACTTTAATTCTACTAGATATAATTTACTTTAATTCTACTAGATATAATTTACTTTAATTCTACTAGATATAATTTACTTTAATTCTACTAGATATAATTTACTTTAATTCTACTAGATATAATTTACTTTAATTCTACTAGATATAATTTACTTTAATTCTACTAGATATAATTTACTTTAATTCTACTAGATATAATTTACTTTAATTCTACTAGATATAATTTACTTTAATTCTACTAGATATAATTTACTTTAATTCTACTAGATATAATTTACTTTAATTCCACTAGATATAATTTACTTTAATTCTACTAGATATAATTTACTTTAATTCCACTAGATATAATTTACTTTAATTCCACTAGATATAATTTACTTTAATTCTACTAGATATAATTTACTTTAATTCCACTAGATATAATTTACTTTAATTCTACTAGATATAATTTACTTTAATTCTACTAGATATAATTTACTTTAATTCTACTAGATATAATTTACTTTAATTCCACTAGATATAATTTACTTTAATTCTACTAGATATAATTTACTTTAATTCTACTAGATATAATTTACTTTAATTCTACTAGATATAATTTACTTTAATTCTACTAGATATAATTTACTTTAATTCTACTAGATATAATTTACTTTAATTCCACTAGATATAATTTACTTTAATTCTACTAGATATAATTTACTTTAATTCCACTAGATATAATTTACTTTAATTCTACTAGATATAATTTACTTTAATTCTACTAGATATAATTTACTTTAATTCCACTAGATATAATTTACTTTAATTCTACTAGATATAATTTACTTTAATTCTACTAGATATAATTTACTTTAATTCTACTAGATATAATTTACTTTAATTCTACTAGATATAATTTACTTTAATTCTACTAGATATAATTTACTTTAATTCCACTAGATATAATTTACTTTAATTCCACTAGATATAATTTACTTTAATTCTACTAGATATAATTTACTTTAATTCTACTAGATATAATTTACTTTAATTCTACTAGATATAATTTACTTTAATTCCACTAGATATAATTTACTTTAATTCTACTAGATATAATTTACTTTAATTCTACTAGATATAATTTACTTTAATTCCACTAGATATAATTTACTTTAATTCCACTAGATATAATTTACTTTAATTCTACTAGATATAATTTACTTTAATTCTACTAGATATAATTTACTTTAATTCTACTAGATATAATTTACTTTAATTCTACTAGATATAATTTACTTTAATTCCACTAGATATAATTTACTTTAATTCCACTAGATATAATTTACTTTAATTCTACTAGATATAATTTACTTTAATTCTACTAGATATAATTTACTTTAATTCTACTAGATATAATTTACTTTAATTCCACTAGATATAATTTACTTTAATTCTACTAGATATAATTTACTTTAATTCTACTAGATATAATTTACTTTAATTCCACTAGATATAATTTACTTTAATTCTACTAGATATAATTTACTTTAATTCTACTAGATATAATTTACTTTAATTCCACTAGATATAATTTACTTTAATTCTACTAGATATAATTTACTTTAATTCTACTAGATATAATTTACTTTAATTCTACTAGATATAATTTACTTTAATTCTACTAGATATAATTTACTTTCATTCCACTAGATATAATTTACTTTAATTCCACTAGATATAATTTACTTTAATTCCACTAGATATAATTTACTTTAATTCTACTAGATATAATTTACTTTAATTCCACTAGATATAATTTACTTTAATTCTACTAGATATAATTTACTTTAATTCTACTAGATATAATTTACTTTAATTCCACTAGATATAATTTACTTTAATTCTACTAGATATAATTTACTTTAATTCTACTAGATATAATTTACTTTAATTCCACTAGATATAATTTACTTTAATTCCACTAGATATAATTTACTTTAATTCTACTAGATATAATTTACTTTAATTCCACTAGATATAATTTACTTTAATTCTACTAGATATAATTTACTTTAATTCTACTAGATATAATTTACTTTAATTCTACTAGATATAATTTACTTTAATTCTACTAGATATAATTTACTTTAATTCTACTAGATATAATTTACTTTAATTCCACTAGATATAATTTACTTTAATTCTACTAGATATAATTTACTTTAATTCTACTAGATATAATTTACTTTAATTCTACTAGATATAATTTACTTTAATTCTACTAGATATAATTTACTTTAATTCTACTAGATATAATTTACTTTAATTCTACTAGATATAATTTACTTTAATTCTACTAGATATAATTTACTTTAATTCTACTAGATATAATTTACTTTAATTCTACTAGATATAATTTACTTTAATTCTACTAGATATAATTTACTTTAATTCTACTAGATATAATTTACTTTAATTCTACTAGATATAATTTACTTTAATTCTACTAGATATAATTTACTTTAATTCCACTAGATATAATTTACTTTAATTCTACTAGATATAATTTACTTTAATTCTACTAGATATAATTTACTTTAATTCTACTAGATATAATTTACTTTAATTCCACTAGATATAATTTACTTTAATTCTACTAGATATAATTTACTTTAATTCTACTAGATATAATTTACTTTAATTCTACTAGATATAATTTACTTTAATTCCACTAGATATAATTTACTTTAATTCTACTAGATATAATTTACTTTAATTCTACTAGATATAATTTACTTTAATTCCACTAGATATAATTTACTTTAATTCTACTAGATATAATTTACTTTAATTCTACTAGATATAATTTACTTTAATTCTACTAGATATAATTTACTTTAATTCTACTAGATATAATTTACTTTAATTCTACTAGATATAATTTACTTTAATTCCACTAGATATAATTTACTTTAATTCCACTAGATATAATTTACTTTAATTCTACTAGATATAATTTACTTTAATTCTACTAGATATAATTTACTTTAATTCTACTAGATATAATTTACTTTAATTCTACTAGATATAATTTACTTTAATTCCACTAGATATAATTTACTTTAATTCTACTAGATATAATTTACTTTAATTCTACTAGATATAATTTACTTTAATTCTACTAGATATAATTTACTTTAATTCTACTAGATATAATTTACTTTAATTCTACTAGATATAATTTACTTTAATTCTACTAGATATAATTTACTTTAATTCCACTAGATATAATTTACTTTAATTCTACTAGATATAATTTACTTTAATTCTACTAGATATAATTTACTTTAATTCTACTAGATATAATTTACTTTAATTCTACTAGATATAATTTACTTTAATTCCACTAGATATAATTTACTTTAATTCCACTAGATATAATTTACTTTAATTCTACTAGATATAATTTACTTTAATTCCACTAGATATAATTTACTTTAATTCTACTAGATATAATTTACTTTAATTCTACTAGATATAATTTACTTTAATTCTACTAGATATAATTTACTTTAATTCTACTAGATATAATTTACTTTAATTCTACTAGATATAATTTACTTTAATTCTACTAGATATAATTTACTTTAATTCTACTAGATATAATTTACTTTAATTCCACTAGATATAATTTACTTTAATTCTACTAGATATAATTTACTTTAATTCTACTAGATATAATTTACTTTAATTCTACTAGATATAATTTACTTTAATTCTACTAGATATAATTTACTTTAATTCTACTAGATATAATTTACTTTAATTCCACTAGATATAATTTACTTTAATTCTACTAGATATAATTTACTTTAATTCTACTAGATATAATTTACTTTAATTCTACTAGATATAATTTACTTTAATTCTACTAGATATAATTTACTTTAATTCTACTAGATATAATTTACTTTAATTCTACTAGATATAATTTACTTTAATTCTACTAGATATAATTTACTTTAATTCCACTAGATATAATTTACTTTAATTCTACTAGATATAATTTACTTTAATTCTACTAGATATAATTTACTTTAATTCCACTAGATATAATTTACTTTAATTCTACTAGATATAATTTACTTTAATTCTACTAGATATAATTTACTTTAATTCTACTAGATATAATTTACTTTAATTCCACTAGATATAATTTACTTTAATTCTACTAGATATAATTTACTTTAATTCTACTAGATATAATTTACTTTAATTCCACTAGATATAATTTACTTTAATTCCACTAGATATAATTTACTTTAATTCTACTAGATATAATTTACTTTAATTCTACTAGATATAATTTACTTTAATTCCACTAGATATAATTTACTTTAATTCTACTAGATATAATTTACTTTAATTCTACTAGATATAATTTACTTTAATTCTACTAGATATAATTTACTTTAATTCTACTAGATATAATTTACTTTAATTCTACTAGATATAATTTACTTTAATTCTACTAGATATAATTTACTTTAATTCTACTAGATATAATTTACTTTAATTCCACTAGATATAATTTACTTTAATTCTACTAGATATAATTTACTTTAATTCTACTAGATATAATTTACTTTAATTCTACTAGATATAATTTACTTTAATTCTACTAGATATAATTTACTTTAATTCTACTAGATATAATTTACTTTAATTCCACTTATAGTTTTATTATTTTTACTTTTCAATTTTCAACTTTTCTTCTTTTTGTCTTCCAAAAGTTTAATGAATGTTCTAAGAAATTAGGGATATCTTGTTGGAAATTGCTACTCAGGTAGAGGGATATTCCCTCCATTTTAACAACACATGTAAAACTCCTAAGCAGAGTAGAGGTGATTGAGTTGAGGTTATATACGATAATGTAGACAATAATATATATATGAATGAGCCGGCGTAATGGATCCAACATGCTTCACTTTAGCTAGCAGTTTGGATTGGCTAGCTGTGACCATGTTTTGAATGCTCTCAGTAAATTGTTAATAGAGAAATATTACTAACAAGGATAATAAGCAATATACTGCTGTTGTCATCGCTATTTTAAATTAAGTGATCTATTTTATTTTGATCACAGTTTAAATTAAACAAAGAAAGTGGGCTAAGCAAAATCTCTTACAAATGTCACTTTTCAGGTGACGTAGTCAAATGAGAACTGAGGAATTGAGCTATCCCTAATAGATGTGTATTTAATAATAACTTGAAGGGCCACCCGGCTAACGTTAGATGTATTATTTGTACATAGCTACCTCAAGCTGTCAGGAGTAGGTGCGGCTGATGCTTTTGGAGAAGGACTTCCTGTAGCAATTTCCTCCTCCGAGTCAATCTGTAATGAATCAGCCGGAGAGACCCAATCACCTGTGCTCTTAGAAGTCCACTCCGCTGTTCCATCTCCATGGGGATGTCTATCAACAATTGGCTGTTTGGATGTGGGTGATGAATCTCCTTCATCCAGAGACATGTAGACACTGTTGTTCGACATACTAAACAAGACATAGAGACACTCATGTTGTGTATTAAAACACAGCACATAAATATGTGGGTTCTAGTTGCTGAATACTATGCAATAGACACGACTATGTAGAGAATTGTACATGACAACTAGAAGGTGAAAACCGAGACCAGAGTTTGGTCACTAGCGAAAAAATAGTCATGCACCGACTAATTCTTCTCCCAATCATACCAAACTACGCATACAAAACTATATAAATCATAGTGAACATACATGGCTGGTAGGATCGGTCTAGCGCATGTGCAGGTGAAGTAAAACAACTAAAGATTTTAGTGAATGATTGCGTTGAGACAACTCTTAAATAAAATAAACAACACAGCGAATCTACAAGAAAATTGTAATGCAGCGTCATGTAATGTCAGACGATATTAAGTAATCACAATGAGCTACCTTGTATATTAGGGCATCTCTAATTTTAGTTCTAAACACCAACCAAGTTGCAGATATTAAACAAAGTTATTGATGAATGCTATTAATTGACAAGCTAACAGTAACCAATGTCCAGATAAGAATAAGTAATGATCAACAAAACCAACTTGAGAGTTGTCTTCTTAAAAAGGTGCACTACACAAGATATGACAGGAGTATACGACTCCATATGAGTAATAAAGCGATAGGACCAACACAAAACACTATCAAGAGTAATAAGTTAATAAGTCTTATAATACAGTTACAGTCAAGCCTCAACTTACAACCGCTTCAAGAAATGAACTTCTTAACATACATGTACATGTACGATGCAAAATCTAAGCAAATAGTTGCTACACGAAGTAATTTCCAGCATTTAATGTTCAGCGTTTTTCAAATGTTGCAATTTTGTAAATTCATATATATGTATGCAGGTCTCCTTCGAATAGTGTGGTTCTACGTTGCTCAAATAATATTAAACAGTGTTTTATAATTTATTTTTTTAGATTTAAAATCATGAATTTAATAAAAAATTGTAGCGCGAGTGGTAGTGATTGTGAAAAAAAGACATTGGTTTTTTTTAATTACAACAATAGACAAAACATAAACAACTTCAAAGTAGTTTTTTTAAATGCTCTGTAGTTGTATAATAGATATTGTGAGGAAGAGAGTAGAGGTGGTTTGGAGAAAAATGGGTGAAATGATGACGGTGATGATCAAAAATACAATTTAAATAAGTTTAAGTATGAAAACAAATATATCTGTGGAAATATATCTATGGAAGTATATCTATGGAAATGTTATGCTAACTTACCCTAGGACACTTATATTTCGCTAGTATTTAGTTTCGTGAGTAGCATACAAAGTAAAATTTCGCTGGAACTTAATTTCGCAGCTCTGATGAGTGCGAAAATATAGTGATGTGAAAATAAATGCAGTGGAACAAACACTAGATTCCTCAGGCCCAGTTCACTGGTACGAAATATTTTTCAATTTGGGACTACCGTACTGTTTGGACTATAAACTGCACCTCTATATAAGCTGCATGTGCTTTATTTTCCAAAAAACGATAATAAAACAATACATAAGCCACACCTTACTATAGGCTGCAGAACTAAGGACTGTGCTTTTTAACGTGGTAGCAACTTTGCCATTTAAAACGAAACAGTACAGAACGGCACAGTTTCGTATTATCTGACGCTTTTTAACTTAGTGCCTGACGGGACAGTACCGTGAGACATTGTTTCGTATTTTCTTTCACAGCTAGAAGTGCACTAATTAGAGATTCCCGTTAGTGCGCCCTAGCGGTGAAAGAAAAAGCCACAGAATAAGCCACAGTGATTAGCCGCACCCTTGTAGGCCTACCTATAAGCCGCATGGCTCAAATCATCAGAAAAAAGTAGCGGCTAATCGTCCGAAAAGTACGGTAGTTTGTACTTGTGAACCGCAGGTAGAAATGTGTAGGCGAGATCAATAATGCAATTTGATCGCTTGCTGCAGTTTGTCTCCTGGACTATCAATGACGTCTAGGTCCCTGCCGCAGTGACTGATGTTGTACCAATATTAGAATTAAAGTATTTATAGCACGCGGTGCCGCGGTGGCCATGGCCCCGGGTTGTTATTGCTTTTGGTTGGTAATAAAATTCATCACCACAATAATTATTATTCAATTTTATGACTTTCCCTGCCAGACTGTCATCCTCATCAGTTACAAATTCAATGACTAAACTAATATCATCATCTTCTTCATTTGTCTAGGCTTTTCCAAAAAGACTTATTATCTTAATTTGTTTTGCCAAGCTGCTCAGTCGGTGTATTAGCTATAATGAGTTTAGCAAAACTTGCCCAATGAGCCAACCCCACACACGAAAATTGCCTGCATTTCTAATATGACGATTTTATTGTGAATATCAATGAAGAAAGCCATTTAATTTCGCGTTTTCGCTCATTCGTTATGATAGTTTATTTTCGCGAAAGGCTGTTGCCACGAAAACGCGAAAGTTAGATGCCGCGAATACATAAGTGTCCTAGAGTATGAAGTCAATGGAGTGTGAACTAGACCAGCTTCACATTCTTATTGAGACCTTGACCAATGCACCATTCATCTCTTATAATACCAAGGCTACACTTCTGTTCACACTCTTTAACATAAAGGCAATGTTACAATATAAAGCACTTTTTCTTAATTATCGTTTTAATTATCTAGTTTCTTACATATAATTCAGCTTTGTGCTGTTAGTATTACACTGGTTTATCTAATGCACATTTTTTATGCCTATAGCGATTATCATTCAGTGTTTTAGGTTGTGAAATGAATTAAATGAAATAAAATTTAATCTTAAAGATGTGGTTGCGTCAAATTTGAGTTGATCTTAAAAAGAAAGCAATTTTTTCTCTATTAGTTGATATGTTGTTTGTTGTGTTAGGCGATCTCATTGCCAAGATATTTGAAGATTAAAATCGAAAAAATCTGATCGCGGTAAAAACGCTCAGGTCAAAAAAACATGCCCAGACTTGCCCAAAATGATGTCACGCGTGATATATCTATCAATATATCTCGTATTCACATCGGCTATTTGCGATATAAGTCTAGTCCTACATGGCATATATTTTATTTTGTATTTGCTCATGTTGGCTAAAATAAAATTTTAAATCTAGCTACAGATGCATTATTATGAATGTTTCAAAGGCCTCAAATAACGAAAATTGACAATTTTTCTTACTTTCTCCAAATGCTGTGTAAACATTTGAGTACCGACTACCAATTCTACCGGTCTACGGTAATTCTGTCAAGCAAACTATGTAGAATAAAGTCTTTGTATCGGCACAGTTCCGTCACTACCACACTAACGATATACAGCCTCCCAAAAGCCTCGCCCACATTATGCCCGTCACCTATCCTTGGGGGTGGGGCTGTATATCATTGCCCACACCGAATACTAGTCAATTCCCTACAATATTAACCAATTCACTACAATATTCTGCAAATCATGTTTTGCATTATCTTCAACAATATTATTTTATTATATAATTTTTACAAGCAAAAAATTTTCATCTTGGCATAAAGCTTGTATTAAAAAGGAGTCACCTTCGCAGTAACTTCACAGCAATTTTTACAATTATGTTGTTCGCCAATAAAACGTGTCGATTGAGCAATTCATTAAAGTAATGATGTTAATTAATTTAGTAAATATCGATGTCCATGCGATTTAATAATAGAGTAAAATCCCTAAATTTGAGATCACAGACAACTCGTTTTACGAGTGATAACATTTATTACGACCTATATAAAAATTTCGCGCTGATGATTGGCTAATGAAGCAACCTTATCAGAACTTTTCAGATGTATCACTAGTGACGTCACGAAAGAAGCACCCGCTGGAACGTGAGCTTTTTAAAAGAGGGCCTCATGCAAACGCATATATCTCTGGACAGGGTTGGTCTACAAAGACAAAAATGGCATCAAATTGTAGCTGATGTTTTAGCCTTTTATGGGTCTTAATTTCATTAAATTGACCTTTTTGGCGCAACCACATCTATAACTCCAAAATACAAAGCAGATTAACTTAACATGTTGAGGCTTGAATGTACAAGTAGCTAAGTGCATAATGCTTGTAGGAAGTGTGAGAAACTAGCAACTAACCTCCCAACATGTATATTACTCTGGTCTGTCACGGGCTTGACACTATGCTTTGGGGAGGTGGAGAGATTGGACGACGAAAATGAGCCAAATGGAGTGCTTTGTGTGCTTCTTGTTGGACAAAGTTCCATGACCATATCACTGCCACAGTGCATACAGTCCATACTAGAACCTGATAATACAGGGCAGAGTTAAATATATATGTATATTATATATATATATTACACTTTTTTGCAATCAACTCAAGTGAGTTGCAGAAAAGTGTGCTATTGGGAACAGCTAAGATCTTGATATGAGTGCTCAAACTCCCAAGTCTCTGGTAGGAGACCCGAGTTAGAGTAGAAATTGCTACCCATATGGGTTAACCGGAGTGAAACAACAATTTTTTATATATATAAATACAGTCAAACATGGATAACTCGAACTTCACGGGACCAAGCAAAAATGTTCGAATTATCAGAGCGTTCAAGTTATCAGAGCACTGTCACAAGTCCATGTATTTACTTATTTATTAGCAGATACATGTACATATACAAACTATAATATAAATCAAAAACACAAATGGCTTGCTTCAAATTAAATGCTTCTAATGTAAAGTTTAAAACGTTTTTATCAAAAAGTATAGAGATTTTTCTATCACTTGAGATTGGTTTGTTGTTTGAGGTGATGTTATTGCCAGGACGTTTTTTAGATTGACATTGGCAAAACTTGATCGTTGTTGAAATGCTCAAAAGAAAAGACATTTTTTTCTTTTGAGCGTTTTACCCACGATCAATTTCGCCGATTTTTCTTGAAGTTTATGCAAAGATTACCTTACTTTACCTGGGATTCGTTAAGAGCAACACTCCGAGGCAGTTCAATTAGAGGTTTTACGAGGTTTTACGGTACATTGTATATCACTCACGCTTTTTGAATGGATACTTATTGAATGTACACACGTATTCTGTGTTTAGGTCAAACGATGAATAGTTTTTTTAGCTAAGACAATGTATACGTTTAATTACAACAATTTTTAAGACATTTTAAACATTCAACATTCCGACGTTGATTCAACACGGAATCAACGTCGGAAAACTATTCATCACGGGCTAGCCGGGTCACGCACTCAAAGATTTTTGCCACGCACATACAAAACAAAAACAACATGCTGTTTTTGTTTTGTATGTACGTGGCGAAAATCCTTGCGCGCGTGACCTGGCTAGCCCATGCTATTCATCGTATAGCAGTATAAATCAAATTTCACCAAACCTTTAGAAAAGTCGTTGACAAAAATATTTGCCAATGGTGGTAATAACGACGCTTATGAATTACGAAAAGATGAGGTTTACCTCTATGGCTTTGAATAAAGTGATTTTCTAAAGCGATAACAACCGTTTTGGTAGCCGTTGGGCAAAAAAACAGTTCGAATTAACAGTGTTGAGTTCGAGTTATCTATAGCAATTTATCATTACGTGGGAACGGACCAAAGAAACCGTTCGAATTAACCATGTGTTCGAGCTATCCGTGGGCGAGTTATCCATGTTTGACTGTATATACATATAAATATATATATATAAATATATATATACACATATACTTTCATTGGACAGTCTATAATCATTTTTATAGAAAAAAGATTTTACATAATTATATGATGCCACCAAAACAAAAGTTAGAATAAAACAGAGTTGGAAGACTTTCCTTGGTCATCTAAACAAGATAAACGAATGATTTCTGAGATAGTCTCAAAGCTTGAGATACAACTTAAAATCCACAGAATGATAAAAAAGAGTTTGTGTTAAATGAGCTACACCTAGCAAGGCTACCACCTACAGGAGATAATTAAGCCTGTCATCGGAAGATAACATTTAGTCATTGGAAATTACAAAATCAGTGTTCATGATAAAATCAGTGTTCATGATAAAATCAGTGTTCATAATAAAATCAGTGTTCATGATAAAATCAGTGTTCATAATAAAATCAGTGTTCATAATAAAATCAGTGTTCATGATAAAATCAGTGTTCATGATAAAATCAGTGTTCATGATAAAATCAGTGTTCATGATAAAATCAGTGTTCATGATAAAATCAGTGTTCATGATAAAATCAGTGTTCATGATAAAATCAGTGTTCATGATAAAATCAGTGTTCATGATAAAATCCGTGTTCATGATAAAATCAGTGTTCATAATAAAATCAGTGTTCATGATAAAATCAGTGTTCATGATAAAATCAGTGTTCATGATAAAATCAGTGTTCATGATAAAATCAGTGTTCATGATAAAATCAGTGTTCATAATAAAATCAGTGTTCATGATAAAATCAGTGTTCATAATAAAATCAGTGTTCATAATAAAATCCGTGTTCATGATAAAATCAGTGTTCATAATAAAATCAGTGTTCATGATAAAATCAGTGTTCATGATAAAATCAGTGTTCATGATAAAATCAGTGTTCATGATAAAATCAGTGTTCATGATAAAATCAGTGTTCATGATAAAATCAGTGTTCATAATAAAATCAGTGTTCATAATAAAATCCGTGTTCATGATAAAATCAGTGTTCATGATAAAATCCGTGTTCATGATAAAATCAGTGTTCATGATAAAATCAGTGTTCATGATAAAATCAGTGTTCATGATAAAATCCGTGTTCATGATAAAATCAGTGTTCATGATAAAATCAGTTCATGATAAAATCAGTGTTCATAATAAAATCAGTGTTCATGATAAAATCAGTGTTCATGATAAAATCAGTGTTCATGATAAAATCAGTGTTCATGATAAAATCAGTGTTCATGATAAAATCAGTGTTCATGATAAAATCAGTGTTCATGATAAAATCAGTGTTCATGATAAAATCAGTGTTCATAATAAAATCAGTGTTCATGATAAAATCAGTGTTCATAATAAAATCAGTGTTCATAATAAAATCCGTGTTCATGATAAAATCAGTGTTCATAATAAAATCAGTGTTCATGATAAAATCAGTGTTCATGATAAAATCAGTGTTCATGATAAAATCAGTGTTCATGATAAAATCAGTGTTCATGATAAAATCAGTGTTCATGATAAAATCAGTGTTCATAATAAAATCAGTGTTCATAATAAAATCCGTGTTCATGATAAAATCAGTGTTCATGATAAAATCAGTGTTCATGATAAAATCAGTGTTCATGATAAAATCAGTGTTCATGATAAAATCAGTGTTCATGATAAAATCAGTGTTCATGATAAAATCAGTGTTCATAATAAAATCAGTGTTCATGATAAAATCAGTGTTCATGATAAAATCAGTGTTCATGATAAAATCAGTGTTCATGATAAAATACAAATACTTACCATTTTTGACAGATTTCTTGACAATGAACTGCTTTCCACATTTCAAACACTACAAGCATCATGTAACAGCAAATAACAGCAAATAACAACAAGAAAATGAGAGTACAATTTATGGTGTAAATCATAAATAATAACAACAGCCTGTAAGCACAACAGACCAGCCTGTAAGCACAACAGACCAGCCTGTAAGCACAACAGACCAGCCTGTAAGCACAACAGACCAGCCCGTAAGCACACTACAGACCAGCCCATAAGCAGCGAACCAGTCTATAAAGATGCCACAGACCAGCCTATGGGCGTACCAAACACGAGTCTATATGCACATCATATACCCCATCATACACCCCCTGCAAGCACACCACCTGCAAGCACACCACACACCAACCAATGAAGCTCCTGTACACTAGCCCTTGAAGACACCATCCGCTATGAGAGAATGTAAAACCAAGAGAAAGGGATCTAACCTCACTGACTCCTGTAGATTTTCTTGATGACTGAGTGCTGGCGGCTATTGGCTGTAGGATGTCCACCAACCGCATAGCGTCATTTAGGTCCTCCATCACATAACAGCGCTCCCGACGGTCTTTTCTGAAGTAGTCAAACTTGCACCTAACCATCTGTCGTCCATCCTGTAGGTCGTAAGATATGATCTCATCAGTATACTCATCACACTATGTTTAGCTATTCTCTGTTTTTTTTAATAATATTCGAACGCAACAATTTTGATCAGGCCTAAATACGATTACAAAATTGTTTTGAAAGGACCCGAATGAAGACCAGCACGGTGCAAGTCACGACTGTCAAGTCACATGGAATATGAAGCAATGAGTAAAAATATCGAGGGAAATATTAATAAACATTGCAACAAAGGAATGCACTACTACTAAAACAGTGTCAAACACATAATTCCCTTGCCAGTTCCACATGTCGAACTTCCAAAAGGGCTGACAACTCCAACATCTCAGTAAGTATCCCTTCGATACTCTTCTCTATGATTTGCTTTTCTGTGAATGACAAGAGAAACTCTTCGGCATCAATGACAGGCAGCTTCACGATGAAGGGATCGTAATGCATATCTGCAAAATGGAAAATAGCATTGAGAATGGAACAAACACCAAATAGGATCGAACAACTCGCAGAAACAAACAACAAGCAACAAACAAAAACCAATTATAGTAGTATTTTTCTCACCAAAACCCTTGAAGTTAGTGATATTATATTGGCTGACAATAGTTCTTCCTATAATAACTGACCATAAGCACATTCCTAGCTACTGTTCAGTTCTGTTTAATATCAGTGCTATCATATGGCTTCTCATGATCTCATACGATTCAAGGCATTGTTGTTGTATCCATGTAAAACAGATTGATGAAAACACAAACTAGCATTTAACCTGCCTATACACATGCTGTTGAGATACACATGCTGTTGAGATAGCCAATACACATGCTGTTGAGATAGCCAATACACATGCTGTTGAGATAGCCAATACACATGCTGTTGAGATAGCCAATACACATGCTGTTGGGATAGCCAATACACATGCTGTTGAGATAGCCAATACACATGCTGTTGAGATAGCCAATACACATGCTGTTGGGATAGCCAATACACATGCTGTTGAGATAGCCAATACACATGCTGTTGAGATAGCCAATACACATGCTGTTGAGATAGCCAATACACATGCTGTTGAGATAGCCAATACACATGCTGTTGAGATAGCCAATACACATGCTGTTGGGATAGCCAATACACATGCTGTTGAGATAGCCAATACACATGCTGTTGGGATAGCCAATACACATGCTGTTGAGATAGCCAATACACATGCTGTTGGGATAGCCAATACACATGCTGTTGGGATAGCCAATACACGTGCTGTTGGAATAGCCAATACACATGCTGTTGAGATACACATGCTGTTGGGATAGCCAATACACATGCTGTTGAGATAGCCAATACACATGCTGTTGAGATAGCCAATACACATGCTGTTGAGATAGCCAATACACATGCTGTTGAGATAGCCAATACACATGCTGTTGAGATAGCCAATACACATGCTGTTGGGATAGCCAATACACATGCTGTTGAGATAGCCAATACACATGCTGTTGGGATACACATGCTGTTGGGATAGCCAATACACATGCTGTTGGGATAGCCAATACACGTGCTGTTGGAATAGCCAATACACATGCTGTTGAGATACACATGCTGTTGGGATAGCCAATACACATGCTGTTGGGATACACATGCTGTTGGAATAGCCAATACACATGCTGTTGAGATACACATGCTGTTGGGATAGCCAATACACATGCTGTTGGGATACACATGCTGTTGGAATAGCCAATACACATGCTGTTGAGATACACATGCTGTTGAGATAGCCAATACACATGCTGTTGAGATACACATGCTGTTGGGATAGCCAATACACATGCTGTTGAGATAGCCAATACACATGCTGTTGAGATAGCCAATACACATGCTGTTGAGATACACATGCTGCTGGGATAGCCAATACACATGCTGTTGAGATAGCCAATACACATGCTGTTGAGATAGCCAATACACATGCTGTTGGGATAGCCAATACACATGCTGTTGGGATAGCCAATACACATGCTGTTGAGATAGCCAATACACATGCTGTTGGGATAGCCAATACACATGCTGTTGGGATAGCCAATACACATGCTGTTGGGATAGCCAATACACATACTGTTGAGATACACATGCCGTTGGGATAGCCAATACACAAGCTGTTGGGATGCCAATACACATACTGTTGAGATACACATGCCGTTGGGATAGCCCTCATAACCAACACGTTGAATGTGGCTCACACGTGATAAGTAAAAAATTTTCATTAAAAATAGAAGAGCTACAGCCGTACCGAGCTCGCTGCCGACAGCTTCCTCAACACTGTGTGTGGACTCATTGTCAGTGGCAGATGGATCAGTGGCATAAGGATTGGAACTCCCCTCACCAGCAGTCACATCATTCTCCTTTGTCTCTCCTGATTCCGTCTCGCATGGATTTCCATGCTTATTCTCAGCGTCATGCATACTATCGTTGTACTTGCCTAGACCTGAGTCTGATGCCATCTTATCCTCTGTGGTCTTTGAGTCTGTCGACACCTTATGCCCTACAAATATAAGAATTGTGGATATCCTCCTACAAATAAATACACTTGATGGCATGGAATGTACACACACATCATGGCAGTACAGCTAATGTATGTTCACAACTCCATGCACTTGAGCAACAATCCTGCAAACCGAACTAAAAAAGCTTTTTGCAGATTCCACTACAGAAAGTCAACCGAATCAACGGATCACTAGAGCTAAAAGAGGGTATTGAATCCCTAACAAATATAGATGATAAACAGTGCTAACTAGAAGCTGTTTATACAAACATAAGACCTATAGGTACAACTGGTACATTCATATGTATGTTCAACTCGCTGTATGTTGGATCAAACAAATAGAAGAGGTTTTTGTTGTTTTACGTTAAAGAGGCGCTAATGGAAATGGTAGTTGAGCGGTGCATAGATTCAAAGATAGAAGTACTGATAGATATACGTGGTGTGTCATAAGGTACACCAACTCAACTTACATATTTTTTCACTATTATATTTTTAGTTTTATCAATCTCTTTACTTCCACTTCCGAAACTGCAGTGTTATGAATAATATCGAAAGTGTATTTTGCAATTTCTTCAGGTTGTAAAGTAAAAATTTACATATATTGGAAAAATTTCGGGTTGATGTGATCATAAGAGATTTGAATGTATTTTAATAAGCTAATAGTATGCATACTTCTAACCAAGCAATGAAAAAGTGTTCATGGAAACTTAATTAGATCTAGCACTACTTCTATATACAGTGAAACATGGATAACTCGCCCTCGGATATAGCGAACACATGGTTAACTCGACTGGATTTGCTTGGTCCGTTCCCACGCAATGATAAATGGCTCTATATAACTCGAATTCAACACTGTTATAACGAACTGTTTTTTGCCCAACGGCTACCGAAACGGTTGCTATCGCTTTAGAAAATCACTTTATTCCAAGCCATAGAGGTAAACCTCAACTTTTCGTAATTCATAAGCGTCGTTATTACCTCCATCGGCAAAATATTTTTGTCAACGACTGTTCTAAAGGTTTGGTGAAATTTGATTTATACTGCTATACGATGAATACCACGGGCTAGCCGGGTCACGCGCGCAAGGATTTTCACCACGCACATACAAAACAAAAACAGCATGTTGTTTTTGTTTTGTATTTGCGTGGCGAAAATCCTTGAGTGCGTGACCCGGCTAGCCCGTGATGAATAGTTTTCCGACGTTGATTCCGTGTTGAATTAACGTCGGAATGTTGAATGTTTAAAACGTCTTAAAAATTGTTGAAATCAAACGTATACTTTGTCTTAGCTAAAAAAAAACTATTCATCGTTTGACCTAAACACAAAATACGTGTGTACATTCAATAAGTATCCATTCAAAAAGCGTGAGTGATATACAATGTACCGTAAAACCTCGTAAAACTTTTAATTGAACTGCCTCGGAGTGTTGCTCTTAACGAATCCCAGGTAAAGTAAGGTAATCTTTGCATAAACTTCAAGAAAGATCGGCAAAATTGATCGTGGGTAAAACGCTCAAAAGAAAAAGATGTCTTTTCTTTGAGCATTTCAGCAACGATCAAGTTTTGCCAATGTCAATCTAAAAACGTCCTGGCAATAACATCACCTCAAACAACAAACCAATCTCAAGTGATAGAAAAATCTCTATACTTTTTGATAAAAACGTTTTAAACTTTACATTAGAAGCATTTAATTTGAAACAAGCCATTTGTGCTTTTGATTTATATTATAGTTTGTATATGTTCATGTATCTACTAATAAATAAGTAAATACATGGACTTGTGACAGTGCTCTGATAACTTGAACACTCTGATAATTCGAACACTTTTGCTCGGTCCCTTGAAGTTTGAGTTATCCGAGTTTCACTGTATATATAAATTTCAAAGTTTGTGTGTATGGGTGTGTTTCGGTTTATCCAGCTATAGCTATTAAAATTTAGGAATGAAATATCCGTTTTATGCTGGTTTTGATCTCGGAACTTCCCGTTCGCCTGGCAAATATCTTACCAATTAATTTACGCGCAATGCATTGAATCCTGAGGCGAGATGAGCTGTTGTCAGTTACAATAGGCATAGCATTCTGCATTACGCAACTAAAGCTTGCTCTCACAGCTTGCTCTCACAGCTCATATTGATAAGTTCAGCAATATGGATAGTAGCATAATCAAATTAGTCTTTGGCAATGTGCCAGGCTAATGGCAAGTGGCAGACAACTACATTACTTACACTTGTTTATAAGCTGTTTTTTAAAATTCGTGCAATACCGAGCATTCAGCAAGTTATTACATACGGTAAGGCCTGGTGAAACAGGAAACAAGCATAACAAAATACTGTAAATAGAAGATGCTATCATTGTCTGTGAAGGGTTAAATGCTCGTCTCCTGAACAACATTTTTACCAAGCACAACAGCAGTCTTTCAAAAGATTCTTGGAACGATATAACCACAGGAGAAATATGTTGCAGACCCAAATGGAACCACAATATAAAATAAGGTGAGAGAGCAGATGACTCTGAATAAACCAGTAGCATAACTAACCATCAGGTTTAAACACCACACGATCTGAAGGAGGGTTTGAAGGATGCTGACCATTGAAGCTCTGTAGCCATTCATCTCCAAACTCCTCTCTCATCGTATCAGCCTTAGTTTTAACCTTAGAGAGCTGAAGGGAGCTCTTAGGGGAGGGGCGGGGACTGTCCGAGTTGTTAACAGAAGGTAGCACTGTTGAAACTACAAGTTCAAACACTCACAGTAAGTACCAAAACAGTGTGATAAGACTTGTATCGCAGTTGAACACTTCTTAACTCATCATATCAGGTAGGCATACAGAATATGACTGAGAGAATACAGACATCAATGAAAGACATCAACGAGAGACATCAATGAGAGACATCAATGAGAGACATCAATGAGAGCTGCTCACCAGGACCATCGATGTGGTCATCCGGCTGTGGAATCTCCTCGATATTATTTACATCATTTGCCTTCACTCTCCTGCCTACTGAACGAGTAGAAGCAGAATCTGCGACAGGCGCTTCATGGCCTCCCTCTGCAGATGGCCTCAGCACAACCCTGAGGCTTGCTGCCTGCTGCCGCTCAGTTTCGGTGAACTTTTGATCATCGAGAGAGAGCTGGTCGCAAAAAGATATCGCAAGGTTGCAGACTACATAGATGATAATTAACAGAAAAATGATTACACACAGAAGGCTACAGTCATATTTTGGAATAAAATGGGATGCCTAATTACCTCAAAATATTACCATGCTTTGATACCATCCGGTGTTGTGTAACAAAAACAAGCTTTGGCGAGCACGCCTCAACCCATATTAAGAATTATTAACACCATAAATAACTAGCCAGGTTGCAAAGTTGGAGAAGGAACGAGTACCTGTTTGATGACAGTTGATGACAATATTGAAGCAGTGAGTATTCTATGGCGGGGATTGCAGGACAAGGGATTGTCATCCAGGTATAACTGTGTAATAACAAAGAAAACAGTTGTTTATGCAGCTGCAAAAATAAACACCAGGAGATAATATCAGCCGCTACGAGCAAATTTGCTAGGAGCAAAGTCATGCATGTCTGAATGAATAGACAGCTGTGAAGAGAACTATTGGAGTTGTTTGCTCACCTGAGTAAGTGTAGTGATTGAATAAAGGGGAATAAGTACAGCGTGATCACAGAGTATGTTACTTGTCAAGTCTAGTGTTTCCAGATGCTTTAATCTCTCTATACCTGTGGCAGGGGAAAATAACTATAGCCATGAAATTCATCGCCCATATTTCTAAATATCGCCATTATATAGTAAAATTATTTTCCCAGACGCTTTCTGTTGTTAGAAACAGGATGATTTTAGTCACGCCAATTAATATTTCAAGACAAGCATATACGACGCAGGAGTTACTCGTGTGTCCTTACCATGTATATGTTCGATGTGATTGGCACGAAGAACGAGTGTCTGCAGCTTAAGAAGACTGCTGTCAGCGAATGTTGGTATTGTAGTTAGAGAGTTGTAGGAGATATTCAGGTGAACCAACTCTGTCAGACACTATAAAATATTCATACACTTCTCCATTCAGATAAAATACCAACCCCTAAAATATTCATTATCTGCAAAATGGAGGGCACATGATTAGCTCACAAAAACATATTATTTCAACAAGTTGCCTATGTGTTTAGTCACAGTTTTATTACGCGTTTGTAGCACTTATACAAAGCTGTTTACGAATAAGTAAGTCATCATGTGAAACAGGCATCAGGAAACGTGTGAATCATGTTAGCCTCAGTTTCAAGGAAATGAGTGCAAAAGTATTTAGTTATACATATAGATCATATTAGAAATAATGCTTTTAAGCATTTTGTGATTAGAGGGTCTCGATTAGTACACAACTTATAATGTAAAATATAAAATAGCACTAAGTTATACTAATTTGTTTTTATTAGGCAAGTCTTAAGATTTCAGAGGTCCAGTTCATTTTATTGGAGGAGAGTTGCCTAAAAGTCACAAAAAACAATTCTATTTCTTTCACGCGAGCTCAAGTGTAACTTTGTCATACAACCTTTCTCATCAGCAGCTTACTGCATGTTCTAATGAATTAACTTCCCCGACTGATGAAGACAGAAGCATACTATCATGATATCGGTATCCTGGTTATAAAATTGTCACCGAATCTAAGAATTAATCACTTTTGGAACTAGATTCTGGTTTATAAAACTTGAACATCACCCAACTAGCGCCAGACAATATGGTACTCATAAGCCCTCCGCTATTTCATAATCAGATTAGATAGCAAAAGAAGCTATTTTGTAGGTATCTTACCTACTGGTAAACAACTATATTTTCTGCCTGCAAACCTAAAGTCATCTAAATTAATTTATTTGAAATGCTGTCAGTAAAATAATATATATGATGAAAGATTAGGTAATCAGTATTATGTTTAATGTAATAATGTTTTAAGCATCTGAATCAAAACCTCATTTCATAGAGACTGTTTTGAAATGTCAGGCCACCAACTATGTAATCACCTCAGTTCGTATTTCTGATTTTCTGATTAATAGTTTTATCACGACCTAACGTAAATCTATATATATATTTCTCAAAGTCCGTGTGTGTCATCAGAAATCCGGCTATAGATCTTAAAACCTTGGAATAAATATTCCGTATCGAAGAGAATTCGATCTCGGACCAAGCCATTCAACAGTCCGACGCCTTGCCCACAAGATTACGGAAGTCGAATTGCTAGCCTGCCAATATAAGTCATTATATCAGAGCAAAACCTAACTGCTTTGCGTGTGACGCGGGTTATAGCAAAACGTCACGAGAAGCTGTTCGCTCACATTATTAAACTGGCTAATAGCAAAACTCTCACTACTTCTCATTGTTAATGAGACAAAAAACTTTTCTCATGATATGTAGTTTGAAAGTTAGAATGGCAAATTTTGTTATATGTTAAATACAAATCAATTTTATGTCCAAATACTTTTCTATTACACGGGCAACGGGCAAGGCCGGGTGGCACAGCTAGTATGATCTATAATTATATAGTATTGATACTCAATGATGACAAATCAATAAAATATAGAAGCTGTAATAAAGTGTAGATAGGGGAGTTCAAGTGACTGATCATTATAATAGACTGGTGATTAAGATTGTTTTTCAAGATTCAAGCGAATCATTAAATTATAAATAACAGTTTGATTGAACTTGTGTCCATAGAGACACTGCCAAGGTCATCATATATCTTATACAGCTAAAGTGTGTTTCGCTATGTTCAAGCCATATGTGGATGTCTATTCTAGTCTCACCTCCAAGAAGTGATCCGTCTGCTTTAGATAATTCCGACTCAAATCTAACACTTCCAGGGCTGGTACGAGGTTCTGTAAAGAATAATCGAATGTATGACTCGACATGCAGACGAAACTATTTTGATCTATGAAGGGAGGATATGGTGAAATATTGGCTGTTCAAAAATACAATTCAGTAAATTGAAATACAGTAACTTGTGTCATTTCATGAAGATAGTAGGTTGAGACCTTGATCAACAGACAGAGCTGAGTAAATAGTCTGTCATGTGTAGTGTCAAAAAACCTCTAGTGATCACTACAGCAGACTGTATGATCCATCACATTCATCTTAATAGTTTCATGAGCTCTTACTAACCAAAGAGACAAAAATAATATCGCGTCAGCAATATTAACAATTGTATGAGTACATGGTTATAATCAATCTACAACTCAAACTAGGCTGGGCTCCAGAGTACATCGTTGACACTTCCATTTTTATAAAGTATCTCGCATAAATCCCCTTTTACGTAAATTCCGCTTAACATAAAGAATTTGTGTAAAGTTTTTGCATTGTATTGTATTATATAAGAAATTCCATATCAAGTAAAGTGTCAAGCCAGGGTAAGTTCTCTAATTTGATTTGAATAATGAGAGTTCCATAGTTAGCCTTAAAAAAGTTATTTCATTTCTTGCCACACTTGGGAGAGAAAACGACATATAGGGGTAACTAGGGCATGTTTAATATAGCTAGGAATGATTCTACGCATAGGGGCACGAGTGAGAGGTATACATATGGTGTTCAGATTTTAAATATGTATTCCTCTCTTCATATGCACCGTAGAATTCCAGAAGTTTCATGAAAATCATGGTACATGATGATACACAGGCGTCGAGTTATAGAACCCTTGTTGCTGGTGAAGGCGTATTGGCCTATGACTCAACATCGACAACCATAGCCTGAGATCGTCCTATTCGTAACCTATCACCTATCACACAACAAACATATTCAGTAAATACTAAAAATGTTCCTACTGATTTTGACCATTGTTATTCCTTGATCCCCCATAGAAATGACCACCCAAATCTCCTCTTGTTAAATAAAAGCTGTGTGTGGAAGATAACTCCGAGTTTATGGGTGAGTGCCACAATAACTGCTCATCACTAGGGCAAACTTTTGTCAATAAAGTCAATTCTCTTACATGTTTGGATCATTTTAAAACACAAAAATACCACATATGAGCACCCTAAGTACATTATTAGCCAGGTTATAAGGTCAATAAATTGTCAATTTTTATCTTTTAGATCAATTTTTATCTTTTAGGTCAGTTTTTATATTTTGGAGACAATTTTCACTCTTTATGCATACTGGGAATTCAGAATTTCTCCTTACTAAGGTGTTTGGGTATTTCCCTTTTCTAATGGAAGTTTGGTAGGTTTTTTCCTCTTGCTCCATTCGTTATGTATAGGATAAGTCAGCAAGGCATGATGAAACCTGCTCAAGGCACTGGTTGATATTTATAGCATGCGCTGACCAATTATATGACTAGTATGCAGTCAGTTTTACACTAGCAAAGATGCCAAAAGCTAAGCAATCAGCTCATGGGAAGGTTCTTCAGATTATAAGAGAGTTTTCTACCGTGTTCACCAAGACACCAGGCAATGATCTGTATTGTAAACTTTGCAGTTGTGTGGTAAAGTCAGCTAAACGATTTTTTGTGAAAAGCCATCAGAAAACTGCCAAGCGCAAGAAACAAGTGGAACAGCCAAACCAGTCAACGCAAAAGTTCTTATAAGCAGCATGCAATGCATCCAATATGTAGCTACATGTATTAATGTTATGTTTTCAAACTACACTTGGACAGCTCGACTTGTGAATTAATTAGAAAACTATGTATTTTACATTTGAAGTCAATAAAGTCAATTTTCCAAAACAATAAGGTCAATTTTTCTGATATTGAGGTAAATAAAAAGTTTGCCCTACTCATCACACACCCACTATCAATGACAGATATCCTTCGACGGTAGTCAAGCGGGTGCACTATCTGACCGCTTCATCGTCATGCCATCAGTGAATAGAAGTAATTCAAATGTGCATAATAAGAGCGAAAGATGTGAAGGAGAAGCGACTACGAAAGATGTAAAAGAGAAGCGACTACGCACAAGTGACTCATGTGAAAAAGAAGCCACTACGCACCAGTGACTCATGTGAAAGAGAAGCGACTACGCACCAGTGACTCACGTGAAAGAGAAGCGACTACACACCAGTGACTCATGTGAAAGAGAAGCGACTATGCACCAGTGACTCATGTGAAAGAGAAGCGACTACGCACCAGTGACTCATGTGAAAAAGAAGCGACTACGCACCAGTGACTCATGTGAAAGAGAAGCGACTACGCACCAGTGACTCATGTGAAAGAAAAGCGACTACGCACCAGTGACTCATGTGAAAGAGAAGCGACTACGCACAAGTGACTCATGTGAAAGAGAAGCGACTACGCACCAGTGACTCATGTGAAAGAGAAGCGACTACACACCAGTGATTCATGTGAAAGAGAAGCGACTACGCACCAGTGACTCATGTGAAAGAGAAGCAACTACACACCAGTGACTCATGTAAAAGAGAAGCGACTACGCACCAGTGACTTATGTGAAAAAGAAGCAACTACGCACCAGTGACTCATGTGAAAGAGAAGCAACTACGCACCAGTGACTCATGTGAAAGAGAAGCGACTACGCACCAGTGACTCATGTGAAAGAGAAGCGACTATGCACCAGTGACTCATGTGAAAGAGAAGCGACTACGCACCAGTGACCCTTGTGAAAGAGAAGCGACTACACACCAGTGACCCTTGTGAAAGAGAAGCGACTACTCACCAGTGACTCATGTGAAAGAGAAGCGACTACTCACCAGTGACTCATCAAGGGTCTTGATGAAGTTATTGGAGAGGTAAAGTTTCTTCAGTTTGCTCCAAGCTAAGCTGAGGGAATTCGACCTCGAATTTACACCAAGCAGGTCCTACAAATATCCGACATTTCAAACAAGCGATATTTCTAGTTGCTGTAGGATTTGTCCACATAGAATATAAAACTCTGGCTGCACCATCTCCCCTTGAGCTCCACCAGGTCCAAAAGGCACATCCATTGTAATGTAGCAAACACTCGACTATACAAAATCTATAGGTATGAGTGTGTACATGTATATGCCGTCGCATTCACCCACCAGGAAAACTGACGCTGCATTCCTTTCTAATGCAATAATATTTGTTACAATAAATCTTCAGAACAAAATACATTATTTATTTGATCATCCCATTACAAATAAGACAGCAGAAACAAATAGCATTTAACATAATCACTACAACTATGCAATCGTGAGAAACAAACATAAAACATTGCTAACATCTACTTACAAAGAGAACCGATGCGTGCAAACACGAATACAACATAACATTAGTGGCAGGATAAACAATGCTAAGTATTAATACATAAGCCCCTGTGGCACGCAATCCGAGTAGTCAAATTAATGAATGAGTTGTGGTTGCGGACTCTCCGTCTTTCTTGTGATATAAACCTGGTCATCTACACTGCTAGACAGTCTTAAAGAGGGCCTAAAGGCGTGGTCACACGAGCACCGAACCGACGTAGGATCGGTTCGGAGGCTGGTTCGGTTCGTAGCACATGTCACACGGCCACCGAAGTAACTTCGTTTCCTAGATACCATACTTATAGAGACAGGACACGGTTTCATTAGTAGTTTTTATGTATTTGAGTTAAATATTTCTATTGTAAACAAAAAACTTATTATAACAATTATACAAGGAACAATTATAAATTATAATTACACAGCAGATTTATTAGAAGATCGTTCAGCTGCTCAAAATAAATCACTCGATACAAAGATTTTGCCAACCCTTCCCATCAACATAATTATATTTTTTTATTAGCATATGAATGTTTTCCTATGCTGAGTAAATAACAAACAAAATCAGCCTTTATCATAGTACTGGGGTTTTACATAAATAAATCAGTCAACGATACTTCGTCAGGATGAATATAACACATTACTTATATTCTACACGAAAGAAAATCACAACCATTCCCTTACATTTACGCAAAACTTAAGTGCAACATCTTACATTTATGCAACACAATCACAAGTCCGGGTGAACCTTGTCGTAAATTGCTTCATGTTGTTTATTTAACGAAATAAAAGTATCGTCCCATTTCTTTTTTAACTTTACTCACACGCACGTAAGGAGAAATGTGACGCGTGCTCGCTAGAATTCTAATCAGCCAATAAGAGCAAAGGTTCAGCCACGAAATTTCGAGCAGTACCGAAATGGTTCGTTTCGGCTAGAAATGTCTTCGGCCGAACTTTTTACAGCTGAGAGCGACGTCGTTTTGCGTCATTTAGTTTGGTTCGGTGCTCGTGTGACCACGCCTTAAAGGTACAGCAACATGCGCCAAAAATTTCAGAAGTTTCGGGCGAAATCACAAAATATACGGAAAACACGAAAATATTACCGTACTTTTCGGACTATAAACCGCACCCCTATATAAGCCGTATCTGCTTTATTTTCCAAAACTGATAATAAAACAATACATTGGCAGCACCTTTGTATAGGCCGTAGAACTCATGACGGTGCTTTTTAACGCGGCACCAACTTTTCGGTTTAAAACGGAACAGTGCTGAATGGTACTGTTTCGTATTAAGTTATTAACCGACGCTTTTTAACCTACTACCTAACGGAACAGTACTGTTAGGCATTGTTTCGTTTTTTCTTTCACCGCTAGCGGCGCACTAACCGGATATTCTGGTTAATGCGCACTAGCGGTAAAAGAAAAAACAACAGAATAGCCGCACCCTTATATAAGCCGCATGGCTCAAATCGTCAGAAAAAAGTAGCAGCTAATAGTCTGAAAAGTACGGTAGCTCGAAACTCATAAAATTGTCAAAGCTGTGCATGCGCACCGAAATCGTCAATGAATAGCTTTCAATTGACTGAACAAATTATTAGCGAGCACGATTTCAGTAGCAGCAGTTTGTTTAATCCGAGACATATAAACTCACATTTAATTCTGTGATGTTTAAGCAGCAAAACTATTAATAAGAACAATTTATTAACCAAATTTTACCAGCGATGCACAAATTCCAAGCTGTATAGTAAGAACAGTACTGAGGTAGTTGTATTTGCAGATGAACATACCTAGTAACAGCTGAGATATCAACAGCTCAGCCTGCATTACTAATAGCTTTAAACATACCGTAGTTCAGCTGGTAGAGAAATCTAATTACTGTGTCCTATTTTGATCGAGAGGACTTTGAATGAAAAGGTGCAAGAAACACACATGACATGACGTAAATAAGGATAAGGAATGCATCCTTAGGCATGAGAGTGAGAGAGAGAGATGAGTGCGCTTACCTCCAAAAAGTTAAGGCTGCGACACATTCGAATTAGTGTCAACCTGTCTTGAAATCGATTTAGGCCTACAATCCAGTGAATGGGAATCCGTTTGATGTCGAGTTGTGAGAGGTGGTTGAAGACTCCCAGGTCGACAGGTGCTTGTATAGTGGCAGTACCGCCATGGGACAGCTGCAACAGTGACAAATATAACATTCAGCCCAAGCTCTGTGAGATGCATTAACTGTATTAGAACAAGGTTCATACAGCAAATGAATATGCAGACAAAGATGCTAAGAGTTGTAGCGGCGCATACATGCGCTTTAACTTTGATTTCACTGATAGCAACAGAAAACAGTCTGGAGTAAAAACAGTAATACACAGTCATATTCATTTCCACAAACTAGAGACAAATAAACCTGCAATCATTTCAACAAAAGCATTACATCTCTGAATTTAAACTTAGATCCTTTCTCAGATCCCAACACCAAAGTCAACCAGGATCAGGTAAATGCCTGGCTACACACATTGATGAAATGCATAACCCACAAATTGTGCATCGTGTTGGCAAGTAGATTGACCAATAAGAATTAGCCCCAGCCGTGCGGAAGCCGCACATCCTTGTCGGATTAGTGAGGTTCGCTATTGAGGTACCATCAGCTTATTAATAATCTATTATAATTCATCAACAATTTGTGATGACAGTAACTTTGCTACTGAAATATTTTTGGCTCGGAAAAAATATTCACTAATCGAAATATTAGGTACCAAAATAATTTTGGTTTATATAACAAATTATCTAGAGTAAAATTTTAGCTTCTAATAGAACTAATCAGCTATAGAATTATCTGAAAGGTTTCATAGACATTTCCAATTGACATCAATTGGCACTGTTGTGAGAATATCTTTGTTCATATATAAATGTATATATATATATATATATATATATATATATATATATATATATATATATATACAGTGAAACTCGGATAACTCAAACTTCAAGGGACCGAGCAAAAGTGTTCGAATTATCAGAGTGTTCAAGTTATCAGAGCACTGTCACAAGTCCATGTATTTACTTATTTATTAGTAGATACATGAACATATACAAACTATAATATAAATCAAAAGCACAAATGGCTTGTTTCAAATTAAATGCTTCTAATGTAAAGTTTAAAACGTTTTTATCAAAAAATATAGAGATTTTTCTATCACTTGAGATTGGTTCGTTGTTTGAGGTGATGTTATTGCCAGGACGTTTTTTTAGATTGACATTGGCAAAACTTGATCGTTGCTGAAATGCTCAAAAGAAAAGACATCTTTTTCTTTTGAGTGTTTTACCCACGATCAATTTTGCCGATTTTTCTTGAAGTTTATGCAAAGATTACCTTACTTACCTGGCATTCGGTAAGAGCAACACTCCGAGGCAGTTCAATTAAAAGTTTTACGAGGTTTTACGGTACATTGTATATCACTAACGTTTTTTGAATGGATACTTATTGAATGTACACACGTATTCTGCGTTTAGGTCAAACGATGAATAGTTTTTTTAGCTAAGACAACGTATACGTTTAATTACAACAATTTTTAAAACGTTTTAAACATTCAACATTCCGACGTTGATTCAACACGGAATCAACGTCGGAAAACTATTCATCACGGGCTAGCCGGGTCACGCACTCAAGGATTTTCGCCACGCAAATACAAAACAAAAACAACATGCTGTTTTTGTTTTGTATGTGCGTGGCGAAAATCCTTGCGCCCGTGACCCGGTTAGCCCGTGCTATTCATCGTATAGCAGCATAAATCAAATTTCACCAAACCTTTAGAACAGTCGTTGACAAAAATATTTTGCCGATGGAGGTAGTAACGACGCTTATGAATTACGAAAAGTTGAGGTTTACTTCTATGGCTTGGAATAAAGTGATTTTTTAAAGCGATAGCAACCGTTTTGGTAGCCGTTGGGCAAAAAACAGTTCGAATTAACAGTGTTGAGTTCGAGTTATATAGAGCCATTTATCATTGCGTGGGAATGGACCAAGCAAATCCAGTCGAGTTAACCATGTGTTCGCTATATCCGAGGGCGAGCTATCCATGTTTCACTGTATATGGACAAAGATATATACATGTATATATACATACATACACACACACACATACATATATATATATATAGTTGTTTGTGTGAAGCTCAGTTGTTGTCATTCCAAAGTGATTCTTGAAAGAAATTGGCTCGCAATGACAAATGATAAAATGAGAATCAACTGTTTCGGCCAGAATGTTTTTTTCACAGATTTAACACAACTACATTTAGAAAGTGGCTACACACACTGAAGAAATGTGTCTTTTGCTTAAAAAACGCGTTGGCAATGTGTTGCCAATGCATTTTCTAGGCAAAAGACACATTTCTTTGACGTGTAGTTACCTTCTAACAGGTTCCCCTTTCAGATCTACTGAAAGGATTTTATGATTTGATCCCAACTTGGCTCACAATCAACAGCTGCAGTTATGCAACTCGTTTGAAATCAACTCAAAATTAAAATTTTTGCCAACTCAAACTCTATTACAACTTGATGGCCTTACATCTGGATTTGACTCATTTCTAGTGAAAACCAAATAGATGTGCAAATCTAAGACAAATTGTGCCTCACTGATGGACGGTGCCCATCACTAGACTATCCAAAACCGAGATCAGTACGTATGAAAAGATGGTATTGTCCTAGATTATGAAAACACGCAGTGACAAGACCAACCCGAAGATAGCGTGTAGAATTTAAAGCTCGTTTCAGAAAGTCTAAATCGTTGTAGAACTTGTTGCCTCCATTCCGCATGTCCCCTAAATGCTCAAAGCCGTGATTCAGTATAACAAGGACTTCTGGCGTGAGGCACAAAGGAACGTCTCCATTTTCCAAATCATCTTCTACAACACAACATCATGCGATGAGTTGGCTTTTTACAGAGATAAGTTGATCAGCTAAGCTGTGCTACATACCCTAGGACACTTATGTATTCGCCTCATCTAACTTTCGCGTTTTCGCGGAGTCATCCTCTCACGAAAATTTCATGTGCGAAACTAAACTATCATAACGAACGAGCGAAAACGCGAAATTAAATAGCTTTGTTCGTTTATAGTCCAAGAAACAAATGGCAGCAAAAGATCAAATTGCATTATCGACCTCGCCCACACTATTCTACCTGCGGTTCACAATTACAAACTAGTCCCAAATTGAATTTTTTTTCTTACCGGTGAAATGAACCTGAGGAATCTAATTATGTTTGTTCCACTGCATTTATTTTCACATGACTATATATTCGCACTCATCAGAGCTGCGAAATTAAGTTGCAGCAAAATTTTACTCTGTATGCTACTCACGAAACTAAATACTAGCGAAATGTAAGTGTCCTAGGGTAGTCCAGCTTCCTAACAGAGTCCTTCAAATAAACTCTACACTCTCAGTAATGCTGCCTGACTTCAAGCAGTTTAAAAAATATTCACTCCATTATTATACCATCTCTCTGAACGAAGCTGCAGCACGTGGGCATGTGCAAAGAACTGCTGGAGAATGTCAGGATTGGTGCTGAGATCCTGTTAGCAGGGAATCAACTGCTGCATGGTTTCGATTCACCTCCAGAAATCGGTGTCTCCCACATCCTTTGTTGATATTTATGTATGATGCAGCCATACCTTATTTTCTATCACACTGCCTACCTGGTGTCTGGTTATGTAATACCTCATGTTATGGTAATACAGTAGCCATATCTGAGACTAGAAGATATGTCACCTATTAAATCGTTAACTCTTGTTGTAGGAGACTCAACTGCAGCTGTCTACAGCTCACAGTTCATAACATAATAAACTGCTAGTAATTTGAGAAAGAAAGCTCATAACAACCAATGGCCCATTACAAATGCTCATCCATACAATCGCAATATTAACAAAAAGACTCTGAAATTGTTGCAAAGTATAAACAACAGAAAGCTTCGATAATAATATCATTATACTATGTGAATATTACCTTCGTTTTGAAATTAATTATACATAACATATATCATACTGTATTTACATAACATTTCTGCAGTCGTTTAATGCTCAATGAACACAGTAAATGCTAAACGTATCCACATACCGAAAGAGACCCTTCTGAATTCCATTATAAACTCAACAGATAGCATTTAGCCACACAGCAGCTGTCATCTAGCCAGTATGGCAGCGATTGAATATTCACTATTTTAGGACAGAGGATCAAGTACATCAAGAGCAGAATCCACAATGTAAGAGCTCATCTGGATTACTAGTAAGTGTATATCTTATTACGTATGTAGAGCTAAGACTTCGAGTACTTTGCTATATGTCTGTGACAGAGAAGGAATTCTGGCGTAAAGCCAATGTTTGCAAAAGCTAGGAAAAGGCTATAAAATCGACAACATACCAGACATCAGCGGAGCGTCAAAAGTCATTCAGTGTGCTACGTGTTTCAAGGTGCAATCTATATGAGTACCGCTGAATTGATCTCTTATTGCCTAAGAGAAAGCTGTCCCTTTCTGACGAATTTATTTCTTGCTGTCGAATATAACTCCTGCTGCCGAACCTATCTCTTTCCTATAAGCTTCTCAATGGTCTAAGGTTTTATAGATAGTTGTTGACAAGTTATTTGTGATTTACAAATTTCCTGTTGTCGATCGCATGACCAATGATCAGCAAAAAGGAAAGATTTTGTCACCCCTCCCATTCGAATAAGAAATGGATGGTTGCAAAACAAGTGGAGGTCATTAGTATGAATTATCTGATAAACAAACATATATCCTTACTCCTCTACGGGTCAAGCTCCCATCATGACAGCACTGCTTGATTACAATAAATTGCATTGTGAGATAAATGGATAACAGGAAATCATTATGCCGACAGCAGACTGACTTAAGCCTGGTTTCCATATGACAGCGCACCCTCCGCAACAAGGCGCACGTAGGCCGGCTGTGATGTAGAAACATCAGCGCACGACAATCGCGCGATGTGCGTATGCTGATTGCAAAGATCCAATAGAATGGATCCTTGATGTATCCCACAATACACCGCTCGACATTTTCGACCTATTCCACAATTCAAATGGAGGCCTGTTTTCCGAAGAAATCTGTTTCCCGTACCAAAGAGTAAGCCTGGTTTTTATATGACAGTGCAAGGTCGCAACGGAAGGCTGTTTTCCGAAGAAATCGGTCTTCCGTACGAAAAAGTAAGGAAATTACCCACCCTGTCCAATACAAGCATGGCGCCTACTCACGCTATGGAAACACTACATCGCAGCCCAAGCAATGCGTTGCGCACGATCACTGGGCCACGCACGATCACTGCGCTGTCATATGGAAACCAGGCTTTATAGAGATGGGTAGATGGCCTGTGTTTGCGTTTGGTACACTGTCCAAATGCAAGTGAAGAACTGCACGCAGACATGATGAGACAACATTATGCTGCATAATGAACCTCACTCAGAAAGATAATGTCAAAAACGCCAAAATCCTAAAACTGGCTGACCTCTCATCCATGGCAGATATTCTGATAGAAAAAGGTCTAAGATAGCTGGAACATGTGCACAGGATGGGACATGAGTGATAGCCAAGACAACTATTATATTCACAACTCTACGAAAGGAAGAGGAATCAGGGCAGACTCAGGTTGAGATATAAAGCTATAGCTAAGCGTAACACCAAGTTGAAAGAACTAACCTAACCCAAACAGCCGGCAAGAGAAGGCAGAAAACAGAGATGCATGGAAGTCAGCGATAAAGCCTAAACCATAAAGCAGCCATTGTCGAAGCGACCAACAGCAAAAGAGATGGACATGGCCTGTACTACCGAGTGGTTACTTAAACAGCTACACTTCAAGTAATTGAACAAGCGCAAAAGCTTGACTACTGTTGCTGTTCATTTTATCTACAATCTTTGATAGTATGTTGAACAATCTTTGATAGTATGTTGAACTCTTGATGAATGAGACGGAGAAAGTTAGGCATTATTTATAGAGAGCTCTCTCAGCAGTGCAATGACTGCGGTACAAAGCGTGTGGAACTACGCTAATCTGTTTGATGAAAGAAGCTAGGTCATTGATAAGTCGTTGGTAGATGGTTACTTGATAAGCGGTTATTAGGACTTATCAGAAGTGTGAGGTCTGAAGTATTTACTCTGCGCTGCTGAAATGGCTGACATTTACGCACCACATGAGAAGAACAAAAGCAAGACCAAGCACAAAAAACTTCTAACAATACTCAACAAAACCAATTTATTAAAAGCTGTACATTGTATTTAAATTGTGTTAAAGAGTTCAATTGAATATTTGATCTGTTGTACAGTAAAAAATTAGGGTTTTGGTTTGACTAACTTCCAATAAAATAGGGTTGTCCTGCTTGAAAACTCATCTGGTGACAAAGAGAACTTGTCATGGAGATGACCATTTGCGTCAAACATCAAATATTTAACAGAGATCAAGGCCCTAGACAAGCACTGTAACTACAGGATATGCCTTTCTCTCAGAGTGGTATCATTTACTGATATATTTCTTAAGAGCCTGAGAGACTATTAAAAATAGATTGTTTAGAATACGTCATCTAAAATATACCATCTAGTATATATGTAGACCGTGACAATATGCGTGTTTGCTTCGGTAGAGGGAACAATGAGATACATCAGATTCTAATAATCAACAACTCGACTCTGATTGAGCATGTCAAATGACTTCATCGCCTTCATGGTGGGAAATATTAGAGTCATATGAAGAACAGAAAAGCATCTCAGCGAAAACCAATTTGATCTAATCCAGATATTTCTATCTACTCAGAGGGCTATGGTGAGCTAATGCAACGTGTAGGACGCAGCAATACTGGGTGGGCTCATTGACCCACTGTTCACTCTCCTAAACTTACCCGGATACTCAGCTAGTACACACGTCATGCCAACTCAGTTCTACGCAAGTTGAAATATACACATCCTGTACCTTTACTCAGATCACATGAAGCTGAATCCCTAAAGCCTCCACCAGACTTTTTTCATGTAATTATCTGAGCACACTTGCCAGCACTTGTCAGTGGTGACACTAGTCTGCTAGTTTCATTGTGGCACTCTTACTGTGAATATTACTGAGAGAATATATTTTCTCAGCAATACATATTATTAGCCCACTTAATGAATAGGTCCTGGTCTGTCTTGTTACATGTAGAATCAGAGTTACATGTTACCATCAGAGTTTAAGATATAGAGTATCAGCTCCTAGTAATAAAATATGTTATAGTTTCTCTATTATGGTTATGGCTTTTTTTCACATTTTGTGAAAATGATTAAATTCAACAAACAACTGTTTTAATTTATAGGAGGAATGTACCTGTAGAATAATTGTTTGTAATGTGCAAACTAATACTCTCATTTTTGTATTATTTTCACGGAACTTTTTGTCTTTTCTTCACAAAGTTATTGCTAAGTAATTCAGTTTACTGTGTTTTACTGTTACGAGAGTTAAAAACTGCGTTGTGGCATTATTTAAACAGTTCTAAAAAAGCTAAGATCAGAAAAACAAATGGATAAATTTCTGATGATTCCATTAATAATGCTTAAATATTATGCAAACAAAATTTTTTTCTACATTTAGCTACACTCGAAATGCGAAAACAATGTACTGTATAATTTGTTAATATTTTTGCCTATGTAAACAGCTGTGTAGGTAGTCGCAAAACGTGTAATCGAATGAACTTGGAAGTACATGTACTAGCATATAAAAAACAGATCAAGGGAGACAAATCAAAATTTGGTTTGAGCGTGAGCTAAAGATGAACAAGCTATGGTTTCATCTAAGTAGCACATTTTACAGTCACAGCTCTCTTCACTCTCTCACTGCTGTGAGCTGTCATAAGAACTGCGGCCTACACTGGTCAGTCTCTTATAGAGTAACTCCGCTACCAATGGTGAGAACATCATTTCGCTTGCATATGCTCTCACCATCCACTGTTTCACTCAGTATGTCAACTACCCACTGTTTCACTCAGTATGTCAACTACCCACTGTTTCACTCAGTATGTCAACTACCCACTGTTTCACTCAGTATGTCAACTACCCACTGTTTCACTCAGTATGTCAACTACCCACTGTTTCACTCAGTATGTCAACTACCCACTGTTTCACTCAGTATGTCAACTACCCACTGTTTCACTCAGTATGTCAACTACCCACTGTTTCACTCAGTATGTCAACTATCCACTGTTTCACTCAGTATGTCAACTACCCACTGTTTCACTCAGTATGTCAACTACCCACTGTTTCACTCAGTATGTCAACTACCCACTGTTTCAACTAGTATGTCAACTACCCACTATTTTTTATTCTGCTTTATAAGAGCCAACATATGAATGAACAAACTCCACCACTTACACATGTTCATCTACAGATCCCACATGACCACCTCGAGTCCTAGAGGTTCCATGTGTCAAATAGATGTTTCATATGTTCACCTAGATCTATGCTTTGTACAAGTACACTAGTGAATGCCCGGTGTTGCCCGGACAATAAAAGTCTTTGCGCAGAAAACTTATTTTTATTTAAAATATACAACATTAACTATTCTAACTTTTAAATTTGATATCATGAGAAAAGTGTTTTTATGCAATTCAAATAAATTGAGGAAAAAAACCAGTTAGTTCATGGAATTGTGTGTATAAAAAGGTTACTGTTGCAGCAGAAGTTCGTTGTAATCAAAGCTTTGATGAATGGTACTGGTACCTCCCGATTCTGGTGCCTCTCGATACAAACGTAAAAATGAGATATCAGACTTTATTTGTCTGATACTTTGTCCAACCGAACAGAGAAAGAATGTAGAGGCAATTTCTACTTCAGATAATACAATTGCTCACGTGAAAAGCATTTAGCTTTTACAGATTTACCGAAATCTGAGTGTAACGGCACATTTGAAATTGAAATGACACATTAAAAAATTACAAATTAAAAATATAAGATGTAATGATGAAGAGAAATTAGCTTTAAAAAACGGAATAGGTAATATTAATTAATAATGAAAAGTGCACATTTAGCGTGTGTAATCCGCGAAGGATATACAGTATATTGTAGGAGCCATGGGAATGATAAGAACTACTTAGCCTTGTGGTTACGTGTGCTTGTTAGTAGACTTGTGATTTGAATGTAGTGAGTTCTAATACAGCATGAAGGTGATTTTGCATTGCTATAACTCTATCCCTATAGCTGGACAGACAAACGACAGATGACTGAGATTTATATACAGATTTGCCTGTTCATTGAGAGATTGGAAACTACATAACCGTTTGATTGGTAAACGAAATGGAAGAAAGAAGATATCTCCTGATTACGAAAATAGAGAAGTTACAATCAGAGAGTCCTGACAGGCTGTCAGTTCACAGCAAAAACCACTTACACACAACAAACATAAAACAAAGATATATGTGCAGTTACAGCCCTCAGAAACAAAGAGGAGTGATGTATACATGTATACATGCATGGAGCTATCCATTCAATTAATACAAACTCACTGTTGAGAGAGACGAGTTTCTTAAGGTTCTGTACAACTGTAGACTTGGTGGGAGAGTGCTTAACACGCCCTTCTACATCCATCCTAGTCCGCTAAGTTGGCTGTAAAAATGGTGTCAAGGGTATCAAGTTCACGCAAAGAAACTGTTTACTTCAAGCAAAAACTAAGCGTGCTGACAATAGCCAACAAGTGACTGGACAACCTCTGGTTTAAGGGTAAAATGCAGAGAATAGTACGAATTAGATAACATATTATATAACGAATCCAATTGGTCTATTTATAGAGAACAATGGCTACTCAACAAGCTGTGCTGATTGGAGGATGTGTGGCTCATATACTGCATTAATGGCATACATAGACTAGTTTCACATACCGCAAGTATATTACAAGTACAAAGCTGCAGTATTAACTGCATTCCATTATATTGACGCTATTTAGGGCTATGCAACATGAGCTAATGTAAGAATAGTTTTATCGTAAGTCCTCATACTCAAGCCGCGCGGCTTGTCGTTGGGCGCGGCTTCTGGTTCAAGGTTATAGACCACGGCTAAAGCCATTTTTTTAAAACTTACGTGGGACTCAGGACGGCTTCTCGATAAATGCGGTCTCAGCTCAGCTCTCGCGCTATAACCATAGAATCGCATTCATGATACACTTTTATGTACGGGGGTTTTGGCAACCTACTCGTTTATTTTCAAGGTCATGTTTATGAAACACTTTAAACTAAAGAAGAATTTATCGCTGTAAGTTGAGATGAATTCGTGACAAACGAGTGAGAGACAAGCAGTTTTTTTAAGCGGATAAGCTAACCTCACAATCTTATTCAAATCATCAGTGAAGATTTTATTTAGTTTGAATTAATGACATTAAATTTCTTGGGTGTTTTTTTGTTTGTTTTTTTAAATAAATTTAAATTCCAAACGAAACTTCTATCTATGAAGATGATGAGCTATGTTTAACTCACTACAGTCATAGGTTATTAACACCTTTTCATTCTTGACCGACATCTTTCCATAAACATGAAGACCTCTAACAGCACAATAAAAATCTAGCTAAGACATGGCAAGTAAGTTCTTGATGCAAGGGTTCAGGAATTTTAATTTGAACTTGGAAGTAAAAGAAAATTCTTTTCACATGTACTGATGTAGCCTGTTTTCTTATTCAAGAGGACGGGGTATAGCGAAACCCGTCTCAACACTCTCGTTCCCAAAGGGGTCAAGGACGAAAAAACCTCAGTCGTTAGCCGCGGTCTGTGGGCATATGCGGCTTGTTGGTAACGGCGGCTAGATACCACAGACGGCTTGTTCGAGGATTATTTTTTCCTTCGTGAGTCATCTGTTTGGGAGCACAAGCCGTGCGGCTTGAGCATGAGGACTTACGGTATAAAGGAAGTTTAATGTAAAAACATGCTACCTACGGTTGAATATTTGGCGTGAAAGCACTTCATTCGCAGTGATTGAGTGTATCCTGTGAATTTCCTAAAACAAATATGCATAGGGTATTTGAAATTAGCACATGCCATAATTAGTGTGCTTATACAAAGAAATTGGCTCATTTGACACAAAATGTATCATTCTGTACTCAGGCAAGGATTATTGGCAGAATTGTTGCTGCGTCTTGCCAACATAATAAGCTGTTTTGGAGTATTATAAATGAGTCATGCTTGAACAATTATGTACATTCACGAGCTCCAGGAATAGGCCCAAACACATAATCACTGATAACAATAGAGTACTGGAACTAAGTACTGCCTTTCCGAGCTCACATTTCATGGAATGCCTCAATATTTCATGAAATGCCTCAATATTTCATGGAATGCGTGTAATGTCAAGCATCTATACAAACATGATTCTTTGCGTTGATAACGGCCTGTGTTACAAATGACTGAGAGTGACAACCTTTTATCTGGTTTTGAGAAATAATCATGAAAATATACAATCACTCTGTTTCCATGACGATTATTCTGCAAGTTCGTGTCATCCGCAAGATGTAAACAGTAAAAATCAACAAGTGAAGTGAGTTTTGTTACTCACTAATTTTCACCGAATGTTTCATATTTGGAAAAAATATAGAAACGGTACTTGCGGATGATGCGCAAGAAAATGCCACGCAAGCTTTCCCATTTTAAACACTTTACACATTTTAGTCGCTCTCATTTTGATTAGAGCAGTTCCGGATGTGCCGCTATGACCTTTCGTGAAAACTGGTGAAGAAATCCTTACATCTTTTTTAACAAAGCGCCCGTTGTTAAGCTGCAACATGCGAAGGTCCATAGAAATGCACAGTAACTCAGTGTGCACAACTCCAAACTAGTGCTGTGCGATATTACACCACATGCCAAAACGATATGTTGGCCTGTGAGCTATCGATATCGTTCAGTATCGAAACCTTGGAGTTATGCTTTCTCGATATAGATTATTGTGCTGTTTCACAAAAACATAAATACAAGGTCGATAATCGTGGCCAAATACATAAATTAGGAGTTGTCTTTTCACTCTAACTTTGAGACACTCGTTTGTTCTAGCCGGTCCGTTTCTAGAGGATTCTCAAAAATAAAGGAAATTTGCGGGCTCGTAAATAAGTTTTCAGGAACTATTGCTGTGCCGATATTGAGTCACGAAAGCCAGCGATAATCGATGTTGGTTCTGCCAATTAAACACAGATATTTATCGTCTTGACATGATATCAAAAACGTCGATATACCCGATTACAGAATCGACGTAAAAAACGCCCCAAAATGATATCGTCCCACATAAAATCGACACCTATCGTGCAATATCGTTTTATCGTGTAGCACTACTGCAAACCTACACCATCACATCATGGACTCATAACGATCAGGTAATTAGACCTATGATGACCTTGGTAAAGCAATTATAATACCCAAAATTTTAGGTTATCATAATTTTGGCATGTAAAACAGAAGTCATATCTACAGAATGCTTTTATGGATTTGGAGCAAGCAAGGCATTCTTACAATTCTTACACTCTTACTAGCGGTATGACAATATTCTACTAGTAAGGACTAGCCATGACTTCTATGGGTTAAGATGCAACATACTTATTTGCATCATGCTTTGCAGGTTTCAGAAAAATGTTTCTACAGTGCACCCTCAGGATAGAACGACCCTGGTATACGATTTTTTCGTCGAGGTTACGAAGTCGAATATGATAATTTTTTTCACCTCGCCATGAGAATCTTTTTGCGCTATACGAACTCAACAAAATTTTCGCTCGAGTTCAAACTTGACAGTTGGTGTGCGTATTCTGTATGCCAAAATAACAGAGACACCAAAATGCTGATCGCCGAAAATATTTTCACAATGCCTGAAAGAGACACGATGATTGATTTCTCCAAGTTCAGCAATTCCCGTGTGTAAAACGATTATATTTTCACTTAAAACCAGTAGAAAAGTTGAAATTGCGATCCCTTCAAACAGAAAGTCAGTGGTCAGAACTCCCTTGACCTACTAACAAAAATTTACTTCATTACGAAAACAGCATCGTTCAGGCTTTTTTACCGAATTGGATTGAAAAAGAATTTAAATAGGTCCACTAAAAGTTATAATGAAAGCAAAGACTGAAACTGATACATAATAAAATTTTAGTGAAGAAAAATTAAAAATCAGTAAAATAGTTAAAATATATACTAAAACTAAACTTTAAGTTTGTGTTCAGTGAGCTAAACTTATTTAGGGTGAATTATTTACTATGGTTTCTATACCATTACATACAATCTTTTCACCATACGATGCCAACCCTAGAATGGATCAGAATCGTATCCTGAAGGTGCACTGTATTCGACAAATTCATGTCCGATACCAAATGAATGCAAGGTTAGCCAGAATGCCGAAATTGTTTCTTTATTAATACATATTGCAGCCATTGTATCCATTTAGTTTGCATTTCTCTTTCACGCAACAAGCAAAGGCATAAAAACATGAGACTTCATCTAGTGGTTGCTATCGCATTAAAAGCATATTTGATGATGGTAAATATACAATACCTTGGCCATGTCATATCTAGCTACTACATAATGACAACTAGTAGTGCATAGTACTATCAGACAAGCATATTTGATGATGGTAAATATACAATACCTTGGCCATGTCATATCTAGCTACTACATAATGACAACTAGTAGTGCATAGTACTATCAGACTTGATTAACATTCAAAAATACAGCTTCTGGCCGCAGGCCTTTTGAGAGCAGACTAACAAGAAAAAGATCAAAATAACTAAGTCGTTGACTGAACGTTATATAGAAAAATTGTTTTTAATGTAATATCAATTCAATTTGCCTTGTGAATACCAATAGCTAGTTCTGTTGAAAATTCATTAGGTAAGGAAAATGACCAAATGCATGAATGAAATAACTAGGTGTGGTAGTGTTTTAGGCAAGTAGATTTATCGTCTAAAGTATTACAAGTTTAATTTTAAACCTGTGGCTTATTCAGATCACCCACTCGCCATATGTTTATTTTTTGGCATATTATACAAAAGATTTTTGCTTGATTTTGAGACAAATGATTCGTCCACACATTGTAACCAATATCTATCAATAATTTAGAGGTACGCTATATAGACATCTATGTTTACGTTAAAATAGAGCCTTAAGACCCCGGGGCCGGGTAAAAGAAGGCCATCAATTCGATGGCGTTTCATAAAAAACGCTTGCACATAGACACGCAAAAAAATACTTAGTGCCCTTTAATCATAGCCATGCAAGTTATGCGAAGTTCGGGGTGCAAAGCTATGGTATTAAAATGTTTGGTTTGTGGATAATGTCAGGGGTGCCCGGCCTGCTGCCTGTCTGGTTTCATGATTGTGAATAAAATCTTGTATAAGCTATGTTCAAAACTGTTGATAATCGAACTGTGACCACCCTCGGATAAAAACCGTAACATTAAAGACATGCGAGCATTTTTTTGTCTATGTGCTAAGAGTTCGATATTAAAAATGTTACGCGCTTTCGCTACACTCAGTGTACCCTTAATCCCTGAAATAAAATGAACTGCCTCACTCTCCACATTTTCCAAAAGTGTTATTTGTCTCAGTAAATATGGGCCCCATACCTCACTGGCATATTCCATGATTGGCCTAACCAATGTGAGGTATGCGACCCTTTTCACTTCTCTGGGGGCGCCATACAATAATGCTTAATCATACCAAGCCTTTGGGGCATCCTGGCAGTTATCGAGTCTATGTGCAGGCCCCAGTTAAAATCATTGGCAATATTTACTCCCAAATATTTAAAATGTGTCACAGTATCTAGTTGCTTACCGTTAAGGTAATACGTAAAATCACTGTTACTACATCGCTTGGCAAAGTGAACCACCTGACATTTATCCATATTAAAATTTTTTTATTCTGTCAGACCACTGCTCCAGTAAAACAAGGTCTTGCTGAAAAACTTGTTAATCAGTCAGAGTTTCTACAGGGCGATACACCAATGTATTGTGTGCAAAAAGCCTAATAGATGATGCTTATAGGATTTCTGAAATGTTATCAATATACACAAAAAAAGAGAAGGCTTTAAAACAAAGCCCTGGGGAACTCCCGATGTAACATTCAAAGAGGTAGACGCAGCCCCATCCACTGTTGTATAGAAGTATCAGCAAAAGCAGATAGCGTAATGGAGAAACGCCTAAACACGGAGACATACGCAATATTACAATGAACATGACACCTAATACGTTAGAGAACGAACAATAAAGACAGTCATCATATACTCATCTACAAGCAGCTTAGAAACTTCCTGTGGATGTGGAAGTAACCCATGAGGAAAGGGAAATCAATTGACATGCCAGAAAACCATTAAAAGGTATCAGACCTGTACCAGACACGACCAAGACAATTGGAGTCAGTCATAATTTCCAATCATCACACTACCATGACGTACTTAAGACAAGTTCACTCAATTGCTAACTCTCTGCAGCATAAAGAGCAGAACCTGAGCTCCTAAACACTTTATCACATGCTAACAGAGACATTTATAAAAGAGAACAGCTCCAACGGCTCAGTGTCTGTCTGTCTACCGATCAATCTACCTCTCTGAAGGAGCCTCCTCTCTCTTCCCTTCACCTCTGGAGCCTCCTTCTCTCTTCCATCTGCTTATGGAGCCTATAACCTTTCCCTACCTATGGAGACCCCTGCTCCATCATCAACTGATTCTCTTCTACTTCCCTGTTTCAACTACCAAGCCTCTACATATAAGGACTGCTATGACTCTCATATGACTATCGAAACTCGCAGCCGTACGAGACCAAGCAAACAAATATGGACGACAGTTTGAGTAAGGGTGTAAATTTTATTACCTGTTAAACGTTTTGTCATTAATATTATTGTTTAGAATTTTGTTAGTTATGTATTTCAATTGCTGAACTTATAGAATAAAAATTAACTTTTACTGGTAAATATCAGTATTGCTTACAACAGCTTCTTAACACCTTCACTTGTACCCAAACCAGTAATAATCAAATTAGTTCCCACATGACAAAGCAAAAGTACACAAACTGAACATAGTCAAAGTAGAATGAAATGACAAAGCAAATCCGACACTGATGTTGTGTGTAAATTCGGATTAGTTATGCATAACATCATTTCTCCAAACCCACTCATTCACACTCTACTGTGAATGAAATAATGAAATTAGTAGATAACAATAATATAGTACATGCAGCGGTACTGGATTTTTCTAAGGCATTTGACAAGGTGTCTCACGGCTTGTTGATCGACAAATTGATAAAATCAAACATAAACCCGTACATGGTAAATTGGATTAGGGACTTTCTGTCAGACAGACTCCAAAGAGTAGTGATAGAGGGTGCTGCATCTTCTGACCTGCTGGTTTCATCGGGCGTTCCACAAGGGTCTGTCCTCGGGCCCACCCTATTTTTGGTGTACATAAATGATATCTCCGATAATCTAAAGTTTTCTGCTATCAAGCTTTTTGCAGACGACGCTTTACTTTTTTCTCAGGTAAACACCCTTCAGGATTCAGTGAATTTCCAGGAGGATTTAAACATATTAGACCAGTGGGCCTATAACTGGAAAATGAATTTTAACACTGATAAATGCCAAATCGTTCGTTTTGCAAGGCAGAGTAGCGGAAACCCAGATGTGGTGTATTACCTAAGTGGCAGACCTTTATCTTTAGTAGACAGTTTTAAATACCTCGGAGTTTTTATATCAAATGATTTTAATTGGGATTTACATATAGACTCAATCATATCTAAGGCAAGTCAGCGATTGGGAATGATGAAACATGTTTTGTTTAATGCGCCGATGAGGGTTAGAAGGGTTGCATATCTCACTCTGTGTAGACCAATATTGGAATATGCGAGTGAAGTATGGGACCCTCATTTGATGCGACAGGTAGCATCATTGGAAGCAGTTCAAAGAAGGGCGGTTAGGTTTATATCTGGTTTGAAAGGTAGGCAGAGTGTTACAGAGGCAAGAATTTTTATAGATCTAGAACTTTTAGAACTAAGACGCAAACATGCAAGAATGTCTCTCATGCTAAAGATTTTATCTGACGACTGCCATGAATCTCTTATCGAAAGTTTTAACCAAATACAAAATGTTCTTCACAGTCATGAAACAAGATTGGTTACGGGGGGTGCTCCTTCAGCTGTATGTGCAAACACCGGGTTTTATATGAATAGTTTTTTACCTAGAACATCGCGCAACTTGCGCGGCTTACCATAATTTTATGTTTTATTGACTATTTTTAAATAAAGTTCTCAACGGCCTTCTTTTGCCCGATTTCGGGATTTACAGGTTCTTAAAACACCTAGACCTAGACCTAGACCACCACCACCACTCGCTGACTCCTGTAATGGAGTTTGCTAGTCATCGCCAAAAAATAAAAAGACGGGTCTGTTTTATTCTTACCTTTTCCGTTAATTTGCTAAAGCTTTCAACAGTTTATATGATGTCCTGTTCGATTTTCGTACCTAAAATACGTATGCGGTATCAAGAGAATATACAATGTGCCTTCAAGTCATCCTCCCTCTCGAAGCTCATATGAGACCAGTTGTGAGTCGATTCGTAGTTTAGCTTCATAGAATAACCGATGCGATCTGGAGCGAAAACACCCCAACCAATTATAATGTTAAAAATTGAAACGCTAGTGCGCTGTATCTATTAGCCTTTCATTTTGTATTTGTATATTGCTTAGTGGAATCACGTTTTGTTCAAGCTAGTTAATAAAAACTCATGCTACCAATAAATCGTTTGACTCATACCCATGCGTGGATGAAGCATTGCGCGCAAAGCTTTAAAACACCAAGGGTATTTAGCTCCAATAGACCGTCACTGATATGTAAGAAACTACAATTCGGAACATTATAGAATCGGATTTGTAAAGAGTGCCATGGTTTGTCACAGCGATCGCGCATAAATCATTTTTAATATCAGGTGCGTAGAAAATGGGCACCTCTTCATGCACACATTCGTCCAGATGTGATAACTAAATGTAACTAACACGTTAAGAACACAAATTGCTGCATTATACGACAATATTTTTAGACCGGGAGTTTGTTTCACAAAACTCTCACTTATCGTGTAGCTAAAAGCTGTGCTCTTGCAATAGCATATTACGCAAATAATGAAATGAGCTAACAACTGCTCAATCATATAATCTTGGTATTGTTTCAAGGTAATGTTTAACTGTTTTAATAAATTTTAAAAGCTATTGTTTATGTTAAGTTTGATGTAAAGTTGATTTGTAAAAATCATTTTTTTTGTTTCTGCTTTAGCGATCATAGTCATTCAAATGCCTCAGAATTTGTTCTTGGGCCACTGCTGTCCTTTCATACATAAATGTGTAATATCCAGAAGGATCAGATGTTGGATGATTAATTTCAGAGTCTTTATTAGGTGTGATGGAGCCAAAAACATAAGAGACAAGATCGTCCGCCTAGTCTCAGAACCTCAATTAAGTACTAAGTGAATGTTAGACCGCACTCCGCAGCAAATACTAAACATTGCAAAATGATTTACCACACGACGTTTTCTTGTAGTGTCGTTGGTTTGCTGATGCTGCTTTGGTTCATAGCATTGCTATAAACCAAAGCATTGCTATAAACCATAATAATATTAATATAATATATATCAACAAATGGTGTATGCAAACTAAAGCGCTTAATGATTAGGCTGATAAAAGGCAAATAAACTTTAATGTCTCTAAATGCTTTTTATTATAAAAGTTATTGAGGATCTGCTAGATTAGTAAACATCTGGCAGATCCTCAATTCTTTTTAAATGTTCGAGTTTTTAATTAAGTTTCCACTTTCCATTATTTGGGAATTATTTTGCAAAATCATATGAAATGGAACTCTCGCATCGATGTTATTGTTTTTAGAGCCATCAGAAAGTTAGCTACTTAGCTATGCTTCGCAGAGTTTTAAAAGATGCAGATAAGCAAACAAGGAAAGTAGCATATTTTTCTATTGCTAAATCTTGTATTAAATTAGCTTCTCAATGATAGAATCCATATCAGTAAAAGCTTGTTAAAAAACTAGAGAAAGTTCAAAATCAGGCCATGCTTCCATGCATCGTATATTCAGATTGATGAGTTGTGTTAGTTTTACCAAAAAGAGTGGAGGCACAGGTTTTCAATCATTATCATAAAGGAGAAAAATTGCCAGACACAAACTATTTGCCAATTGTTGTGCTGAACAACATGAACCATCATTTGTTACAGATTTTAATAGAACTCATGACACGAGATAGAAAAAGGCACATATACTCATTTTATTAGAATTTGTCAATGCTACCAATCCTGGCCTGAAACTGTAAAAGAACTAAGATCTTAGGGATATGCATAGAAGAATATACTGTAGAAGAGCAAATAATACTGAAAATTACAAAAAACATTTTTTAAGTTAGAGTTGTTTCCACATTTTTTAACACACATTGCAATTTTAGAGAGAAAAGCTTATTTTCACGGAAACCTACCTGGAAATGAATTTGAACTTGGTCATCTTACCTTCCAATATGCACTAATCATCAGCATTATTGTTATTAACTCAAACGTTTTCAACTGAATTTGCTCTTTTTAACGGTCCAATACAGTCTTCTGTCCAGGAATGAAACACTCAGGTTTTTTTACCCCAGACTTCACTGTTATTATACAACTCGTAGCATCTAGCAGGAGAGAACTGAAACCAATTTAATCTCTCTGACACATCAAACCAGATGTGTTGTACCTAATACTATTTAAGTATAGCTAACTGGAGTGCAAAACTCTTTGATACAACAATTTGCTCTTTAGTCGGAGTAAGTTGTTCTTCAAGTTAGTATATTTTTGAAGTATACAGCAAATCCTGAAAATTTGCAAGAAAATTCTTTTTTTCTTGGCTAACAGTTAGCTTACATTCTAGTGCCATAAAAGATCAATATTAGTTGATCTTTTATGATGGCTTTTTGTTTTTGAGCTTTTAATAGCTTGTAATCACATTTCCACATCTTTTGCACCTACAACACAACAGAGTAAGACATGGTGAATCTTTTAATATCAAATAACTGTAATGTGAATTTTGTTGCAAGTCAACCTTTAAGAGAACTTTAAAAACCATGAGAACTCTCACGCTTTGTTATCCTTCTGCTCGTGATATCTTTTTTCCTGTTCATTTTACTAAGGTATGTCTTAGTTGTGTTGGACTTTGAACTTGCGTATCATTGCTTAGGAGCTAACATGTTGCTATGTCTGTGCCATTGACAGATTTTTCAATCCCCTTTATAAAGACTTCTGGGTATATATTGACTGGTACTAAATAGCTATTTGCTACTAAGGTTCCTAGCTCTGTATTGGCTCAATAGAACTGCCTGGACTCATGTGTTATAGTTAGTAATGCCTTTCGATGCACTTTGACTTTGTGATGAGTCTTGCTTGATAATCATGATGTTGTAAGACGTGCGTCGACAACACCCTGCGTCTTTAGAAATAATATTTCAAGCATTCAAATGCTTATGGTTATTAAAATATCGTGGCACTAGACTTGACATTTTGTTGTTTTGCCAATTCACTAATTTAATCTGGTCAATATTACTGCCCTTCACTCTTAAGCTCAAACACTACTCGGTTTTTCCAAACAGTTTTGATGAAGGTTATATTCAAGTGGAGGAATTGAGGCCCAGGTGTGCTGTCTCAGTAACTTCTACACTCAATGTTGCCTAACACCCAAATAGTTTGTCACCTCTGCACAAGCTTCATTTGGTTATGAATTACTAGCTTAAGTTCGTCATGGATTACATGATCAACCTGCTTTTGGGACTGTTATCTAGAACAGTGGTCCCCAACCTTTTTCTAACTGAGGACCGGTCAATGCTTGATAATTTTACTGCGGTCAATACTGATAATTTTATTTTTAATTTTAATGCCCCGTTATTATTTCAACCCTCCAGTTAAAATATTAATAAAAATTATCATCTTCATTATTGTTAAAATTAGTAATTTTAATCTTAAAAACTAAGGCATCTGTTTCTTACCCATTTTGCTAGATGGGCTACATTTTGGCGTGCAAGTGAAGAGAATAAGGTCATTTCAAAATAAAACACCGCTCGACTTAGACTGGAACTATAATTGAGAGGTACTAACTACTCTATTTAAAGTTGGTAGGAGAAGAAGAAAATATTAAGTATGAATACAAATAACAAGAGCGCAGAGAACATGTAGTAGGCATTGTAGTTTGCTGGCCGTGAAATCCGATGAGTCAATTCAAAATTATCAGCCCAACGATAATTAACAACTACCTCGTCCAATTAATTATCTTTTGTAATTTGCATTTATACTTAATATTTTCTTCTACAGTCTGTAGGTGAAGAAGTAAGTCCCTTTTATTACCATTCCAGACTTAGATAATAAATAAAACAAAAATCGCTAAATAATTCATGTGCGTTCCGATACTGATTGATCGATGTACCGGTCAGCGGCCCGGAGGTTGGAGACCACTGGTCTAGAATACAACATTTATAAACTGCTCATATTGAAGATTTATAACTTATATTAACTTGAAGGTTATAATTTTAAATTTAAAAACTACCATAGTTATGATTGTCTGCTTATTCTGCTTCTGTGCGCCTATTTTCAGGTTGCCTGTCCTTGTACCGCAGCTTGAAAAGAACATTTTAGGCAACAATTACTGATTTTCCATTTGGTCTGGTTTTCAAAATGCATGCTGAAGTATATAGAAAAAAGTTGAAGTTATTATTAGAATGTTTACAGGTATCTCAATAGTTCCTTTTAGTCTGTCTTATCAGGCTATAGAAAAAAGTTGAAGTTATTATTAGAATGTTTACAGGTATCTCCATAGTTCCTTTTAGTCTGTCTTATCAGGCTAAAGCTTCTGTAGGCCGCTTTGAGTGTTTTAACCCGTGTTGGTGCTTTTGTAGATCTACAGTAAAAAACAACATGCAACGTTCTGTGCGCAAAATTGCTGTAGCAATGTCTGGTGGAGTTGACAGTACAGTGGCAGCTATCATTCTTAAAAGGAAAGGTATGTAAATTTTTTAGCTTGACATAATCACAACTGGCAATATTACAACTAGCAATTCTCCTGTCATACAGCCAACGACCAAAGTGATATTGGAAAAAAGAAAGGGTACTGATGGTTGAGAAATGCAATATTAGCAGTCAAATGACACTGCAGTGCAATAGGATAACTGCAATGGTAGCTGTAATGTACTGGGTGTGGGTGTTATTATGTACAACAAACAGCAATAATGAAAGGAAAAGATTATATGTTTATTCTCACCCCCTGCAATAGGAGAAATGCAATATTAGAAGTAAAATGCACTGATATTATTAGAGTAACCAATATTATTAATATAGTAATACAGTAATAATAGAAAACCAATGAACAATTTTGTTTACATTTCAAAACGTCATAGCTAACAATATCAAGAAGTGGTGATTTTTATATAGATTTTTAGAAAATCTGTTTAACAAAACTATTTTGAAAAAGTAATAACAGTAACATATTGCCCAACATCAATCACTATATACTTCGATCTTGTAAATTCGAATGCTTATTCTTATAATTAAATCTTATAAAATCGAATAATTATTCTTATAATTAAATCTTATAAAATCGAATAATTATTCTTATAATTAAATATTGTAATAATCTCATAAGAATCGTTAAAAAAATATCATCGTCATTTCCTTTACTTTCACTGCTTTGGACATCAGTTAGAATACCAAAGTACTCAAAAGTGTCCAAAATGTCAGTTACTTTGAAATCGGCAAAAAAGAAACGCTTCGACAATGCTATAGACTGGTGAAATGTGCACGTTCTTTTTTTGTGAAATGCGCACGACTTAATTGGTCTATTCTCTGTCACTCAGCGTTTCGTTTGCCAGTCTTAATTCTGGTAAAAATAAGGCTTGGCAAGTTTTAATAATGATTTTAGGCCGAATTAATCTGTCTATTTGTGTATAATCCGATCAGATGAGTAAGGTTTAGGAAATTTTCTACAAATAATAAAGACTTGGTAACATATTTAAATAGGTTTATATGTGTTTTGTTTCATTATTTTACTTAAATGACTCAATTAAAAATGGTTAAATTTGTTGATGAGATTTCGGTACAAGGGTTTGCGACGGCCGCTTATGAATAATGTTTGTGAGTTGTGAGCACATGCATTTATCATAAATCTCTCAACCAATCGCTTCGTGTTTGGTCGTGGGATAACGATAAGCTCTGCCATTTTATATCACATCTTCGTCTAGCATATCACATTTCAGAAGCAGTATTAGACATTCAGATATTTTTTTACAGAGGTATTGCGCTAATCTATTGCCTACCTTTGTTTAATTGAGTGTTGAAAATATTGCCCTGGGCTTACACTTGTTTTGGGTGTCTTTATTGTTTTATCTGTTTTTGCAAATCATTGGTGTTGCAAGGTTATTCTACCATTCATTTTAATTGTTATATGTGAAAGATAGCCTTCTGTCCGAAATTGCTATATCTATCCGTTTATTGCTACTGTTTATTCTCCCGTTTATTGCCTGAACAGGATATGATGTTACTGGAGTGCACATGGCCAACTGGAGCGAGTACGACGAACATGGCTATTGTCAGGGTGAAAGCGATTATTTAGATGCTCAGAAAGTTGCCGACTCGCTGGACATTCCTCTAAAAAAGCTCACTTTCGAGAAGGAATACTGGAATCAAGTTTTTAGGTAGCTATATGCTGGTTTATGCGTCGAAGCTTCTAATTTATGTTTTGAAAATTTTATATATGTTCTTTTCCTGTTTTGTTTGCTTATGGGAAAATAACAAATATTGTTCTTTACTATTTAACTCTTCAAAGTCGGAATTAATTTTCAAAGAATTTCAAAAGTAGGCATGGGCATATTTAATCTTTTATAACTTGAGAAGTAATTGGTATTTCTTTAAATGGAAAATTGCATCCAATTCAGCACAAAAATTATTTTCTAATGATATATAAAATAGCCATGCCATAAAATGGAAAAAATGTATTAGAGAAATAATCTGTAAATAGCCTCTAAGATGAAGGAGATTATTGGCTATAAGAACAAAAAAGTAGTGGTACACATGTTTTGTGACGTCTCATGTTAGCCATGTACATCGGCAGTGAGCACTCATGTTAGCCATGTACATCGGCAGTGAGCACTCATGTTAGCCATGTACATCGGCAGTGAGCACTCATGTTAGCCATGTACATCGGCAGTGAGCACTCATGTTAGCCATGTACATCGGCAGTGAGCACTCATGTTAGCCATGTACATCGGCAGTGAGCACTCATGTTAGCCATGTACATCGGCAGTGAGCACTCATGTTAGCCATGTACATCGGCAGTGAGCACTCATGTTAGCCATGTACATCGGCAGTGAGCACTCATGTTAGCCATGTACATCGGCAGTGAGCACTCATGTTAGCCATGTACATCGGCAGTGAGCACTCATGTTAGCCATGTACATCGGCAGTGAGCACTCATGTTAGCCATGTACATCGGCAGTGAGCACTCATGTTAGCCATGTACATCGGCAGTGAGCACTCATGTTAGCCATGTACATCGGCAGTGAGCACTCATGTTAGCCATGTACATCGGCAGTGAGCACTCATGTTAGCCATGTACATCGGCAGTGAGCACTCATGTTAGCCATGTACATCGGCAGTGAGCACTCATGTTAGCCATGTACATCGGCAGTGAGCACTCATGTTAGCCATGTACATCGGCAGTGAGCACTCATGTTAGCCATGTACATCGGCAGTGAGCACTCATGTTAGCCATGTACATCGGCAGTGAGCACTCATGTTAGCCATGTACATCGGCAGTGAGCACTCATGTTAGCCATGTACATCGGCAGTGAGCACTCATGTTAGCCATGTACATCGGCAGTGAGCACTCATGTTAGCCATGTACATCGGCAGTGAGCACTCATGTTAGCCATGTACATCGGCAGTGAGCACTCATGTTAGCCATGTACATCGGCAGTGAGCACTCATGTTAGCCATGTACATCGGCAGTGAGCACTCATGTTAGCCATGTACATCGGCAGTGAGCACTCATGTTAGCCATGTACATCGGCAGTGAGCACTCATGTTAGCCATGTACATCGGCAGTGAGCACTCATGTTAGCCATGTACATCGGCAGTGAGCACTCATGTTAGCCATGTACATCGGCAGTGAGCACTCATGTTAGCCATGTACATCGGCAGTGAGCACTCATGTTAGCCATGTACATCGGCAGTGAGCACTCATGTTAGCCATGTACATCGGCAGTGAGCACTCATGTTAGCCATGTACATCGGCAGTGAGCACTCATGTTAGCCATGTACATCGGCAGTGAGCACTCATGTTAGCCATGTACATCGGCAGTGAGCACTCATGTTAGCCATGTACATCGGCAGTGAGCACTCATGTTAGCCATGTACATCGGCAGTGAGCACTCATGTTAGCCATGTACATCGGCAGTGAGCACTCATGTTAGCCATGTACATCGGCAGTGAGCACTCATGTTAGCCATGTACATCGGCAGTGAGCACTCATGTTAGCCATGTACATCGGCAGTGAGCACTCATGTTAGCCATGTACATCGGCAGTGAGCACTCATGTTAGCCATGTACATCGGCAGTGAGCACTCATGTTAGCCATGTACATCGGCAGTGAGCACTCATGTTAGCCATGTACATCGGCAGTGAGCACTCATGTTAGCCATGTACATCGGCAGTGAGCACTCATGTTAGCCATGTACATCGGCAGTGAGCACTCATGTTAGCCATGTACATCGGCAGTGAGCACTCATGTTAGCCATGTACATCGGCAGTGAGCACTCATGTTAGCCATGTACATCGGCAGTGAGCACTCATGTTAGCCATGTACATCGGCAGTGAGCACTCATGTTAGCCATGTACATCGGCAGTGAGCACTCATGTTAGCCATGTACATCGGCAGTGAGCACTCATGTTAGCCATGTACATCGGCAGTGAGCACTCATGTTAGCCATGTACATCGGCAGTGAGCACTCATGTTAGCCATGTACATCGGCAGTGAGCACTCATGTTAGCCATGTACATCGGCAGTGAGCACTCATGTTAGCCATGTACATCGGCAGTGAGCACTCATGTTAGCCATGTACATCGGCAGTGAGCACTCATGTTAGCCATGTACATCGGCAGTGAGCACCGAAACCTTGTCATCATTATTATTTTGCACTACGGAGGATGTTTCCATTAAGCACAAGGAGTTATGAGTAGGATTGCGGAAGTTGTGTGATCAATGCTCTTTTGTATTCTTTGAAACTTAGAGTGGCTCTTTGAAAGTTCTACAATATAACAGTGTGGACTTGGGCTATTTAAAAAAATCGTTTCTAGACCTAATACTTATTGAGAAACTTCCTACACCAAAAGCGGTTGCGAAAAAAGGTCGATGGATAAGGGTAACTTTCCAGTCAAATCGGTTGATCACAAAGTTTGCTAAAACGCATTTGATTGGTTGAAGCAGAATCAGAAACTCCTGTAGATTTCACATAACAATATCTGATTGTCTTACTCATTTCATAGCAATGAGAAAAATTAAACCGGATACATGGCTCCGGAAATCTTTGCCTTCATTTTTTATTATCGATTTTGAGTGCCGGTTTTGGTAAAGTACACCACTAAATTTGGCGATATAGTACCTATTTCAAATAAGTTGTATTTTGTAGAGAATTTCGTAGAGAACAATTGCTAAAAAATTATTTAGCTACTGTTATTGGTTGCCATGCCACAAGCAAATGAACAGCGTAGTTTCAGAACGCTGACGGCAGAACCTTGCTGACTTTAAAGAGTTGATCAATATAAATTCTTACATATTTCTATTTTGACTATTCTGCTAGGATTGTACGAGAGTTGCTTTAATTTATGCACAATCTTATTTTCGAGAATATACAGTGTATAAAATATCATGGAGTGATAATCAGACGAGATGTTATAGATATGGAATTCAACAAAACAGAGGCAGTATTTTTGTATATGACATCTTAGCTGCTTGCCTGTTTAGTCCATCATTATTTCTATACTTTCTGATGAAAGTAGTTATTATATTAGCATTATATTGATACTCTGATGAAAGTAATTACTATACTAGCATTATGTTGATACCTTCTGATGAAAGTAGTTACTATACTAGCATTATATTGATACTTTCTGATGAAAGTGGTTACTATACTAGCATTATATTGATACTCTCTGATGAAAGTGGTTACTATACTAGCATTATATTGATACTTTCTGATGAAAGTGGTTACTATACTAGCATTATATTGATACTCTCTGATGAAAGTGGTTACTATACTAGCATTATATTAATACTTTCTGATGAAAGTAGTTATTATATTAGCATTATATTGATACTCTGATGAAAGTAATTACTATACTAGCATTATATTGATACTTTCTGATGAAAGTAGTTACTATACTAGCATTATATTGATACTTTCTGATGAAAGTGGTTACTATACTAGCATTATATTGATACTCTCTGATGAAAGTGGTTACTATACTAGCATTATATTAATACTTTCTGATGAAAGTAGTTACTATACTAGCATTATATGAATACTTTCTGATGAAAGTGGTTACTATACTAGCATTATATTGATACTTTCTGATGAAAGTAATTACTATACTAGCATTATATTGATACTTTCTGATGAAAGTAGTTACTATACTAGCATTATATTGATACTTTCTAATAAAAGTAGTTACTATACTAGCATTATGTTGATACCTTCTGATGAAAGTAGTTACTATACTAGCATTATATTGATACTTTCTGATGAAAGTGGTTACTATACTAGCATTATATTGATACTCTCTGATGAAAGTGGTTACTATACTAGCATTATATTAATACTTTCTGATGAAAGTAGTTACTATACTAGCATTATATTGATACTTTCCGATGAAAGTGGTTACTATACTAGCATTATATTGATACTCTCTGATGAAAGTGGTTACTATACTAGCATTATATTAATACTTTCTGATGAAAGTAGTTACTATACTAGCATTATATGAATACTTTCTGATAAAAGTGGTTACTATACTAGCATTATATTGATACTTTCTGATGAAAGTAATTACTATACTAGCATTATATTGATACTTTCTGATGAAAGTAGTTACTATACTAGCATTATATTGATACTTTCTGATTAAAGTAGTTACTATACTAGCATTATATGAATACTTTCTGATGAAAGTGGTTACTATACTAACATTATATTGATACTTTCTGATGAAAGTAATTACTATACTAGCATTATATTGATACTTTCTGATGAAAGTAATTACTATACTAGCATTATATTGATACTTTCTGATGAAAGTGGTTACTATACTAGCATTATATTGATACTCTCTGATGAAAGTGATTACTATACTAGCATTATATTAATACTTTCTGATGAAAGTAGTTACTATACTAGCATCATATTAATACTTTCTGATGAAAGTGGTTACTATACTAGCATTATATTAAACTTTCTGATGAAAGTAGTTACTATACTAGCATTATATGAATACTTTCTGATGAAAGTGGTTACTATACTAGCATTATATTGATACTTTCTGATGAAAGTAGTTACTATACTAGCATTATATTGATACTTTCTGATGAAAGTAGTTATTATACTAGCATTATATTGATACTTTCTGATGAAAGTAACTACTATACTAGCATTATATGAATACTTTCTGATTAAAGTAGTTACTATACTAGCATTATATTGATACTTTCTGATGAAAGTAGTTACTATACTAGCATTATATTGATACGTTCTGATGAAAGTAGTTACTATACTAGCATTATATTAATACTTTTTGATGAAAGTGGTTACTATACTAGCATTATATGAATACTTTCTGATGAAAGTAGTTACTATACTAGCATTATATTAATACTTTCTGATGAAAGTGGTTATTATACTAGCATTATATGAATACTTTCTGATGAAAGTAGTTACTATACTAGCATTATATTGATACTTTCTGATGAAAGTAGTTACTATACTAGCATTATATTGATACTTTCTGATGAAAGTAATTACTATACTAGCATTATATGAATACTTTCTGATTAAAGTAGTTACTATACTAGCATTAGCCTATATTGCTACTTTCTGATGAAAGCAGTTATTATACTCAAATCTCTCATATGTACTTTTTACCTTTTTTAACCAAGCCAGGTTGTAGACGGCTATGCCACTGGCATAACCCCTAATCCAGACATTCTCTGCAACAAGTATATCAAGTTTGGTGCCCTCTTTAACCATGTAATGGACAAAATGGGAGTGGACTGGCTGGCTACTGGTCACTATGCTAGACTCAGGTATTCCAGAGAAGGTATGTTAACACTTGATCTGGAAACGTTATGTCTCTAGATCTGTGTGGCTGTATTATCATATCAGGGACTCTGCTTCATGTTCATTGTAGAGAACATGTCATGAGTCATTTATGTGAATTTACTTTTGCAGTCATGTTGTGCAAGATGGCCGACTCTACTCTTTTGATTGGTGTTCGAACGTGAGTGTTTATATTTTAACGTACTTAATTACTGTAATAAGCGTCTCTCTTATTGCAGGCGCGCAGTTGTTGCGAGCCAGAGATGAGCAGAAGGACCAGACATTTTTTTTAGCTCAGGTAAGTACTGAAAGCCTGCGCAGAACCATGTTTCCTATTGGAGACTTTCTCAAGCAGGACGTAAGGAGACTCGCTAGGCTCTGTCACCTGAATAAAATTGCAAACAAGCGAGAGGTTAGTTCTTACGACCCTGAATGAAAAATTCTTGTTATCTGTCAGTTGGTTATTAGGTTGTGCAGGTTTATGTATTTGATATATTCTTAAATATTTTTGAGTGGATCTTTAGCTCATGAGCATTGCTCCATAATGCTTATTCTTTCATTTTAAGAGGATACATGTGAGTCTTAACCTTGCACGCGCAGTTAGACTTTTGTCGCAGGTGGCCGAAACTGTCCTTTCACAAGCTCTTTCACACCGGTTGTGGGATGTTGTTGATGTGTGTTGTTGTGTGAGAGTAATTCTTCACTGCAAGGTTCTTAGTATGTGACTTGTGAACTGAAGCTTTTAGTCCAGCTGAGTTTCTTTTGATTGCTTTACATTTCCCATCATGTTTTATCATCTTTTTTAGCATTCACCGTTTAGTTGTTTAATATCTACATAAATTTTGGATTGAGCTGTTGCTTGATCGCTCTCTCGTTAGCGGACAAGACTTCTTGGAAGATAGTAAACTTACTTGTGCTGGGAATTTGCAGTTATTAAAAATTTTTTGTGCCTTTGAGTTCACTCTTGCGCCTCCCTAAATGGCAATTACACTAGGATTATGTAGAGCATTTACTTTATCTTTGTAGAGTTTTGGATTATGCTTTGTTGGTGAGCGAAACTTCAGCGAATTCATAAATGAGGTGAGGTTTCTTCATCTAAAACTCCTATACGCTCAGCCAGAGTATTGTGTTCTCTAGAAGTTGAAAGACTCAAATCTCACAGCACCCCCACACAGCAGTTAGAACTGAATTATAGTCTAGGTTGTACCTGGGCCACTTTTTATACTTGTGAAGCTATGCTTGTTGTAGTATGTCAGCACACCGCCAGGGGACATGGTGGATGTTGATACGGGCAAGTCTGTCTCCACCCACAACGGGATACATAACTGGACCGTAGGACAGAGGGCTCACATACAAGGACAAAGAACTAGATATTACGTATGTGAGATAGATGCTAAATCCAATATAATCTACATGGTGAGTAACAGAGGGTTTTGCATGTTCTTATCCTCAGATAGATTTATTGCTTCATGTCAAAATATCGTGCCATGAAGTTTTGTGAATAGAAAAATGAAAGCGACGCTAGTCAAAGCAAGATATAGCGACTTCGTTGTGATTATTATTCATGCATAGCTTCTTTCATTAGCTCTATTAATATCTTTTGGTTCTGGAAATACTTTATATATATATATATATATATACTTTTATATTATTTTTTGAACTCTTCATTTTTAGGCACTATAGTTTCTTTAGTGATAGTTTTTATGAAGGAGAAGGTTGTGTATTGTCAACAAAAGTTTATGTTTCAAAATGGCTGACCGTTACTACAAGCTAGTGGAACAATTCACAGGGCTAAAATACATCTATAGTCATATTTTCTAAAAACTCTCTATAACACGCTCTTACGCAAAAACCTGTGTACAATTGCAATGTTTTTTGCCCTTTTATGGCAGCCATGTTTGTTATAATTGTGGTGTGTGATGAGCAAATCGTAGTTCAGCTGAAAGATAAATTTCTCCTGAGTAAGCGGATATAAAGTTTTATATGTAAGATTAAATACGATGCTCACAACTAAACGTAAGCAATAATTTTTTTAAATATTTTTAATCTTCAACTATAACATTAGTTTCTACATTTCATATTTTTGCCAGCAAAGGCTCTTTTTAGTATAACATTGATACAGTTGTGCTAGCAAGGCTAAGTATAACATTGATACAGTTGTGCTAGCAAGGCTAAGTATAACATTGATACAGTTGTGCTAGCAAGGCTAAGTATAACATTGATACAGTTGTACTAGCAAGGCTAAGTATAACATTGATACAGTTGTACTAGCAAGGCTAAGTATAACATTGATACAGTTGTACTAGCAAGGCTAAGTATAACATTGATACAGTTGTACTAGCAAGGCTAAGTATAACATTGATACAGTTGTGCTAGCAAGGCTAAGTATAACATTGATACAGTTGTACTAGCAAGGCTAAGTATAACATTGATACAGTTGTACTAGCAAGGCTAAGTATAACATTGATACAGTTGTACTAGCAAGGCTAAGTATAACATTGATACAGTTGTACTAGCAAGGCTAAGTATAACATTGATACAGTTGTGCTAGCAAGGCTAAGTATAACATTGATACAGTTGTGCTAGCAAGGCTAAGTATAACATTGATACAGTTGTGCTAGCAAGGCTAAGTATAACATTGATACAGTTGTGCTAGCAAGGCTAAGTATAACATTGATACAGTTGTGCTAGCAAGGCTAAGTATAACATTGATACAGTTGTACTAGCAAGGCTAAGTATAACATTGATACAGTTGTACTAGCAAGGCTAAGTATAACATTGATACAGTTGTACTAGCAAGGCTAAGTATAACATTGATACAGTTGTGCTAGCAAGGCTAAGTATAACATTGATACAGTTGTGCTAGCAAGGCTAAGTATAACATTGATACAGTTGTGCTAGCAAGGCTAAGTATAACATTGATACAGTTGTACTAGCAAGGCTAAGTATAACATTGATACAGTTGTGCTAGCAAGGCTAAGTATAACATTGATACAGTTGTGCTAGCAAGGCTAAGTATAACATTGATACAGTTGTGCTAGCAAGGCTAAGTATAACATTGATACAGTTGTGCTAGCAAGGCTAAGTATAACATTGATACAGTTGTACTAGCAAGGCTAAGTATAACATTGATACAGTTGTGCTAGCAAGGCTAAGTATAACATTGATACAGTTGTGCTAGCAAGGCTAAGTATAACATTGATACAGTTGTGCTAGCAAGGCTAAGTATAACATTGATACAGTTGTGCTAGCGAGGCTAAGTATAACATTGATACAGTTGTGCTAGCAAGGCTAAGTATAACATTGATACAGTTGTGCTAGCAAGGCTAAGTATAACATTGATACAGTTGTGCTAGCGAGGCTAAGTATAACATTGATACAGTTGTGCTAGCAAGGCTAAGTATAACATTGATACAGTTGTGCTAGCGAGGCTAAGTATAACATTGATACAGTTGTGCTAGCGAGGCTAAGTATAACATTGATACAGTTGTGCTAGCGAGGCTAAGTATAACATTGATACAGTTGTGCTAGCAAGGCTAAGTATAACATTGATACAGTTGTGCTAGCGAGGCTAAGTATAACATTGATACAGTTGTGCTAGCAAGGCTAAGTATAACATTGATACAGTTGTGCTAGCAAGGCTAAGTATAACATTGATACAGCTGTGCTAGCGAGGCTAAGTATAACATTGATACAGTTGTGCTAGCAAGGCTAAGTATAACATTGATACAGTTGTGCTAGCAAGGCTAAGTATAACATTGATACAGTTGTGCTAGCAAGGTTAAGTATAACATTGATACAGTTGTGCTAGCAAGGCTAAGTATAACATTGATACAGTTGTGCTAGCAAGGCTAAGTATAACATTGATACAGTTGTGCTAGCAAGGCTAAGTATAACATTGATACAGTTGTGCTAGCGAGGCTAAGTATAACATTGATACAGTTGTGCTAGCAAGGCTAAGTATAACATTGATACAGTTGTGCTAGCAAGGCTAAGTATAACATTGATACAGTTGTGCTAGCAAGGCTAAGTATAACATTGATACAGTTGTACTAGCAAGGCTAAGTATAACATTGATACAGTTGTGCTAGCAAGGCTAAGTATAACATTGATACAGTTGTGCTAGCAAGGCTAAGTATAACATTGATACAGTTGTGCTAGCGAGGCTAAGTATAACATTGATACAGTTGTGCTAGCGAGGCTAAGTATAACATTGATACAGTTGTGCTAGCAAGGCTAAGTATAACATTGATACAGTTGTGCTAGCAAGGCTAAGTATAACATTGATACAGTTGTGCTAGCAAGGCTAAGTATAACATTGATACAGTTGTGCTAGCGAGGCTAAGTATAACATTGATACAGTTGTGCTAGCAAGGCTAAGTATAACATTGATACAGTTGTGCTAGCAAGGCTAAGTATAACATTGATACAGTTGTGCTAGCAAGGCTAAGTATAACATTGATACAGTTGTACTAGCAAGGCTAAGTATAACATTGATACAGTTGTGCTAGCAAGGCTAAGTATAACATTGATACAGTTGTGCTAGCAAGGCTAAGTATAACATTGATACAGTTGTGCTAGCAAGGCTAAGTATAACATTGATACAGTTGTGCTAGCAAGGCTAAGTATAACATTGATACAGTTGTGCTAGCAAGGCTAAGTATAACATTGATACAGTTGTGCTAGCAAGGCTAAGTCTAACATTGATACAGTTGTGCTAGCAAGGCTAAGTATAACATTGATACAGTTGTGCTAGCAAGGCTAAGTATAACATTGATACAGTTGTGCTAGCGAGGCTAAGTATAACATTGATACAGTTGTGCTAGCAAGGCTAAGTATAACATTGATACAGTTGTGCTAGCGAGGCTAAGTATAACATTGATACAGTTGTGCTAGCAAGGTTAAGTATAACATTGATACAGTTGTGCTAGCAAGGTTAAGTATAACATTGATACAGTTGTGCTAGCGAGGCTAAGTATAACATTGATACAGTTGTGCTAGCAAGGCTAAGTATAACATTGATACAGCTGTGCTAGCGAGGCTAAGTATAACATTGATACAGTTGTGCTAGCAAGGCTAAGTATAACATTGATACAGTTGTGCTAGCAAGGCTAAGTATAACATTGATACAGTTGTGCTAGCAAGGTTAAATAAAAATAATGCGGGCTAAATTTCTGAAAATACTAAATAATGGAAACATAAGAAATACCCAACATTCCTGGTTTTGCCATGACAGGACTCATGTCATCAGTTCATATATCTATGGACAACCTGAAATTGGTAATTAGATCATGTAAAATAAGTTTTGTGTTTGCTTTATTATATGATCTGGGTTTTAACACTCTCAATTTTTAATATTAATCACCTTCAAACCAACATTTGTAGAAGATCGTTCTTTCTTTCAAATAAGCCAGTTGTCGGTTACTGGTTTGTTAGAATAATGTTAAGGCCTTCAGATGTCAATTTCCTTCTGGGTTGTTTACCTTTATTAATATACTATGGAAATTTATGGCTTGTTTGCTGAAAGCTTAAAACTGAACAATTGTGACACCCGATTATTAAAATGTTGGCTCTAAAAGGCATCCACAGCAGTTGTATGACTTACAATAAAACATAACGGAATGAGTTATCTCCTCTTACCATTCGTTGCCTTCAACACTGGTAGAATACTGCTATGCGTGATACATTGGCGACCCATTCACTCAGATGCTATTTAACTGTGGTATAAGGTGTCTTGTGAACAGGCTGCATATATTTCTATTTAAAAATGGTTTTGTATGGAAGATTTGCTATAAGAAAAAGTCAATTGCAAAGATCTAGGCTAATTATTCTAATAGAGATTTGTAGATTTATTTTACATGTGACCTGTTGTTCAATAGAACTGACGGGGCATGTGCATAGCCTTCAGAGATAATGCACATTTGGATACTGCAAGCAATTTAGTTTTTTAGAGATCTTTGGAGGTTAAAATTTTCGTAGAAACTCAAACCCAGTATCCAGTTTTAAATATTGGATAACAACTATAAATAAACAAACGTTGGCTCTTAGGAGTCTAGAAATAAATGTTTCATATTTCATTTTTATACACGCATAGGACTTGGAATGAGTAAATAAAAATATATGTGGCATGGTCATACATTGTATCTGCACAAATTGTCAGATTGTACAGATCATACATTGTATCTGCACAAATTGTCAGATTGTACAGATCATACATTGTATCTGTACAGATTGTCATCTTCAACTATTAAAAATGAAATGTTCAGAGTTTAGCCTACATAATCATTCAAAAGACAAAATTGGTTTGCATATTTGCGAATGGGACAAAATGAAGATGAATAGATCATTTATGGATATTGACTAAATTCACAGCGAATAACAATAAATAAGAATAACATTTTAGTAAATAAGAATTTTAGTCTTCCAACAAAGGACTCCAGTTTATTCAGTAACCAATAGATATAACCAATAGATGTAATCAATAGATGTAACCAATAGATGTAACCAATAGAAGTTTCTGATGTTTATGTATAGTATTGTGTGTGGCCTCTCACATTTGAGACTGGCTTTGGCTGGCTATGCAAAGATATATTTTATAGAGCCATAATACAGGTACAAAACCTAGGCAACAGCCAGAAATACGCTTTACTGTTATTATCTAAAAGATAGCCTTAGATATAGTTCTTGGATAGTAAGGAGTCATTTCTTGCTGTAAGAATCTTAATATGATTGCTGCAGGCCGCTGGTAGATATCATCCTGCCCGTCACAGTCTCACTATTACCTGCGGGCAGCTACATTGGCTGTCAGAAAAGCACAAGAGATGTTTCGAAGAGAAAAGAGTGTTGATATGCCAAGTACGGACAAGGCATCGAGCAGAGATTATACCTTGTAATGTGTGTGGCACGAATGATCCTAATAAGGTAATTGTTGAGCCAGCTCAGCCAATCAATGGTCTCGTAGCACCTGGACAGTTTTCAGTTTTCTATGACGGTCTGGAATGTATCGGCAGTGCACCAATTATTGAACGTAGCTCTGAACCGTTAGCCTTAGACGAGCTCCTAGCCTCATAAAACTATGACTTGGCTCTCTCACTATTTTCTTTTATACAAATGTAATTTTGAACAATTTTATTTTTACCAGCTACCTTCTGAATCTATAGGGGAGAAGTAGGATATGTGGCCAACAACACAGTCAAATTCTTTATTGTGAAATAGCTAACGCAATATTGCATTGCTGTATTTATAATTATGTATGCTCGTAGAGCTTGGTTAAGAGCACCTGTGGACATGGTTTTACTTTTGTACTTCCAACTGCATTCAAATAATTGTGGAGTAAAGTCAATGGCCCATCTATCCTTGAAAAAGGATGCATGGGTCAGTATGGAGGATTCATGGGCCACTACTTGAGGATACTTGGGCACAATGGCAAATCTCATGATCTTTGGCTACTGCACGTCTAACTGACTGATTTTCATTTATTACCTTATCTAGAGCACTTCCCATAACAACATTTGACATATAGCTTTTCGCTGTTTTCTTTTTATAAAACTGGCATTGTCTAAAAGCGTAAATTGAATGTGTTATAATAAATGGATACATGGGCCGCTCGACCCATCTATCCTTTTATGCGCTTGCATTGCAGTAGGATAGTTGGGCCCACTGGCCCAGCTATCCTCATCCTTGACTGCCCATGTATCTCCAGCTTATAAGTTTTGTGAAGTGCCATAACTCTCAAGTTGTTTACAGATTTGTTTTAAAATCAGTCTTAAATCAGCTAAAAGATGTTTATTTATATTAAAAAGATAAATTGGAGTAAGCATCATTCATTTACTGCATGTTAAATCTGAAAGAATATTAAGTAAATTTACAAACCAGTACTTATGAAAGCCAACTTACCTCCATGCTTGACAGTTTCACTTTGACAGAAACTAAGATAGCAGCAGTAACCTATTTCTTGATTAGACAATATTATTCAAGCAATAGAAAACTAAAATAAAGTACAAAATTCCTAATAATGGGGGTGGCCTATGTATACTCTATGCCCATATATCCTACTTCTCCCCTATACCACAATAAATTAGGTATGATTCATATGCAGTTTGCATACATTGCAATAAAATGCAGTTCATATGGATATTGACACACATTGACATACACGTTACAAGTACATTGTTTAATATTTTGATGCGCTGAAAATAATATAGGCTATCACACTTTCTGCAGTGAGAGTAGCGCAGTCTCTGTATTCTATTAATAGGACTAATAAAGCTGTCAATGATGTGGTCATGCATGTTGAGATGCAGTGATGCTCAGCAGACGCAGAGCCGTATAGCCTCACAGAGTCCACCCGTCCCCAAGACCACCCCCCCCCCCCCCCCCCCGCATCAAAAAGCGGAAACAAAAACGCCTAATTTCAAACAAAACCGATTGGCATACTGATCTCTAATGGAATATTCTTACCTCGCCCTCAATATCTCACCTTTTTTTCCATTTACTTTATTACAAAAAGTCATTTTTAGTGTCTTGCAGGAAATTTTGTCCTTTTTCAAATGGTGTATAATACAACAATCAATTTCTGAGCAACTGCCAATGGGAGGAATTTTTGTTGGTTAGTGTTACGGCCTCTCCGTTATAACTTATATAAAAAATAGTGGGCGTGGCTTGTTTGTTTGGAGCCGTGCGAGCTCCGATATACGCTTCCGTTAGTCGCGAAATTCTGTGAAGTTATACAGGTCTGTACTGTCAGAGTCGTATAGCTCTACAAAGTCTCGCGACAAAAAATGGAAACCAAAACCCCTGTTTCCAAACAAACCTGATCGATATACTGATCTCTAATGGAATATTCATACCTCGCTCTCAAACCGCTCTTTTTTGCATTTACTTTACGTTTTTACAAAAGCCTTATTGGTAGCTTTTTGTAGGAAATTTTGTCATCTCTCAACTGGTGTATGATACAACAATAAATTTTAAAACACATTGAACGACAGCACTTACTGGACAACCATGGGAGTGAAAATTCAGCACACAGTGATGGCTTTCATGCTATTGAGCACCATGAACTATGTATCAGGGGTCTGACCAGACTTGAAAAAATGTCCAGTTCTTCCGTGATGAGTACAAGTGTTACTGGTGCTGTTAGAAATGTCCACTTCTGTGATGAGTACAAGTGTTATTGTTGTTGTTAGAAATGTGCGTTTCTGTGATGAGTACAAGTGTTATTGTTGTTGTTAGAAATGTCCACTTCTGTGATGAGTACAAGTGTTACTGTTGCTGTTAGAAATGTCCACTTCTGTGATGAGTACAAGTGTTACTGGTGCTGTTAGAAATGTCCACTTCTGTGATGAGTACAAGTGTTATTGTTGTTGTTAGAAATGTCCACTTCTGTGATGAGTACAATTGTTATTGTTGTTGTTAGAAATGTCCACTTCTGTGATGAGTACAATTGTTATTGTTGTTGTTAGAAATGTCCACTTCTGTGATGAGTACAAGTGTTATTGTTGTTGTTAGAAATGTCCACTTCTGTGATGAGTACAAGTGTTATTGTTGTTGTTAGAAATGTGCGTTTCTGTGATGAGTACAAGTGTTATTGTTGTTGTTAGAAATGTCCACTTCTGTGATGAGTACAAGTGTTACTGTTGCTGTTAGAAATGTCCACTTCTGTGATGAGTACAAGTGTTACTGGTGCTGTTAGAAATGTCCACTTCTGTGATGAGTACAAGTGTTATTGTTGTTGTTAGAAATGTCCACTTCTGTGATGAGTACAATTGTTATTGTTGTTGTTAGAAATGTCCACTTCTGTGATGAGTACAATTGTTATTGTTGTTGTTAGAAATGTCCACTTCCGTGATGAGTACAAGTGTTACTGTTGCTGTTAGAAATGTCCACTTCTGTGATGAGTACAAGTGTTACTGGTGCTGTTAGAAATGTCCACTTCTGTGATGAGTACAAGTGTTATTGTTGTTGTTAGAAATGTGCACTTCTGTGATGAGTACAAGTGTTACTGGTGCTGTTAGAAATGTCCACTTCTGTGATGAGTACAAGTGTTATTGTTGTTGTTAGAAATGTGCGTTTCTGTGATGAGTACAAGTGTTACTGTTAGGGTTCATGAATTGAATGATACCTTTAATTTTACCTCCACCTATAGATATGCAGGGTTTTTCTTCGCTAACGAGTATCATAGACAATGCAAAAACTTCTTGAGTGGTACATATGGGGAATCAGCTAAGGTTGTTAATTATGCTGCCTCTTGAAAAAGTTGGTCAGGTCTTATCATCCGCCTGGTGTTGTTGCAATGGAACTGGGTGTTATATGAGGGTTTACCAAAGGACAAAGGGATGGGCTATTCAATCTCCCACATGAATGGTATGAACCCTAGTAATGGTAAACTCTCACTTGCTAAACTCTCACCCAATGATTTCAATTACTGAGTAGATGTTCTCGGTGTAGACTTGAAGTTGGCGGAAAGGCTGATAAAGGTCATTGAGTGCTTATAGTTGAAACTCAAAAGAAGCCACTGCATGGCTAAAAACAGCGGTAGTAATCTATACTGACCAACAAAGTGCACTGATGTTGTAGGTAAGTGCGAGCACTTATGCAATGACAAAAGTTATTGTTCGATGTTGTTTACATCAGTCCAGCATTCATACTGTAATCTGTGTCATATACTGCTGTCATAAGTTCAGTGAACCTCTAGCTTTGTCCAATCAATGGACTTCATAATTTCCACCTGTTGTCATGAATATACATCAGCTGGCTTTATTAGCTTCCCATGACTACAAAGAGTTGCACAAAAGCTCGGTGGGCAGAGCTTTTATAAAGTTTAACCCTAGAAAGTCGCATGAGATAGGTAAGGTCTGGAGGGATGGTTGGAGAAACAAGAAAAAGATCACCAAGGTCTTTTAATCTTTTCAGTGGGTCATAAAATGTTTAACACGATAAGGATTGCTGTATCTGAAAGTAACTTGTAATCAATGAAAAAATACAAATTATAGCAGAAGATATCATAGATTGTAAATATATAAGCAGTTATAAACTTTCATCAGTATGATATACTGTATGTTACTATTCATACAATATAGAAAAGTAGTCAAGCAAGAAATTGCCAACTTTCTTACCAATTTTATTGTAGATGGTAGCCATTTCAGGTTTCCATTATAAAAGTCTAGAGTTGTGAGTTATCGGTTGTTTGGTTATAGAAAAATTACTAGAATTTTTTTGTGCCAGCAATTTTCATTATTTTCTCTAGTAAAAATAATCCATAGGTAATAATCAATACGCAAGTTCAAGACTTATTCACTGAATCCTCAATATATGCGTTTTCATCTCATTTAGGTCGCTAGTCATGAACATATTGCATTGCTCGTTACATTGCATGAAATTAAGAATTGTCTTCTCACATATTTTAAGAAACAGGAGCAGAGCATATTTTAAAGTAGTTCTACTACTAAGCATAAAAATCTGTCTGTAGAAACACTCTAAAGATTGTTTGGCTTGAGCCTTCAGTGAACAGGTCATATATTTACCTATTATCACAATCTGATGCTCTGCTGTAGATATTGGTTTAGAATGCAATGTTTTTGGAAGTTGGTTCTCAACGTCCCAAAGTTTATCAAAAATAAACCAATAATGCTTAAGAGGCAGCTGGTAAAGAGCAGGAGGTTCTTTATTCTGAGCCATGGAGCTCAGTCTAGCCGACTAACAACTGTATACTTATACACTGACCAACTGTGTAGTATTGGCTCCTTAACACAAACAGTTTTGCTGAAGTACTTAAGAATAATCATGTTTAGACCAAGTTCCATATTTCTATGAAAGCACTTGGGTTGCAGTAAAATATATACATGTATTGCTATATGTGAGCTATATCAATTCATATATTCAAAAGCGCTCAAAAAGTGATCAAGGTATTTGTGGAACTTCGGCTAACAATATCTCACGCCTATGTTTACGCTTACGCAATTCAGTCAATCCAAAACTGGTATTGTCTATTTTATATGGAACCTTTCAACCTGTGAGCTGGAAAGCGGATTATTTAAAGGCACTTAAGTTTAAAGAGCAAGTTTACAATTTGTTGCCAAGAGCAGTTTTCCATTGCTTATGTTTCAATTCCCTTCAGCGTAATGTTTGTTGTGATTTTGTATCATTGGTATGAGTTGGTAATACTGTTTAGCTGCTCTCTAATTACAGCTTAGTTGAATAAACATTAATAGCCGTGATATTAGCTGCAGCGTTACACAATAGGGTTATCCGTTCATCGGTAGTCTTGTTCTAGTAATTTATCACTGAGGCTATCATTGAAATACATAGACTGAAGTCTGGTCACCCTGCCATTTTGGCTCAAAAATGGCAGTTTTTTTTTCTATTTTTATGGAACTATGAATAAGCAAACTGTTGCCGTAGAGAATGACGTGTTCTCAACAGGAATGACAAGAATTGTTAGTTTTGTTCTGATTACGAGCACTAATGGAAGAGCAAATATAAACAAGAGGGATTCAGATGTTGCATACAGTAAATAAATACATTTGCGTATGATACGATCTGGTTAGTAGTATAAAAGTAAATAAAATGGAATAGTTATAGAGAAACTCAGCTAACAATGTAACAGTGAGTGTAAAAATAAAACTAATTGTGGGAAACTTGATAAGCTACCATGGAACTCTTGTAAGGTAACAGACAATAGACAAGAGTTGTATGAATGCTTTTTAACCACTGCAACTTCTTAAATTAATCTAATAATTTCATAACAAAGATCAATTCACTAAATATATTGCAGCCGCATCAGGTGAAATTTATAATACAATCCGCACATGTTGATTTTCTAATAACACAAGTTAGGTATGGACTAAGTACAGCTGAAAATTATTTTGTCTTTGATGGTTTACCCCAAGTTTAATGCGTGTAACGGAAAGGCTTGAATACTATAATGTATGATGAAGACAGGAATCAATAAAACTGTCTGTTAGCTTGGCTCCTCGATGACATAGGAGGAGGTGGGAGGTCACTGTCTGAGTCACTTAAATGTGCAGGCATTTGGCTTGCGTATTCTCTAGTCGCAGGAGAGAAGTCTTCATCGCGTCTCCTTTGATTGTAGTTGGCAGATCGTACCTACAACATTCGGACCTGTTCAGATTCGAATCTGCTTTCGAGTTAGATTGCTATAATTATAGGTCCCGCAAAGTAGGCAGCGGTTGATGAGTACACACAGACCGCCTTAAGACATCTACACTATCAATATGACATTATATAATATTTTCTTTTATTTGGCTACATTAGTCAGCAGAGAATAAAGCAAAAGTTTATCTTGGAAAGCATGAAAGAGATTAATAGCAAACAGCCGTTTCTTAGCAGCAAGTGATTGAAATAAAGCCACATCAATTCCACGTGTCATACCAAATTTTGCCAAGTCCGTGTCACTGCTCAATGAATTATATTTTATGCTCAAAATGATATTACGAAGTGTTAAATTCAATCTATTTAATTTATATATATATATATCTAAATCTTAGTGCTTGTCATTTGTTGTCTGAATGTCCAGTAATAACTACGAAGTTCAGGAACGAAAAATCCACTTCACACTGAAATTGAATTCAGAACCTCTAGTTCTGCAGACAGACAATTAGACTACGCATTCAAGTGACCATACTAGTGAATAGTTGTGCACATGCTCATTACCCCGATTAAAATACCCACGTTTAAAGATGTGGTTGCGTCAAATTTTAGTTGATCTTAAAAGAAAGAATTTTTTTTCTCTATCAGTTGAAGCCATTTTAAAACTACAGTGAAACTCGGATAACTCAAACTTCAAGGGACCGAGCAAAAGTGTTCGAATTATCAGAGCGTTCAAGTTATCAGAGCACTGTCACAAGTCCATGTATTTACTTATTTATTAGTAGATACATGAACATATACAAACTATAATATAAATCAAAAGCACAAATGGCTTGTTTCAAATTAAATGCTTCTAATGTAAAGTTTAAAACGTTTTTTATCAAAAAGTATAGAGATTTTTCTATCACTTGAGATTGGTTTGTTGTTTGAGGTGATGTTATTGCCAGGACGTTTTTTAGATTGACATTGGCAAAACTTGATCGTTACTGAAATGCTCAAAAGAAAAGACATCTTTTTCTTTTGAGCGTTTTACCCACGATCAATTTTGCCGATTTTTCTTGAAGTTTATCCAAAGATTACCTTACTTTACCTGGCATTCGGTAAGAGCAACACTCCGAGGCAGTTCAATTAAAAGTTTTACGAGGTTTAACGGTACATTGTATATCACTAACGTTTTTTGAATGGATACTTATTGAATGTACACACGTATTCTGTGTTTAGGTCAAACGATGAATAGTTTTTTTTAGCTAAGACAACGTATGCCACGTATACGTTTAATTACAATTTTTAAGACGTTTTAAACATTCAACATTCCGACGTTGATTCAACTCGGAATCCACGTCGGAAAACTATTCATCACGGGCTAGCCGGGTCACGCACTCAAGGATTTTCGCCACGCAAATACAAAACAAAAACAACAAACTGTTTTTGTTTTGTATGTGCGTGGCGAAAATCCTTGCGCCCGTGACCCGGCTAGCCCTTGCTATTCATCGTATAGTAGTACGTATAAATCAAATTTCACCAAACCTTTAGAACAGTCGTTGACAAAAATATTTTGCCGATGGAGGTAGTAACGACACTTATGAATTACGAAAAGTTGAGGTTTACCTCTATGGCTTGAAATAAAGTGATTTTCTAAAGCGATAGCAACCGTTTCGGTAGCCGTTGGGCAAAAAACAGTTCGAATTAACAGTGTTGAGTTCGAGTTATATAGAGCCATTTATCATTGCGTGGGAACGGACCAAGCAAATCCAGTCGAGTTAACCATGTGTTCGCTATATCCGAGGGCGAGTTATCCATGTTTCACTGTATGTAGAACTTGGTAACTGTGGAAACGCGTTGAATCAGTAAATTCTCTAACGATGAGAATCTTCGAGACCACAGACAACGCTATTTACGAGCGATAACATTTATTATGAACTATATAAAAATTTTGTGCTGATGATTGGCTAATGAGGCGATCTTTTATTTATCGATCGTGGTTTCTTTTCAGATTTTTAACTAGTGACATCACGAAAGAAGCACCCGCTGGTACGTGAGCTTTTTAAAAGAGGGCATCATTCAAACGCATATATCTCTGGACAGGGTTGGTCTATAAAGACAAAAATGGCATCAAATTGTAGCTGATGTTTTAGCCTTTTATGGGTCTTAATTTCATTAAATCGAATTTTTTGACGCAACTACATCTTTAAAGCGCTTGCAAAAATACTATTGGTTACTACTAGCACGCTTGAAGATCATGATTGATTGTGTGAGAGATCATGGCGTGTAATGTAATGATCGCAAGCTGGCTTCACGGCTATTATTATAGTAAATATTTAGGTTACCGATAGCTAAAGTTACTAGCTTAAGTTACTCAAACTCATTGGGCAATTATTTTAGTATTTGTGCAAACTGGGCATTCATCTAGTTTTAAATAAATCAAATGTGAAAATGAATTTGGGAAAAAGCATGAAGCCAGGCTGAAAGTTATTTGTGAACATGAAAAATAACTATATTGAAAGAAACAGGAAGATACAGTCTGAAAGCTTAGATTTCAGGGCTAGCGAGTGACAAGTTACCATAGTGATATCTAGTAGACAACAAAGTCTGTAATTCCTCTGTCTCTGCCTCTCTAAAATGGCCCATTTACACATTTAGTAGAGCCTGTCAATGAGTCGGTGGCAGTTAGAAGAATTGACCCACTATTTACATCAGCTTACTAATGCCACTCACTACTGTTGTCAATTGAATGCTACACAAATATTGCATTAGGCAGTTATAAATTTTCCAAGGCAGCCTTTCTAATGCTCTCGCCAACTAATGGTTGACAGGTGGATGACACCATTGGTAGAAACAAAAGAAAAACGGTGATGAAGTCATATGTACCCTATAACAGTGTTTGCTCGTCACCAAGATAAACAAACCATTTTAAATTCTTTAAAGTTTTATTACAAAGTCTACACGCACAAATATTTAAATACCCACTAAATTGATTTGCGGAAAATCACTTTTGACAGGTTCTGTTAGCACCTACCTTTACACGATAATCTAAGCCATCGTCATCTCTCCGGCCACCTCTGTCTCTCCGTCTGCTTTCAATGCTTGGCCTAAAGTAAAGAAACATTGCAGTTAAAAAGGAAACATTAAAGCTACTCCTTAATGGTTATAAAAACGGTTTGCTCATGGTTTGTAATCACAATGTTACCTGTAGAAGTCATAACCATCAGCTTCTTCATGTTCTCCTCTCCCCTGTCTCCTCGGACTGTAGTCATTTCTCCTATTTCTTTCATTGTTCTCTCGCAAAGGTCGACCCCGATCGTCTAATTCAGTTATTTGTATGCCGGCCAAACCATTGCTGTCAAATATCGTTACCTAAACTTTACTTCCATAAATAATAGTACATGTAGTGATAATAGTGATGTGGTAATCTTTTAAACTAAAAAAAAACTGTAATACAAAGTAATGAAGCTAAAACCTGCCCTCGTAGGTGGCACAGGATGAACAATCCTAAAATGTAAGACTTCTAAGAGACATGGCAAGGTAGAAACATAAATAGAGCCATCTGAATCGGCTGGACTTCATCAAAATCTTCTTTGACTGAGTAGTACCTGATCCCAAAGTCTCTTCGATCTCGATGCTCCCATCTGATGGGGGAGGAGTCGCTAGAACTGCTTCGGTTTCTGCGTCGATGGCGTGAGCGCCTATCTTTTTTGTCGTGTTGCACCTCGAAGCCCAGCTCTCGAAATTCTCTAGGTAGAAAGTAGCCTTGTCTGTACTGTCGATCAAGCAGCTGGTCGTTGTAGTACTCTCTTCTCTAGAAACATGAGAGCTTGTTTAAGAAGGTGTGACAAGGTATGGGCAGTGTTTGGAGAGTGTTTGATGTAAACTCACCACTCACTAGCAGATTGATGAGCTAGTGTAGAACAAAACATCAGAAGGGGAAACATTCTAACGTATTTCTTTGCTGTTTATTAATTTATTAGCCATACCATTTTTGTTTTACTCAAAAGTGTTTTTTTTGTAAATATAATATTGCTTACTTTTGGTCGACGATGCCGTTTAGATCGGTGTGGAAGAGGTACAGGAAATAGATGTGGAACTTCTACTGGCACTTGATAAGGAACTTCCACAGGATAGGGAACCGGAATTTCTTGAATTTGTGGTGGCTCCCTTATTATTTGAGGCTCACTTTCGATATAGACTGGTACTTGAACTGGTACTTCAATTATTTGAGGAGGAGGAGTTGGCGCCCTTACTTCATAGGGCACAGGAACTTCGATTATCTCTCGAGGTGGTGTTGGAGCCCTAACCTCGAAAGGCACAGGAACTTCAATTACCTGAAATGATGAATTACAAAGTCATGCCCTGTAGAAGCCTGGACACAAGCCACCTCAGTGAAATTAGCCGAGCGAAGATTGTGCTCCTACCTGAGGAGGAGGTGTCGGGGCTCTGACTGGGACAGGTACCTGCACCTCTACGGGCACCTGCACTTCAACCGGTACTTCTACTCTCACCTCTTTCTCATACACCTGCAACACAAAATCTTTTGATTTTAAGTATATTTGGTTGTAATTTTCTGAGCAATTATTTGTTTGTTTGCAAGATGATAAGCCTGCATTAAAAATTGATGCAAATGCTTTGCAGACTGCTTAGGATCTCTCATACATACTTGGGGCGGAGGGGTTGGAGCTCTAACCGGATAAGGAACCTTTACTTCAACTGGTACTTGAACAGGTACTTGTTTTTCTATGATCTGCAAAATCATAGTTAGACTTTGTAGTAGTGATTATCTTTTGACCTAATGAACTTATGAAATATTAGTCAAGTAGCATAACCTTATTACAGACTTATTTAGTCAAGTATTATGACCTATTACAGACTTATTTAGTCAGGTAGTATGTCCTTATTACAAACTTATTTAGTCAAGTAGTATGACCTTATTACAGACTTATTCAGTCAAGTAGTATGTCCTTATTACAAATTATTTAGTCAAGTGGTATGACCTTATTACAGACTTATTTAGTCAAGTAGTATGTCCTTATTACAAACTTATTTAGTCAAGTTGTATGACCTTATTACAGACTCATTCAGTCAAGTAGTATGACCTATTACAGACTTATTTAGTCAAGTAGTATGACCTTATTACAGACTTATTTAGTCAAGTTGTATGACCTTATTACAGACTTATTTAGTCAAGTTGTATGACCTATTACAGACTTATTTAGTCAAGTTGTATGACCTTATTACAGGCTCATTTAGTCAAGTAGTATGACCTATTACAGACTTATTTAGTCAAGTAGTATGACCTTACTACAGACTTGTTTAGCCAAGTTGTATGACCTTATTGCAGACTCCTTTAGTCAAGTTGTATGACTTTATCATAGATATATTTACGTATAATTTTCTCATTTCCTTGCAGATTTAGCACCCTAGTTGCAGCTGATTGTACTTTGCATACTTGATAACAATTAATTTTTCTGTGTATGAAAACATTGGGTAAAAGTTTATCTACATTCAATTTCATTGTTTCTTCATACCTCAGGTTCAGATCTTATATAGCGTGGCACCTCCTTGATTCTTTCCACTGGTCGATCGACCTCAACCACTTGTCTAAAACACCACAACATTTAAAGCAAATTGTTTTGATATCATTAGATGCTTAGGAATGACTCTAGTTGCGGATTTCTTACCTTCACAATCACAGTTATTCGCTAAGGCCAAGTTCTCAAACACGATACGAGTCTTCTGATAAGCTGTTGTTGCAGGCGAGCTCATATTTAATGTTAACCTTATGGTTGGTCAAAATCATCTGAGCGTTATATGCCTCAACCCTGTAGTTTCAGCTCCAGAGGGTTTAATAGCATCGATTGCGCATGGCACGATGAGTTGTGATTTAGCTCGCAGCATTGCCAATAGAATTTATTATTATTAAAAGCTCACTTACTTCATGCATTTACTAAAGGAAAGTAACACAACAATTGGCCAATGGTTATCTATTATCAAAGATGATGTCATATTTGTCTGAACAGCAGATAACTTCCAATACAATACTATTGATTCTACTATAGCATAGTCAGCACTTGTTTGCAGGTAACTAAAAGTACTGCATGGCTGCATTTATTGTGCCTGACAGCTTGATGCTATGTTTAAAAATACTTCAACCAGGGTTGATACATTTTCTATTCATGAGTGATTATGATTTTTGTTTGCTGTTTAAAACTTCTGGAAGTAGACCAAAGTAAAACCAAGAATGGTTCTCTGCAAACCAGACTTAGAGTTTATACTAGCTGCAACATTATGCAATACTATCTGAATAGATTAGGCGGCCATCACTGGTCACTTAAACGCAAGCGAGAGTAAGAGATGTAAGAGTTGTTTACACACCGTATAATTTGAGGCGGAGTTTGTATTATCTTGGGCGGCTCCTTTACATAGACAACCTTTGGTGGTGGTGCTCTGATGTACAAGGGTGGTGGCTGAACAACCTTGACCCTCTCTCGCACAGCAGGCGGTGATCGGGGTGTTCCCATTGGGGCAAAAACTGGTCGAGGTGGCGGGGGTACGGCGTAGGATAGCTGTTCAGATCTGTTGAGGGAAGGGTTTACTCGAAGTGGTGGCTCATTTCGTCTGAATGATCGATTCGGCCGTAATAGCTCAAGCTTTTGCCTTCTCACGAGTCTCCTTGGAAACATATTGCCATCATCACTATTCCGTCGCAATGAATCAACATTAACAATATTAGGTGTGCCAGACATCTCGCTGTCACTCTCTCCATCGGTGACAATCTCGTCGGCAGCAATCTACACGCACAGAACATTTTCAAGTCAAATGAAAAACTGCTGAAATATAAATGAGTTTATCATCGAAACATTAATGGGAGAGGGAGAAGGCAAGGAAATGAAGACTCACTTTGAAACCTTTCTGAGCGAGGACTAAAAATTCTTTTAATATTTGCTAAACTGCTTCAAAAGCTCCACTACATGCTTGGCAAACCAATAGCTACTTAGACACATCTGTCACCTATTGCCACTCACTATAACCCATGTTAACCTTATACCTTTGTGACAAGGAATCCACTAGCCACTTTTCAGTCAATTGTGAACAGTTAAAGTTGCCAGATCACTTACCTCTGAGGGAATCCTCTCCGTAGTGTGACCACTTTTGTTGTCATAAGCAAATTTAGCTGCCTCTACAAGTCCGAAGGCCGACTCATCGGTTTTCGTCATGAAGGTATAGGCTTGCGCCTGGCCTCCTCTGAACTGCTGCGAAATGAACGAGAAAAGAGGAGCGTGTGAGCTCTCTTGGGCTTCTCTGTTCGCCAACTCTACAAATTTGCTGTCTCGAATAGCTCGAGTTGCTGGATCAACGTAGTTAACGCATTTGTTGGCTGCCGCTAGATATAAGTTTTGTATCGGAAACCAAAACACTGGTGGGTTGTGGCCATCTACAAGCTGGAGTTGCATTCCCGATGTATAGATAGTGAGGAAGGCATTAATCCCTTCTAGTTCGTCAGTCGCGTGAGCGGGATAGGCTCTTCGCAGTGGCTCCGACAGCGCTTCAAGCCCTTCTCTGTTTTGTGTTGGCGAGGAATGTCCAAGAAACAGGACATTCGACTTGCACAGAACGCTGTGTGGCCGTGTTGGCTTCACCATCTTTTCTCTTCACCTGAATACGTTAACAAATCCAATTATATGCTGGTTCATACCATCCGCCTCTCATCCATATTTCTAACTACGTTTTTTGTCTTGAATTCACCAGCAAAACTACTGCATTCTCTGCACCCACGCAGGTGGGTGTGTCCACGGCACGATTACAAACTTTCTGCTAACTTAGTTAAGTTTGAGGCATATGCTAGTTACCCTCATTTAATAATGGGTGTGGTCATTGATTCAACAGATAAAGGATCAAATTCTATTTCTATGCAAGATGCACTTACCTTTTCTGCAATAGGAAGGCTCTTGTCAGGGCTACTTAAGCATTCGTGTATTTGCCCTTCGTCTTACCTCAACAATGAACTTTATACGCCCATTATTTTATGAGACAATTCAACCGGTTGCTTTCCTCTCTATTTTCTAGCACTCGAATGATTCATTTCTCATTGGCTACGCATTTCAGTAAATCAATACAGGTTATAGAATTCAATAGGTGCAAGAAGCTCGTGAATGGTCAGGCTTGGCATACCTTTTATTCATATGACAACGGGCCACACTAGCGTGTAGCACAAGTATTGAGCATTCAGTTGTATGTGTCTATTCACCTGCCCCTTTAGCTCTGCTGTTTTTATTATTTTACTCACATAGATGCAAGCTGACCTTCTCTTATGCTTTTGTTACTAGTTTAGTAATTGGTTATAAACTATCGGTAAATGAATCATCTGAGGTTGTTTTTACAATCATTTTATCATCATGAGAAGACAACTCAAACTATGAGTCAACTGAGTGACATGAAAGCTAAATGATGTCGAACTGTTATCACGTTTATTACTTGTCTAAAAATGTAGACCTTTAGTGTTTGAACCTTCACCAAGAACATGGTTTTATTAAGGATTTGAACATTTAATGGAGACAGTTTGGAAATGACACTTAGTTGCCACTGTTAGTAGTCTTACTTCTTATAGTGTAAACAACTCCAATGTTTTATATATTGCTGAGTTTGACTTGAGACAATGGATCATTTAAATAGTGAGATTGAAACAATGGTCACTCCTTACCTCACTGTGGTCTATGGTCACTCATTACCTCACTGTGGTCTATGGTCACTCATTACCTCACTGTGGTCTACGGTCACTCATTACCTCACTGTGGTCTATGGTCACTCATTACCTCACTGTGGTCTACGGTCACTCATTACCTCACTGTGGTCTATGGTCACTCATTACCTCACTGTGGTCTACGGTCACCCCTAACCTCACTGTGGTCTATGGTCACTCATTACCTCACTGTGGTCTACGGTCACCCCTAACCTCACTGTGGTCTATGGTCACTCATTACCTCACTGTGGTCTATGGTCACTCATTACCTCACTGTGGTCTACGGTCACCCCTAACCTCACTGGGTCAATGGTCACCCTTAACCTCACTGCGGTCATCGGTCACCTCTTGCCTCAGCCCTTGCCCATACCACACCTCCTGTGATTAGTTATGCCTTTACTGTGTTACAACCTACGTATACCCTTTAGATTGTTCAAGGTCACACAGGATGTGACCTTAGTCACACCAAAGTTTCACAAAATGTGTGACCTTGATGTGACCAAGGTTTAAGATCACACAGATTGTTACCTAGCAATGCAATAGCACTATTAAAAAAAATCAAAAAGCCTTAATCTAAAATGCATGATGCTTTTACCTAACATAAAATCTAAAAATCTAGTATTAGATTTTACGAGCATTAGTAATTAGTAATTGCAGTAAACCTGTAAAAAATCTCGGTAGATGCCTGTCTTCATATGATTATAGGAATAAATTTAACGACGTAAGAATAGGTCCAGTCTAAGCTACTTGCAAGTGATTGCATCACTACATACTACTCTGCTACTATATCAGTTTTATTTATTTTTCTATATTTCATTCGATTTAAAATAAATAAAACTAAAGCATCAGTTATATTTCAGGAGCTTATCTCCTTTTATCACTTGCCGGTGAAACTCGTCGCAGTTTCATACCTGGCTTTGAATATTTCCAACTGGCAGCGTTTGTGTGGTTTCCCATTGATGGAAATTTCAACTCAGGTGGCCAGTAAGCAGACGCTGAAGATCTTATCGAACTAGCATCTGAGTCATTGTCACTGGCGAGTGTGTTAAACTGCGTTGGGGACTTTAACTCTGAGTCATTGTCACTACCGAGTGTATTAAACTGCGTCGGTGTCTTCAACGGAACCATTTGGAGGCTTGAATCTTTGACGTCAGCGTTAGGTGACAGCGGGAATCCCGAATCTGGTCCAAACTTGCTAATGCTTGTGAAGAAGCGCTCAAAACCAGGTTGAAATCTCATTTCAGCTTGAGGATTGTTCTGTGACATAAAAACCCGTTGTAAGGGTTCATTTGACTGGAAACCGGCAATATTTGTTTGAAAATGTGTTCTTGGCTCATCAAGCTTATAAATTGCTGGCCATTGGTGCGTAATTGTTTTTACTGGTTGACTGTTTTTACGATGAAGCACTTGCGGCTGTGCCCTGCCTTTCTCTATAGGAAATTGTTTGATGCCTGAAGGCTGGCTAACCTTGTGTGAAACCTTTACTTCGCTGTGGAACTTGGAATGGTGGTTCGCTGATACTGATTCTCCGCTCTGGACTTTTTGCGAATGCTTTTCTTGAACCCTCTGGTCACCTACATATTAATAACAATCGGTTATATAGACATGCGTATGTAAAGTCCTTTGATCGCTACACTCTATATTACATGTATGTGTAACAATTTAGTTGTGTTTACAATAGCCTATGCGTAGCATTCGTGCTTTGTGGTTTGACTCGCATGAGCGATTATCCACAGACACTCAATGCCTAGTGTAGACATTTTGCTCTGGAGATAGGCATTTAGTGTAAGCAGGCTCAATTCTCTGCTGATACATTAGCTAATTACTAAGTGGATGATATTTCGTGCCATCCAATATAGTTAATACATGTACGTAGTTGGGCAATTAATTTATATTTTTCCTGTCAAACAATAACTCATTTTTTAAAATACGGTAGACATTCTTATAGACAAACCTCTTTTTACGTAAACTTCACATGACTTGAAGAATTCATGTGAAGTTTTTGCTCGGTATTACGTAAAAAATTCCACATAACAAAAAACGTCAAGTGATGCAGGTTTTCAAAATCGATTTGAATAACAAGAGTCTCATAGTTAGCCTTAAAAATATCATTATCTCACTTGCTGCACTTCGGAGAGAAAATGATGTATAAAGGTATTTCTGTATAGACAGACACCGCTCTTGCTATAGTAAAGAAATGTGTATATTTTGGTTTTACTTTATTTTAAACATATGCAATATTTTTTTGCAGCATAGACCTTGCTGTCTAGCAAAAAATAAAAAATAAATTGACATTGGAGTTGTGCACTCTCATCAACTTAATGTGAAAATGATGAGAAAAAAGAGAAAAGTTGTCGATACAAACCAATAATACCACAGTTACTGTACAGTCATTAAATTAAAGAGTTAAGTTTTGTTTTTCCTATTTGAAGGGCCAAAGAGGTGAGGTTGGAATGATTTGGGATTGTATTAGACAATTTACATGTATTTTATGGTCCGTATAATGTAAAATTCCTGTAATGCAAACATTCTTGGAACAAATTATTTACGTTGTAGAATCGACTATTGTATTACAGCTGGTATGGTAATCACAGAATGAGACATCATTCGAAGACTCTGTTGTACAACTGACAACTAAATCCTGAACTAAAACTGACAACTAACTTATATAAAATGTGTAATTGCGTGTTCCCATTGACCTCTCAATTGTGAATCTGCAATGTAGGCATAAGATCCATACATTGCACATCAATTACTAAATTAGGAAGGTTTATTAGCAGTGCCACACAACGGTGACCATAGAGTGAAATAGGCTATTACGTTTATAGTGTAGTGGAACATGATAACGACGGTGACCATAGAGTGAAATAGGCTATTACGTTTATAGTGTAGTGGAACATGATAACGACGGTGACCATAGAGTGAAATAGGCTATTACGTTTATAGTGTAGTGGAACATGATAACGACGGTGACCATAGAGTGAGATAGGCTATTATGTTTATAGTGTAGTGGAACATGATAACGACGGTGACCATAGAGTGAGATAGGCTATTATGTTTATAGTGTAGTGGAACATGATAACGACGGTGACCATAGAGTGAAATAGGCTATTATGTTTATGGTGTAGTGGAACATGATAACAAACAAGATAAGTTCATGAGGTCTTAGAGGAAGGAGAATTTTTACTCGTCAGACGAAGGTGCTTGTATTTAAATGTTTGGTCTTAAACATATTAATCTTTAAACATATTAATCTTTAAACATATTCCTAAAAGTGGTTCAATTTCATAATTTATATTATGAAAATAACCATATGCATGTTCTAGAACTAACTTAACTAAAACATGAATAAATTGTGTGAACTGATTTTATTGGAGTCGTTATCAACACTTGACTAATTTACCGATACAAGCTCTGATTACCGAATAAACCATGTAAGTACGTGATCTCTAAATGTAAAAACTACTCTGTAAACCATGTAACTAAATTATCTCTGCGTGTTACTGCTACTGGGTACACAATCTATCTAAATAATTGCTAATATCAAAAGCTACATCATGAACCATCTTGCAGCTTTTCAATATTAAGAGTTTACATGTGTTAGATGTACATGTACATCTAACACATGTACATGTACATCTAACACATGTACATGTATTAGATGTCAATATTCGTTGCACTTCAATCATTGTATGGATTTTTATGTTTATAGAGGCGTCTATTTGTATGAGGCACAAAATGCTTCAGACTTTTTAAATTCATCTGATTAACTGCATTTTGTGTGAAGAATTTGATTACTAAAGGAATATGCCATATTGATCAAAGTATTCAATATCTTAAACTGACAGTTTTGTTTTATGTTTTTGGAGTTGCGTTCTCATTGACTAAAGACCAACAACTCTTCATATGAAGTAGTTAGCATGGATTACCGAAAACAAATAAAATCAGCTAGTTAATATAAAATTAAGCGCATAAATTTTATTTAAAATTTTGTCTAAAAAAAGAGTCTCGCTAGTTGAACATCTGTCACCAAGTTACTCGGGTTGTACTTTTTGTGTCTTTCAAAGTAACATTTGCCAGTATTCGTTGCTCAGCTACTAACTTAAAAGGCTGCCAAATCAGTTGAAAACACCCGAGGCAATGTTTCATCTCTTGTTATGACCTACCAATAATGTCATTAGTCTCTGCGAGTCGTTTATCTAGGAAGAGTTGTTGGCTCCCATCTGCAGTCTTTTTCACCCTCTGTCCGTGCTGTCGAAAATATTTGTGATCATCATCATATTCAAGGGCTTCATTTTTAAAGAAGTTTTTTCCTTTTCCGTGAGTCTCCGAAAGATACCTGCAAAATGTTAAAACTTTTATTGTGGTGATCAAAAAGTATTCGCCATTTCCTTTAAAGTATTCGCCATTTCCTTTAAAGTATTCGCCATTTCCTTTAAAGTATTCGCCATTTCCTTTAAAGTAGTCGTCTTCTTGGAGTTCCAAAATAAGGTGACACATAAGCTAAAGGATACATTAGTACCAAAATATTTTGTCATAAAATGTTAACGCTGCAAATAAAGTATTAAATTCAAACTATTTATTTTAGCTTTTAAAAGTTCACTCTTTTTAAATCCACATGATAGTGTTATTTATACTTATGTCTGACAAGCACGAGTAATCCCTGTTTTATTCATGTCAATACTTGAAACAAAACATTGCTAAAAAACGTTATAAATAAATTATATCAGAATTGCTTGTTCAAGCATAATCAAAAAACATAGAAGTTACAATTGTCTCCTACTAACATAGGAGCAGATAACTCCTTTTTGAGATTGCTTGATTTGAGCTCACTTGCAGCCATTAGTTAATCTGCCCTAACCAAACAGCAAAGCTATAAGTTACACTGTTAAGGAACTTCTTTAGAAACCTTATGGTATACATTAGTTTTTTGACTTGAAGTAGTTTGTTTTCTATATTTAAAGAGTACAAAGTTTGAAAAACATTTATACTAAGAAGCAAGATAAGATAATTAAGTATTTTGATAAAGGATTGGTAGAGAGATTAAAAGAAGTATTACACTATCTAGCTATCTAAGCTATCAAGCACCTTACTTTGGCTGGGTGTCAGCTCCAACTCCGGATGACTGTACTTGAATCTGGCCAGGCATCAGTTGCCTTTCATTAGATAACTGTACTGCCCTAGCATTCTTCCTGTCTTGACTAATCTGACGAGATGGATAAACAAGTCGAGGTTCTGCAGAAGACGCTCGTATATTTGGGGTTGGTTCAAATTTCTGTAGAGAGAACTGACCATCCTTGACGATATGTAAGCCACCTCTACCGCCACGCTTTACATTAGAATGTGTGATTCTTGTAGGTCGTTGAAACGTGTTAGCCTCTGGCCCTTGAATCGAGTAGTTTTTGCCCTCCATTACAAGAGTCAGCTGAGGAGAAATGTTCTCGGTGCTAGAGACTGCGTGAAGGGCATTCGAGGATCGTGTCATACTTCTTTGCGCTTCCTCATACTCCTGTATAGACCTGTATGGTGTTTGCCTCCTCCTTACTCCGTTATTCTCACTCGAAGCCTTATTCATGTTTGAACGTGGGCTAGATTCATGCTGGTTTTTCCAAGTGGTCAGGTGCAAACTAGTTCTGGGTAAACTGGTTCCTCTTACGTTAGATTCTGGTGGGATAAGTTTAAATTTTTCCTCAACAATATTTGTAGCACGAAACATTGGTGAGTTAGCATTCCTCTCAAAGTTTCGGGCAGTCAGCTGGCCTTTTCTGTGTAGTGCACCTTGGTTTAATCTCTCCTGTTTCCCATTTCGTCTCGAAATGTCTTGCCATGTATTTTCAATGTTGGTGTTAATAAAAGTTCTTCCTTTCGTGTTTCTCTGTCGATTCTTTCCAATCATAAGTCGAGCGACATCTTCCTTTCTGTCGACCGTGTTGTTCTTGCTAGAAATTACACCATCTCTTGGAGCATTGGAAAAGCGGTCACCCATTCTTTCCTCTTTACCTACGAATATCATCACTGCCTGTCAATTCCTTCACTGATACTGATCTGCCCCAGTACCTCCTCTGACTAGCTGCCTTATTGATTGACACTAAATCCTACACATTTGTGATTGTGCCAACGGAATATGTTTAGAGAGAGTGAAATGCTCTGATATGTACCGCAGTATGTTATTTCTGCACTCGTTACAAGCTGCTATGCAAATATAATACTATAAAGACACTTGACAAATGCCTAGCAATTCATATGTGAATCTTCAAGTATCTTAGGGTGAAACACAATCATGTAAGAAGTTTATGTTGCAAAATGAATTTATATCTACATAATGAACTTCTTTCTGAAACCGCGCTGACGTAACAAGAGCTTAGGATTCGGCTTGCTGCACGCTTCTATTGCAACCAACAGTGACGATACTTCATATTTTGTTCCAGTAAATACAAGTCAACTGCATGTGAGCACAAAATTCTGATGTCACGCGTTCAGCCCCTAAGCAATGGGGCTTTTAAAATATGAATACACCCTTCCATTATTTACCTTTTCTCGGATAAGTCGCAAAAGTTCTGGTAGGCGGCAATCGCCGATATACTGGCCGAGGTCTGGCAGGAGCCCCCATGGCCCTCAACAAGCGCTTATCCCAGCGTGCTCCCACACAAATTGACAGTTTTTCCGAGCAGGCTGAATAGTTATGCTTAGCTTACTTGCAACGCTATTGGCTGCGCTAACCTTGGCTATTGGCTGTAGTAACCTCGTCATAGCAATGAACGCTGCAGCTAACTGCTCGCAGTGTCTGCGTGTTGTAAACTTTGCAGAAGACAGTTGACTGCCCTGTTAGTAATGCCCAACTCGTGTTCTTTGCTTAATGATCATGACCAGTGTCGCTCGATAGACCAGATTTTAATCGTCTATTCGATATAAATAATTAGACCATTCAGCAAGACAACTGAAAGCTATTCATTTTACCAGCCATTATACAGACCGACATAATTGAATCTAGCGGTGTAATTAAACTGGGAGACCTGATTGAAAAGCGGAGCTTGAATTTGTGAGAAAGTGAGTTTGTTGATTAAATGTTTGCAAGAGAAAATAATTTATGCAAACAAACGCAAGCTTCAGAGGAGTTTGCTAACGGCTGATGACTTATAGAGTGTTATGAAGAGTGTTTGATGTCTAATTGATTAGCATGCTGCTATTAGGCAGCGCCAGCTCCGCAGTAAAAATAGCTGACAATCAATTCATGCCTTCTCCTCCTCATGCCTTCTGTCAGGTATTTGAAATAGAAGAGCATAGCTTGCTACTTGTTGAACGCATTTCCACTGTCAGTTCATCACGATCCCTGTTTTTGAATTATAGAGCCGGCATGCAGAGGCTGGGCGTGCTGCACAGCAGAGACCTCTATCGAGCTTAGCTAGCTATCGTATCTAAACACATCCAGTATCACAATTGTCTAAATATGGCTGTCATTTATGGAAAATGCATGGGCAGCTTGTTACACTCTGAACGAAGTTCATATGTGATGAGAGAGAGTGGTGGTACCTGCCTTGACTTGTGCAAGAGCAGCCAAAACACTCAGTCATAATGTTAGAGCCTCAAGACACATTCTGGAGCTAAGTCCATAGCCTTGGAGCCTCAGAACATCTCCTAAACCTCAGTCATAACCTTAGAGTCTGATAACATACTGTGTTCTAAACCACAGTCAGAGGCTTAAAGCCTGAGAACATACCTTGTTCTAAACCACAGTCAGAGCCTTATAGCCTGAGAACATACAGTGTTCTGAACCTCAGTCATAGCCTTAAAGCCTGAGAACATACGGTGTTCTAAACCACAGTCAGAGCCTTATAGCCTGAGAACATACGGTGTTCTAAACCACAGTCATAGCCTTAAAACCTGAGAACATACGGTTCTAAACCTCAGTCATAGCCTTATAGCCTGAGAACATAAGGTGTTCTAAACCACAGTTATAGCCTTAAAGCCTGAGACTATGCCGTGTTCTAAACTTCAGTCATAGCTTTGGAGCCTCAGTACACATTCTAAACGTCAGTCTATTCTGTCAGAAGGTGATGACTTGAAAACTAACTCCGTTTGTTCTACAGCAAGTCAACAGTAGAACATTGCAATGATTGCATATAAACCGACCTTGACTCCTAAAGACTGTCTTATTACCCTGACAATGATTGCATTGTCTATCTTCTAGCTATACTAAACATTTATGGTGTCATAAAAGTGATAAGTACGAAACACATGTATTTTACATTTGTCGTGATATGCTGACCTGTAGCGACAGCAATACCGAAGCTATACTCTATTTTATGTTCATTTGACAGAACCAGCTGCCTACATACTTGGGTGTATGTATATTATGGACAGCGTTGCTGTATGTGATGAGCGCCCTTTGAGTAGAACATAGTATGATTTTAGTGGCGTCTATAGCATTAGCTTTTTAAATACATATATTTGTATCCTAACAGTCTGTATGAACAACTCCCCCATCTCACTAATAAAAATATCATAAATCTAAGGCTTAGAGATGAGCTTACACAAAATTTTAACAGATTTTATCAGAAAGTATCAGTATTTTTCTATTATTTGTAATTGTTTTTGATGTTTGAAGTGATCTGACTGCCAGAATGTTTCAAGATTAAAATCAACAAAACTTGATTGGGATTAAAATGCTCAGAAAAAATATGCGCTAAAGTGACATCACTAGTTGCTATTACTGCTATAGTTAATATACATGTAGTTTAGTGTACTTATGTTGCAGCATTACGTGTCTTTATTCTGTCAGTATCTTTGCTACTATAGTCCTCATTATCACACCTCCACTTGATCTGAACATTTTAACCATGATCAAGCTTTGTTGATTTTAATCTTGAAACATCCTGGCAGTCAGATCACCTCAAACATCAAAAACAATTTCACATGATAGAAAAATATCGACACTTTCTGATGAAGTCTATGAAAGAAGCACTATCAGGATTCTTATCATTGTTTATACTAGGGTACTTATTAGTATTGTTATTTATCCTAAGGCACTTATTAGTATTGTTACATGTATATTTACTATGATTATCCATATCATCAATACCATATGCTATCAACAAGTTGAGGTGATAGCTGCCAATTCTAGAATCCAGTCTAGCATAGTTATAATACTCATTAGAAAACTGTGAAGGTGATGAAACATAAAAAAAACAAATTTGTTGTAGCCTCAGGACCTCGACTGAAATAAGTGTATAGTTTAATATTTTGCCGATGGCTGACACATACGTACATAGACTTTAGTATTAATGATTAGATAGAGTGAAAGCAGCAAATTGCTCAAGCTAACAGCTGATACAGTTTATGACTGTCAGTATAGTCATCTCTCTGCCTGACTCACAACTTCCTAATGACTTCCACCAATTATAATGCTGGATATTAAATCTGCTCAGGATTATCTGATTCATACTCAGATGAGAGCAGGAGTACCGACAACAGGTGCTCCGCAACAGCAGGTGCTTTTGCTTTCACCCTCTAATATTATCTCTACTCAATGAGTCACTAACTGCTGACACCATGTATTTCTATGGAGTGGGTTCCATAAATAGCTGGTAAGAAGATAAACAATGAATAACAGGTACAGTTGCTACGGAATGCCTACCCGCGTAACTGTTGCCATAGCCAAACTCTTTGCGTGCTCTGGAATGTTCATTGATCTCATGTTGATAAAATCTTAACGAACTGTCGCGTGCCGTAGAAGACTCAGACACGGAGTCCCACTCATAAGGTTCTGTCACAGCACTAGACTGAGCATAACGTTTCATAGACTTCATGTGATGCAGACACCTCATCACCAATTTATAAGCGTCTTTTGCTGATTCACATAAAAACACCAAAACCTGGTACTCTGTGACGAAGTAGCACATTCGTGGACATCTTCTGTCAACATACGTCTCTAGTATTAGACTGTTTGGAATTCTATCTAGTAATCGATGCCATATGGTCCTATCTAGTAGTGTCAGCGCATGCTTGCCAACTCGTAGTCTGACTTTCTCTGCTTCAGAGAGATACGCAGGGAGGTTATCTCTGACCTACAAAGGCATCAATCAAGAGCTGTCTATTAATCGTAGTGATATGAGCAGGTTTATCTTTGGATGAAACTTTGTGCAGTAAACAGAATAAGCAGCTCTCAAAGATAGGTCTTCTGTAATCATAATTACACACTGTTTGAAATTAATTTGGGTGCAGCTGGCAGATTTCAAACACTCATTTATACAGATATGCATATAGACATATACATGTAACTATTAATTAGCAATCTACCCAAAGAGTGACGTTCTATCTTTGCTGAAGTAAAATTCCTCTATAGAGGGTAGAGTGATGTCTATTGACATAGAATGAAATATAGTACATTATAACAGTTGTTTGAGCTCCTTTGTCATTTTTTAGCTTCAAGATGACAAGACAACTCTCAGATGATGTCATATAAATACAGCCAATTTATCATACTATAACATGCACACATAATAATATACATTACACTGCAAATAACAATTACACTGATCATGTCACAGGTATATGGAGTTCTATGTCACTCATGTTGTTTGTTCTCTGTTGATGATGATGAGAAATTCTATATTGAATTGAATAGGAACAAGCATCCATTTGCTGACTTGAAATGGTGATATTAACAATGTAGATAATGTAGTAAAAGAATTGATTTTACAAGATTTGTCTATGGCACAAAATATAATAGAACAAGTTATTAGTAACCCTGTCACAACCTTACGCTTTATATTTATTTATTTTATTATATTTTACATGTATATTATATTATTGTACCCTGTCAAGTAGATCACGAAATGTAAACCAATTCACCAGTTTGCTTATTGAGGTACCTAAGATGCTGATCATCTCAATCACCAGCTCAAGTGTCAATAGGTAGGGAAAAGAGATCAACTGTAGGAGTAAGTGTAATATTCAGATGGAAATAGGAGTAAGTGTAATATGCAGATGGAAATAGGAGTAAGTGTAATATGCAGATGGAAATAGGAGTAAGTGTAATATGCAGATAGAAATAGGGGTAAATGTAATATGCAGATTGAAATAGGGGTAAGTGTAATATGCAGATGACAATAGGAGTAAGTGTAATATGTAGATAGAAATAGGCTCATTAGTTTGTTGAGGATCTTCCGAATCTCCAGATTGTAAGTGCAAAGAAGAGGTACAGTGCAATAACTAGGTTACTTGGCATTGTGGGAAGATTGAAAACCTGCAGTCAAAGTCTATCTGTTTATTAAAGAGAGTTCTGCACTCTTGTACCTATTCCTTTGAGCCATCTAGGCCTTGCTTGTAAGGTTTAATAAGTAGACAGGTGTCACAAGGTAATTGTTGTTTACTTAGCTTTGCTGCTTTTTGCTAGCGTATAAGGAAAGTGGTGAAGAAGAGGATGACAGATCTATGACAGACAGATGTTATGAAGAGTGGTATCATAAAGGTCACATTGACTATGAACTTTGTTGTCTGATGGTCACATGGCCTGCTGAGTGCCACTGATGTGTCTGCTACAGAATCTTATGGTGGCAATGCCATTTATTAAGCGGTCATTAACACTCTTAATATAAACATTGAGAGCTCTATATTAACTCACCTGCTTCTCATGCCACAACCGGTCACTTCCTGTCACAGAAATTCTCCCTAGCAGCAAGCACTTCTTGACCAACTTTCTATTAGAGACCATGGCACAGCTACACACAATGAAGTCACTGGGTAATATGAAGCTATTATCACCCTGATTACTGAGAATGTCACAGACAATTAAACTTTAATTTTCTTACCGCTTAATCAGTTATGCCCCCTGCCCACCCCTTCAGACTTACCTCTTATCTACCCCTTCTGATTTACCCCTTATCCACCCCTTCTGACTTACCTCTTATCCACTCCTTCAGACATGCCCCTTACCCATTCCTTCAGACATGCTTCTTACCCATCCCTTCTGACTAACCCCTTACCCACCCCTTCAGACTTACCTCCTATTCACCCCTTCTGACTTACCACTTATCCACCACTTCTGACTTACCTCTTATTCACCCCTTCTGACTTACCACTTACCCACCCATTCAGACTTATCTCTTATCTACCCCTTCTGATTTACCCCTTATCCACTCCTTCAGACATGCCCCTTGCCCATTCCTTCAGACATGCCCCTTACCCATTCCTTCAGACTTACCCCTTATCCATTCCTTCAGACTTGCCCCTTACCCCTCCTTCAGACATGCCCCTTACCCATTCCTTCTGACTCACCCCTTACCCATTCCTTTTGACTTACCCCGTACCCATTCCTTCAGACATGCCCCTTACCCATTCTTCCAGACATGCCCCTTACCCACTCCTTCAGATATGCTTTTTACCCATCCCTTCTGACTCACCCCTTACCCATTCCTTCAGACTTACCCCGTACCCATTCCTTCAGACATACCCCTTATCCACTCCTTCAGACATGCCACTTACCCACTCCTTCATACATGCCACTTACCCACTCCTTCAGACATGCCCCTTACCCACTCCTTCAGACATGCCACTTATCCACTCCTTCAGACATGCCCCTTACCCACTCCTTCAGACATGCCCCTTATCCACTCCTTCAGACATGCCTCTTACCCACTCCTTCAGACATGCCACTTACCCACTCCTTCAGACATGCCCCTTATCCACTCCTTCAGACATGCCCCTTATCCACTCCTTCAGACATATTCCTCACCAAATGTACTGTTGTCGAACTGATAGAAGATCCTAAACAGTAAATCACTCAGCATTCTCTTATGAGCAATGAGTCACCCATGCTGATCTAAAGTAATTGCTGTACGTGTATGTTATCAATGAATGAGTGATAAAGAAATAGGTGCAAAGAAAAATGGCTTCTGAGCATGTTTGATATGATTGACACACCTCTGACAATATTATGATTGTGCTACCTATGAGAGAGCCATACGCAATGTACCTTCTTTGTATAATACTCAGATCCAATTTATTCTTGCAGCATCAAAGGGGAATTACCATTCTCGTCCCAACATTTTCTACAGAGCTATCACAGAGCGACTATTACCACCATCTTCAGATCTAGTTAATGCTTGTAAAGTTTATAATTATTGCACGTTTGATGCATAGATATTATTCGTGCTTGTTTTATGGTATTTAACACATAGTTAATACATGTCCACTGTGTTTTTTGTATAGCTACAAAGAAAATGAACATAGCAGCATTTCAATTCTACTGTGAGTATTAAAGATCTTTTTGGCCATATGCATGTCAAACAGTTTGTTAACACCATTTTAACACATTGTTAACATTGTGTTAACATGCCGTTAATCAAACTCATAACAAATTATATATCTTGTCATAAAGACATGGCCTTGGAAATCAGTGCGACTTCCGCTGTGGCTTTTGAGAGACCTCCGCCGAACCCCTGACACTGACTCATCAAACACCGTAGAATTCGATGGAATCCAGGTTAAGAACCACTATTCTCGACCTTTAGTAGATGTAACTTTCGAAAAAAATTTTTATCCAAATAATATCAGCTTTTGAACCACACAAAATGCATAACATGAATGTAGGTGTATATACGATTTATTTATAGAAATTGCTGCGAAACTGACAGAACCATTTCGCTTCAATGCGGTGTCCTTTTACACAAAGCTTCTCTATAAATACAAGCATTCGAGCACAGTTGCTGCCCTCCTAATGGACGTCAGCTGAAATCATGTAGGCTGTTGATAGCTTGGTTATGTTTTATTGCAACTGCTAAACCTACATACAATACGAGCTGCGCCTTTTAGCACCTTGACTGGCATAAACTCCTGCTATTGCGTGGGTTTTACAACCAGCTTATCATTTCCTGTTCCAAGATGACTTGCTCTTCATAGTTCCCATCATAATAAATACAGGATAGCTCAAACTATTATCAAGATTATAGCATATCAAGGTAGAGCTTTTCAATGAAGCTGTGTACTGTATTATCTGTCCAGTTGTTAGCACTGTTTTTACAAGGCTGTACACTGTATTATCTGTCCAGTTGTTAGCACTGTTGTTACAAGGCTGTACACTGTATTATCTGTCCAGTTGTTAGCACTGTTGTTACAGTATGCGATCTCCAAACAACCTCAGAGTTTGTACACATATTTTATAGTTTAGTTAAGAAATGTGAACTTTACAGATAACCAATTTTTAACAGCCAGTTTACATGGCAGCACACACTTCTCATGATGCACTATGATAGCAAAAACTGGTACATATTTAGAGAGCTATGGATAACAGGACAGGACATATCTATATTCACAAACAGTTAACACATCAACACTCCTGAACACATAGTATGAACTTAGAAAGACAAGGAATAATGAAGACTGCAAATTTGATGTAAACTTGTCAAACAATTTTACTCAAGTTGACTCAAGTAACGCTTGGAAATGATTGGATATTAAATGAATATTTGACATGTTTCCTGCTTAATTTCCGATGCTTGAAATATTCTGCATTCACTCAATCTTCATCATGGTTGCTAGGCAGCAGTAATTAGTTGGGCGCTACTTGATGCACAAAAATATAAACAATCAGGGGGAGAATAAACAATAACTTTGAGCTCCAGTACTACAGACTTGAAAGAGAGTCTGAGCTGTAGTATTACACTGATAGACTACAGACTTGTATGAGAGTATGAGCTGTAGTAGTACACTGGTAGACTACAGACTTGTATGAGAGTATGAGCTGTAGTAGTACACTAGTAGACTACAGACTTGTATGAGAGTATGAGCTGTAGTATTACACTGATAGACTACAGACTTGTATGAGAGTATGAGCTGTAGTATTACACTAATAGACTACAGACTTGTATGAGAGTATGAGCTGTAGTAGTACACTAATAGACTACAGACTTGTATGAGAGTATGAGCTGTAGTAGTACACTAATAGACTACAGACTTGTATGTTAGTCTGAGCTGTAGTATTACACTAATAGTCTACAGACTTGTATGAGAGTATGAGCTGTAGTAGTACACTGGTAGACTGCAGACTTGTATGAGAGTATGAGCTGTAGTAGTACACTGATAGACTACAGACTTGAAAGAGAGTATGAGCTGTAGTATTACACTGATAGACTACAGACTTGTATGAGAATATGAGCTGTAGTAGTACACTGGTAGACTACAGACTTGTATGAGAGTCTGAGCTGTAGTATTACACTAATAGACTACAGACTTGAAAGAGAGTATGAGCTGTAGTAGTACACTGGTAGACTACAGACTTGTATGAGAGTATGAGCTGTAGTATTACACTAATAGACTACAGACTTGTATGAGAGTATGAGCTGTAGTATTACACTGGTAGACTACAGACTTGTATGAGAGTCTGAGCTGTAGTATTACACTAGTAGACTACAGACTTGTATGAGAGTATGAGCTGTAGCAGTACACTAATAGACTACAGACTTGTATGTTAGCCTGAGCTGTAGTATTACACTAATAGTCTACAGACTTGTATGAAAGTCTGAGCTGTAGTACTACACTGGTAGACAACAGACTTGTATGAGAGTATGAGCTGTAGTATAACACTAGTAGACTACAGACTTGAAAGAGAGTATGAGCTTTAGTAGTACACTAGTAGACTACAGACTTGTATGAAAGTATGAGCTGTAGTATTACACTAATAGACTACAGACTTGTATGAGAGTATGAGCTGTAGTATTACACTGGTAGACTACAGACTTGTATGAGAGTCTGAGCTGTAGTATTACACTAGTAGACTACAGACTTGTATGAGAGTATGAGCTGTAGCAGTACACTAATAGACTACAGACTTGTATGTTAGTCTGAGCTGTAGTATTACACTAATAGTCTACAGACTTGTATGAAAGTCTGAGCTGTAGTACTACACTGGTAGACAACAGACTTGTATGAGAGTATGAGCTGTAGTATAACACTAGTAGACTACAGACTTGAAAGAGAGTATGAGCTGTAGTAGTACACTAGCAGACTACAGACTTGTATGAAAGTATGAGCTGTAGTACTACACTGGTAGACTACAGACTTGTATGAGAGTCTGAGCTGTAGTAGTACACTGGTAGACTACAGACTTGTATGAGAGTATGAGCTGTAGTAGTACACTGGTAGACTACAGACTTGTATGAGAGTCTGAGCTGTAGTAATACACTAATAGACTACAGACTTGTATGTTAGTCTGAGCTGTAGTACTACACTGGTAGACAACAGACTTGTATGAGAGTGTGAGCTGTAGTAGTACACTGGTAGACTACAGACTTGTATGAGAGTATGAGCTGTAGTAGTACACTAATAGACTACAGACTTGTATGAGAGTATGAGCTGTAGTAGTACACTGGTAAACTACAGACTTGTATGTTAGTCTGAGCTGTAGTAGTACACTAATAGACTACAGACTTGTATGAAAGTCTGAGCTGTAGTACTACACTGGTAGACAACAGACTTGTATGAGAGTATGAGCTGTAGTAGTACACTGGTAGACTACAGACTTGTATGAGAGTATGAGCTGTAGTAGTACACTAATAGACTACAGACTTGTATGAGAGTATGAGCTGTAGTAGTACACTGGTAAACTACAGACTTGTATGTTAGTCTGAGCTGTAGTAGTACACTAGTAGACTACAGACTTGTATGAGAGTCTGAGCTGTAGTAGTACACTAATAGACCACAGACTTGTATGAGAGTATGAGCTGTAGTAGTACACTAATAGACTACAGACTTGAAAGAGAGTATGAGCTGTAGTATTACACTGGTAGACTACAGACTTGTATGAGAATATGAGCTGTAGTAGTACACTGGTAGACTACAGACTTGTATGAGAGTCTGAGCTGTAGTATTACACTAATAGACTACAGACTTGAAAGAGAGTATGAGCTGTAGTAGTACACTGGTAGACTACAGATTTGTATGAGAGTATGAGCTGTAGTATTACACTGATAGACTACAGACTTGTATGAGATTATGAGCGGTAGTATTACACTAATAGACTACAGACTTGTATGAGAGTATGAGCTGTAGTAGTACACTAGTAGACTACAGACTTGTATGAGAGTATGAGCTGTAGTAGTACACTAATAGACTACAGACTTGTATGAGAGTATGAGCTGTGGTAGTACACTAATAGACTACAGACTTGTATGAGAGTATGAGCTGTAGTATTACACTAATAGACTACAGACTTGTATGTTAGTCTGAGCTGTAGTAGTACACTGGTACACCCCAAGCTCATTTTCGGAGCACAGATTTTGTTGTCAATGCTACCATATATAGATCAGTATATCTGTGGGCAAAAGTTGAAGGCTTTTTTCTAATGAAGGCTTTCGGTTCAAGAGCTTTTCTCACAACCAACCACAAGCGGAGCGATTGTTTGCGAGATTTATGATAAATGCATTACACAAATAGACAGATTAATTTGGCCGAAATTGGCAATAAAAAACTTGACAAGCTTTTTTAATCAAAATTAAGACCGGCCAACGATACGCCAATAAAGCCGTGCAACAGATAGTAGAACTATTAAGACGGGCGCATTTCACGAGAAAAACGTGCTCATTTCACCAGTCTATAGCATTGTCCAATTGCCGAAGGTTTCTAAAACTTTTCCGTTTTTAATATCTTGCAAAATTACTTAATTATAAGAATAATTATTTGATTTTATAAAATTATCATAAGAATAATTATTCGAATTTATTTGTCAGAAGGTTTCTGTAATAAACGTAAACATTTTTGAGGCGTAGACCGATTTACAGGTACGAAATTGTGGTGCACAGTCTATCAGCCTATGTTTTTCCCCAATTACCGAAGGTTTCATTAATTTATTTAAAACGTTAGCCAAAATTTTTTACATCCTATGTACAAGCTAGGGCTGAACTACAACGTCCCTTTATGACGAAAACATTTTTTTTATTTTACTCCAGTTTGCAGAAAACTTCCAGACGTGTGAACGCTCATACTTGCTTTCTGCTAGATCGCTATCAAAACCATTCTGCATTCAACACAACCAACTTTCAAACTGTGGATATTACACAGCAGCTTGCCATTTTACTTCTAATATTGCATTTCAGAGTTATAATAAACATATTTCCTTATTGCTGTTGTTAAATTACATATATTACAGTAGGTTAGGCCTACAGCTTTAATCAATATTCATTTTATTGTTGTACATGTAAAACATAGGTTTGAGATAGTAGTAGATTAGGTGTGAATTTTTTACAACCTTTTGTTTTGCATAATTGACTTTTTGAATTTAATTTCTAAACAACTTGACAACTACCATGGACATGCAACTTTCCAGAACACCACGTCATGGCTGACGCAGTGGCCATCCACGTGTCTCTCAATTATTACAGCTCAATAGGAGGATAAATAGAAGGTCCTCACAGCAACCATCAACATTAAATGCTAATGTTCAACAACAGCTACACAAATTAATAACAACAACTCATCTGATTCAGAGAATTCTTTAGTAGATGTTGTAAGCGATGTAAATGACATGGACTTGGCAGCCCCTTTGTTTTCAGATGATGATCCTGATTTTATGGACATCATTGACCATGAAAATAATGCACAAAACAATATTGCTCCTCCCAATGCTGCCCCCCCCCCCCTTCATCACATTCCTCATTTTCAATCTTTAGATTGTCCTGATTTTCAAGAACAGCGTAACAACTTTTTAGGCAGACTTGACAACAACATATCACAGCTCACATGTACTGGATGTCATGAGAAACATTTCATTACATACAATGCTCAAATACAACTATGTCATACGTGCCAACAAGTTCCCCTGTCAAATTCCTAGATTACTAGAATTTCCTTTTTGAAGTCGTGCTCTCTCAAATTTATTTTATATCATCTCGAACAACTCTCATTTACACTATACTCTGTCAATTCATGCTGGCAACTACTTTTTCAACAACCAGCACTACCCTTTCTTTTTTTCATTATCACTTATGCCATTATCAGGTCGTGGGCTGTATGACAGGGGAATTTCTAGTAACTAGAATGTGATATGTAGCTTTGAATATTCTATGAATGCAGATCCTGATATACATGTCAGTTTTTCAGTAAGTGCAAATACAACACTGAGTAATAATTTATATACCCTTTTGTAATTTTATTTAAATAAAACAACTAACTATATTTCTATCAATGTTGATTCTTTTCAGCTTTTCATCTGATAGTATTCTAGTATTTGGTAAGATCTCTTCAATTCAGATATTTGAGGCATCCAGCTGTTTTTAAAGACTCCTTGCAGATCCCAACAGACCACAAAACTCTGATTTGTCTATTTTTGTTTTTCCCTTGTTCAATTTCCTTAATTCTTACCTTCTACTTCCTACTTCTCGCAGTCCTCCAATCATATCAAGTATCACATTCACTGCTGCCTTCTACAGTTTTCTTATCTCTCCACATACGTCCTGGTATTTTTCACCCTTTTTCTTATTTATTATTTTTTTCTTTTATTGACTTTATGCCATCACATAGGTAATTGTTGGCCTTGCGCTCAGGTTATTAGCGTCTTCGTTTCTTTCTTTATAAATCCATTCCTTATTCAAATAGAACTACCCTTTTTCCCAAATTTCTCTACCAGCTTTGAGTATTTTTATGCCTTTTCAATTAACTCCTTCTCATGCTGTTTTTTAATCTCATTGATGTACACTCTTTCGCTCATGTTCTCTGTTAATCCTTTCATTAATCTGTTATCCCTCTTGTCTCCTTCTTTGATCTAATCTGACAATTCAAGCTTTTCCTATCTTATTGTCAACTTTACAGATTCCAGCGTTCTGTTTACCTCACTTCCTAAGTACAGCCACACAAACCTCACTCTGTTATCTGGTATCTTGTGTTCCATACATAGACATAAATTTCTCTGTCTTTTGGTACAAAACCTTTAGTTCTCCTGAATTCCTAGCTTCCCACTAGTGTATGCGAGAACACCCACTGCCCATGTATTGAGGCTTCCCACTAGTGTATGCGAGAACACCCACTGCCCATGTATTGAGGCTTCCCACTAGTGTATGCGAGAACACCCACTGCCCATGTATTGAGGACTCTAATCACATTCCTTCCTTTTAGTTTGGATTTTAGTATCATTTTTCTTTATTAAATTCTTCTTTTTACTGATTTCCACTTTTTTTATTTTGTTCTGACTGCTTTCTAAGGTTTGCAAGAATTGAGTATCAATTTTTAGGTGCCACTCCTTCTCTCCATCACCCATCCTATTTCCCCATCCTCTTTTTTCCTCTTGTTACCGGACATGTAGGTGAACTGTATCCTGATCTTTCCAGTATATAATCCTACCAATCGCTCTAGTAACTCTAAATAATGTTTTGTAGAATAATTTTCAGATCATCCACATTGGACAGTCGATTAATTGTATCGGACCAAGACTATATATCTGCTTTGTCTCTCAAAGTGGCGCATACAGAAAAACTCAGCAGCTACCAGAATGTGGAGGTGACCGTAAGTCTCCCTGACAGATGTCTGTCTGTATGTTGACCATGGCCAGGTTTTGAACTACCGACAATTATTTTGTTTTGGTAGTCATTCTGTACTTCAGCAGTTTTCTCACTCCTTCAACTCAAAATATTTTATTGTCTCCTAATCCATGGAGGCTGTACTAGACCATAAGCTTCACGGTAATCTGTAGACACTATTGCGACGCCTCATCTCTTGCAGTCCTCTAAAGTCACTCTGTCCAGCCTCCGATGGTCTTTAGTTTTTCTATAGCCTCTGCTGCATCTTTCCTACTCTAACCAATCAAAAAGTATTTATGTAATCACCTTCCCACTATAGCAGGCAGGTTATACATCTACAGTTTTTTTTAGCATATTTTCCTTCTTCCTATTCTCAGTTCAGTCGGATGTGATCCTGTCGAGTGTTTGTGCTGTTGTTAGGCACTGATTCAGATATTCCATCAATGAATCATGTAGTGTAGTCAAATTTTTGATCCCAAGTTTCTGAAAAGTTGGTGCTTTCCAGCTGGGAGCTTCACTACCACTTCTGTCCTTATTTTGTCAGTAATTCCTATTTCTGTCTGTTGGTCTGTTTGCAACTTGTGTTCTACTCTCTATCAACAGTGCATTCCCATAGCGTTCAACACTACGCATATCTCAAAATATCATGCCAAAATACCCTCACTTCCCTTGCGCTAGCAATTTTCCCAAATCCGTCCTCTAGTTTCTTTATAGTCTCATGAGACTTTTTATGGTTGTTTTCAAACCATGTGTTCAGTTGGTATCGCTTTACCCTATCCCCTTATTTCTTCATCTTTACTGCGGTCGCCGTCAGTCTCTGCTTTTGCTTTAGTTATTCAATAAGTTGTTAGTAACATTTGTCTTGGTGCTAAATTTCTTTTCTGTGTTTTTTTCATTGAGTCATTACAAATTTCTGCTCTTTGCCTTTTTAGCCTGCTGATATCCTGTTATAGCTGTTTTAGTTTTTATCAGTCTTAGCTTCTATACTGGTCGTCTTTTTCTGTTCTCTCTATTGCAAATTTTTCTGTCACAACAGCTGCAGTCACAGAAACTGTGTCATTCAGTCCGTACTGTTATTGTTATTATGTAAGCTTTTTACTAAATCATAGATCTTTTTTATCTTCTCGAGTGATTTCCTCTTTTCCACATTTAGGAGTTGTTCTCTCACTTCCTCCAGCCTTATGCTCTTTATCTACTCAATCGGTTTTTGCTTTGTCATCTGCAAAAGCTCATGAGCAACAATAGATTTTGCTTGTGATTATAATTATTACTATTTTAATATTGTTATTGTTGTTGTTGACTTTCTTCGACTATTTTGTATTTCGATCTAACATGACATCTCAAAACCTGACTAAGTAGAGTTAGCCAATTCAAGCAGGGCGAGGAATTTACTCATTTTGCTTCTTTTTTATTTTCTTTCAATTTCCTAAATGTTCTTATAAGTTTGTAAGCAGCAGATATGCCTTTGTATGCATCTTATGTGTATAAGTAGTAATATCATCAAAGCTATCCCAATACTTATTATATGTGAAGATCTTCTGCAGAATCAATCCTATGATTCATGCATCGTACAAACTGAAGTCCTTTAATAATTTGAAAACGCTCATTGTTGGCGATTGTCTTCTTTTGGTAAAAATACCCAGTTAACATATTTTATAAGAAATTTATAAGAAGAATCTTCAGAAAAAACTCTAACAGAGAAATAAGACGACAAAATCAATTTTCTGAAACAACAATTGATTATCTGCACAAGTTACTGTAGTCAAAAGTGAACTCATAAACAACCTGCTTCCTAACTTGCTTTTAGACTTGCCTTCTCCTGGCTTATTTTTCGACTTAATATACCGTATATAGGAAAGATAACCTCTTGGCAAGGATTTCTTAGAGCATGTTATGAAATCAATTAAAAACTTTTATTATTAGCCATTACAGCTTTAAAATCTTACATCGTGACAGCTTCACAGTCTCCAGTCTGTTGCAATCCGCTGCTGAAATGAATTATTGAATGGTCGACAGACCACCTCATTTAGCAGGTCAAGGTCAGTTGTGAATCTCATACCAAAACTGTGCTACCATATTAACCAGCTTCCAACTTCGTTGGTTTTATTTATGATTTATAATGGATCATCTCTTAAGAAGTCTTGTAAAGATAATGTCTACTCAACCATGTCCGATATATTATATAAGGTCGATATATATTATATCTATGCGGTGTTCTCAGATACTCCTTATAGATACTACACAGGACTAGGAGATGTTAACATGGAGCTAACAGAGCATATTCTATATTCAAGTATTCACATCCTTGTTGAAGCGTCAACCAGCCATTCAAACAGTCAGATTAGCATACCATTAGCTTGTAAAGCAAAATTATAGCTTAAAATGATAATATAATTGAATTTTTCTCATTTTTTTCCTTGCAAAGCTGCATTTGTGTCACATTTATCATTAATGTTGCTAATTTTACTTCAACTTAAATGCATCAGTGTCGAAATATGTTTTGAAAAGTCATAGTCTGAGAGTGGCTGGTATGAAATCTATGTTATTCAATGTTAGTCTCGCAGGTGCAGAGAAAACTAGTTCCTTATGCCAAGAGTGATCTTTTAAAGGTGATGATATGGTAGAAGTGATTTTGAGATGCATATTTACTTATTGTACGGAGTGGTGGGAAGTGTATGAGATTGTGAGAAGTGTATGTGATTGTGGGAAGGGTATGAGGCTGGTGGAAGTGTATGTGATTGTGGGAAGTGTATGGGATTGTGGGAAGTGTATGGGATTGTGGGAAGGGTATGAGGCTGGTGGAAGTGTATGTGATTGTGGGAAGTGTATGGAATTATAGAAAGTGCATGGGATTGTAGAAAGTGTATAGAATCGTGGGAAGTGTATGTGTTTGTGGGAAGTGTATGGAATTATAGAACATGTATAGAATTATAGAAAGTGTATGGGATTGTAGGAAGGGTATAGAATCGTGGGAAGTGTATGGGATTGTGGGAAGTGTATGGGATTGTGGGAAGTGTATGGGATTGTGGGAAGTGTATGGGATTGTGGGAAAGGTATGAGGCTGGTGGAAGTGTGTGGGATTATAAGAAGCGTGTGGGATTATGTGAAGTGTATTAGGTGGTTGGAAATGTATGAGATTGTGGGAGGTGTATGAAATTGTAGGAAGTGTATGTGTTTGTGGGAAGTGTATGGAATTATAGAAAATGTATAGAATTATAGAAAGTGTATGGGATTGTAGAAAGGGTATAGAATCGTGGGAAGTGTATGGGATTGTGGAAAGTGTATAGGATTGTGGGAAGTGTATGGAATTATAGAAAATGTATAGAATTATAGAAAGTGTATGAGATTGTAGGAAGTGTATAGAATCGTGGGAAGTATATGGGATTGTGGGAAGTGTATGGAATTATAGAAAATGTATAGAATTATAGAAAGTGTATGAGATTGTAGGAAATGTATAGAATCGTGGGAAGTATATAGAATTGTGAGAAGTGTATGGGATTGTGGGAAGTGTATGGGATTGTGGGAAGGGTATGAGATTGTGGGAAGTGTATGGGATTGTGGGAAGTGTATGGGATTGTGGGAAGGGTATGGAGTTCTAGGAAGTGTATGAGAATAGAATGAGCTATCGCCTCAAACTGTCAGATTCAATTAAGGTTCATCTCCTTCAAAGACCACGGAACCCAATTCAGTCTAACCTTTCCTCAATGTTAGTACTAACATTCAAATACTTATTTCTTTCTGATGAAGCTGGCTAACAAAAATATACAACTGCTGCCGGTGATCTTGTTGCTAAAAAGTGAAACTGTTAGAGATCACTCAGGTGTTTCAGAATACCATCAGTAGGCTAGTCTTACTAGCCCCCTATCGAGGAACTGCCATGATCTGGTAGCTTTCACACAAGACTGACTTACCGTGTTTAGCTAATATCCAGGGTTGTTGAGTTAGTACTGCGAGCATTGACCTTGAAAGTGCACTTTCTAATCCCTCTAGCTCATCCACATTTTCCAAAAATTATCTCTGGTGCTTCCTTAAGCGTATGAAAACCAAATTCTAATAAATGTGACAGTTTAGATCACAGATAATGGGAAGCACAGGAAATTGGCAATATGTGATCGGGAAGAAAACATCATGAGTTGGGTCTTTGAAACAGGCGTACTTGGAGAAAGAACTTTGAAAGAGGAGGAAAAAGTTTTTGCATAGAAGATAAACAGAGATAAAGTGAGAGATCTATCTATAATTGTATTTTGTAAAAGATGATTATCCAAAAATGTTAAAAAACTCGAGATGGTATAGCTAGACAGACTAGCCGCTAGCAAAACCACTATCAGAATAAAAAACTACTGGGTCTATAGTTTGTTTTTGAAAGCTGAGAAATCATACACTTCCACAACACAATTTGATATCAACTCTGAAGAAAATGTGCTGCAGAAAATGTTACAGATTTCAGCTTTTATACCTCTCCTTTATCAATTATTAAGTTTGCCCCAGAGATCTGTAAATATAGAGCAGTTTACCATAGGTAGACAACTCCAGTCATAGCAATCTACCATACGCAGACAACTCCAGTCATAGCAATCTATCATAGGCAGACAGCTACAGTCATACATGTTGCAATCATTAATAATGGGCCAGCTTTCCTACAAGATCACCGTTAACGAAAATTCTCCTTATAGCAAACCTTTTTTATTTTAAATGTGCTATTAGTCAGGTCAAAATGATTAGCTGTCAGAAAAGATGTACTTTGTATTTGAAACATTATAATATGATTGACATAGCCTACTAAAAGTGTTATATTATTGTAATAACATACTAATAGTGTTATATAATATTGTAATAACCTACTAATAGTGTTATATGACATTGTAATAACCTACTGAAAGTGTTATATAATATTGTAATAACCTTCTAATAGTGTTACCTATATGATATTGTAATAACCTTGTAATAGTGTTATATGATATTGTAATAATCTTTTAATAGTGTTATATGATATTGTAATAACCTACTAACAGTGTTATATGATATCGTAATAACCTACTAACAGTGTTATATGATATTGTAATAACCTTCTACTAGTGTTATATGATATTGTAATAACCTTCTACTAGTGTTATATGATATTGTAATAACCTACTAACAGTGTTATATGATATCGTAATAACCTACTAACAGTGTTATATGATATTGTAATAATTTTTTAATAGTGTTATATGATATTGTAATAATCTTTTAATAGTGTTATATGATATTGTAATAACCTACTAACAGTGTTATATGATATTGTGATAACCTACTAACAGTGTTATATGATATCGTAATAACCTACTAACAGTGTTATATGATATTGTAATAACCTTCTACTAGTGTTATATGATATTGTAATAACCTTCTACTAGTGTTATATGATATTGCAATAACCTTCTACTAGTGTTATGTGATATTGCAGAATCATTGCAATAAGCTATCACTAGATGATCAAACGAAGTTGTTGATCAACAATGTTTTGAATGTCGTTTGTTTTCATTTTAGGCGTGTTTGCGAGGATTAAGGCAGATATAATTTGCTTACGAAATATGCAAAACCCTTACAATTTATTTCTCAATATTGATGACAGGCTGAGGTCTGTACTCGGCCGTTGGTTTTCGTCTGACCGCATAAGGAAACATTTGAGTACGCAGTAAGTTCTTGTTGCAGGTGAGTATTCAGAAGCAAGCTGATTAGGGAAAAGACCTGTCATATGATTTCCGTTAGTCTAGTGCATATGCAAACAGGATTCACTTCCTTGAATTATTTTTCACATCTTGACTAGTATGGTTAAGTTCATTCTAGTTTTTATAACTCTCTAACATTGCTACATAATCTTCCCTTTTTACATCTTTATACCGTTCTATCTGTAAGCCCTATCAATTTTATAGCTTTCGTTATTCTAGTACTTTAGCCTTTTACCTATCATAGCCTCAAAAGGCCTTGAAGTTGTATAGCTTTATAACTTTTGAATGTTGCAAGCATGCTGCTGCACAATGTATTTGTCTACCATTTCCTGTTTGATAAAGGTTTTGCTAATTATTCGTTAAGATCTACACATTTTGCTGCCGTGAGCTGGCAATTTTCACATACTTTCGCGATATTTTTAAATATTGCTAAATTGCTGGGAAGTTTAAATGACAGAATATTTACAAAAAGGGATTTGTCTGCACAATTAAAGAATATGTAACTAATAGTATCAAGCATCACCATATTTGATATGCATATACCGAATATGGTAAGCTGTCTTCTACGTGATGCAGATGTCTCACCGTGGTTCAAACAATGCACTAAATACCAGCTAAAGCCTGTATTCTATAAATAAATATCATGGTTTCTTTGTCACCAACTTGTTATTATATGAAAACCATTGAATAACATTGTTTTCACCATCAAATTGTATGTTTCTTTGCTTTTAACAACCTGGAAAAATCACACACGTTGAATAAAGGCTCATCGGGGAAAGTTGCGATATGGGGAGCTGAGGCTATAGTAGGTAATGGCTACAACTAAATATAATATAGTTTGCAATATGTGCATACTGACATTATACATGACCAGAGTTGTACTGTATAAACAAGAGTTGTACTGTATAAACAAGAGTTGTACTGTATAAATAAGAGTTGCCCTGTATAAACAAGAGTTGCCCTGTATAAACAAGAGTTGCCCTGTATAAACAAGAGTTGTTCAAGGTTTATATGAGTCATATATAACAACAGAGCTAACAATAAGCAGTTCAGATCTGTGAGACCTTCTTTATAAACCTAAATTATTGGTCAAATATAATTGTCAGTCTTACCATTTTTTCATGCACAACTGTACCGAAAACTGTATTGTACTGCACAACTGTACCGAGAACTGTACTGTACTGCACAACTGTACCGAGAACTGTACTGTACAGCACAACTGTACCGAAAACTGTACTGCACTGCACAACTGTACCGAGAACTGTACTGTACTGCACAACTGTACCGAAAACTGTACTGTACTGCACAACTGTACCGAAAACTGTACTGTACAACTGTACCGAAAACTGTACTGCACTGCACAACTGTACCGAGAACTGCACTGCACTGCACTGCACAACTGTACCGAGAACTGCACTGTACTGCACAACTGTACCGAGAACTGTACTGCACAACTGTACCGAGAACTGTACTGTACAACTGTACCGAGAACTGTACTGCACTGCACAACTGTACCAAGAACTGTACAGCACAACTGTACTGAGGACTGTACTGCACAACTGTAACGAACCATTCTGAGTTACCTGAAAGGTAGAATAGTTACATCACTACATGCTTTCTTAAGCAATGAATACAGATACCAGCTCATGAAGTTATAGAGCTCATAGAGTTATTGAGCTCATAGAGTTACTGAGCTCATAGAGTTATTTTAAGTATTGATGAAAAGCGAGGATGTACAGAATATTTCTCCCAAGCTGAATCCTATATTTCCTATTTCAAGGAAGGTATTTTTATAATAGCACATTAATCCAATATACAATCATTGATGTTTGTTTAATGGGAACAGGTGATTAAGGGAGGGGGGAGGTTGAGAAGGAGACCATAGGACTATCAAAACAAGCATGGCTGCAGCATGATGAAAATGTCATTTACGCCATTGGAGTCCCTTTTATCTTCCAACAAGTAGCATGCAATCTGGGATCTTGAAAAACAATTCACAAAAGCTAGAATACTGCAAACTATGTAGTATATACTCAAACTGCATAGTTTGATAGTTTGAGCATACAACATATGCTCAAACTGTGCACTAGTTTGAGCATATGTAGTATGCTCAAACTAGTACTAGTAAGTACCAGTTTGGCTTTGGTCTGTATTAGTTAGTTTACTAACTGTTGATGAATTGTGATCACTCATTGCCAATAGCCAGCAACCAGTCTGTACAGATGTGAAGTAGATGTCCTCGTCATTTCCTGGTTCGACGGAATTAGGTCACATGATGCTCATAGCCCTGAAAGCTCGAAGTCGATCTTGAAAACCAATTATTAAAATTATTCTAGTTTTCATCGTTTGCCGAGGGTGCACAACTCCAGACAAATCGCTAGCACACTCCAAATGCAATGGATGGATCTGTTATAAGTCAATTGCTAGCTCGCCTCATGTCCTTGTAGTATTTGCTCTCTGGTATAGCTGCCACTTGTATTCATGGTAGGGACCATTTGCAGTTAATTTTGCTAGCAACAAGACATTTTGCTGCGTGGATATCTTCCTTCCTATCTTCAACATTCTTCTTATAACTTTCTTTCATCCGCTGAAATCACACCTCTTAGCAGGAAATAGTTACGCATAAAGTACTTCAAAATAACCTGGTTGGTTTTAATTTTTGAACACGAACTCCATTTACGACTAGTGCATGAAGTCGATAAGATCATAGAAATTATGATAAAATGGTAAAGGTGATAACTGTCAATGAAGGAAAGAATAAGATAGTGATTTCATATTATCTGTTGTCTTTGCCTTCCATCTTCTGTCTCACACTCTTCGCTATTCACTCTTCATTATAACCTCACAAGTAAGAGACTTGCTCGTAGACACAAATAAGTTGGTACACACCCTCATTGTTTACCACACTGGGGAAATGTGTAATGTGTATTTATAAATGTGTTTGAGAGTGTACGCATGTAAGTGTATGTTTGAGAGTATACACATGTAAGTGTATGTTTGAGAGTATGTAGTTGATATGCCATGCTTTTCTATGTTTATGTAGATGCATGTCTATATGCCTATGCATCTACTCATTTAAAGACCAGTTTATGTATCGTAATTTGAACCTCTGATTTTAAATACGAGAACTGATTCAGATTTTATCCTGTCCAATGATCTTATTTGCAGATCTTCTGCGCCGATATTATTCGTCGATCCTATCTGCTGATCCTATCCGCTGATTCTATCCGCTGATCCTATCCGCTGATCCTATCCGCTGATCCTATCCGCTGATCCTATCCGCTGATCCTATCCGCTGATCCTATCCGCTGATCCTATCCGCTGATCCTATCCGCTGATCCTATCCGCTGATTCTATCCGCTGATCCTATCCGCTGATCCTATCCGCTGATCCTATCCGCTGATCCTATCCGCTGATCCTATCCGCTGATCCTATTCGCTGATCCTATCCGCCGATCCTATCTGTCGATCCTATCCACCGATCCTATTCACCGATCCTTTTTAGAAACTAACCTGACTTACAGACTATTCAGATCTTTTGTGTTGCATTGTTGATTGTTCCTTTTTGTTATAGAAAATACAAATATAACATTTTTAATTTACTTGTTAGTATTTAAGAAAGAAAGCAGAATATAAATTTAATTTTGTTGTGTTTATAAATAGAAGTATTACACACCCCATGATTGGCTGTAACATGTTTTATAATTGTAAATAAAAATATGGCATATTACTTACTCTGACAAAAATGAAAAAAATGTGTTCTTTTAGTTTACCACTTACGTTGCTCAGGTATGAGCAAAAGTATTTTTTCAGCATCAGAAAAGATTAAACATATTTTATTTCTGAATGATAAAGACTTTTATTCAAATACATTTGTTGTTGTGGCAGGCTGAGATCCTACTAGGGGCCTACTGTGATCTATAGTAAATTTGTGGGTGTCTGAAGTTTTAAAGGTATTCAAAAAGAGATATTTGAGCTCCATGTAGGTGTCGATAATAATACCATCAGCACCTGCTTAACTTGTCAGTTGTGTAAATGAGCAGGTGCTTTTTTATGTTGTTGTTTTTAACATAAAATACTCTATATATGTTGCATAATACCTAAGAGAGTTTTTTCAGGTCATCCACCTTAAATCCCTTCAGCTATGCTGGCTCAAGAGATTAAGATGTTGTCATGGCAACCGTAGTATTACCAAAAATTACGGCAGTGTTATTTACGCGAGTAAGGTTATGACTGGAGACTGCGTGACGGCAGGTCGAAAGGATACAGGCTCAAGTGGTCTTATAAGTAGATCGATATGCAGCCAATTGGACAGCTGATTGTAATCATCTCTCCATCTCCAACAGATCGACAGTTGTAGTTGGAGACACGCGCGCGTATAGTACTGATTTAACAGCCTAATCACGGCAGAGTGGTAAGTTAAGCTGAGTGCTTTATGCAAATTCACAATCAGCGTATTTCATAGAATTACATGAGTTCTTACTGTTTAGTAAAATGTTAAATTGGAAGTGATTTATAATGAAAGATAAATATTTATTTAAACATGTCAATAAAAAGGCATGAAATCTTGCAGTGGAAGCTAGCTATGATGATTGACCGAGAGAGTGACGAGCTTAGCGGAGTTTAAAACAGACAATGCAAGCGAGCATGAAGCAGAAGGTCCACTCTGCAGAAAATAGAGCTAGTGTATCCTACAATAGGAGACCGTTGATCCGTTGTGAGGCGACTTATCTAGGATCGTCTTTACCTACTAAGACTTCTCAGCCTCCTGGCATAGTTTATGAACCTTTGGAAAAAATATGTGAGAGAGAAAGTCTTCCAACCTTTATGAGCACTCCAAAAAAACGAGTTCAGCTTCATCTTTTTCACAGTGGAGTAGTTATAGAACTTTTGTTTGGCAAGCACAATGGAGAGTTGGTATGGTACCCTATTCAAAATCTATACTGCTCTGCAGGCATACTACCGTTTAAAACCAAGAGCGGTAAGTTTGAATTCCGATCTCTCGATGATCAGACAGTAGCCAAATCACCTCTGAAGCCTCTGTTCTCCATTGTATTCAGAGAAGCTGTACATAAAAAAGTTCTCCAGTGTCACGCTTTTGCAGTAAAATCTAAAGAATTGAGTCAACTTCTTGTTCAAGCAACTGTGGTTGCCTACCGCGACAGGAACGGTTGGAATCAGCCAATGAACAATTCAGCTCTTAACAATCGCCATTATAATTATAGCATAAATATAGTAGAAGAAGTTCACATTGACTCGGGTTATAGCGACCATGAAGAGTCGTCACAGCAGAGCAGTCAGTCTCCGCAATCTTCCATCCTCTCGACCGAGGTAGGTGCGCTAGGGAACATAGATAATCATGGCTCACAAACTCAGGGTACAGCTATTAGCATGCCTTCTTCAACCACACCCTCTCAGACAACCTTGGTAGTAGACGCAGCGCCTTCTATTAGGTGTCAGTCACCTACGTTAGGCTCATTAACGGATCAAAGTGACATGCCAGCAAAATCTGAGACTAACGAGGAAAATGAAGACAAGTTTATCGAATCATCCAGCATTTCATCTGGATATCCTATAAGCAGAAACTCATCCGTTAAATGTCCAATCCAGCCACAGGCCTCCCCACAATGCGAGTCAAAAGAATCCCAGCAAGGCTCGCGAGAATCAGAAGGTAAACTTGAGTTTTCAGTTCGAGCAAGTAGCAGTAATGTTGAACAAAACCCCAACTCGACCTTACTTGAATCGTCCCCCTCGCTATCAATAAAACCGCCTTCGAAGCACAAGACTCCTCAAAAACCAAAGAAATCAAATGCAGTTTCGAAGCTGGGACTAAATAACGCATTGAATTTTCATCAGCATAACGACCTCCAGTATCAGAGAGCAAGTCTTGCAGAGATGAAGCATATGCAGGGTTACAGAGACCTCAGTTATGTGCCATATCACCCTGACCAGTTCATGTACAGAGGAGATAGGTATATACCTCAGCTTTCACATCCTACGAGTACTGAACAACACAACAAAGCTGAAGAGTCCGCCAAGGTAAGTGTACTTTTATGTTTGTTTGTAGGGCGTGAATTGAGTGGCGTATACGTACCTCACCTATAAGTAGTGCTTTCGTACCTGACCTAAATATGTGAAGATCCACTAACCAAGCCAGGCTTGGTTTGTGAATCTTCCCATATTTAGGCCGGAAACTTTGATTTATGGAAGCTTGACTAAACAGTTTAGCTACTAATCATTCTACTGTTCCTATAAAACTCTACAATTATTAACTAAAGTTTTTATGTTTTGGGAAAACAGCAAGGTGAATGAATAGAAGGAACACTGACATGAAGACTAGAGAGTGAATTAAGTAGTATGGGGTATGTGAGGAGCGTAGTTAGATACGTACTGGTGTGACACATCCGACAAGCCAGACAAGTTTAGGAGCTAAAGACAAACTATAAGCATAGATTGAGGAAAACAGTATAAAGAAGGTTTGCTGACTGAAATACTGCAAACACCACAAAAACTCAAAAGTAAATGTCAGTAGTTTTGATAACAAAATAAAGGAGTAAGACTAAGTGAAAGAGGAAGAGATGGATAGTGTGTTGAGGGCAGTGAGGCAGAAGAGAGTTCTAGTGAGATTAATGTGACGTAAACAAGAGCTCCCATGACACGAGATTGGTGTGGGGTAAAGAGGAGCTCCTATGGCATGAGGTTGGTCAAGAGGGCAATACAGCAGATTTTGAGAGTGCTTGACAGAAGGGGTTGAGAGAAAGGTGGCGAGAGAGGGAGATAGTCTCTCAACCTCTGCTGTATTGCCTTCTTGGCCAACCTCATGCTAATATGTACCTCATACCTCATCGTTGCCTCATACCAATACAATACTCAAGTGTGCTTAATCATTGGTATAGCCTGCATTTTTCTTAATTAGCTCTCTCTCTCTCCCTCTCTCTCCCTCTTCATCTCCCTCTCTATCTCCCTCTCTCTCTCCTCCATCACTCTCCGGGAGAGAGAGTGAGAGTGTGAGAGAGTGAGAGAGTGAGAGAGTGAGAGAGTGAGAGAGTGAGAGAGTGAGAGAGTGAGAGAGAGAGAGAGAGTGAGTGAGTGAGAGTGTGAGAGAGTGAGAGAGAGAGAGAGTGAGATGGAAAGGTAGAGAGAGGAGAGAGAGTTAATTAAGAGAAATGCAGGCTATACCAATGATTAAGCACACTTGAGTATTGTTGATAAGAACCTTTTAAATTTCCTGTTTTTAACTGGCACTCAGTGATTTCAATAACTAACATTGCATTCTGGTCAATAACTCTCATGTTCACCATCAAAATAATTGCCAGAACTTTGATCTTAGCGAATAATTTAACCATCTCTAGTCAATTATGGCTAGGGATGGTTCGCTGGCCACAACTCATAAGACGCATGTATTTTCTAATCTTGGTAATAGTTCTTTGATTTGATTTCAGGATTACATTAGCCAAAAGTGCGAAAAAAAATCCGCAGTGTGGTGTAGCTATAAATCTTAAATCTGATTTCAGTCTTACTATATAAATATTTGATTAGTTATTTTTTATATATTTACTTGTACCTTGTACCGGTATTCTTTTTCGAGTAGGGATTATCTTTCTGATTCTGTCCTTGAAAAGACAGAAGTTTGTAGAAATACTTATATAGAAACATCAGTACTTTTTTCGTGACCTGAAACCTATCATTTTTCATTTCTTTTTTCTTTCTTTTTCTATTCTTTTTGCAGTTTCATTTTGGTGTGAGTGCACCACATGAATGTAAAATATCAATCACCAACTAGGAGTAAAGCGATTGTTTGAGAGCTCATAGTCGCAAATGTGTTTAGAGGAGGAGATCTAGGTCTCTAATAACTAAATAGGGCAACTGTCTCCGCGGTATTCTATCTCTATCTTTGGCCTTATGCCTGAGGCATTCAGTAATGAGCCTGTTTATTCTCGTAAAAGCAAAATATCTGGCATACCTGACCTTGTCAGGCTGGACAGACTCGAAGTCATTATTACCTCAAATCTTACCACACCGAAGGAGTGAGAGTGTCAGATTTCTTCAAGTGCAGTGGATGACCTACGGCACTCTGAAGTAGGGCTGTAGCCGAGAAGCTGTTAGCTTACTGTTCTGCCAGTTACCTAGCACCTGTGTGAGCTTATCACAGTCTGTGTTTTTGTCTTGTGCTATGTCACACAATGTATCTTGTGCGGCAAGTTGTTTTGACAGTTCATGATAAATCATCACGAATGAACAGAAATTACCTCGTAGACTACAAACGCATGAGAAATGCCTTTGGATCCCTTACGATATATTCTAACAACTCTTTCTAAGTGCACACATTTCTGGCTCAAACCACAGGACTTTATAAAAGGCTTTAAAGTACTCCCTTCAATATCTTTCAGGAACTTGAGAGAATATTTGTAGAATGTTTAGTTCTCTTCACAAAACTCCTGAACACAAAACATTTTTTGTTGAAGTTTCATGAGCTCACCATCTGCCAGAAGTATCTATTTATAGTTACGTTTTCAAACTAGGACAGATGTTCGTAGAGTTCTCTTTGGTTTTGCTATCATGAATTATTCATAGCCACACCGGATCACCTGAGCACTCATTGCTTAGCTCTCTGACTTCATCTACAAGATCCCTAACTACTTGCATGCTGCATGTAGATTCTCTTTACAAGAACTCTTTCAATGCATTTGTCTTCGATGAGTAAAGTTTTTTAAACTTTCTTGACTTAAATTTAAATTGTTAGTTGTAACAGCATAGATTGCTCTCGTTGATGTTATTATCCTACTGAATATTTGCAAAATTTTGCTTAATTGCCTTGAGTTAATCTGACAAAAGACAAGATTATTACCTGGAAAATATGACAAAGATATATTGGGTTAGCTCTGATAGGAATAACATTTGTGATTTGCTTCTGCTTTCATAATAAATTGCTGCACACGCCAACTAGAGATCTGTAAGCAACTGCATGTTCTAAAGAATTAACATTCACCACAGATTTTAGCATAAATTCCAGCGGGACAAGCCAAGTTGGCATTCCATATCCATGTGTCAAACTGCTTGTTGTTAGCTTTGGAACACTTTCAAACATGTCTTCCACTCAACTAGAATCTCTGCAGTGTTAAAAGCCAACATTTATATATCTCTCATAGTAAATATCAAGATTGGCCGAGCATTGCCAGCGCACATGCAATGTCAGCACCATTGCATTGTCAGTACTCTTGTATTGTCAGCACCATTGCATTGTCAGTACCCTTGTATTGTCAGTACCCTTGTATTGTCAGTACTCTTGTATTGTCAGTACCCTTGTATTGTCAGTACTCTTGTATTGTCAGTACCTTTGTATTGTCAATACCCTTGTATTGTCAGTACCCTTGTATTGTCAGTTCCTTTGTATTGTCAGTACCCTTGTACTATCAGTACTCTTGTATTGTCAGTACCCTTGTATTGTCAGTACTCTTGTATTGTCAGTACTTTTGTATTGTCAGTACCTTTGTATTGTCAGTACCTTTGTATTGTCTGTACCTTTGTATTGTCAGTATCCTTGTATTGTCAGTACTCTTGTATTGTCAGTACCCTTGCATTGTCTGCACCCTTGCATTTTCTGCACGCTTGCAATGTCAGCAGCCTTGCAATGTCAGCGTACAAGCTTCTCCTAAAAAGAATATCTGTGTTAATAAATATTAGGGGAGGCAGTTTATAATGAGTTTGCATCAAACAGAAAGAAGCATGAAATACCATTTCTTCGTAGAAGTTATTCTCAATAGTGATTTTGCTAAGCTTTATCCAGGCAATTTTTTAAGCTGGACAAACGTGGCTATTGAGTGACCTTTAAGTGACCCTTCCACTTGGGCTTATTTTAATCTGTTTTTGACTGAAAGCTGTTTAAACTGAAGTGGAATGGCATAAAAAATTGCTGTATCATTACAGATAGGCCTATGTTGAAATAAGTGGTTTCACCGCATTGATCTTTATAAATAAACAAGAAAAAAGAGAAATTACGATTTATATTAGAATTTTAAAAAGTATTCTTTGAAAGAGCATCTTTCAGTGATGTCATCGGACAATATTTAACACACCAGTGATGTCATTGGACAATGTTTAATACACTAGCGATGTCATTGGACAGTGTTTAATACACCAGCAATGTCATTGGACAATGTTTAATACACCAGTGATGCCATTGGACAATGTTTAATATACCGATGATGTCATTGGACTATGTTTAATACACCAGTGATGCCATTGGACAATGTTTAATATACCGATGATGTCATTGGACAAGGTTTAATACACCAATGATGTCAGTGGACAATGTTTAATGCACCAGTGATGCCATTTTTATGTTTGAGGTGATATGACTGCCAGGATATTTCAAGATTAAAATCGACAAACTTGATTGCGGTTAAAATGCTCAGAAAAAATATGTACCAATGTGACATCACTAGTTGCTATTACTGCTATAGTTAATATAGTTTAGTGTACTTATGTTGCAGTGTTACGCGTCTTTATTCTGTCAGTATCTTTGCAACTAATAATAGTCCTCATTATCACACTTTCACTTGATCTGAGCATTTTAGCCGTGATAAAGTTTTGTCAATTTTAATCTTGAAACATCCTGGCAGTCAGATCACCTCAAACATTAAAAGCAATCATAAATAATAGAAGAATACCGATATTTTCTAATTAAATTTACTAAAATTGTGTACAAGTTCATCTTTAAGACCTCTATTGCCTATCAGTAAGTTTCCTATCAATAAGTTGACCAGAATAGAATAAAATTATAGTATGTAGTAGTTATTCAAGTGATATGACCTCATGACCTCATTACCGTATGACCTTATGACCTCTTGACCTTATGACTTTATGCTAAAGTAACTCAAGCTCCGAATTAGCTTTTGCTTCTTTAATTAATCTTTTTCTTATTTTGTTTTTTTTTCTTTTTTTGCCACATGCACACCATATGCACACCATATGCACACCATATGCACACCACATGTACACCAAATGCACGTTATATGTACACCATGAGCACATCATATGCACACCACATGCGCAACATATGCACATCATACGCATACCACATACATACCATACGCACACCATATGCACACTACATGCATACCATATGCACACCGTATGCACACCATACGCACACCATATTGCAAACTCAGATGTATCCTTACTAAACTGTTAGAAACTGACAGAAAGTTTGTGTTCAGCTAACAGATGCGTCATATGATATTTTTAGAAGCCTTTTAGATGAAGATGGTGCTGAATAGACAACCATTTACAGTTCTCAAGCCATGTACACTTAATTATTTTAAAAACTAGCCCATCAACTCGTGCTCTTGTTCAGCTCAGAAAGATAGACATAAAACTATCCTAGGCCTATCACTCTTTTACCAGAGTCATATATTGCCCATTCTGTCATATGCAGCTTTGAGCTGTTATCCCTTTGTATTAAATACTGATGAAGGAAACTTAGAATGTTTTCAAAAATTATATTTTAGGGTTATGCTGTCTGATATAGACAGTTAAGATCAGCGTGTAAATTACCTTAATGCTGACAACTGTGTTATTAGATGTTTCCTGTCTGAAATACTCAGCTCATATCTCCAATCCGTCTGACATTACATTCCTACTTCCCCAGAAAAACTCCTACACCTTATATCAGACACAAACACCTTGCCAATCTACATTATATAACAGTGTTATGTAATAAGTTTTTTCTTCCAATACCCATAATTTTACTAGAATGTTCTTTATTTTGTGTCTCATGATCTAACTTGCTCTGAGCAGCATTGTCCGGTGATAACAATACTCATATCTATTTATTTATTGCTGTCTCACAAGAACCAATTATTGTCTAGAATGGCATCGTCTTTAAAAGAAACTAAGGAAGAAGAATGGTGATAGTAATATTCATATCTATTTATTATTTTATAATAATAGAAAAATTGCAGCAGAATTTGAAACTATATAAAACAAACAGATTTAGATTGTTAAAAACACTGTCAAAGCAGCAAGAACATTATAATATTTTTGTTCACTCAGTACTCTAAAAGTAAACTACCAAATAGGTTATGTCTCTCTTTAACATAAACATAGACAGCCCTTGATAGCCAGGCAGAAACTGTTGATAAGTTCAGTATCTATGTCTATGTAATATATATTAATAGGTTTTTTCTTGAGTACTCTCTATACATAAAAGCACATGTGTTCCGTAGAAGTGGTGTGATTGGAGTGGTCTAGCCTGCTTTTAGCAGTAAGAAAGTAGGGGATTAGTTATGGGTCACTGTTTGCTGCTCTTTATGAGCAAGGAATGGGCATGCAGAGACCTGGAGATCTTTAGCAAACTGGTCGGCTTGTGTGAATGAGTCAGTGAGAAAAGAGAGACCGGCCTTCACGGGCAAGAGGTATGAGAGCAGCTTCACTAGTCAATAGACAGACAGTCGTTAGATAGATTGATCACCTTAGAATGATATTCAAATTATCCTCTGCATGTCTATGTAAAGGCTATTTAATTGTTAAAGGGCTATTACTTTCTGGTATGGCCAAATGCTTCTAACTTCCAGTTGCTAGCTGTGTAGCTCTTGCTGTTGAATTTCTGAGAATAAGTTATTTCTTGACATATGTCAAACACTGACAATGTCGAAAATTGCCAAAATAGTGGAATTATTTGTAGAAACTATTTTTATAGTGGAGTGCCTGAGAGCAAACAGCTAAACAGTCATTAGGATAAGCAACGGCTGTCACTACACATGATTTTTTATTCCGATACTAAAGCGTATGGTAAATCTCACCAAAAGTATCTCCACGAGATAGCATCTTGGAGGGAATTGCTGTTTTTCTACAATATCTGTGTTTGTCAGTTTATGGTAGGCCTAATTGAGTCAGTAACCTTGGAATTTTCAAGAAACTGCTCCTATTGTTATGTGACCCAAGAAAAACTAGTAACTTGTCATTTCTGGTAACTTTCCATAAAGCAAAAAGTGCCCATGTTGCAATGGAACCAGACAACAAAATGCAAGAGATTGGAAAGTTCCTCGAACAAACACCAACATGCCCTAAATGGAGGCAACAGAAACATCTGTTCAAGTGCAAACAGTTTAAGTCTTATTCCAACATTACAGGACTAATACTGACAGTTTAAGTCTTATTCCAACATTGCAGGACTAATACTGACAGTTTAAGTCTTACTCCAACATTACAGGACTAATACTGACAGTTTAAGTCTTATTCCAACATTACAGGACTAATACTGACAGTTTAAGTCTTATTCCAACATTACAGGACTAATACTGACAGTTTAAGTCTTATTCCAACATTGCAGGACTAATACTGACAGTTTAAGTCTTACTCCAACATTACAGGAGTAATATTGACAGTTTAAGTCTTATTCCAACATTGCAGGACTAATACTGACAGTTTAAGTCTTATTCCAACATTACAGGACTAATACTGACAGTTTAAGTCTTACTCCAACATTACAGGAGTAATATTGACAGTTTAAGTCTTATTCCAACATTGCAGGACTAATACTGACAGTTTAAGTCTTATTCCAACATTACAGGACTAATACTGACAGTTTAAGTCTTATTCCAACATTACAGGACTAATACTGACAGTTTAAGTCTTACTCCAACATTACAGGAGTAATATTGACAGTTTAAGTCTTATTCCAACATTGCAGGACTAATACTGACAGTTTAAGTCTTATTCCAACATTACAGGACTAATACTGACAGTTTAAGCCTTATTCCAACATTACAGGACTAATACTAACAGTTTAAGTCTTATTCCAACATTACAGGACTAATACTGACAGCTTAAGTCTTATTCCAACATTACAGGACTAATACTGACAGTTTAAGTCTTACTCCAACATTACAGGAGTAATACTGACAAGTTTAAGTCTTATTCCAACATTACAGGACTAATACTAACAGTTTAAGTCTTATTCCAACATTACAGGACTAATACTGACAGTTTAAGTCTTATTCCAACATTGCAGGAGTAATACTGACAGTTTAAGTCTTATTCCAACATTGCAGGACTAATACTAACAGTTTAAGTTTTATTCCAACATTACAGGACTAATACTGACAGTTTAAGTCTTATTCCAACATGACAGGACTAATACTAACAGTTTAAGTCTTATTCCAACATTGCAGGAGTAATACTGACAGTTTAAGTCTTATTCCAACATTACAGGACTAATACTGACAGTTTAAGTCTTATTCCAACATTACAGGACTAATACTGACAGTTTAAGTCTTACTCCAACATTACAGGACTAATACTGACAGTTTAAGTCTTATTCCAACATTACAGGACTAATACTGACAGTTTAAGTCTTATTCCAACATTGCAGGAGTAATACTGACAGTTTAAGTCTTATTCCAACATTACAGGACTAATACTGACAGTTTAAGTTTTATTCCAACATTGCAGGACTAATACTAACAGTTTAAGTTTTATTCCAACATTACAGGACTAATACTGACAGTTTAAGTCTTATTCCAACATTACAGGACTAATACTGACAGTTTAAGTCTTACTCCAACATTACAGGACTAATACTGACAGTTTAAGTCTTACTCCAACATTACAGGACTAATACTGACAGTTTAAGTCTTATTCCAACATTGCAGGAGTAATACTGACAGTTTAAGTCTTATTCCAACATTACAGGACTAATACTGACAGTTTAAGTTTTATTCCAACATTGCAGGACTAATACTAACAGTTTAAGTTTTATTCCAACATTACAGGACTAATACTGACAGTTTAAGTCTTATTCCAACATTACAGGACTAATACTGACAGTTTAAGTCTTACTCCAACATTACAGGACTAATACTGACAGTTTAAGTCTTATTCCAACATTGCAGGACTAATACTGACAGTTTAAGTCTTACTCCAACATTACAGGACTAATACTGACAGTTTAAGTTTTATTCCAACATTACAGGACTAATACTGGCAGTTTAAGTTTTATTCCAACATTACAGGACTAATACTGACAGTTTAAGTTTTATTCCAACATTGCAGGGCTAATACTGACAAGTTTTAAACACCTTTGATTAGTGTCAACTACCAAACATTTTGTCCTGTTCTATCTTTTCCATTCCCACTCTTTATCCTTTTTCAAAGCTTAATAATTCAGTGCGGTCAAACCCCATAACTACCAGGTGAATTGTCACATCTTAAGTCGGGTTGTCATTTTTCACCCAATATTGTCTGGGTTCCATTCCTACTGCCATAATGTTCGAAGATCTCCTTTCCCAAACAGAGATGTGTGACATATGCTCACTGCTCTTGCCAATATATCATGTGTCATGTCGTGCCATATCACTCACTCTCGGCCTCTACTTACCCGTATATGCGGTATGCTATCTCAAGTACCTACATGTAGCTGCTGAAGTCGAGCTGCTTTTGAATCTTTTCATGGCACACCACAATATTGGCTACAAAGTACAATTTTAGTTGCTGTATATAATTATAATGCTGTAGAGTCCACGCATAGATGAGCTCGGATAATGCAATAAAGTTTTTATAGAAAGTAGCTGTGACGACATTTTTATTTAAGCTCTGCGGAGGGTGTCTTACAATTTTTAGCAAATGGTGATTTTGCAAAACAAGAAAAATATTGTTTTACAAAAACCGCAGTTAGATCATTTGAGAGACAAGTTGCTCAACTTCATTCAAGGCTGTGCTTGAAATAACATGATATCTATGTACATGAGATGGTTCCTTGTGAGTGGCTGGGAAAACTATGGTGTGTACGAGAGATTTCAGTACAACATTGTAATACTATATATTTCTGTGAATTTGCATGTTTCCCGTTTACTTTACAGGAAATTGTTCTAAAAAACTTGATCACCTTTAACAAATAAAATGGTTTTAACCAGTTTTATATCTAGTTGACTCACCCACTATGCTTTGGTTTTTGCATTTGTTTGTGACATTGAGAACTCAGGCTTTCTTGTTCATAAATTTTTATTTCTTAGTATTGGTAATAGTAGGATCAGTTCCTAGTACTGGTAATAGTAGGATCAGTCCCAGTACTGGTAATAGTAGGTTCAGTCCTTAGTACTGGTAATAGTAGGATCAGTCCCTAGTACTGGTAATAGTAGGATCAGTCTCTAGTACTGGTAATAGTAGGATCAGTCCCTAGTACTGGTAATAGTAGGATCAGTCCCTAGTACTGGTAATAGTAGGATCAGTCTCTAGTACTGGTAATAGTAGGATCAGTCCTTAGTACTGGTAATAGTAGGATTAGTCCCTAGTACTGCTAAAAGTAGAATCAGTCCCTAGTACTGGTAATAGTAAGATCAGTCCTTAGTACTGGTAATAGTAGGATCAATCCCTAGTACCGGTAATAGTAGGATCAGTCCCTAGTACTGGCAATAGTAGGATCAGTTCCTAGTACTGGTAATAGTAGGATTGGTCCTTCGTACTGGTAATAGTATAATCAGTCCTTAGTACTGGTAATAGTGCAATCAGTCCTTAGTACTGGTAATGGTAGAATCAGTTCTTCGTCCTGGTAATAGTACAATCAGTTCTTAGTACTGGTATTAGTAGGATCAGTTCTTAGTTCTAGTAATAGTAGTATCAGTCCTTAGTACTGGTAATAGCAGGATCAGTCCTTAGTGCTAGTAATAGCAAGACCGGTCTTTAGTACTGATATTAGTATGATTAGTCATTAGTACTGGTAATGCTAAGATCAGTCTCTAGTACTGGTAATAGGAGAGTCAATCCTTAGTGCAGTTAAACCTCTACATACGAATTCAAATCATTTTTTAAACTGCTTAGTATGTTAAAATTACTAGATCAAAAATGTCCATTAGACACTCTTATTCGTTTTATTCATTTCATAGCCAACAGGCCTAGAGCAACTCTTCAAGAAATCTCACTGATACTCACATACTTACACATACTTACACATACTTACACATACTTACACATACTTACACATACTGTAGCATTAAAACAAAAAAATTAACTAATAAAAAGTAATCAATAAAAAGAAGTTTTATTTTTACTTTAGGGTCATACAAAAGGGAAGATAGGTTTGACGACGCAAAGGAACGGGTTGTGGCTTACTGACTTACTAAAATTACGGGTAGTACTGACCCACATAGGATTAAGGGTAGTTAGAACTTAGCCTATATGGCAATATAATAAAAGTGGTGGTGGCTTACTGTAGTAAGTCACCACCACTTCTAAAGTGGTGGTGACTGTTGTAGATTAGGCATTGTTGTAGATAACTAAAGGTGGTGACTTACTTTAGTAAGTTATCTACAACAATGCCTAAGTCGGTGGTCAGAAACTTAACTAGTTGTACTGATCTGGCAGCAGCGTGAATATTGTTTACATCTTTTACATATTGGTAATACATTGTTGACACAAGGTTTCAAAGATAACATATAAAAATAAGCCCAACATTTTTCTTTTATATTGGCTGAATTAGTTTTTTTCAAACTCAAGTTTATTTTACTGATTTGCGAAGCAAACCAGCCTCATCTAAAATTCGCCTTTGAAGGACTATAATAACGCTCCCTCATACAAACAACTGTTTATATGTAAGCAAAGGCATTCTTACTTGTAGACTACTAGATATAAGAAAGTTTCTAGTATACATTGGAACAGTTGATGAAACTTTTCAGATAATTTTTCGGTTAAAAAATTCATTTTATTCTATAAACTGATTTATGTCATGAACCTTGAAAGCTTTCTGCACTTGGCTGTTTTACCATTAGTTTGTGGAGTTTTTCTTTAAGCAAAATATAGCAATGCAAAGATTTGCCCAAAATTTGTTGCCATCAACGTTGATGATTATTCGTATAAAAAACAAACATACTGGTGATACTTAAATACTAAACAGGCTAAAAGCTAATTCTGTCTGTCTGTCTACTGCAAAGTTTTACTAGTTTTTTGTCAAATATGCTGCAGCTCTGAGCTCCTGTCAATGTAAAAGCTGACACGTTTGGTTTATCTTAGCCTTGTAACAGGTTTTACAAAAAAGAATGAATTCCAAATCTTAGACGTTCACTAATTCGAATTGCACACGCAAACCCCAACAATTATTAAAATCTGGCAACTGTTACATTTAAAATATTTTTTTATTTGATTGCCTACGGTGGCAACATTAGCACGGTTTCTGACAATACTACAAAAAAAACATGTTTTTACCAATATTTAAAAAATCCGCAAAAAGATCGTTGTGTAATGACATTAATATAATAATATAACATGTGATAAAACATTTACTACACATGCTGGTGGCAAGTGTAAGGCGGTATAACTCCTTGTTCTTTGGCTCTCTAAAGTCTTAGCCGGGGAGCTGATGTCAGAAAGGGCAGCGGCTTTTATAAGGTTGTCCTCAACTATAAAGTCAATAGCATTTCGTGATCCATTGCAACCGACAAAATTTTGATACATTAGAAGGTCATTAAAAGTGTAGCCATAGCATGGCCACAGCATAGCCGCAGCGTAGCCGCAGCGTAGTCGTAGCGCAACCGTAGCGCAACCGTAGCGCAACCGTAGCGCAACCGTAGCGCAACCGTAGCGCAACCGTATCGCAGCCGTAGCGCAACCGTAGCGCAACCGTAGCCCAGCCGTAGCGCAACCGTAGCCAGTTGTAGTGCAGCCGTAATGCAGCCGTAATGCAGCTATGATAGAAGCAAAGCTCAACATAAATTAAATTTTCCCAACTAGCTGGATCGATACAGTTTGAAAAATTGACTCTGTCAGGAAGACACTATTATATATTGTTTACAGAAAAAAATTCGTTTCGAGTGATTGTGCCAATTGTGGCATAACATCGCAAAGCAATAAATATTTTTTTCAATAAATTCTCAGGCACGCAAGACAGTTTTTTATTGTTGCTATCGACCTTGACACATTCTTTGCATAACCACCACAGTTATTACTTCAGCATTCCTCAATGCATGGAATGAGACATCATAGATTGGATTAAAAAATAACAATTTTATTAAGTTGTATTGACTAACTAATAAATATACATAATATATTATGCAATGATTGAAGGTCTAAAAAGATTGATCAATTTTTGGAGATGGACAGCAACTAACTAATCTGTTAGTTACTAATTATAAATTTAGCAACCACAGAGTGAATATAGCGACACTAATTATTACGCTGACTTGTCTCCTACACAGGAAAGAATGGTAGAGTGATAAATATACTGAAAAACAGCATTGATGTTGCTAGGAGACCAAAATTTCTAAAGAGGTGCAGACAGACTATACTTCGCTAGAAATTTTCTTCTGCAAAGATATCTGTGTGTGTAAGAATAGGTCATAACTACTTCGGGGGAAGACTTTATATAGGAAACAATTTATCGAAATACCATTCACTCAACTGACAAGTTTGTGAGTGAATCGCTCAAGTTGGTTAAGGTTGACTGATTATACCTGGTCATACCCTGTTGTCCTCCATCTTTGGCGCTCTCACCCTGAACTTTCATATCCCAGTGCTGATCAACATTATTCGCTGATTCCTTTTCCCTTTAACCCTTTGACAGGGGAAACGACCAAAATGTCGTTTACCGGTTGCGTGGGGAAACGACATTTATGTCTATTTCGGTAGACGTTTATAAAGCTGTCATCTAGTAACGTTAAACAAAGGATATGAACACTAGTAAGTTTTAAAGATCATCAACAAGATATCAGTCGATGATTTACAATATGAAACGATTATCTGAGAGGCGTTGCTTTGTGCTAAAAGCTAAACAAATCGCGATTCCTTGGAAAAGATTAAAAGTTGGAAAAACCAGTCAACATCGGCTCGACTTTCAAAACGGTAAAATAAAAGATTATTTTATCCTGCGATCGTTAGTGATTTTTTGTCTGATCAGAATAAAATTAATTCAAATGATAGAAGTGATGTAAACTTTTTAGGACTTTTAATATACTTGGAATATTAAGAGAAAACGATCGTTATGGTGGCTCGCACGGCTACGTTATAGCGTTTGACTCTACCGAAAAAGATGCTTCCAAGCATTTCATACAGGGACAATTGCACATGGTTGTAATTTTTTTTTAGTAGTAGATATGTGAATGAATGTATATGTACAAAAAATTTTGTTCATTGAACTAAATTTAAGATTTGAGCTATGCATGTTCATAAAATATCGATTTTTTTGAATTTTCGAAAATAAATTACACGAGTCTCGGTTGTTTTTGGGGGGGCTTATACCCGGTCAAAGGGTTAAATAACAAAACAACAGTTTAGTGTCAGTTCCATCCAAGCTGCCAACTCATCAAAATTATTTATAGATTGGCGGCTATTAAGCTTGTCGAATGTAAGGAATTTGCAAGCCATTTGGTACACATGTCATATCTACAGATGTAGTGTCATCACATTCCCGGCTATAACAGAAGTCTGACAACTCCAAAAACTATCTCCTACCATTTCGCTTGACAATTTTGCTGTTTGATTAGAAGGTATTAGGGCAGGACAAACAGAAAGTATGAGAGCAGCGTAAGCAGAGGCAGCATAAGCCGAGAGTCCCATGAGAGCTGCTCAGAAACACAGGCTGTCGACATGTGTTTGTGTTTATTGCTGTCTATTGTTTGTACCAGTAAGGCAGACTGACCTTTACCGGTGTGTCATTGATAAATTCCAGCAAAATAAAATAACATAAGATAATGTAAAATATAGAATAACTCACCATAAAATAACTCTAGCCAAGCAGGATGTCCCTGTACATCATTTCTAGATGCTGTATGAACCATGTAAGTTTGTACAGTCTCGTGCCTGTCCACGTGAGCACCGCTTGAGCAGCCACTTTGAGTACTCCTCTAGGCACCTGATATGTCTGTTGAGCTTTATCCCCCATTCAGGCAAATGTAAATTCTCTTCCATTTTGTCAAGCTTTGGGAGGGCAGAATATTAGTATTCACATTAGACTATAAATTAAGATTATAGTTTTTACCAAAAGGTCACTTTCTGATCTCGCAACATGATATATAATTGCATTGAACTGAGCTTTAATTATAAAGCATTAAAGGAGTATCAAGCTTGCTGGGCTATGATAACAGCTTATCTATGTATGAATATGTCTATGGGTGAGTGTGTCTATGGGTGTGTCTATGTGTGTGTGTGTTTATGGGTGTGTCTATGTGTTAGTGTGTCTATGGGTGTGTCTATGTGTGAGTGTGTCTATGGGTGTGTCTATGTGTGTGTGCGTCTATGGGTGTGTCTATGTGTGCGTGTGTCTATGTGTGAGTGTGTCTATGTGTGAGTGTGTCTATGGGTGAGTGTGTCTGTGTGTATGTCTATGTGTTAGTGTGTCTATGGGTGTGTCTATGTGAGAGTTTGTCTATGGGTGTTTCTATGTGTGAGTGTGTCTATGTGTGAGTGTGTCTATGTGTGAGTTTGTCTACGGGTGAGTGGTTCTATGTGTATGTCTATGTGTTAGTGTGTCTATGGGTGTGTCTATGTGAGAGTTTGTCTATGGGTGTGTCTATGTGTGTGCGTCTATGTGGGAGTGTGTATATTTGTATGTCTATGTGTGAGTGTGTCTATGTGAGAGTGCGTCTATGTGTGACTGTGTCTATGGGTGAGTGCATTTATGTGTGAGTCTGTCTGTGTGAGTGTGTCCGTGTATGTCTGACCATAATGTTCTATTTTAGCAGCTTTTAAAACATTAACAATTTGTGTTATTCTTTTTCCAAGTTCATTTCTTTAAAAGCTGGTCAAGGTTGTCATGTTTAGCAAGTTATACAAGTCCAAACACAGTTTTAATGTTATCCGTTTCATCGTGCTAGCTGGCTGAAATGACCCTTAAAATGCCTGCGCCTCAAAATAATTATATATGTTCGGAGATGCTTATCCATAGTAATAACAACACATAGCACCTCAGATTCTCTCCTGATCATTGGAAATCTCAGATTCTTGGTTCGAGTATTCAGAAATATTTTAATAGCAGAATAACTTGGTCTTAAAATACTGTTAGAACTACCTGAGAATCCAAAGCGATTTAAATTGTTCGTGGTATAGAAGTAGAGAGCAACTTTTATGTAGCATTTTAAAAGAAGATAGCTAAGAAATTTAATCTGATAACTCGATATGTTTTTATTAGCTTCAGAGTTGAAGTTTAAAGAATTTCTGAACTTGTATTCACAAGAGTACAAATGTAGAATCATATCAATATTTTGTATACTCAAGTATACTTTTCTTTGTAATAGTATAGCTAGACTATAGTGCATGCTATAGTGCGTGCTGTAGTGCATGCTATAGTGCGTGCTGTAGTGCATGCTATAGTGCATGCTATAGTGCATGCTATAGTGCATGCTATAGTGCATGCTATAGTGCATGCTATAGTGCATGCTATAGTGCATGCTATTTGTAGTATTATATTTGATGGGATATCAAAGTAGCTATTGCATATGATTTGAGAATAGTTTCTTGCAAAAAAAAGTGCATCGCTAGGGCTTGTTAATCACAGTTTTTGTGATGCACTTGCTCATGAATGCACAGAGAATATATATTCAGTGTACTTTTGAAAATAGTTTACTCTTGTAACCACAGCCTCCAGTCACGGTTCACTCCGGTGCATGCATTGAAAATACTCGGGGTAGTTTTGTATCACTCCTTGTAAGGTCAGGCTTATGAATAGGCTGGCCGCAATGATGGACTATAACTTATGAAAATGAGTGAGCTCGTAGGAGACTGTCTCAAGCATTCCTAAACACTCAGCTGTTCCAATCTACTTCATTAATACAAAAGTCCGGATGTGTGGATTCCTTTAAACCACAGGATGTAAAAGTATGCATAAATGGGTAGCAAACAAACAAGTATCTACAAACATGAGGAGAGACTTGCCCGCTAGTCATGGGGAGACGATGTACTAAACAGTTTCTTTACAAAATCAATTTCCAGTTTTTGCTTTTATCTTAACCCCATGAATGCTCAGCGTGGCTCAGATAATAAAAAGTTTACATTTACAACAACATTTACTATTCTAACTTTTAAACTTCATATCATGTGAAAAGTGTTTTTGTGCAGTTCAAACAAATGAAGAAAATAAACTATGAGTACATTGATCTGTATGTATAAAAAAGTTTACTGTTGCAGCAGAAGCTCGGTGTATTCAGTGTTTTGATGGACAATACTGGTACAAACTTAAAAATGAGACGTTGCGCTGTCTTTGTCTGACCAAACGGAGAGATAATGTGGAGGCAATTCCTACTACAGATAATACAATTGTCCACATAAAAAGCATTTAGCTTTTGGCCAATTCCATATATTCTGGACACTACATTTGATGAACATAAGTCATGGTAGATTTGTGTTGGAACAACATAGAACTGATTTGCTGCTTATTATAGGTAGCCACTGATGGTGTTTAGCTCCCACTAATATTTCATGGCTGTGCAGTTGTCAGACTATCAGACTGTCTATGCCTGATACTTTGTCCGACCAAATGGAGAGAGAATGTAGAGGCAATTCCTATTCTAGATAATACATCTGTCTATGTGAAAAGTATTTCGCTTTTACAGACTAAAACTGGGAATAGAAGTGTTAATGTACATTTGAAATTGAAACGGCACATTTGAAAATACAAATTGAAAAATAGGACTCGGGTAGTGGTGAAAAACAAGCTTTTAAAAGAATTTGTAAAAAATGCCAATAGTAAAAGGTAATATTAATTAATAATGAGAAGTGCATGTTTAGCGTGTGTGCACACGATAAGGATAAACTTATATGTAAGGGCATTATCACAAGTAAGGGCATTATCACGGCACAGCCTGGGGGTTAGGCGCGCTTGTTTGTAGACTTGTGATTTAAATGCTGCAAGTCAAAATCTTCTGCAGATTTTTCATCACTAGATTTTAACCATTATAACTGGACACAGGGATGAAAACAAAAAAACCAACAAAAAGACAAACAAACACTGAGATTTATATACTGTGAAACTTGGATAACTCAAGCTTCACGGGACCGAGCGAAAGTGTTCGAGTTATCAGAGCGTTGTAGTTATCAGAGCGCTGTCACAAGTGCATGTATTTATTAGTAGATACATGTACATATACAAACATATAAATCAAAAGCATAGACTGCTTGTTGCAAGTTGAAGGGTCTCTCATGTAAAGTTTTTAAAAGTTTTATCAAAAAGTATAGATATTTTTCTATCACTTGAGATTTGTTTGTTGTTTTAGGTGATGTGACTGCCAGGACGTTTTCAGGTTTAAATTAGCAAAACTTGAAAGCGGTTAAAACGCTCAGAACAAAGACATCTTATTCTCCTGAGCGTTTTAACCAAGGTCAAGTTTGCTGATTTTACTTTAAGTTTATACAAAGGTTACCTCGCTTTGCCTTGCTTTCGAAGGGCCATCGCAAAGCCGATGGTTGCTAAAATTTGATTTTTTGCAAACCTTTAGTAAAGTCGTTAACGAAAATATTTTGCCGATGATGGTAATAACGACGCCTAAGAACTACTAAAAAGTTAGTGTTTATCTCTATGGCTTGGAAAAAAGTGATATTCTAAAGTGATAACAACCGTCTCGGTAGCCATGGGACAAAAACTGTTTGAATTAATGATGTTAAGTTCGAGTTATCTAAAGCAATTTATCATTGCGTGAGAACGGACCAAACAACACCGTTCGAGTTAACCATGTGTTTGAGCTATCCGAGGGCAAGTTATCCAAGTTTGACTGTATATAGGTAAACGAAAGTTCACACAGCATTCTGTCACTCCTTTAGACCAATGCGGTGAAATTCCATGTACCTTACATGCTTTCTTTAGTGGATTGCATCTTAGTCTCTCAGCTTCAGAGTACAATCATAGTTTTAGTCTATATATATATAAATCTCCGTGTTCGTTTGTATTCTGTCTGTCAGTCTGTGTGTCCGGTTATAGCGATGAAGTTTTAGGAATGAAAAATCCACTATGAATCCATCACAAGAAATCATCAAAAATCCACTATACAGGACTTGAACTCAAAACTTCCAGTTTTGCAGAGAGGCATCCACCCAATACACTAGGCTGCTCAACTGGCTATAATATAGAATAAATTGTGCACACACCTATTACACCGGCCAGTCTGTCATGGCTTCACGCTCAACCCTTCAGCTACGCTATGCGTAAAGCCATATCAGAAGAATACTATGTGCCCAAATGTGAAGGAAAATGCTTAAACTCACATGGCCAACAAGACTTGCAATCAGTATAGAGCTGTAGTAGATGCTGGAGCCAGTACAATATGAATTACACAGAAATAAACAAAGAAAAGAAATAATCACTTTTATCTAGAATTTAGAATGGTAGTCCCACGACCAAACAGAGCGAAGCGATTGGTTGGGAGATTTATGATAAATGCACATGTGCACACAACTCCCGAAAATTATTCATCAACAATCAGATGAACCCTTGTATCAAAATTTCATCAACAAATTTAACCATCGTTTTGTAGAGTCGTTTAAGTATAATAATGATACAAAACACATACAAACCTATTTAAATATGTTACCAAGTCTTTGTAAACCGTCGTTATTATCTTAAAACTTACCCATCTGATCGAATTATACACAAATAGACAGATTTATTTGGACGAAAATCGTTATTAAAACTTGCTAAGCCTCACTTTTATAAAAGTTAAGACCGGAAATTGAAACGCCGAGCGACAAAGAATATAACGATTAAATCGTGCGCATTTCATGAAAAAATAACGTGCACTTTTCACCAGTCTATAGCATTGTCGAATTGCCGAAGGTTTTGGTAATTAACATAGGAGTACTGAAATCGTTTCATTTTTGCCGATTTCAAATTAACCAACATTTTAGACACATTTGAGTACTTTGGTATTCTAACTGATGTCCAATGCAGTGTAAGTAAAGGAAACGACGATTATATTTTTTTCTAACGATTTTTATGAGATTACGACATTTAATTATAAGTTTGGATATTCTTCTTGATACTTCTTGATATTGTTAGCTATGACGTTTTTAAATGTAAACAAACTTGCTCATTGGTTTTCCATTATTACTGTACTACTATATTAATAATATTGGTTATTCTAATAATATCAGTGCATTTTACTTCTAATATTGCATTTCTCCTATTGCAGGGGAGAGATATAAACATATAATCTTTTCTTTCATTATTGCTGTTTGTTGTATATAATAACACCCATACCCAGTATACATTACAGCTACCTTTGCAGTTATCCTATTGCACAGGCAGTGCCATTTGACTGCTAATATTGCATTTCTCAACCATCAGTACCCTTTCTTTTTTCCAATATCACTTTGGTCGGGAGCTGTATGACAGTGGAATTTCTAGTTTATATATTTTGATTAAAAATAAATTTTCTGTGCAAAAAACTTTTTTGTTACTCGTGCAACTTCAGGCATTCAGTAGTTTAATATAAAATTAGAAATTTATTTTCTCCTGACAATTCAAACACGCATTTGGTTTGATAATCGCCTTGCGCAATGAGAAATAGTGACATTTACATAACCATTTAAGAGAGTGTATCGCTTATCCCAGTCTCTGTTTTAAAATGATTCATGAGTAAACTTGCCCTGGACGAGAATAAGAAGTACTTGGTAATCGCTATAGAGCCATAGATGAAGGCAAGCTAATAAATGTGTTCACATTAACATGCTAATAATTTCGAGTAATACCATTTTCCTGCCATAAACTTTGATATAAACATTTATTAACCGAGGATAACAAACGTGTTATTGATGAGCTGGATAGATGTAGACAGCCGATCGAGTGCAGTCTCATTGTCTCCATGATCGAATTCAATAACAATATATCAGTCTCCAGCTCGCCCTCATTTACATGAGAGAATACCTTTCTTACTTGCCGAAGACCAGGAAAACACACCTGTTTGGTCGTGCTGTTTTATTAAGAAAGCTCATCCAGAAATGCTAGTTTCATCGAAAATAAAATTTGGCCACGATGGTGCGCCTGGAGCACTGGAAACTCTGTTTTTATGTTTCTGGATGGTATTAACAATTTTGTTGTTAAAAAAACTTAGGCCTTCGGTTATGAGCTTTTTTGTTTAGGCTGGTGCTTCTCTACTACTGATAATGGCAACCTCATACCCCTTGTTATTAATGAAACAAAAGCGCTATGAAAATAATGAAAAAAATGGTCATATTCAAAATATATGAAAACAATATGTTAATGGAAGGTCATTCTAAGATGAGTCTAAAGTTTTTACACATCAGCAACACGAGACAAAACATCTCACTTTTTGGTCTTTGACTTTTTCCTGTCTCTTCTTTGCTATTATCTGATCAAAAAGTGTATTTTTGAGGGGGAGTGAAAAAGTTATTGTGACGACAAATACACTTTCTTCGTCTTCGAAGTGGATTTTTGACCTCACGAACAACAGCCTACACCCCTTAGGAATGGGTGTGTTTATGTGTGAGTTTATGTGTGTGTCTATGTGTGTGTCTATGTGTGAGTGTGTCTATGTGTCTATATGTGTGTCTATGTGTGTGTCTATGGGTGTGTCTATGTGTGAGTGTGTCTATGTGTGAGTGTGTCTATGCGTCACGCATAACAGCTGATACCCCGTAAGGGTGTAGGCTGTTGTTCGTGGTTGTTCAATTGTTGTAGGGCTGCGGGCACTTCTAATAATGATTGCGCACCCTTTAGGAGTACGCGATTGTAACAATAATAATATAATAAGAATAATGATTGCGCACCCCTTAGGGCTGCATGATTATTGTAGAAAGTAATTGAGCTATTCTCTATTATATTACCTAAACCAGGGCTTCCCGATTGAGGTGCTTGCACTCCCAACCAGCCCTGAATTAGACAATATAATAAAGAATTGCTCAATTACTTGGAACCCATACTACAAATGTATTACAAATGTAAATCCTTCGTTTTTTCGTGACGCCATTTTATCGTTGTCAGTCGTCTTTATAGACAATTTTTTCGTTAGAAATATGAAGCTTTTGCAATGATAATTTGAAAACGATGTTTTTGTTTGCAAGTTTTTATTATAGTATCAAAACAACACTTAAAAGTACTAATAAATCAAAGGAAAACGATCGTTTTCTACAAAAACGGCGGCTTTTTCGTGAACGAGCGCATGTGCAAACGTCTTGATGACGTCAAAAAAAAAACGATGGATACTCCCCAGGCATCTTGATACTAAGAGCTGAATGGTGCATCATGGGAAACCACTTAAATGTTGTTTAGCTTCAAGTAGCTCTTACCTTGTTCTTTTGTCAAACTTTTTCCTCATTTCATTGGCCTGTCACATTTTTTGCATTGCGGTTATTTCTTGCCAATCATTTAGCCACATGACAAAAGTAAGTAATAAAAAGGGAGGTAGCATAGTGCCAGGCATAAGATAACAACCAGTAATCCAGGGCTGACTCACACCCTGGGAATACTCTGAGAGCAGTTGTTTGCTCTTTACAAAGGGATATCTGCAGAAAGTTTTGTTACACAATCGAGCAATAATGGAGTATCTAAAGGATAGTAAAGTTAAGGAAAGTTTTTGAAATTTTGGGTATATTCAGACCAAAATATAATATTACAGTGAAGCCCAGCCATACGACGTTAATGCGTTTTTGTGTTGGCATCGTAAGGCCAAAATGTCGCATAGAGGGATATAGAAATCCATACTAAATATCTAATGCAAACACCCGCTAGTAAAAAACATCAAAACTTTATATACGTACTGCAGGTGTATATATTAAACAGCAGAAACAAAATAGTACAGTATACTCGGTAACTATAATTACTTACAGTAACTTTGGTGTATTTAGTAGGTATGATCTGCTTATGGTTATGATTTTTGCTTCTTCCTTTAACGTCGTCGTTATCAATCTTAGGACCTGCGGCTAACAAATTAAAGAGATATAAATAATTATATAATGAATTATATAATGTAGCTATAGGCCCATAGCTATATAACTATATAACTATATAACGTTATATAATGAGTTAAAGTTTATAGCAAATAATGTATGTATCAACACACAATAGACTTTCACTTACTTTTCACTAATTGTTGTAAACCCGTGCAATATCGAGCATTTACAAAACACAAAGAATGCTGAACCACTGTAAGACAGTGAACCAGCATCGAATCTCTTTCAGACGTTGTGGAAGAGATTTTAGCGGCTAGCATATCGGCATCTTTGTTAGTCTGATGTATTCAGTACACCAACCACCAAAATTGACTTTCGAGAGACACTTTTATTGATGTTATATTGCAAAAAATGCCATAAGAAAGGGACAAAAAACACGCTCCTCATCGTAAGGCAAAATATGATAAAACTGGGGCGTTGTAACCCAGGGGGCAAAATTATTTTTCCCAAACAGGTTTACCTATGGCAGTAAAATCCTGGCTGCTGACTGGTTTTAGTAATTGAGTTTTAGTAGCCAAAACCTAGATCATTAGATTAAAAATTAATAGTTATAAATAGAAAGGGACACGAAATTTCAAAATTTTATTAAAAAAGGTTTAAATCAATGAGTTTTAAGTGAGCACTCTTTTACGTTTTAGCAGCACTCTTTGAATGATAACATAATTTTTACTGCGTCATTTGGAATTTTGTGTTTCTTTCTAATTATAACTATTAATCTTTAATGTAATGATGTAGGTTTTGGTTACTAAAACTCAATTACTAAAATCGATCAAGAGCCAAGATGCGGTGTATAATAGAGGTGCGGTGTATATCTGTTGCTTTTACCTGACCTACTTATGAAAAATGAGTGACAAGCATTGGTGCTGAGAGTCAAGATGACTAGTATTTTGTGATGTGAGTCAAGATCTATGGAAGCCGAAGCGCCAGCCTTTTGCCAGATAGCATTTTGATACCCACGCATGTTCAGCCTTTTGCCAGATAGCATTTTGATACCCACGCATGTTCAGGTTCTGACTAGGAACTAGTAGAAGCTCAAAAAGTTGAATGATAGTTTTTATGATTTTCCACGAATGACAATTTTCTTCACCATTGTGTGAGGTTATAGCTAGACATAAGCATGAACAATGAAATGAACAAATAAAGAACCATCTCACTTTTATACTAGCCAATCAGATGAGAATTGATATATACTATGTAAATTATCATACTTTTGCACACCTTCTTAGGCGCAGCCTTTGTAAATGCTTTTCCTCAGATCCTGTACATTATTTTTGAGTTTACCCACTTCAGTTCCCTTCTGTCATGAACAGACTCCAGTTTAATTGTGTCATCATTGTGTATCGATCAATACGCCATCAAATCAATGAACCTCCCCTTGACTAACACGCCCTAACAGCTCTATGTCACCTGTAGGATGTGTCATATTGGACCATGGCAAACTAACACGCTTCCACATAAAAAGACCATTGTGTCAGCCGCATCGAGAAGTGGCATCTGGCAGCTAGTAGGCTTGATCAATTAACTAGGATAGCCCATATAAACAACACGTATGAATGAGATGTAGTGGACATAACTCTATAATGATCAAGTCATAACTTTGCATTTCACCAGTTGCTGCTGGAGTGACTGTAGATAGATATATAGATAGATATATAGATAGATATATAGATGGATATGAACTTTACTATCACCGATCAATGCTTTTCAAAGCAAATTAGACCATGAGACTAAAATAATACAAAAATAAAATAAAAAGCAGTAGAGTAAAATTACGTGTTTTGGAAGAAAGAACTCTTTTTGCATAACTCTGTTCTATAATGTGGAGCTACAATTACTGTTACTTTCTGATATAAGGTGTAGTGGTTTTTATAGGCAAGTAGGAATGTAATAATATGTGATAATATTGTTGTTATCGCTTGGCCCCTGCACATTAATATTCAATGAAAATAACTAATAAATAGTTTTGATGTACTGGCTGAGAGATTAAATCTATGTACTCAGTCTAATGTTTATGATCATAAATTTGCACTATACATTTTATGATCATAGATTTGGACTATAAATTTTATGATCATTTACGTATTTGGACTATGCATTCACTTTTAATTGATTACCTCTATACGTTTGCTTCTGATATCCAAGGATGGAGACTTGGTTTGTACACCTAAGTAACTTTCATGGCTTATGTTTACGCATTAGTTTCTTATGTACATCCACTTTAACAAACTAGCATCATCAATCTGTGAGCTTTTTTAAGAAAACATAACTATCATCCTAGCACTTTTGTTTAGGTATAACTGATTTACAGCATATTTATCTGACTTTAGCTGCTTTAACATATATTTATACTTGTTTTCAGAAATCTGTGAAAAGTTTGGAGACTTCTGTTTCAAAAGAAAAAAAGGGTGGATACATGGCCAGCGCGGTTGACAATAGGATGGAACAAAGGCTAACTAAGAAAAGCATCCCTCGACAGTTACTTTGAAATACTTTTATTTGCGACTTGTCATCATTTACTCATGTCTGTGATTACTGCATATGATGTTACTCTCAATTAAGGATAAAGGAGCAATGAAAACCTTATTTAATTTCAGGGGAAGGCAATCACTAAACCAGGAATAACCTATTTTCTAATTGAAGCACACTTATATATTTACGGTAGCTTCATTTATGGCAACTTAAACAATATATAGGTATTTTAGAAATGTGACAAGTGTTTTTCTTATTCGAATCACTGTAGAAATAACACTATTTATTGTATGCTAGTCATATCTTTTGCAGTAGTAAATCTTTTCCAATCAGTTAGACCATAATATAATGATTTCTTTACCATCAACATATTTGTTTTGATCTGCAGAAAAGTTAGTTTTGCCAATCATCTATCAGCAATACGTCAGCATTATAAGCTGTGCAAGAATTTTAAATATTTTAAATAAGTTTTTAAATAGATTAGTTGGTGCCTTCATTTCACACAAGTTTTATAAAAACATTTAAAGTGATGCAAAGATTTAGCTGCTTTTGTGTAACCTAAGTAATGCAGGGTATCACATAATAACATGCCAGTTGGTTTACTTGCAAAACTCAAACACTTCCATTTAAAAGCTTTTTACATTTGGAAGTAGCCTACTTGCTGGCACATGCAGATAAATTGTGACTTGGATCAATCCATTTCATGGGAGCAACTATACATCTAATAGAATAACATTTTACTTGTAACAATCTGCTAAAAGATTTTGAGAGGTTTCTCGAAACCTGTTTAAATGATTATTGCTGGTCGCGGGCTGGTTGTAGACTGGTTGTAGAATGGTTGTAGACTAGTTGTAGACTGGTTGTAGACTGGTTGTAGACTGATTGCAGACTGGTTGTAGACTGGTTGTAGACTGGTTGTAGAATGATTGCAGGCTGGTTGTAGACTGGTTGTAGACTGGTTGCAGGCTGGTTGTAGGCTGGTCGCAGACTGGTTGCAGGCTGGTTGCAGGCTGGTTGCAGGCTGGTTGCAGGCTGGTTGTAGACTGGTTGTAGACTGGTTGCAGGCTGGTTGTAGGCTGGTCGCAGACTGGTTGCAGACTGGTTGTAGACTGATTGTAGATTGGTTGTAGACTGATTGCAGACTGGTTGTAGATTGGTTGTAGACTGATTACAGACTGGTTGTAGACTGGTTGCAGACTGGTTGCAGGCTGGTTGCAGACTAGTTGTAGACTGGTTGTAGACTGGTTGTAAACTGGTTGTAGACTGGTTGTAGACTGATTGCAGACTGGTTGTAGACTGGTTGTAGAGTGGTAGAAGACTGGTTGTTGACTGGTTGTAGACTGATTGCAGACTGGTTGCAGACTGGTTGTAGACTGGTTGGAGACTAATTGCAGACTGGTTGGAGACTGGTTGTAGACTGGTTGTAGACTGGTTGTAGACTGGTTGCAGACTGGTTGCAGACTGGTTGTAGACTGATTGTAGATTGGTTGTAGACTGATTGCAGACTGGTTGTAGATTGGTTGTAGACTGATTACAGACTGGTTGTAGACTGGTTGCAGACTGGTTGCAGGCTGGTTGCAGACTAGTTGTAGACTGGTTGTAGACTGGTTGTAAACTGGTTGCAGGCTGGTAGCGATTAAGTGTACATTCGACCAATATACAGACAAGAGAAGACAACTCTGCGCTTAATTTAGTTTTATCTATATATAAAGTCAATAAATTGTTGCTTTTAAATCGAAAAATTGTCGTATTTTGCCTCTTTTTATTAGTTTATTTATTATTTGTAAATTTATTTATATAATGTATGTAAACTGCTGACAGCCAATAGCAAGAGAATAGCAACTTTCAAGTCAGCTACAGTCCATTGTTGAGTTGATGTTTTTCTTACAACAGAAAAAAGCATATCTCGTACGGCGGTTTCAATTCTGTTTCATCTCCACCTTTAAACTCCAGCCATGAACTCCTCATATGAAGTATTGGCGGCAGCACCACATTTTAGTCTAGTTGGTTTTGACATTGCCAGCAGCTATCATTAATAACCTGGCAACATTCTGATTAATAATAATTTGTCGCCTTTGGGAATTAAACTTTCATGAATATTGAATAGGAATACTTACATCTATGTACATATATTAATGCTGCGGTGAAGCTTTAAAACAATCTGCAGCCCGGATAAGTAAAAACATCCGTTACTTGTCATAGCAGATGCCAATATATGACCTTTATATGTCTGTCAGCAAAAGTCAAAATTGATGAAGAAACAAAGCTACTTTCTGTTGAATCACATTATTTGGACAAATTGCATACAACCACTAAAAGTTATTTTGGAAATATTATTGCAAGGGCGGATCTACTGTAGTGCATATGGTGCAAATGCACCACTATAAATATGGCAAAAATTAAAAAAACAGATTTAAAATCCATCAAAAATTGAGTAAGTTACAACTCATTTCACTGAGAACTTGCTTTGGGAGAAAATCAACGAAAACGGCCTAATAGAGCTCGTTATAACGAACCAGTTTTAATAACATTGACCTGAACTTGTTTAGCTTATAAACAAATGAGAGTGGTCCCAATAAACATCCCTAATTGAGCCACAACTTTCTCAAAAGAAGTACTACAAGCAATTTTAAAAGCAAAATGTCTTAAAAGAAAGGTCAAGAACGGACTTTAGATCATTTTGTTCAACGACAAAACAACAATTCAAAAAAGTATGCCCTAATATCTCTGTTTTATAATAGCATCGTTATGTAGCTAATACTGTACTACGAAACATTTTGTATGGTTGTTTGCAGAAACGATGGCTAATTTCTGCACAGCCAAACCAAATGGCTGTTTAGGTTTTGTGATTGATTTTGTCTTGATTTTGTTTTATTGCATAAATGTTTGTTAACTTTCTGTTTACATGTAATCTTGATATACATAGTATAAGGAACATTTTAAAACACCATATTAATTAATCATATCTAATGTCAATTTTTACCTCTAAACTTGTTGTTTGCTGCAAATAAATGATTACACTTTTTTGGGCTCAAACACACCTCTCCTTCATTCTAAGATGCCTAAATTTCAAAAAGTTTTACTAGCGCAGGGCCAGGTAATGGGGGGTCGCCCCGCACACCCTCTCCCACTCTAGATATATTACACAAATTTTGCACCACACACTTTTTTCCTAGATCCGCCCCTGTATTGACAGCTGCTTTAACAATCTTCCACCTAATATCCATTCTCTTAGCAGAGAAAGGCATTTTAAACACTTTGTCAAACTATTTATTTGATTTTAATGACTAACTTTTGCCCTTTTTCTCTTTTTTTCTTTTTCTGTGTCTGTATGACCTAATTTGGAAAGCATTTCTATTTGAAATGAAATTACTGCCAATAAAGTAACATATACATATATATATAGATATATATATATATTATATATATATATATATATATATATATATATATATATATATATATATATATATATATATATCGATACATATATATATATATCGATACATATATATATATATCGATACATATAATTATATATATATATATATATCGATACATATAATTATATATATATATATATATATATCGATACATATATATATATCGATACATATATATATATCGATACATATATATATATCGATACATATATATATATATAAAATCAATAAAGCAGACTATAACTTTAGATAAAACACTTTATTACTAATAGTTTCATGCTTGGTAAGAGCAATCTTCAGAAGATTGCTCTTACCAAGCATGAAACTAATAGTAATAAAGTATTTTATTTAAAGTTATAGTATGTTTTATTGATTATATATATATATACTAGCCATAAAATATACTAGCTATACTAACTATATACTAGTTATATACTAGTATTAAACATCAGCTTATAAATGATGAGAAGTAATGAAAGTTGCCTGCCACTTGCTATTAGCCTGGCAAAGCAGAATGCCAATGGAAAATTTTAGTAAGCTAACTAATGACAAACATTTACTTATGCAATCACCCTGCATGGTATGCAAAGCCATTGGGTATGTGCTCCCACATACTTATATTGGCAAGCTACCAACTCATTCTCTGGCCTATTGGGTAAGGTGTCGGACTGGTGGATAGAGGGTATGAGATCAAATCTTCTTCGGTATGGGTTCTTTATTCCAAGATTTTAATAGATATAGCTGAAATGCATACGTACGGACATAAGTGAGAAATATATATAATTTGGGTCACTTTGGGTCAAGCTAAATGCAGAGTCTTTTACCTTTTACTATCTTCAAAGGCTTTATCTTTAATAATCAGTACACCAAGCACCAATAGGAATGCACTAGCAGAAGCACCAATAGGAACGCACTAGCAGGAGCACCAATAGGAACGCACTAGCAGGAGCACCAATAGGAACGCACTAGCAGGAGCACCAATAGGAACGCACTAGCAGGAGCACCAATAGGAACGCACTAGCAGGAGCACCAATAGGAACGCACTAGCAGGAGCACAAATAGGAACGCACTAGCAGGAGCACCAATAGGAACGCACTAGCGGGAGCATCAATAGGAACGCACTAGCAGGAGCACCAATAGGAACGCACTAGCAGGAGCACCAATAGGAACGCACTAGCAGAAGCACCAATAGGAACGCACTAGTAGAAGCACCAATAGGAACGCACTAGCAGGAGCACCAATAGGAACGCACTAGTAGAAGCACCAATAGGAACGCACTAGCAGGAGCACCAATAGGAACGCACTAGCAGGAGCATCAATAGGAACGCACTAGCAGAAGCACCAATAGGAACGCACTAGCAGGAGCACCAATAGGAACGCACTAGCAGAAGCACCAATAGGAACGCACTAGTAGAAGCATCAATAGGAACGCACTAGTAGAAGCATCAATAGGAACGCACTAGCAGAAGCACCAATAGGAACGCACTAGCAGGAGCACCAATAGGAACGCACTAGCAGGAGCACCAATAGGAACGCACTAGAAGAAGCACCAATAGGAACGCACTAGCAGAAGCACCAATAGGAACGCACTAGCAGGAGCACCAATAGGAACGCACTAGCAGGAGCACCAATAGGAACGCATTAGCAGAAGCACCAATAGGAACGCACTAGCAGGAGCACCAATAGGAACGCACTAGCAGGAGCATCAATAGGAACGCACTAGCGGGAGCACCAATAGGAACGCACTAGCAGGAGCACCAATAGGAACGCACTAGAAGAAGCACCAATAGGAACGCACTAGCAGAAGCACCAATAGGAACGCACTTGCAGGAGCACCAATAGGAACGCACTAGCAGGAGCGCCAATAGGAACGCACTAGCAGGAGCACCAATAGGAACGCACTAGCAGAAGCACCAATAGGAACGCACTAGCAGGAGCACCAATAGGAATGCACTAGCAGAAGCACCAATAGGAACGCACTAGCAGAAGCACCAATAGGAACGCACTAGCAGGTGCACCAATAGGAACGCACTAGCAGGAGCACCAATAGGAACGCACTAGCAGGAGCACCAATAGGAACGCACTAGCAGGAGCACCAATAGGAACGCACTAGCAGGAGCACCAATTTTTATAATATTCATAACAAGTTCCATAATAATTTATTAATAAAACATGTATCACTCTATCTCTGTTGATTTCAAATCATGTGCTAGTCTGACACCAGCAGGGATACGTTGTGCGTCAGTAATCCTTTTGTGGCTTTTAAATGAATAATATATGTAGATAGATATCGTGTTTACTAAAAGCTTGGTTATGTCTATATACATAAATATTCAGGAGATGGGACATTCATCAATATGAGTCAGTGTTATGTTTGCACAAGGAAGCATCAATTTTGGCTTGTACTGTTTACTATGTTTAGTTTGGTTTTAAAATGTGTAGCAAGTTTCTTATGAAGTTGTACGTTATATCAATTAGGGTATCTTAAACATCACTTAAATATTCCCACGGTCTGCTTGAGAAGTGGTTTCACTCTGAGTTTTTCTCTGAACAAACATGTCCACGTTTGATTACTTTCTCTTTACTATATCTACTGAGAAGTTTGACTCTCTCTCTCTCCTCACCTGATTCCTTTAAGCTAGTATGTATTAGTTGAGAGACTTTTACACCGGCATCTTAGTATTCAAAACGATATAACAATTAGAATATCCCTATAGTACTACTCACCTCTATACACTCCATAAAAGTACCGCTGTCGAGTGTCGACATACATTGCTATAAATGACAAACAATAGTTTAAAGGAGTCGACAGCCTATAGCAACTGAACTTTATTTTACTTTATATTCAAATAAATAAAAAATGTGTCTTCTTTAGCAGAAAAAACTCATATAATTGATGAGATTGGAGAACTGAGCTACAGAACATGGGTAGCCTCTGCATTAGTGTTTTGACTCATTACGTAATAGGTAATGTTGTGTGGCTGCCAATTGGTTTTGTACAATTATGTGAAAGGCAAACTTCTAACTTGCAATGTGTGTTATGTTTTTGTTATATAATTTACTTGTTCTTGAGCCGCTGTACCTGATACACGTCAAAGTGATACGGAGCTACCAGAACCTGAAAACACTCTGACCAACTTTATTCAACCCGAGCATCACTAATTACCGCTAATATGCTTAACGGTAGTAAGAATTGATACTATTGCATGATTGTAAGTATGATGCCCTGTTATCTATGCAGTACAGTGTAGCTAAATCTCTCTGATGATATATTCACATCATCACTTACTCTCAGCTCTCTAGAAGTAATAGTTGGCAGTCTCTACTTAATATCAAATGTTAACAAGAAGAATTTAAAAGCATGTTATGTTGCAAAAAATTGTTGACCGCTTCCTAAGCTAAACACTGATCTGTTCCAGTCCATTAGGTAAGGTTGTGGTTTAAGGTGAGTTTAGGGAGATTTTAAGGTGAGGTGAATATTTTAGCAGGAAGATTGTCAGCTCAATATTATATAAATAAATTTATAATAAACTATCACGTTCAGTATTTCGTTAAAAATTATCTGTCTCATTTCTGAGCTAGATGTTTCGTAGCTTGTAAACAATTTACCATCTAATGTATTTTACTGTGCTGCTACTAAAGACATGTCAGCATTAGTTGAGATGGTGATATAAAAGTCATACTGCGTAACACATAGACAACGGTAGTACTTTATTGAGTCAAATGAAAACAGAATAAAAGATTCCAACCACAATGTCTCAGCTGACGCTATGCATTGAATATGTGTGCTTTAGACAACTTTAACCAAAAACACCTTGGAAACTTTTGTATTTATCCTTGCTTAAAAACAAGCAAAAGAAATTAATAAAAATTGCTACACTTGTAGCATTTGAAACAAAAACTTTATGCATCTAATCAGTAAGAACATATGTAGAATTTCATCAAGCGATTTCACCTTATGAGAAGTATGAAACTCAAGTTTTATATTGGCAGCAAACTCACTGGTCTTTCCAGATTGTATTATGATTCATTGTTTGTCTATTAAACTTAAATGACTTTAAATTGGTCTCATCGTTTTTATCAAAGTGTCAAAAGATCTGTACTTCCATGTTATAAGATCTCAACTTCAAATGAACAGACAACCAGAAATTGTTTAGCCTTCACCATCCTTGTCCGTCCTGATCCCTAGTCATTTTATAAGGATGCAACGAAGTAACATATGGGTAATTTTAGCTTGTAGCATCTGTCTCATCGACAACATTGTCTGTTATTTCTAGCTCAAGTTGGCCTGCCAAGTTTCTCTTTCAGATTTGTGATCTGAAAACCAGTAAGTGGAAATGGATAAGGGAGGAGCTCCTTTGGAATCCACTATTATCCGACAAGCGTAGTACATCAAGGCACTCGACATGAGAGCTATGGAAGTAGGAAAGTGTCTCCATATCCTGTCAATACGTTATTACGTATGTTGAAAGGTCTCCTATGCAGATGACAGCTTTTTAGGAAAATTTGTTGCATGCTATTTATACTCTGTACAAGATTTTTAAAAAGTGAACTCTGTCTTGAAATCTTTTATTTACATTTTCAAGATTATTGTTCAAATTTTAAAGAAAAGAATATGCACTTCTTAGTGTTGATATTAACAGCTTATTGTTGTAACTGACTGATGCAACAGTCTATGGCGATTTTTGAGTAATGATGGTACTTGCAGAAAGGTAGCAATGGCAAAAAAGAGAGTGATCACCAAATTTTATTTATTGTATTCTGCGTGCTAGTATCAGGAGCACGCAGAATACAATACAAAGGAACTAGTATTTTACTTATCAGTTGAAGCGGTGAGTTATTCACTAAGTGTTTACATCTACATGTAGTTGATGACATAAGTGTTTACATCTACATGTAGTTGATGACATAAGTGTTTACATCTACATGTAGTTGATGACATAAGGGTTTACATCTACATGTAGTTGATGACATAAGGGTTTACATCTACATGAAGTTGATGACATAAGGGTTCACATCTACATGTAGTTGATGACATAAGGGTTCACTCTTACATGTAGCTGATGACCTAAGGGTTCATATCTACATGTAGTTGATGACTTTGGGGTTTTCATCTATATGTAGTTAAAGCTTAGCTTCTTGTCTACTTATACTAAAAACCATCTAAATTAAGTAGTTTTGCTAAAATGGTAATATCACCGCATTAAAGTTTTTTTGATAACCAGAGTAATTAATTTTGGTAGAAAAATGACAATAACTTAAAAAAAATTATGCTGTGATCTTTCATCTGCGAATCCGTTTCACATACATTATTAGAGCAAAGGTGAAGTACATGTACTTCAACAATAAAAATAATGTGGATTCATAATAAAACTGTTATGAAGTTGTCTCCTCCTAAACTTTTATAATCTTAAAGGGAGACAACTATCAGTTAATTACATTGTAAAACCATTTTATCAATCTATACTCAGCCAAATGTTGCAAATGTAACCTAAGAATAGTGAATGGTTTCCAGTTTGTTTATGTCAGATTTAGCCGGTAAACCTAGCGTTTGGAGCAAAGGCCAATCAGCAAAGAATTTCTTCCCTTCCAGCATTTACCTATACATTCTAAACAAAATCTATAAAAATTTTATAAACTATGTTCATAGCAAACTAGGTTTGTAGAAGCATTTTGCAACTACACTAGAGGTGAATATCAGCTTACTATGAACGGAAAGAAATTCGTGCAATCTTGAGCCACAAAGAAACAAGCTGATGTGTTGCGCATCCGCATCCGTTGATATAAATTGCTCAAATAGCTGAGTATTCAATGGCTAATCATTTGCACAAGCTGTTGGTGAACAATACATGTTGGTATGCTTCTCAGTATCATACAATTGAAATGTAAACTGTCATTTTATGTCCATTACTAAACTAAAATGTGAGTGATAAGGCAAAGTATGCAGCCTTTTGTCATATAATTCTAAAAGACACAATCCTGAGAGTAATATTTCTTAAGAACCAAATAGCCGTGTCGCGTTGTTTCAATACGCCAGAGTTGTGCAATGCCAAGTAATCTCGAGCCTGGTGGATTAGGAGAGTCTAAAGCAAAGACATGACTGCAATGTTTTAGGAAATTTAAAACAGTAGGGTTGAACACCATCAACTAGGGAGCAACAGTAAGGTTGAACACAACCAACTAGGGAGCAACAGTAGGGTTGAGCACAATCGACTAGCAAACAAAGGAACATTGTCGCTTGAAAATGTGCTTAGTTTTGTAGGAAACTTGGACAACTGGGAAACTTATTTTGTCTTTTCTATGGATGTCACATTGAATTCATCACGTGTGTTCATATGTGTTCATATGTGTTCATATGTGTTCATATGTGTTCATATGTGTTCATATGTGTTCATATGTGTTCATATGTGTTCATATGTGTTCATATGTGTTCATATGTGTTCATATGTGTTCATATGTGTTCATATGTGTTCATATGTGTTCATATGTGTTCATATGTGTTCATATGTGTTCATATGTGTTCATATGTGTTCATATGTGTTCATATGTGTTCATATGTGTTCATATGTGTTCATATGTGTTCATATGTGTTCATATGTGTTCATATGTGTTCATATGTGTTCATATGTGTTCATATGTGTTCATATGTGTTCATATGTGTTCATATGTGTTCATATGTGTTCATATGTGTTCATATGTGTTCATATGTGTTCATATGTGTTCATATGTGTTCATATGTGTTCATATGTGTTCATATGTGTTCATATGTGTTCATATGTGTTCATATGTGTTCATATGTGTTCATATGTGTTCATATGTGTTCATATGTGTTCATATGTGTTCATATGTGTTCATTGCGTGTATCATCATCCAACAGGTAATTTTTCTCTCTCCGGTTATATCAATGTGACAAATGTTTATGCGTCAGCAGATATTTAGCGTGTTAAAGACGTCGGAGATAATAATGAGGAGATGACAGGGTTACAATCTGCCCACATCTTCTCAAATGCTCCATATATGTTTTGTAACAAACATGACAAACTTTTGCTAGTCATCTAATTTTATGACATTCAATCAAGCATATAGTCATTTGCTCATCAGCTTGCATGACAAATGTAACAGGTGATCACATACGCTGGGTTCCCTGCAACCTTCATCTCTTCTCTTACTAACAAAATGTTTTATTGCACTAGTCGGAAACTCGCATCTTAAAAAGGCTGTAATATATGAGGGCTTGATATTGGTGCGTGATCCTCCGAGGAGGAAATGAGACGCACCTCTGATAGCTGGGAGCCACCGACAGGCCATTGCAAACCGTACCGCAGTCCTAATAAATACAAAAACAAAAATACCTGATAAGGACTACAAATATTTACTGTGTCCAAGACTTATGCATGACAGGTTTAGCAGATGCTAAGTTTTCAGTAGGTATAGGTGATGGAAAAGCTCCAAAATTCGACCACCCCAAATTGTAAAGAATCATCTGTAGGCACTCTTAGCGTAAAAGAATGTGGTGGGAAACCTGTCAGTCTTATGAGGTCTTTAATCCCTGCATTAACTTTGGACAATTGCTCTATACAATGAAACAGGTTGTGAATGAATGTTTTATATAGCCCAATTTTTTTACAAAGCAGTGCTTTGGGATGATCAAGAATTGGCCCTACAGCTAAACTTAATGAAGGAACTCCAGCAAGCTATGTAAAATATTGTTCTTACTATTTGTTGTATTCAATAAAGGTAGAATGAAAGTAATTAGACCAGACATTATTGATAATAGCTTACTTAACAACCCTAAATTCCTTGATTGTTTTTGTCTCAGATCATACCTGATATTCGTTACATACCAGAGTATGAATTTACAACTCTACACTTCCGTAGAGCCCTGACTCAGATTTGAGTGAGAGACTTGCTGGTATGACAAAAAAGCTTTGTTGTCCTGCAGGTAAAATGCCACACTGTAAATATGTACACGCAGGTAAATATGTAAGAATACATATCTAAAGGTAGCAGGATGCAACTCCATTTGAAATATTTGTTACTCTGGTCAGATACTACTTTCAAATATATTGTTTTCAAAAGAAATCTTTTGCTATCTTTCGGAGGCCGCAGAGTCTTTCGTAAGGTTCAGGTATTATTCTCCCAGCATTTTATGTTATATAGTCTTTATTTAGAAATATATGGTGATATATTGTTTATATATTGATATATAGGAATATATAGTGATATACACTGATATATAGCGATATATAGTTACCAGTATAGGTATAGATAACGATATATAGTGTTTATTTAGAAATATATGGTAATATATATTGTTTATATGTTGATATATAGTAATATATAGTAATCTATAGCGATATAGACTTATATACAGCGATATGTAGTTCTAGATAGCTATATATGGTGTTTATATATTAATACATATATATAGTGATATATAAAACTAGAAAATCCCTTGTCATACAGCCCACGACCAAAGTGATAATGAAAAAAGAAAGGGTACTGCCGGTTGAGAAATGCAATATTAGCAGTCAAATGGCACTGCAGTGCAATAAGAGAACTAAAAATAATAACAGAAACATATTGCATTGTCACTATATACTTCGATCTTGTAAATTCGAATGATTATTGTTATAACTAAATATTATAATAATCTCATAAAATCGAATAACTATTCTTACAATTAAATATTGTAATAATCTTGTAAGAATCGCTGAAAAAATATCATCGTCATTTTCTTTACTTTCACTGATTTGAACATCAGTTGGAATACCAAAATACTCATTATAAGTGTCCAAAATGTCAGAGTCCGGTAGAATCGGCAAAAAAAGAAACGATTACTTTTCAGTACTTTTACGTTAATTACAGAAACCTTCGGCAATTAGACAATGCCATAGACTGATGAAATGTGCACGTTTTTCTCGTGAAATGCAGACGGCTTAATATTTCTACTCTCTGTCACACGGCCTTATCGGCGTTTCGTTTGCCGGTCTTAATTTTGATTAAAAACGTTTGTCAAGTTTTTATTTTGATTTTAGGCCAAATTGATCTGTCTAGTTATGTATAATCCGATCAGATGGGTTAGTTTTAGAATATTGCAGAAACTTTTCGAAGACTTGGTAACATATTTAAATATGTTTATATGTGTTTTGTATCATTATTATACTTAAACGACTCTACACAAAGTGGTTAAATTTGTTGATGAGATTTTGGTACAAGGGTTTGGTAACGGCCGTTAACGGATAATTTTTCAGGAGTTGTGTGCGCATATGCATTTATCATAAATCTCCCAAACAATCGCTTCGCTCGTGTTTGGTCATGGGAATATAGTGATATACGGTATAACAATGATATATAATGATATATACTGATATATAGAAATATAATGATATGTAATGTTTGTGAATGGCATTTTTTAGTTGTTTTTAATTATCTTTTATAACTAATAAAAAATCTTGGTGTCTTAAAGTTAGGATAGCAATATAGCTTGTTGTCTTCAAACCAACTTCTCTTTAGGGTATGGAAAACTGCTCTATGAAATAAGGGAAGCGATCTTATGGTGTAAGAGAAGTTATTTAATAACATAAGGGGAGCTATTCTATAACATAAGGAAACCTATTCTACAACATAAGGGAGCTATTCTATAACATAAGGGGACCTATTCTATAACATGAAGAGAGTTATTCTATAACATAAGGAAACCTATTCTATAACATAAGGAGAGTTATTCTATATCATAAGGAAACCTATTTTATAACATAAGGAGGGTTATTCTATAACATAAGGAAACCTATTCTATAACATAAGAGGAGCTATTCTATGACATAAGGAGAGTTGTTCTATAACATAAGGGGGAGCGGTTCTATAACATAAGGAAAGCTATTCTATAACATAAGGGGAGTTATTCTACAACATAAAGGGAGCTATTCTATAACATAAGGGAAGCTATTCTACAACATAAAGAGAGCTATTCTATAACATGAGGAGAGCTATTCTATAACATAAGGAGAGTTATTCTATAACATAAGGAGAGCTATTCTATAACATAAAGGGAGGTATTCTATAACACGAGAAGCACTACTCCGTAACACAGCGAAGGGGGAGCTAAAGAAAACTGGTGAGTAGCAAGTAAGTAAATACTGAATAGGATTATCTCTAGTGCCTTCATAACATCGAGGGCTGAGAAGTCATTGAGGTTGTTAGCATAGCCATGGTATCGCTCTTCACAACTGAGACAATATTGTTAGACTCCTATATATAGCTATCATCTCAGCGGATATTTTCTAATGCGCTTGAGAAGCGCTGAAGCTAGATGATATCCCTGAAGCACAGCACAATGTTGTATAGACCAGGCTCATAGACAAGGCTGTATAGGCAAGGCCATACAGACAAGATCATACAGGTGTTTGAATGTTACTAGGCGAGATTGAGCGTAGAGCTGAGTAGAAAACCTCACATTAGTGCCAGACTAAAAGGGAGTGAAGGCTGGACCGCCCATATTTTCTTATCACTCTTACAGAGAGGTAGCAGTTGGTGCAGGTGGAGCAGGTGTTTGTATATCAGAAAGCACTTCTGATAAGTTAAATGTTTGCCCTTTGAGATCTAACGCTGCCCTAAACTTTTCTTCAAGTGGTCGGTTCACTAGTCATTTTACAGCTTTACAACTTTATTCTGTTCATCTGATAAGACGTTGCGTTAAATGGTTCTAATTGCTTAGAAAGATAACTATATTTAAGAATGTTAAAATGTTGATAAAACCGGCGTTAGGCTATTCATTAGCTGAGTGTAACCTTGTGTACCTACATATCTGTAGCTAATAGATTGACAGGCATTTGCCTACATGTCTTGAGATTTAAAATATGACAGTCTTGCCTTGTAATAAAAATCTAAATAAATATGTTAAGCATGAAATGGACATCAAACATTTGTCAATGATATATAGAAAGTCAGTATTTTTTTAGCCAAGTATTATCATGCCAACTCACGTATGTAGCACCACATATTTTCATTACTGTTTCTCACCAGACTTCAAAACAATATATAAATTGTTATCTATATTACTATCTAGTTGTAAGACAAAAATAAAGAGATGTAGAAAAGAGAAAAACTATTGACTATTTAGAAGTAACAACTTTCATGCGTCGCAGTCCCGCTCGAGAGCTGTTAAGTTTAGTGGAATCGGATGATGGCTGGCTGCCGAAACTGTATTCAGGTGACCACATTGCCATATCTTCTTGGGCGGTCGTAGATCCATCTTGATGCCGTAGGCCTCTATAAAGACCAAAAACGCTCGGGTCTTCATCTGTACTTGAGTGGCTGCTAGCGCTGTCACCACCATCCTGGTCGCCGGAGCCGTATGACTGTGAATGCTGCAGGGAAAAGTTCTCTCGCCTCTGAAGTACAAGAATGAGCAAACAGTAACTTTTATTTCTGAAAAAACTAATCCTTTGAACTATATAATGTATTGTTTAACCTATGCGCAGAATGCGTAAAGACCTTTTGGAACCAGTCTAGCAGCATATTTAAGAAACAGTAACAAATACGATATGAAAGATATAAAGCTGGTATTTTACCTGCTTGGCATCTGTCTGTTGGTCTGTCTTTTGGGCTACCTCTTTGGGAAATATGCTGTCTGCGGCTATCACAGATCGCTGTTTCACCTTGCCACGGATGGATAAATGACCATAACGTCTTACGATTGTGTCATAATCTTTTGGTGGAAGTAGAATAGGCAGCTCCTTCTCTTGTTGCAGTGTGAGCTTGTGCGATAATTCATCTTGGACGTTTTCAAACAACTTGGAAGCTGTCTCAGTTTTCCTTTGGGATGCACTTCGCTGAATAACAATGTCCTGTCTTGCCTTCAGCGCTTCGTCGGCGGTCGGATAGTGACGAGAGAAGCCATTGTCAGAGCTGTTTGGGGAAAGAGAGCCGTGTGATGCCCCATCTGAGCCCATCGTATCTTGATGCATCGATTCATATTGTCCAGATCGCTCTTTGTGATGCCCAAGCTCAAGCAAGTCGTGCTCCATCGCTAGAACTCTCTGTCGATATTCTTCTTGAGCAATTAAAGTGCTGATAAGCTTCACAAAAATGGCTGCCGTTTCAGACGAGTCAAATACATAACCATGAACATGCGCCGCACAGTTTGTCTTTGAATTGTATCCAAGGAAGATACAGCCAACAACATTTGCATTCGGAGAGGTGTATTGTGATACATAGGAGACGTCACACATTTGTTGCGCCGGATATTTGATCTTTTGGGCTTTGCCTTTCTCACTAGTCACCTCTTGTGTAATCTGCAGCTCTTCTCTCGAAACTTTAATTGTCATTCGCCGCAGTTTTTTTGTTGATTTGTTCCTACTGAGCAGTTTGGACAATACCGGATCAACGTATTTCCTTCCGTGAAGACCTCTCGCCTCCTTCCAACCAAGGTACTCGACATAAAATCTACCTTCTCGAGGCATCGTCGAAGCTCTCTAGAACCACCTGCGAAGAAACAAGTTCTTGCATTCAAATGAAGCCGCAATATGATCTGTGACACTTTAAGGCTGCAAGTGGGCTCAATAACAAGCGAGCGACATGTGAATAATTCGAGTAGGTTTAAATGCTCAAACCAAAACAAAGCAGCGTCAATGGGAAATAATTGCTTCTTTGTAGGCTTTGGTAAAAATTATTCAACTAGTGAATCAATAGACAGGCCTTCCGAGTCAAATCGGTGCGGCTTTAAGCTAATGGTTTAAGGTTGTCGTGTGGTAGTTTTTCTGTGACAGTCATTCAGTGTGATAGCGTAAATTAATTACCATCAGTGAGCTTTAACATACAGCTCTGCTTCATTACTTACTTCTATTAATTTGACAGTAATTAGCCCAATAGTTTTAGTCCTTGTTTAATTTACCTGCGAGGCAAAGAACAGTTTACCAACTCACCCGTTTAACAGTTACTGTTATGTACGGTATTCAGTTGCCTTTCAGTATCTCCGCAAGTTTTGTAGAGCTGAATATCAGCTTCTATACTCGATGCTTTCAATGCTTGTAATGCTGTGTGGCACTGTATCAACAAGCGGAGATGATAAGCATGGCACTTAGAGTGGCATGCCATTGGCCGATGCCTATGACTTCTCATAACCGGACAATAAGAGGCGACACTGCATGCGCGTTGGATGATCTTTGCACTCGACGATGAATACAAATCAATATTTTTTTCAATTACAATATCTCATTAACCCTCATTCAAGTATATCTAGTTACGCATGCACCAAAACAATCCTTTTTTCTTTTTGGTGCTTCTTCAAAATGAAACAAATGTGATTTTAAACACAGGAGCTCATTAGTCTGAGATATTGACTCTTAATAGCTGGTCAGAAATCGTGACAATAAGAACTCCATAGCATCGACAGTTAACAGTGTCCTCTGCTGGTCGCTGTTCAATAGCAGATGAATGACGACTTTTGCTTCCGGTAAAATGATTTTGTTTCAAACCTTCAGCAAACCATTCTTTAATGCAGCTCTTTGTTTTCAACCCAGGACTTAACATGTTGGGCTACTTTTCATGACCCTGCGTAGGAAAAGAGTATTGGTTAAATATTTAGTGCACAAGTCTTTGACCTAATATCCATTTCGGCAGCATTCTTTATTACTTCTGATAGGTTTCTTGCTCTCTTGGTGTTGTCTTGGCAGTTGTATGAGCTCTTTCACATCAAGACCATGGCTGGTGCGAGCCTTCCGCTCTGAGCCAAACTCTGCTGTACTAGTTAAAACTAAAACAGTATGACATTATAACTGCTAGGTAATATGTCACATGCCGTGCAGGTAGTTCATCAATTGCGTAATAAAACTAGACTCGGGCTGTGCTAAAGTTGGTTAGATTCTCCATCTGTTTAAATAGCTAAAATACATACAAAGCTTGTCCAAAGATTCTAACCGTGTCAACAGATCTTTACAGACAGACAGACTTTACAGACAGTAACATTTTGACAATAAAATTCATGAGTACAAGAACTAGCATTGCATTTTAAGGTAACTGGCGAATTTTCTACCAACACAAGGATGTAGTTTAAAAGTAAAGGTATAAAATATGACAACCTTGTGATAAACATGTTTACTTAGAGGGTGTAACAGTTCGTTTATCAGCGTGTGATGAGTACAATTCAGCCGCTGTAAAAGCTGTGAATGCAGATGCTCTACAGCTGCTAATAAGCTCTTTTCGCGTTTTGTCTACATTGCTTCCACACAGAGCTTCACCATTTCTCCTTGGGCTTCCACATTGCCTTCACACAGAGTTTCACTATTTCTCCTTGGGCCTCTACATTGCTTCCACACAGAGCTTCACCATTTCTCCTTGAGCTTCTACATTGCCTCCACACAGAGTTTCACTATTTCTCCTTGGGCCTCTACATTGCTTCCACACAGAGTTTCACAATTTCTCCTTGGGCCTCTACATTGCTTCCACACAGAGTTTCACAATTTCTCCATAACTCTCTACATTGCTTCTACACAAGGTTTGCATGTCTCCACTGTTTTCATGCAAGGTGCTTTCATTCAGCCATATTGCATGATCTTTATGACACCTTTTCTTTAGGTTTAGTTGTTATGATGGCTTTTTCAGGAACCTATTCTCATATTCTTCTACATGATCATGCAAACTCAGCTCACAACTAAACAAATTTTCAATCGTCCTATATAAGATGGGCCCTGAAAGTACCTGTGTCAGCTGATGCACTGTATTGTAAATGTGTGCCTACATGATGAATCATCTAGGAAGCAGCTGGCATTACTCACACCTAAAACAGTATCTCACTTACCTATTCACACGTAACTGGGCTTATGATTAGGAAGGAAAACAGATTCTTTCATAAAGATAGCCTTAGGATTAAACACCATTAGAAAGACTTTGTTATCAAGTGTACACATTTCGTGATCATTCTATCTTATATTAGAAAACTTTTCCTGGAAGATTTCAACTTTGATGTGTTTGTGAATAATCTAATATACATATGCTCTTTTGTTGATTGGATAATGCATTGATCAACAATGGATGGAATGTACAGAAACAAATATATTGCATGATCGAGCCTAGCAAAAGCATATAAAATTCATGAACGGACAAAATAGCTTACAGCAGCGATCAACAGAAACTACAATAATAAGAAAAATACTAAATATTAAAGACAAAAACAAACAATAGTCAAAAACTGTAGCATGTACATGGTGCATGTATGTGTAGCAGTTGTGCAAGCTGCTGTGTTGTAGAAGCTATTGTGTGTATGTGGTGCATGTGTTTAACACTTGCAAAAACTATTGTGTTAATGTGGTACATGTGTGCGTAACACTTATGTAAGCTACTGCGTGTATGTGGTGCATGTGTGTAGCACTTGTAGAAACTATTGTGTATGTGGCGCATGTGTGTACCACTTGTAGAAACTATTGTGTGTATGTGGTGCATGTGTGTACCACTTGTAGAAACTATTGTGTTTATGTGGTGCATGTGTGTAACACTTGTAGAAACTATTGTGTTTATGTGGTGCATGTGTGTAACACTTGTAGAAACTATTGTGTGTATGTGGTGCATGTGTGTAACACTTGTAGAAACTATTGTGTGTATGTGATGCATGTGTGTACCACTTGTAGAAACTATTGTGTTTATGTGGTGCATGTGTGTACCACTTGTGGAAACTATTGTGTGTATGTGGTGCATGTGTGCCACTTGTAGAAACTATTGTGTTTATGTGGTGCATGTGTGTACCACTTGTAGAAACTATTGTGTTTATGTGGTGCATGTGTGTACCACTTGTAAAAACTATTGTGTGTATGTGATGCATGTGTGTAACACTTGTAGAAACTATTGTGTGTATGTGGTGCATGTGTGTGTAGCGGTTGTGTAAGCTGTTGCAGCCCAAGGTAAAAGAGACAGCCATTACTGGTTCATGAAGCGCAAGAGTTTTCATGTTGCCAAAGTGAAAGGCACACACAGTAATCATGATTCCTCCGATAGTTAAAACTACCGGTCACTGTCATGCGTAGACTTCAGCCACAAGTACTATGCGCATTAAATCACGAGGTTTATTAACAATAGAGCGATGCAAGAGTGAAAGGACTATAGCTCATCACCTAAATAGCTCGTAATGGTGCAGCGGAGAATTCCTTCTTTAGAGCATGGCTTGTAATCTTAAGGAAGCTTGATAACTGATAAGAATGACGAATCCTAAAGCCCAGTCCGGATCTTTAGATAAAAGATTGAAACAATTTTTAAGCTTGGCTTACAAACACCTATCAGCGTGTCAGCCTTATGTTCCATCTGGTAAGGCAAATAAAATAGGACATACCCCTTACCACCTCGAGGTGTCTTATAAAAGCAGGCTAATGATAATATCAGGTATACCTATTTGTTCTTATCTGTACAAGCAAACATGTGGTTGTCATGTGGGGAGGATATTGTAGGATACTAAAAAACAACATCTTAAGCCCTTGTAATACATATTCAATGTTTTTAAATATAACAAAAATTGTTTGCATTTCTTGGTTTGACATAAATGCAAACAATTTTAGTTCTCATCTCTTCGAGTCTCAGCCGTGTTGCAACTTTTCTTTTCAAATGCATACCGGTATAACCTCTTCACATCTTGTTCGCTTTGATAGTTTTATCTATGGAGTCAGGAGTTCGCATTATAAAAGATGGTTTTAGACCATATAGAAACCTTCCATCAATCAACAACCCTTAGGGAACACGCCGCAGCCTAGATGCGTTACTGACAAAGGACCTTCATGAAGTCCTTCAGTGTTTACAGCTGCATCTCTTCCGGTGTTGTCAAGATTAGAGTTATCATCCTTGCATGGCTGCCATATGTGCATACGATACAGTTACAGAATGTCTTATCCTGGTGCCTTATCAAGTCACATTTATGCCACCTGACCTTGAAGAATTTAACAGCTAGCTACTCAAGAGTCCAGATTGGATGATTTTATGATGATATAAATCCCACGGATTAACAATCTTTTGAAGAGTACAGGAAATGCTTGGTACCCAAAAAAGCAATTATCAAAGACAAGCACGAATAATATCAAGGAAGTCAAATGACTTGAGCATATCTACTCTTTGGCCTTTGTAAAGCACTTCAACCCTCACCTCACAAGATGGGTTCAGGAGCACTAGAGGCAGCGTGTCATACACCTGCTGCTTCTACTACACTCAACTATTGCATATTTTCACTTAACAGAGCATATTCTCGGAGGCAAATCAATGACTAACAGGATTCATTGCACACTACATAGTCTTGTGGTAAAAACAGCGGGTTGATACAAGAGTAGATTAAATCTACTGATAAAACTGGCTGTCCAAACAAAGCTTGTATAATAGCTAGGCGTGGTGAAGACAACTCATAGATAAATGCTGATAAAGTTTTATTAAGGATGTCAAGAGGTGAATAAATATAGAGAGGAGGAAGTGATTTGACTCCTCTAATGATCATGGTATCACAATTATAATTACTAATCATTAGGCAGATATACCATAAAATTTAACAAATTGCTACGCAATGTAAAAACACAACTTAATCATAAAAGAAAGGAATTGGCAACAACCAGAAACGAGTATGGCCATGTAGCTTCGAGTCATCTATTTTCCCATGCCAAATCGAAACAACTTTCGAAAAACCCGAGGTCCATGCCACCGTCCCCTACAAGCAATCGTCATTCACAGCCAATAGTAATAGAAAAGACAACTCCAGAACAGTGCACAGACTACTACAAACAGTTGTTGGAGAGAAATGGAACGAGAGATTTGACCTAAATGCTATGGAAAGTCTACTGTTGTCTATTCATTTATGACACGTTAAATTATCTCCCTCCACTAATCAATACTTTTAATGAAATGTCACGAGAAGAATGTATGGCATGAGACTCACTTGATTAACATCTGCCAGTAGATGATCGGCATAGCATCCTTCTTAAGGTACCACATGCTCAGTCTTTCCTTGCCCTGATTCACTGGGAAAGTCTCTAATGGCTGCCCATTATAGTCAAACTCAGCTAAGATAATTTTGCCACCTTTGGTAGTTAGAGGGCAACTTGTGTATCCGTCATACTGTAAATGAGAGAAGTTAATCTATTGGCGTGTGAAGTCACAGACTCAGACGACAGTTTGTAAATTGCGAGGCAGAATGTGCAGTTGATTAATGAATCAACAGTAACGCCTCCATGAAGGTGTGTATTTTTAAGAGAACGAAGGCCTTACGCTGTATAGATGTGAAACATTTTAAATAAAGTTATATATGCAAACATTTAAATATTATATTGTGCTATGAGCTTGCCCAATACCGTTTTGACTATAATATTGTAAGTGAATCAATAATTATTTTATATTTTTATCAGTTTACCATATTTAGCATTTCAAAATCTTGTCATGATTCTAAATTGCACCTTTTGCATTGCAAGGTGACAAAACATAAAAATAGACAAAATAATGCAAAAAGGCATATTTCGCCGTGATCATGTAGACAACAATCGACCACAGTTTCCCTTAATAAGGCCTATTCTAAATCAAACTCTCTCAGCCATCACTTCCGACCTACGCTTGAATATATAAATACACACAAACTGGAGATTATATTAATACAGTACACTATAAATGTGTAAGTTACAAACAATGAATACGTAACTATATGGATGAATCAGCTGCATGCTTAAAAGAGAGAGGAAAACTCCAAGCGCAATACGGTCACGCATTGACGAGAGGTTGAATAATGATCATTGTAGTTTTATGAAATAGAATATATTCTTCTAACGACAGCAGATGGAAAAATAAATGGTAACTTTGTAGCAATGAAGTATAACAGGACCACGGAGTGTATTGAACAACTGCTGCCATCATGAAATGGTTTTATGGAGATGTTCAAGTTTAACTTAGAACTGCTGTTATTGTGTAATAATTCACTAGAGAAGCTCATTGATAATTATTTACAAACCTGCAAACCGCTTGGCTTCTGACCTTTCAGAAAAGCTTCAATCGTGCCAGAGAGAATACCAGATTCAGCCGCTGCAAAGCAAAAATCGTGTGACAACAATACAATAATACAGAAGGAAGAGGAGCAGAGTTGGAGGTGGTGTGATACAGATATGGTACCAATCTAACCCAGAACATATTAACATAAATAACCTATATCTTTATGCTTGTATATTTTATATTTTTTACATTTTATCCATATTTTATATTTGCTCAAACTTTGTACACTCAAAAGGCTTACATACTGAGGTGATCACAAGTTGAGGTTTAAGCGAGAGATATTACAGTCAAACTGACTGACGATTGTTAAGCAAATATTTGCCTTGACATATGATGTAATATCCAACCTTTGAACTTCATCGCACATAGAGAGTTGGGAAGCGTCAGCTGGTTTATTAAATGAGCTACTATGGATTCAGTCAGAATACAGACTCTACAGAACTGCTATGGATTCTGTCAGATTACGGACTCTACAGAACTCCTATGGATTCTGTCAGAATACGGATTCTACAGAACTACTATGGATTCTGTCAGAATACGGATCCTACAGTTCTCACTACTATGAATTCTGTCAGATTACGGATTCTACAGTTCTCACTACTATGAATTCTGTCAGATTACGGATTCTACAGAACTGCTATGGATTCTATCAGAATACGGATTCTGCAGAACTCATATTGATTCTGTCAGAATACGAATTCTACAGAACTACTATGGATTTTGTCAGAATACGGATCCTACATATAGATTCTGTTACCTCTGACTATCTTTTGAAATATATACCAATCTCAAGTTTAATAATCCTATACATGATCAGGTTGAATATTGATTATTGATAATGATACCAAAGGACGGTTATGCTCTGAAACAAAATCTCAGTGCTGACATATTATCCTGTGTTTGATTTAGCCACTACTCTTTCGCTTTGTAAATGTGTTCAACTAAAATTTACCCTAAACAGCTCGCAGTGATTTGTTTTAATAAATGAGGATAATAGAGGTTTCACTCAGTTTTTGTAGAATATTCTAGAATTGATAATCAATGCTAATAGAGGATCCCTTCATGCGGATTACCATCTCCAATCAGTATTGTGCTAGAACAGGGTACGCGCTCTGAAGTTACAATATCATATTCTAACAACTAAAGCAATGTTAAAATGGAGTTTGGTATTATGATTGATTGATGCATGGCTGTTGGAGCAACTAACAGTCAATAATTGAGATACAATATCAAAACATATCAATGATACCAGAAATATTGATGCATTTATTTATTGTAAAAATTATGGTAAACAGCCCAAAAGGATGCTGAAATTTTTAGAGAGGTAATAAGCCGCAGTAAAGTGGGTGAGTGAGATGACAACTAGCTAAGTTTATGGGGTTCAAAGGTCGGTGAGGCTCATTTGATCGAAACCACTCCTCACAAATCGGCTCTCATTGAGCATACATTAAATACAACTTGGCATGTTTCATCTCGGTTATCAGTTTAAAAAACATGAATTTCGTTGGATTACAATCAAATCGTAGGGCATGGAGCACACAATTTTCAAAAAGTGAGAAACTGCCAGTAATTGATAGGTCTACAGTCGTTGAAACATGAACAAGCAATGTACTCCTGAATTGAAAAGGGCTGCCCATTGATAGCTGACATCAATGAGAAAGTGGTCTAGGTGGAAAGACAGTTCTTACCAACGGCAGCAGCTGTCTTAGAGGTGGGAGCGCTTGAACAGTCGCCAATGGCAAATATATTGTCATACTTCGTGTGCTGGAGGTGCTCTTTGCTCACATCCACAAAGCCAGCCTCATTAGCTATGGGACTTCCTTTGAGAAATTCTGGTGCTGACATGGAAGGGGATATGTGCAAAAGATCGTACTGAAATACAAATAACGCAGAGTTTTAGTCAATTCTAACAAAGACACATTACTCGCTGTATCTTGTACAGCCAGACTGTATCTTGTACAGCTAGACTGTAGATGTACAACTAGACTGTAGCTTGTACAACTAGACTGTAGCTTGTACAACTGGACTGTAGCTTGTCCAACTAGACTGTAGCTTGTACAACTAGACTGTATCTTGTACAACTAGACTGTATCTTGTACAACTAGACTGTATCTTGTACAACTAGGCTGTATCTTGTACAGCTAGACTGTATCTTGTACAAATAGACTGTATCTTGTACAACTAGACTGTAGCTTGTACAACTAGACTGTATCTTGTACAACTAGACTGTATCTTGTACAACTAGACTGTATCTTGTACAACTAGACTGTGGCTTGTACAGCTAGACTGTAGTTTGTATAACTAGACTGTATCTTGTACAACTAGACTGTAGTTTGTATAACTAGACTGTATCTTGTACAGCTAAACTGTATCTTGTACAGCTAGACTGTATCTTGTACAACTAAACTGTATCTTGTACAACTAGACTGTAGCTTGTACAACTAGAGTCTAGCTTGTACAACTGGGCTGTAGTTTGTTAGTAACTGAATGGTATACTTACATTCATTGTAACATTCTCCACTGGATCAGCACCAACTTTAGCAAAAGTTGCCTCCCCTTTGGTATGATCTACTCCAATTAGATTGTGTTGGAAGTTCACTGTGATATCTCTACAATTAACAAGTCCAATAAGAAACACACCAAAGAGTTATCTGCTCAACACAAATAATTAAGGTAAACCATTGCAAACAGCCATTCAATTTTCCACAAATTACATAGAATAGACACAGCCCAAACTCTTATTTTATGCAGCCCAAATCTTCATATCACGATATGACCTTTTCACTGCCACAGGCACTATTTGGCTGAACAGTGTCTTTAAAAATCACTCAGAATTCCAAACTTATACACATTTAAAATACAGACAATAGAACAAGAACAATATCTGTGACAACAATAGAACGATGATTAATAGTTCTATAAACTAGTTTCAAAGACTTACATGTAGAGCATTATTACATTGACATCAATACTGATATTTGTTGTAGAGAATCAAATATTAGCAGAGAAACTTAGCAAGCGCTTAAAACTATAGAAAGACAGGATGGCGTCCCGTCATACTATAGTACGACAATTACAGTATGACAATATATTTGACAAAAATTATTTTACCTCCCCTTCACATACCCTGAACCACCAATACATCTATCAAATGCTAAAGACTGATACAATTCATCACTTTCGTCAGCCTTTCTTATAAAAAGACACAAAGTTATTTATCAAATTTTATAGCATCCACGAACTTGTAGACTTTAAAGAATCTGTTATGGCAGAGCATTTTCTTACAGGCTTCAAAACATAAATTAAAAGGTCCGGGAACTTCATCTACAGTACTAGAGCAGCAATAAGAGAGCAGCATGATGGCTGATATAAACAGACTAGTTAACAGTGGCAGTTACAAAGGCTCCCTAGCAACTCGCGCTTGTATGGTAAGGAGTGCGCATTGTCGCTGCTTGCTGCCTATCGCAGGAAATGCAGGAGTTATATGCATAAGGAAAGTCTGCCTTAACAAGAAGGTATATATATCCCAATTGCTAATTGAATTGGTGCCAGCAAAATAGTTCAACTTTTAAAAAAATATTTAAAATTCTGAAAATATGTTTAAAGAACAGAATGATTTATTCCAAAGAACAAGAACAGTTGTTTTTTGATGAAATAGTTTCTAATCATCTGGCAAGTTTGCTCACGTGCATTACGAATCCATGACAAACGCAGAACAGTATCGCTATCGTTATTTAGCCTCGTCTCAATTGAGACTTACTGAAACACTTCGATAATTGGCGAAGTATTACTACCCTCAGTTTTATGTCTGAGGTTCTTGTAGAACCTCGTTAAGAAAGTCAGGTATTAATTGAGCAAAACAACCTTTTGTTAATGATAAAATTGTAGAGGCTTTCCAATCAAGCCTAATTGATTTAGGAATCATATTATACCGCTGTAGTTTTTAATAAGTAGCAAAGTTACAATGAATATTTAATTTAAATTTTTCTGAGTCAAACTTGAATATTGTGACAACAAAAAGTACAAACTTCTAAAAGAAACTAGAATTATAAAGACCACCAAACTTTTCAAATATTTTCATCTACTACAGATATATATATATATATACTGTATATATATGGTATATTATTTGCTATGAACTATTCCATAGGCAGTTGCCAGAGGAGCCAAAGCCACATTTAATTTAGAACAAGTGAGAAAATTTGTTATATCATCTATATTAATAAATCCCTCACGTGTGTATGGGGGTGTGTAGGGGGGTGTGTATGGGGGTGTGTATGGGGGTGTGTATGGGGGTGTGTAGGGGGTGTGTAGGGGGGTGTGTATGGGGGTGTGCATGGGGGTGTGTATGGGGGTGTGCATGGGGGTGTGCATGGGGGTGTGTATGGGGGTGTGCATGGGGGTGTGTATGGGGGTGTGTATGGGGGTGTGCATGGGGGTGTGTATGGGGGTGTGTATGGGGGTGTGTATGGGGGTGTGTATGGGGGTGTGTATGTGGGTGTGTAGGGGGGTGTGTAGGGGGTGTGTATGGGGGTGTGTATGGGGGTGTGTATGGGGGTGTGCATGGGGGTGTGTATGGGGGTGTGCATGGGGGTGTGTATGGGGGTGTGCATGGGGGTGTGTATGGGGGTGTGCATGGGGGTGTGTATGGGGGTGTGTATGGGGGTGTGTATGGGGGTGTGTATGGGGGTGTGCATGGGGGTGTGTATGGGGGTGTGTATGGGGGTGTGTATGGGGGTGTGTAGGGGGGTGTGTATGGGGGTGTGTATGGGGGTGTGTATGGGGGTGTGCATGGGGGTGTGTATGGGGGTGTGTAGGGGGTGTGCATGGGGGTGTGCATGGGGGTGTGCATGGGGGTGTGTATGTGCACACTTGTGTGTCTGTCCACGCGAATGCTAAGTATTTCCAAATGTTCTGGCTTGTTTCAGCTAAACTGCACGCATGTGCCCACACCTTCTGTCAGGTCACCAAAATATCTCGTTTTAAAACTCAGTCTGGTTCCTGAGAGCCAGCATTTTAAACACCCACCTGCAGGCTATCTGATTGGAAATTAAAGGAATCCCAGGCACGGCCGAGCTTACTGCTAGTCCACTTTAAATTCCTATAATTTTAATATCATACACTGAGGCTATACCATGAACTAAGGCTATGTCATACACTAAGGCTATACCATGAAGTAAGGCTATGTCTTACAGTAAGGCTATACCATGAACTAAGGCTATGTCTTACACTAAGGCTATACCGTGCACTAAGGCTCTGTCATGCATACGGTAAGAACATTGCGTGTGCTTAGACAATGCAAGCAAGCCACAGCACTGCAGTCTGCTAGTCTGTTCTCATGTTAATATATGATAAGCTGTTACTAAACTGGTCTTTAGGAAACAGCAAAGTAGACAGTTAAACTGAATTAGAGTATCTCACAATTTTTGCAAATTTTCAAGTAGTTATCTTCCACCATCCATGAACAAATAACTCCTAATAATCTAGCAATAAATTTCTCACAGCTAAATATTTTTATGGATGTGTTAGCGGTGATGCGAATATATGGCTGTCAAGTCTTAAAAATCACAACTGACCATCTAAGTTGAAATAGCGATGTACTGACAGGGCAGTCTTCGATTTATTGTTTGCAAGTGCAGAAACCTGCCATATGCAGTTCCCAATCAAATGAATCCATGCAGAAACTACCCATCTTTATTGTATGTTATTTACATGTAATACTTTTGCAATGAAGACACGCATACCGCTCTTACTTCATTCATGAGAACAGTGCACAGGTGCGCGGGAGTAGACAACCCTGTAAACTCACCGCTGCTTTACCACCTCTAGTAACGCGTCAGCATATTTCTTTACCCCAAAGATGACAGGAAGATTTGTGTTGTAGAGTACTCTGCTGCCTTCCCTCAACCCATTCTACAGTACAGCAGAACTACTGATAACTATGTATGTCAGAGCACAACTCATGGGAAGGCTACAGTACAGCAGAACTACTGATAACTATGTATGTCAGAGCACAACTCGTGGGAAGGCTACAGTACAGCAGAACTACTGATAACTATGTATGTCAGAGCACAACTTGTTAGAAGGCTACACTAGGGCAGGTGACAACGAGGTGCTTTCTCGCTTCATCAGTTGATTTGTATGACTATTGACCTAACGACCTTAAAACTATTGGTCAGTTAAGACAGCTAAAAGTAGGTCTTTCCCTGCTAGCGATATACTCTGTTCATGACACAGTCCATTGGTTGACAACACCCTTAGCTGATGTGCCTAGACTAAAATGTTGTAGTGAAATTACATAATGCACTATTTAGCCTAAATGAAATGAGCATAAGGAGGCTGAATAATCACTTAGAAATATGGTAAGATGAGACAACTCAGGACCCTTATAACTTGTCATGGGAGTGAGACAATCACTGTTTCCATGGTGCGCAGTACTGCGAAGCAGCCCCCTCCGAAGTCGAGGGGATTGTACGTTTCCATGCTGCGCAGTGGTTTTCAGCAAATACCGCAAATTAGCCAGAGAAGAGAAATTGTATAAATCGAATCGCTTGATGGAGAAATAGAATCGATCACGGATACCGAACATCATAAAACGGTCTTTTTATGATTCTGTCGTCATTATACTTTTATTTACAATACACATTCACAAGGTTTTACAAACCTTAACACACTTTTTACATAGTAATGTATTTTTAATAAGTATTTTTAAGTAATATATTATTTAAACGTTTATTTAGGACTTGCCACCTATTTTTCGAAAAGTGTTGGCATCGATAACTAAGTTCAGGAAAGTAATCACCTCATCATCCTCGTGAATGCAGACCATAATTAAATTTAGGTGAAAGAAGATCGGAAGAATAGTAAAAAACAAGATTAGCAGGACAACCTTTGTACTAGTTTATGGCCCTCGAAGAATCCGTCTCCACGGCATGAGAGCTATGCGCAGCCACTGCGCAGTCACTGTTTCCTTGCTGCGAATTCGCACTGGCTTCGCACTGATCAGTGCGCAGTGATTTCAGTGCGAAGACGCCGTTTCCATGATTCGGAGATAGCGCAACTCCGAAGCACTGCGCATCATGGAAACATAGTGAATATGCGCAACAACTAATTGACATGGTAGAAACATTGAAATACCCTCATTAATTCAATGAATGAATTACAGATCTTGCTTTCATCGTGTTGCTAGAGACCGACGCTATCGAGACATTAGAATTATATACATGTATGTAAATATTTCCTAAGAACTATTAAATTCCATAAACGCCATTGTTTCTGGATTCCACATGAAGAATGAATGCATTATTCATATAGCTTTAGCATGGAATCAGCGCTAGTTGAATACTTGATCAAGTAAAGCTACATATAAAAAGCAAAAGCATAATATTACAGAACACGGGGTTCAGTTGACATTTGGCACATGCTATGACAGAATTGGCATGTGAATTAAAAAAGTGCAAGAAAAATATAACAAAGTCTCCCCGATCAACTGAGAGAACACGGTTTTTCACTCACTATGCGAATGCTATGTCTCCATTCAGAGTAAATAGCATCATAGATAAGATATGAGGGCATACGACACTACTTCAGGTCGACTAGCGCCGGCAGTATGAATTGACAGGCAGTTAAGACGAGGATTATTATTCAACTCTCACCGGCAACTAGTACATGTATATGTTACCCTAGTCAGGACAAAGATAGTTCATCCTATGTTGTTGCATCTTAGCTAGCATACATGTAGCGCTCTAAGATCTTGATGTAAACATAGGCTCAACCTTTAGAGCACACGAGTCACCTTACGAGCAGCTGATATCTATAAAGAGACAATCTAAACCACAGCCGTCACTACCGGGAACTGCGAATTACATTAGCCATAGTCAATCCACTCATAAGAGGCAATTTGTTACCCTTCTACTCAGTTGGTGCATTCATACCAACTGCTGCCGCTGACAGGTGGACACTCACCTTTCTCAGGTAGTCATCGAATAGATACATAATCTTCTGAGGTGCTCCGGGACACTTGATAGGCAATGGAGGCATTGTGAATATCGCTGTTCCACCTTTAGGAAAGGCTTGAAAGGCTTTGTGTGTCTTATTAACATAATTTGCAGAGAAGTTGCTGCAAACTCGAGGATCCGATTCCAAAGCTTCGAGAGATCCAGAGATCTTATCGAAGTTTAATTGCACTCCGACTGCCACTATTAGCATGTCGTACTCAAGCTGCAAGTAGGGTCTAATGTAACACTCATTGGTAGACTAGATCATAAGGCCTTCACAGATTGTATACTGTATTTATATTTACTTGTATTTATATTTATTTGTATTTATATTCACTTGTATTTATATTTATTTGTATTTATATTTATACTGGCTTATCAATCCCTTGCAAGGATGGATAAGTCTGTATACATAGTCTTGCAGAGAAGGACAAGTCAAAGTGTTACATAATTGTAAAAGACATCATCGTCAACACGGTAAAGGAAGAATCTGCTACAGTCAAATCTCGAAATACAGAGGTGATCCATTCCGATATTCCCTTCTTATGCTGAGAATGTCAGTGATTAGAGTGGAGATTCCTATATGAACACATTTTATTTCATCTATTTCATTCCACAACGCAAAAAAACTCAAACAATAAATACTTTAGATAATTGTATGTCACATTCAAGATTAAAAACTATAATATATACGAGAAACTAAAGTAATAATCAATAAATGGAGTTGCTCATCGTTACATCACTTTTACACTAAAGACAGATGAAGTGTAGCCTTAGTGCTACATGAGACAGGCGGTGTGTAGGTAGAGGTCGTGCTGGCGATCTGGAGCTACGTCAACCTAAACTATGCAACCTTTATACACTAATTTATATTCACATATTTTTTGTATTGGAACGTGATTATTTTAAATTTTATTTCTATCGCTTCTCCACTTTTTGCTCAATGCAGGCTTTTTGTTTACTTAGAACCACTCCTACTTACTTCCTCAAAGCGTTAGAGATTTCTTTAATAAACTAATCCAAAGATGTTTGCATGTTCATCTATTAATTGTTAAGTCAATTATAAGACAGTATTGCCTTCTTTCTCTCACAACCACTAGCACTACCGCTACCCCCCTTCTTTCTCTCACAACCACTAGCACTACCGCTACCCCCTTCTTTCTCTCACAACCACTAGCACTACCGCTACCCCCTTCTTTCTCTCACAACCACTAGCACTACCGCTACCCCCTTCTTTCTCTCACAACCACTAGCACTACCGCTACCCCCTTCTTTCTCTCACAAGCACTAGCACTACCGCTACCCCCTTCTTTCTCTCACAACCACTAGCACTACCGCTACCCCCTTCATTCTCTCACAACCACTAGCACTACCGCTACCCCCTTCATTCTCTCACAACCACTAGCACTATCGCTATCACCCTTCTTTCTCTCACAACCACTAGCACTACCGCTACCACTTCAACTAAATGTTTTTAAATCCATGATTTTAAAACGAGAAAAATTATGAAACCCTGCATAATATTACTCGAGCAAAGTACAAACAAAAGTCTACTCCACCTCTTAACCGAAGGAGAACTGTATACATATGGATATTTACAAAACTGCGATGCTTTGAAAAGCTTCAGATGTTGTATGTTGAAATTGCGTCAAATGTACAGACAAACATTTGCTCAAATGTTGTATCATAATTTGAAAAATAAATATGTAGAGGCGAGCATGTGTAGAGATTTGACTGTAGTAATACTTAAGCAATACCACAACAATAAATTATTACTGATAAACCTAGACTGACTTTCATTATAGAAAAGTGGTGCATAGTTCCTGAACGTGAACTGATACCAATGTTATACTATTGACATAATATGAATAACTACTACTAACACCTCTCTTCTGTTACACATCAGGCAGGGCATAGCAATGGTCGCTGCATTCTAACTCTGCCTCAATAGATAAAAAGATCAGGTAAAATGGCTAGTCATGCACTGTTACCACTGTTGACCTTCCTTAGCCCACTGCCAAGGCTGCTGTATTGTGCAAACAGAGGTGCCTGGTTGTTATGTACATAATAAGGAGCGGAGCCAGCCATGCATATGCCGGCTTTAGGTCTGAATACATCCTGTTTATTTCACAAGTCTAGAAATTACGAAATGACAAGCAACAGCAACTACGTGACTAGACATTACCAGCCTATCCATGCGAGATGGATAAATAGCGGATCAATGTAAAGTGCAATGAATGGCATATGAATTAACCTATTGTGATGGGCATGTTAAATGCGGAAACCTAAATTCCTTCTCTGGAGTCAACTCACGATTCGGTTTCACAATGCAAGACATTAATCATGCGCTGACACACCACAACAACCAGGATGAGAAACAGAAAGACCGCGAGGCGATTGCGCAAAACATAAACATTTAGAGACTATTGCAAAACTTGTTGGGCAATCTTTGCAGAGCAACTAGAGAAAGGCAGCGACTCCCTGCAGCCTCCTGTTGTACTAGTAGCAGTGATATGGGTAACTGCCAGGTATGCACTGATGCGATGAGCTTCCTCCGAGTGCTAAGTTTTATAAGGAATAAATGTATGGCTACCCTCAGAATAGTAAAGAGCATTGGCTATAATGCAGCGACTTTGAGATGAAAAAAGGTAAGATTAAATAGCGAAGGCGACTATCGGAACCAACCTTGAGACCGGAAGAAGTGACAACCGTGTTGCTGTCAGGCTCCACAGATGCAACCGAATCCTTTATCCACTTTGCATCTCTGGGTAGGGATTTTCCCATGGGTCGAGCTGCCTGAGTAAGGCTTTTATGCCCTGAACCAACTAATGTAAACATTGCCTGGTAGTAGTGAATCTGCAAAGAGTTAGTGGAAGTCAAACAATACACCGCGAGCAACAAGCTGTAGAAATATGCTCAGTAATAAACTCATTCTCGAATGTCCTTACTGTCATTTCAGTTACAGTAGCAAAAGTAGAGTCTGCTTTCAGTTTTAGCAGGTGAGATGAGAGCGTGTGTAAGGCGACACAACTCAAAAGAGTATCATACTAAGTTGTGGCAATAAACTTCCATAAGTAATATATTCTCTTGAAAACTGTACAAAAACAACATGAACATTTTTTCAGTGAGCAGACGTGTCCAAGGCATATAATAACACTCAATGAAAGCCAAAAACCTATGTTATCTTTAAAAAACTGCTTTAAAGTTATGGCTGATCCAAAATGAGTAGGCATACAAATCTGAATAGCCATAAGCTGGCTCTGAGAACGAGGGTAAGAAAATATAACTATTTAGTATTTGACTTTAAATGAAAGATCTCAAAATAATAAATGCATGCAAATGATGACAGCTCAAATCGAAGCCTGCTAATTCTTGAACTACCCCACGTGATTAACAATAAGCAATGCATCGTGCATAATGGAGTCGTCTGCCCACCATGTTTACTTTATGACGAACATGGAAGCACCCTCCTTTTCACAAGCAACAATTAAAAACACAACATGTACGAGATACATACACTCGTAGATACACATAGACTAATGAAGACCTCAGTGAAAAGCCAATTATGGAAATATGACAAGCGAGTCCACTCACATCATGAGGCTCTACGACCGCTACGTTTCCCTTTCCAAACTTTCTCGTCATCTTAGCAGCCATCGCACAACCCCCTGAACCACCACCAAGGATTACGCATTTGTAGGAGCTCTTTTCACTTTGGGTAGAGTAGCTGGCGGCCGCAGCCCTAGTAGCTATCAAATGTGTAACCTGCCTGTTGTGTAAGCCTAATTCTCCGATCTTCTTTACTAACTGTGCCATTCTCGGAACTGTCTAAAACAGACGTGGCAATGGTTTTGAAAACTGTTCTTTCAGCCATGGCTAGTATCTCATGACAATTCACTCCGAATGAATTTATGCAAACCTTCTACAAGAATAGACCTAGACAAACATACCACGATATATCAAGGCAGTTGTAAATGTAATAAGTACCTAAAACACTAAATTATGCAGATTGAGTTCTGGCGTACAAGTTAGTTAAACTACCTGGCTTGGCTAAATATATCAACAGGATAAAAAAACTACATGCCCATGTATATGAGATTAGTGGAATCACAGAAAGTCTGTAGTGACTACTTTATAAAGTCTGCTAATTCTATTTTGTAGAAACATGATCCTCTACAAGACTCACCTCTATAATAATATATTATTAATATATATATAATAATATACCGGTATATAGTATAGGGTTTGGCCTTAAGGGTCTAAGTAATGCAACTGCAGCTAATAAAGGCGGTACACATTTGGAACACCTCTAGTCTGAGCCCCAATCAGATGTATATTCCAATATAAGAATTATGTTGAGGGTAGTAGGAAAGCACACAGGCTACCAGAGATGAGAAGAATGGTTAGGAAGAAGCGTTATTGCAAGATAACGTTTTAGTTTATAAAAAGTGAGAATAATTTGTATTAGTCAGATTACTAGCAGCCCAGCCTTCCATCAAGCCAATCAACTTGGACTGCCATGAAAAGGAAGAATGTGATCATGGTTCCTATATTAAGGGCTCAATAAAGCAAATAGAACTATGACTGTAATCCTGAAGCTTGTTTTAAGGAAAAATCATTGAAGGTTCCCATTGAGACTGTTCTCTTTTCCGTTTGATTTTTCTAAGTGGTGAAGCATAGAATAAGGATAATTTTGCATTAAAGAACAATAGAAGCTCAAGCTAGAGATAAATATGAGTGGCATCAAACCTGGCGCTGAGGCTATTTAGATGGTAAAGGTATTGAACAAAAGGATTATAGTGAATACATGTATTATAGTAAATACATGGGTTATATTGAATACATGCGTTATAGTGAATACATGGATTATATTGAATACATGTATTATAGTGAATACATATATTGTCTTGAATACATGCATGATATTTGTAATCATGTTGCTAAAATGATGAATAAATTTCAAAATGTTGATATATTATTCTAAATGCATGTCATGATAGGTAAAGGCACTAGGGTGTCCAGACATGTTCTGCATCTTCCAAAAAAAATTTGGTTTTTGTGGCTGTAGAAGCAATGCTGCTGTGCCACACAGCATTGAACGCTGTAATTTCTCAATTTGCCAGCCTGAAATATCCTTGTTGATAACACCATCGAGAAATCAACGTGCAGCTAAACTACCCAAGAAACTATCCACAAGTCAACTAGTTTGCAAGTTAGTTAGGTGTTTGCAAGTTGGTGTACATTGGTCTTAAATATCGGTAAAAAATCATTGGTTAATTCATCTGCATACAAAATAGAAATTTTACCTATCTCGCCAATCCAAATAGCTGGTTTATAAGCAAATGTGATAATATATGCTACACAGTATACTATTAGCCAGTATCTACAAATTACACTATCCATGTCTAAAAATTGGAAACAGAAGGTAACAATCGCAAACGGGTAAATTTAATCGTGTGTGTTGTGTATGACTGTGTGTGCATTGAAAAACCTATACCTTAAAAATACATGAAATAATGAATAAAAATACTTTGTTTCCAGCTCAGTGAGATCAAACACAAATTGAACTAAATAATTTGAACAGTATTTCGGTGAGATGATAGGGCACCTTTTCAAACTCTCAACAAAAACTTTTGTTCATCAGAAAAAAATGAAACAGTGAAAACCAGTTAGTTGATCGCTAAATGCTACAATTTAACCACTAATGATGTGTGACATTGACTCTACAAAAAAACTTCATGCAAACAAAATACATATTATTTGGTAAATTCAAGTGTGACAGCAAACCTGCCATCAAAAAACAGTCCAAATTGTCACATAATTGACCAGCAGTGCAAGTAAAATCACCCACTGTGGAGTAGCGTCGGCAACCAAACTACAGAAGAGTTCACTTTTGTCTGTATCTCAAACAATAAAGTAGTAGACATACTACTTACATATTGAGCATTCAGTGGTTCTTTTTAAAAATGAACCATCAAACGGATCTAGTGAAATGTTCATTTTATGAGGAAAATAGGCCTACTTTAAAAGTTATGTACCAAAAACCCAAATATGCCACAAAAATCTGCGTGCAACCAGCACGCATTGGGAATTGCAGAGGCTATTACACATTTTAGTTTTTTTCGGCTCGTTTCTCTTGGTATGCTTCGTAATGCTACTGCCGTTACCCCAGCATGCCTCTACTTTCAACGTTTTTTCTTTCCATGGACTCGGTATACAGTACCCAACAATGCAACTTAGCATCCCGACAAAAATTGTCCCCTAACTCCTCCCTGAAAGCCTAAAGTATCATTAGCATGGCAATGAAACCCGCAATTATGCACTAGTGCAACCCTAAAATGGCTCAAGCGATCTTATAATATTACATATACATTTTTACAGCATGACAACAATGTTGTTCAGCATAAGATTAACGCAAACAATCCTATATCATTGACAGCTATTCAAAATAGTAAAAGTAAGTACCCTCGATGCGCAATGTATTTGCAAGCTCGCAGCGTGTGTTAAAAATGATTGGTTATCCCGTTGTACGGGCTATTTTAGGGGCGTTAATTTAACTCAAATCATTGGCTCAGTCATCAGCCTACCGACTTGCGCTTTTTTTAACTGGTCAAATCGAATTCGTCATTAGATATTCAAAGCCTAAGTGTCCGTGGGATCACGCCCTTCTGATGAGACGAGCCGTCCAAGCCACACGTGCAACTTACTAAATGATCAGGAGTTGTCTACTCATGCCAAACGATGCAAACAAGCAGCCTCAAACATGTTTGCATTACAATACTGGCCAATACTAAAAGATAACTAACTCTTTTAAATTTCAAAAAAGTACAACCTGGTTTTTTAAATTCATGGATAGACCAATATAGGCACTCTTTTTATAATAGAATGGCACCGAATGTTGTGGGTCAGGGCGTTGATGACTCCCTCAGTTTTTAATACGATCTTAGTGTTGCAACAAATTAGGTTTTAGCGTTCTTATCAATCATTTTATCTCAAATTTTATGTTCATATAATGCCCTCGGGCGTATTGGACAGATTCGAATATATATATATATATATATATATGTATATACTACTCGACACAAGTAAAGCTCTTATTCCAATTTTGGCTCGCCAATGTCTGCTGAATAGGCAAAATACGGAGGCGGCCATCTACTAGCACTGCATAGAGACTATCAGTTTCAGACTGTCAGAGAGGATCAGTTTCTTAATCTCTAGCTGTATCTGCCCGTTTTAGCGTAATAATACTTGTGCGTAGATAGTCTTGTCTCATGAGCAACAGTGTCGTGTAGGGTGTCCCTATACGACACTGGTGAGCAAGAGATTCGTGCTCTTGCTCACTTTGGTTCTAAGTCTATTGTAAGAAAAGAGTTATTTACCCTCTATGCGCTCAGGCTTTTAAAACTCATAGTGGTTTGGACATAGTAGACTCGTCCCGTAGCTACGGCTAATTTTACAACAAATTAAAAGTACCTAATCTCCGCTCCTCAAACTTAGCCGTTTGTTATATTTTCCGGGAGGTCTTCTCCACGTATTCATGTTATTCAAACGTTTGTGCAGGCTTTTTATTGCTAGCTTTGCATTATTATAATCGTGATAATGTTTAAAAAACTTAAAGAAAAGGTTAAAGTGAACTCTCCTGTTGTGGTAAATCCTCCACGAGAGGCGAATCTTATAGATATTGATGATGACCAGCCACCAATCAATCAGTCAACGCCTAAACGAGTAGCTTCGACAGCTAACAGTTCGACTCAACAGTTCCTAGAAAATGTAAATAGTGTAACGTTTAGTCATTTTTTCAATTGTTATAGGATCTTCCAAATTTGGAATTTGTATGTTAAATTTTTGGTACTAAACGGTTTATACAAAAAGGCTTTATGTTGACAAATTTCTAAAACTGTTTAGCAGCCCGAGAATACGCAAGATGTTTCTGGAGGATTGGACTCGTTTAGGACAGCAAATGGTAGCACAGCAACTGCTGTCAACCTTTCAAACACATTTGAATTTCCTGAAATACCAGGGCAGCCAGTTTACACACTTCCAAGTGATACAGAAAGTGAAGCAGAAACGGAGACTGTTGTCAACTTGCAGGCATTTAGTAAAGAAGAATTGTTTCAGAAATTCAGGGCCGTTGAGCGCACGTCAGTCAAATATAAGAACAAATACAAACAGGTTTGTCGGATTCATTTTTTTTTTTTTGAAACAGGTATTTTAGACATTTCTCTTGGGTAAGGCACTATTTAACATCATACACCCAAACCCAGTAGAAGGCACGCGTTTTTCCTCAGTCATTTTATGTACATATGATTTATTACAAAGAAGAAAAAACATGTTTATGGTGCAACCAAATGTGTGAAGTCCCATGAGTGCAGACCACAGGTGTCCTTTAGTGGGATATTGCCGAGGCCGGGCCGTAGTCTACACACAAAAAACAACAAAGTTCCACGTAGTTATGAGCAAAAACAAAAGTATCCATCCAAATATTTCACCAATCCAATGAGCAACACACACAAAAACTAAACCAATCGACATCACCACCCATCATGTCAAAATATTCCAAGTTTCAAGTCATGTCTTGTACAACTCGCCTTATGGTTTCTCAAAACTTATCTCCAAGTCCCTATTAATTTCAGACTGCTCGATTACTGTTTTCTAAATGGTCACTGCTAGCCTAGCCTAGCGTCATGCTTCAACACCTCAGTAACTATCGGGGCATCGCTGAGTGCTCCCGGACGTTTCCCCGATAGTTACTGAGGTGTTGAAGCAGGGCGCTAGGCTAGCAGCGACTATTTAGAAAACAGTAATTGGACAGTCTCAAATTAATAAGGATTGGTGAGATATTTGGATAGATACTTTTGTTTTTGCTCATAACTACGTGGACCTTTGCTGTTTTCTGTGTGTGTAGACTACAGCCCGGCTTCGGCAATATTCAACTAAAGAACACCTGTGGTGCAGACATTGAAAGTTTATATATCAGGTTTTGTTTTAGAAAATGCTACACAGGTATTGTGGATATTACTGAAGCTTATTATGAGCATATTGTAAATTGTTTTTATTGCTACAATATAACAAGACTTCTAATCAAACTAAGTCACACAATGATGCAGCAATGTTATGTGCCAACTCTGGCGTTTTTCAATATTCCTAACTACGGAAATATCAAAATATCAAAAAGCTCCAGAAATAGCATCATAATCAGCCTTAAAAAGGGCAAATCTCTAGTAAATCTTTTTTACATTGTTATAGGTTTTCACTGCTTTCAACCAAGCGGAGAGAGAAAGAGCCAAATTAAGTGATTTGCTAACAAAATCACAAGATAAGTCATTTCAACGTATCTCTGAGTTGCGTGAACAAGTTGAATTAGAAAAGAAGAGCAAGAAAGAGTTTGAGACTACATTAGAAGGAAAGGATATTGAGATAGCGTCTTTGAAGACTGAGGTATTTTTAACATTTTCTTCAAAAATGGTCTTTTTTGAAAAAAGTATACAATCCAATTACTGATTAATTACCTTGCTGAATTGCTTTTTAATTTGGTTGCATTTTGGTCTTACGCCTTTGCCAAATTTTTAGCCTAGTAGTTTCAAACATTTGTACTGCTTACTGCATTGCAACCAAAATAGGATACTCAAGACAAAAAGAGTATTTTGCGCAAGCATTTATATTATCGTGACTTTAATGTTCATTATTTTCGTTATCGTAGCCAACTAAATACCCAATAATTGGTCATGCATTAATATTTGACAAAGCATAATCGTAATGTGTTAATGTCCAAAGAGCATTTTAAGGCTAGAATACACCAACTGTTTGTATGGATTTTTTGAGTATGAATCTCTACTAATGTCTTATCAAGGACCTTTTGTTTCATTTGACGGGCAGCTAAGCAGCCAACCAGAACTTTAATATACTCGCTAGTCAAGAAAAAGCAATGCAAACTTTAAGGCTTTTGTAAAACCAACTCATTGGTACACTTCAACTATAGAAGTAACTGAAGGGTTCAAATCCATAGATATACAGTGCACCCTCAAGATCGGATTACTCTGATAAATGATTTTTTCACCTTACGAAGTGGAACAGGATGATTTTTTCACCTCACCATACGAATCATTTCACTGTATGAATTCATCAAAATTTTTGCCCAAGTTCAAATTTGGCAGCCTTAGTGCTTCTTATGTATGTCAAAATAACAAAGACATCGAAATGCTGTTTGCCGAAAATATTTTCACAAAACCTGAAAGAGACGCAATGACTGAGTTCTCCCAGTTCTGCAATTCTCATGTGTGAAACGGTAATATTTTCCTTTTAAAACCCGTCGCAAAGTTGGAATTGCAATCCCTTCGAACAGGTCAGTGGTCAGACAACTTCTCTTCACTTGCTAACAAAAATCCACTTCATTACAAAAATGGCATCATTTTCAAATCGGCTTTCTTGCCGAATTAAGTTGAAAAAAGTCTTATACAGGTCTGCTATAAGTTATAATGAAAGTGAAGACAGAAGCCGATAAGTAATAAGATTTTAGTGATAAAAAGTTGAAATTCAGTAAAATAGTTGAAAATACATATTAAAACTTAGCTTAAGTGTGTGTGTTTAGTAAGCTAAACTTATTTGAGGTGAATTCAGAGTGTATGTTGTACGGAAGTCTGTCTCGATGGTAAGAACTCCCTAAAGTACGTACTGGACATGGTACATTGTAATGCTATATTTTATTGCAGCTCATAACCACTAAATACAATAAAGTTACTAATGTTAACATACTATTTTGTTACTAATTTTAATATGTAGCACTTGTATAAATTTTGCCGGTTTTTACCAGGGATGTTTGCATTATATAATTACTATGATTTTATACCCTTGCATACAATTTTTTCACCAAATGATGCCAACCCTGGAACGGATCAAAATTGTATCCTGAGGGTGCACTCTACTTCAAATATAGTATTAACTGGAGTAGTATAATATTAACTAGTATATAGTATTAATGATTGATCTACCTCAACCGCAGAATTTAATTTACCTAACCTTAAAAATATGTGACATAAAAGTCAAGTCTACTCAACTATTTACTAGTCTAATTTTATATGAGCAAGCATATGGCAACAAGCATTACTATAACATTTTATATGAGCAAGCATATGGCAACAAGCATTACTATAACATTTTATATGAGCAAGCATATGGCAACAAGCATTACTATAATATTTTATATGAGCAAGCATATGGCAACAAGCATTACTATAACATTTTATATGAGCAAGCATATGGCAACAAGCATTACTATAACATTTTATATGAGCAAGCATATGGCAACAAGCATTACTATAACATTTTATATGAGCAAGCATATGGCAGCAAGTATTACTATAACATTTTATATGAGCAAGCATATGGCAACAAGCATTACTATAACATTTTATATGAGCAAGCATATGGCAACAAGTATTACTATAACATGGTTTGTCGCTCATCACATTTATATGATCAGTCTGGCTTCCTCTGTTAGTGCCAACAAATGCAGCCTCCTCACTCAGCAATATGGCATGGGAGGCATACATTAGATTGCCTTATATTGGATATTTGGATACTTGACTTTCATAAGCTTTCATTAATTACGTATAACTACTGAACAGATGTTACAATCAGCCAAGTCTAACAAACAGTCTTAGATACGAGTAAATTGTAATACTGAAATTAAGCTTACATTCTGTCCTGTAACAATTTTATTAGCTTTAATATAACGCCTGTTGTGAAATTATTAGGAGGCTATTGTCAACTATAGGTGAGCTAACCAGAGAAACAACTATTATAAATGCTATAAAGTTGGTAATACACAGTAGTTGGGTGACTGATGCTCTGCTAAAGGCAGTGTTTGTCTAAAAATAATTATTTTAGGCTTAAGTTTTTGCATGGATTAAACATCTAATTTTGAATAGCTGGGTGTATAGAGAATAAAATTTGATAAAGGTTTAATACGCTATGATAGGTCAGATTGGCTGTCTGTAGAAGCAGCGTCAGAATGATCTCTTTGTTGGGTGAACCTCTGTTGGTTGTCCCTTTGGGTATAAAATGCTTGTAAGACATGTGCTGGATGTAAACTTGCCTCAAAGTTGTTATCCTGTATAAAGTTTAAAGAAGTTGACCAGAATATAGAGCTGGTAGCATAAAGGAATTTATTTCAAATTCAACTGGGTGAAATGTAACATTAGTCGAAGCCCAAGTGTGATTCAAAATTCATCTGAGATGCTTGTAGTTTGCCATTTGGAGACACAGTAGCCTAGATGCTCTTTTTAAGACCATATACTTGTTATTTAACACTAAAATGTCTACTTGGCATAAGTATGCAAACAGCGGGTAGTATCCATGTATCTAACATGTAGGGTTCAATGTGAATCACTGCTCTGATGTTACCTGAACCAAGCTAGTTACAGAGTGAAAGTTTATCATTATAAAATAAAAAAAGGATGACAAAGTCTACATCAGCGGTTTTTTAATTTTAAATCCTTGCAACTGAAATGGTAGAAAGTAAAGCTGTTCACATCAAGTAGCACTTTTGCTCAGCCATTTTCCGCCTAAAATTTCATTCAAAGAAAAGAAAGTGAGTTGCCACAATTTAAATACAAGAGAAGACAACAGCCAAATTGTTAAACTGTCTCAATATTACTTTATAAGTTTGTTTACTGAGACTACTATTTCATGGCTAGTATAATACAATGTTTGAATTTGCCAAATAGTTGAGGAATATGTTAGATAAGGACACGTTCCAATGATTTTAACAAAAACAGATTGAATACGATTTGTTTTTCTCTGCATGAGTTTATAGTATTAAGCTAAGCAAAGGCTTCTTATGGAGCTAAGGCTTGCTGTGTATTGTGGGCTTTAGGTGAGCCAGATAAAGGAGAGTGTATCATCTATGGAATCTCCGCAGCACCTCGCTGACAACGTGACAGCGCTCAAGGAGAAGATAAAGAGACAGGAACAGTTGCTTGCTAAATGCAAAGACACAATCAAGGCTAACAAGGTTCCTCACTTTGCTAGATAATTGTAAAAAATCTCAGCCTATAATCGAGTTGCGCGTATCTGAAATCTATGCTATTCTACTAAGGAGAGAATACTCATGTTAAGCCTTTCATATTCACATCGCTAATAAGTTTCAGTCAATATGCAAAACTGTTCCTGCTGAACATCGAATATATGAATGATACATCGAATGAATAGAACATCGTACAATAGAACGATTGTATCTATTGTACGATTTTTATTCCGATTATCACAATTGATCTTTCGGCAAGCCAATGTTCAGCCGTTGCATACCGTTGCTATCATTAGCACTTCCTGAAAGACTTGGAGAGATAAAACTGATAGTAGATAAGGTCTTTGCTATATTAGATATATATGTATATAACGTCAGAGTATATATAACGTCAGAGTATATATAACGTCAGAGTATATATAACGTCAGAGTATATATAACGTCAGAGTATATATAACGTCAGAGTATATATAACGTCAGAGTATATATAACGTCAGAGTATATATAACGTCAGAGTATATATAACGTCAGAGTATATATAACGTCAGAGTATATATAACGTCAGAGTATATATAACGTCAGAGTATATATAACGTCAGAGTATATATAACGTCAGAGTATATATAACGTCAGAGTATATATAACGTCAGAGTATATATAACGTCAGAGTATATATAACGTCAGAGTATATATAACGTCAGAGTATATATAACGTCAGAGTATATATAACGTCAGAGTATATATAACGTCAGAGTATATATAACGTCAGAGTATATATAACGTCAGAGTATATATAACGTCAGAGTATATATAACGTCAGAGTATATATAACGTCAGAGTATATATAACGTCAGAGTATATATAACGTCAGAGTATATATAACGTCAGAGTATATATAACGTCAGAGTATATATAACGTCAGAGTATATATAACGTCAGAGTATATATAACGTCAGAGTATATATAACGTCAGAGTATATATAACGTCAGAGTATATATAACGTCAGAGTATATATAACGTCAGAGTATATATAACGTCAGAGTATATATAACGTCAGAGTATATATAACGTCAGAGTATATATAACGTCAGAGTATATATAACGTCAGAGTATATATAACGTCAGAGTATATATAACGTCAGAGTATATGCTGTATTAGTGTTCACCCTCACATAACTCACTGTATTAGACCGCAACTGATTCCAATATCGCTCTAGCATCTACTCTATGACGTATCACAATTGTGATACTGTCCAGCCCAAGTGAAACACCCAACTTTACTGACACGTATTGTTGTCTTGTGCTGCTTTATGTACCACATTGCTGCCAATGCAAGTGTCCGTTCAATCATAGGAGAAGCAACTCATGCTATCCAATGAGAGAGATGCTCTGAAGACTCGGCTCGAAGAAGCGACAACATCTTTAGAGCGAATGGAATCGGAGAGGACATCGTTGTTGAGTGAAGAGGCTGAAGCATTGCGACGGAGTGTCAGCAGGAAAGATGAAGAGGTATAGCCACGTAATCACACCTGCAACCATCTATGTATTCATAGCTATATGATCACACATGCTGTCACTCATATATTCATAGCCATGTGATCACACCTGCTGTTACCAAGCAGTCATAGCCATAGGATCATACTTGCTATTACCTATATATTCATAACCACATGATCACACCTGCTGTTACCAAGTATATATAGCCACATGATCACACCTGCTGTCGCCTATGTATTCATATCCATTTGATCACATCGCTGTCACCAGGTATTCACTAGTTTTTAACTTTGTTAAGTTTCTTCAAATATCTTACCTGATTTTTTAATAAGTTAGATCAGTTTATAATATATTTTGTAGCAATTCTTCAGTTGTTATACAAGCTGACTATTTAGTCTGTAACTTGTATTTAAAGGAGGCATAAGATGGCGCTAGTAAGGCATGTCAATTAGTTACTTCTTCAAACCTTGATTCAGGCCTTCCTTTGCCTGATGGTGTGTTTTTACTGCTGCCCGCACCATACTCTATATAATTGTGTATAATGTATATTGTAATATAAACAGCCACACATGATGCACTGAAATTTCATAGCATGATAGGTTTCAATTCATAGCATCCTCTTGTGTCATTTCATGTCACAAGAGGATAACTCCAACATATAAGCGCTGTATATCCGTAAATCGTATTGAAGTTACTTTAATGAACACTACAGTTACTTGTAACGCTTTAGATGGCAACATTGAAAGAGACATTTAGTCAGCAGATTCAAGATTTGCAGGCGGACGCTGACAGACAGGCAGAACAGATGCAGCTGCTGCGATCTGAGAATGAAGAGTTGACAGCCAAAGGTGGGAGTTATTTGACCCTGTTATTGTCTAACTCAAGTTATTTTTAGTTTGATTTCACTGTTTGAACAACCCTGTTATTTGGACATGGCCCTGCGTACAAACACTTTCTACATACAAGTTTGACTTTTTGGGTATTGCTTGCTGTTTGCCCTTTTTTATAAAATAAAAGAAAATTGACAATTGCTTTTTTGCAAGAATATTATGGCTGAAAGTCAAGGCGAGTAAAAAATTTAAAAGTAGCTGCCCTAAAGAACGCTTGCTGACCTTACAGGGAGCGTTGTACTGTTATTACGATTCTTGATTTTTCAGTTTACTTATCATACAATTTCTTTCAAGTCACTTGAAACCACCTTAAATGGCTCGTGTAAAAATCGATGCAGCTAAAGAACTTTGAATAACTCAACGTAATCATAGAATACTGTTGAGTATAAGTTAGTGTTTCTTCGCATCAAACCAATTCAGTGCTGGATTTTAACGTTTCACGATATACCGATGTGCTGTTTTTAGCCAAGGATCAGTTGGAGAAATCAAGAGAGATCATCAAGAAACTGACAGAAGAAAAGAAACAGCTGACAGGAAGCTTGACTACAGTTCAGCAGAACCTTGAGAAGACAACTTCTGAACACGAGCGGGTTAGTTTCTGCAGAAGTTTCTTTTATTAACTTTTCGTTTTGTTCTTGAATCGTGGCAGTTTATGTTTAACTAGGAATTGTCTGTTTATAGAATTTATCCTCATCAATCCATTTTCCACTAACAAGCAGTCTTGACATATGGAGTCAACTAAGTGCTGATTATTTCCTTTGTATTTTAAAACTGTCATATGTTGAAGCAAAGATTCGTTGAACCTTTTGGTAGAAATTTTGCTACGGCTTACGAAAAGGGTTTCTAGATACGAAAGGCCTTTCGTATTTTGGCCGTTAGTTTGTTTCGTATCTGGGGCCTATGTGCTTCTCGTGGATTAGATGTACGCCACATCGCACTCAGTTTTATTTGCTAGAGAATGTCTGTAAATGACCAGCATTCTGTTTTCGTTTGTTGTATAATTTGGAGTTATCTTATATAACATGCAGAGTAAGACAACTTTTGTTTTTAGTAATTCAAGCTCTCTGTCTTTTGTACGATGATGGTATTTCGTTTCGTGCCAGTGTAAATAAATCTTTTTACTTACCAAAGGTAGGTAAAAAGGTAGTCAAGCGATCATACCGCTCATAGTTTTTATTCGTTATTTCTCTGTTAGTCCTTTCATGTGTAATTTTTCTATTTATCATGTACATTAGTAATATAATATAGTTGTAATATATTTCTAACATGTATTTGTTAGGTTTTAACCATTAAATGTATTTATAAAAATGTTATGTCCGAGTTTTGTGGACCTTGAAAAGAATTAGGACATTTATATAGTAAAATCGGTTTCTACTTATGAAATTTTCTACTTACGAAACAGCTTCTAGAACAAATTAGTTTTGTAAGTAGAGGTTCCACTGTATGTTGAAAAGGTGATCTTAAGTTGTGGTTTGACTGTAGTTTGTTTTCTTCATAGGAATTGCCCAATCAATTCTTAGCTTTCCTTTTCCTGACTACTTGAATCTGAATTCATTAATCAGAACTTGCGTCGCATGCAATATAGAACTTGTGTTGACTGATATGGTTGTTATTGCAGGAGCTATCTACCCTCAGAGGGGAGCAGGAGGAAGAAAAGGCAGTGTTCATGCAGCAAGTATCACGGGTCAAGTCTGAAACGCTGACCCTGGTGCAAGAGGAAAGTGAAAAGGACCTGGAGAAGGCAGTTGCAGCTAGAGACCGAATGTGGGAGGAGAGAATGAGTCAGATGGAAGATGAGACTGCAAAGAAACTGGCTGGAAAGGTAAGCTGACCGGAAATCCCTGTTATATGTTATTTTTATTAATTGAACCTTCAAATTTGCTTATTGGAGCAGAACGTTCTGTCATATCATTTTATTGTCAGATACGCACAAACTTATGTGAAGAATGGTTGAAAGTAGTGTATGTTCATTCTGGAGCTTGCGCATTGGAGAAACTACAGCGATGCATTTCCTCAATGTCAACGGAATCCAAAAATGCTTGATCCTAATTTCAATTTTTCTTTTGCTATAACTGTTGCAAACACACTTGGATAATATATTTACAAAAGTACTTTTAGCATTTATGAACCTTTTTGTCTTTACTTGACATTGTTACACTAGATGGGCCAGCCTATTGTTTGCTGCTACAGGACTCAGAGATAGCACTGTTGAGTGAACGTAAGAACAGGGAGATTCAGGAAGCAATTGCGGAGAAGCATTCCGAGATGCAGCTAGCTCTAGAGGATGCCGGGTTGCAGAAGACAGCAGCGGTCAGCCAATTTGATTCGCAGAAAAATGAGTTGCTGGAGCAGATTGAGCAATTAAAAGCAGTAAGTTGAGAGCTTTAAAACAAGTTTATACTTTCCTTCTATATCAACGTCTGTTTCTATGGTTGAGTATTGCAGCGGCATGTTTCCTGTAAGTATTTGATATCAAATACGCATGCTGATGTGAGACCGGTGATGAGGTCAGTGATAGGAAGTCCATAAGATTGGCTAACAAAACTCTATTGATAGTTGAAATAATTTGTAGATACCATTATCACTGGTTGTTTACCTCCTAATTGGACCCTAATTACATGTAGCCGCGTTTCTAACAAATCATCTTCCCTTTTGGGGAAGGTTATGGCACCCAATTTGAAGTTATTTTTTGTCGTTGGTTTTTTCTGTTGGTGCACTTGTTGCTTCGCTAGTCTAATGATCGCATTATCTAACACCACCTAACTAACATATTCGGCTACAATAACAAGCCTGATATTTTGACTACTAAGGTAAGTCTAAAATGGAGGTTTTAAACACCCTGCAACTCATGTGAGGATATATAAGCTGGCATCATGTTAAATAGAAGCTGATATCAGAAGAAAGAGAAACGAGTTTCAGATGATTTGAAGAAAGTCGACTACAAGTGTAAAAAATAAAAGACACAGCTCTCTTCCAGACTATCCAGCCCGAGATAATCAGAGTACACAGATGCATAGAGAGCTCTGCTATTGAACAAATATAATCTGTAGTGTTCTCAGAGTGAATAGTCACGGCTAATCTGCAGCATTCACATAGCGAATAGTTACGGCTAATCTGCAGCATTCACATGGTGAATAGTCGGGGCTAATCTGCAGCATTTCGCATTGTGAATAGTCAGGTCTAATCTGCAGCATTCCCATGTTGAATAGTCACGGTTCACTATAGCTATTAACTTCTATTCCTCATCATCAACATACTCATCATCGGATACCAGCCTATGTATTAATTCAGCCTGCTCTACTCTGTCCCTAGACCAAGGTGCATGTGCTCTACTCTGTCCCTAGACCAAAGTACATGTGCTCTACTCTGTCCCTAGACCAAAGTACATGTGCTCTACTCTGTCCCCAGACTAAGGTACATGTGCTCTACTCTGTCCCTAGACCAAAGTACATGTGCTCTACTCTGTCCCTAGACCAAAGTGCATGTGCTCTACTCTGTCCCCAGACTAAGGTACATGTGCTCTACTCTGTCTCCAGACCAAGGTACATGTGCTCTACTCTGTCCCTAGACCAAAATACATGTGCTCTACTCTGTCCCTAGACCAAGGTACATGTGCTCTACTCTGTCCCCAGACCAAGGTACATGTGCTCTACTCTGTCCCCAGACTAAGGTACATGTGCTCTACTCTGTCTCTAGACCAAGGTACATGTGCTCTACTCTGTCCCTAGACCAAGGTACATGTGCTCTACTCTGTCTCTAGACTAAGGTACATGTGCTCTACTCTGTCCCCAGACCAAGGTACATGTGCTCTACTCTGTCCCTAGACCAAGGTACATATGCTCTACTCTGTCCCTAGATCAAGGTACATGTGCTCTACTCTGTCTCTAGACTAAGGTACATATGCTCTACTCTGTCTCTAGACCAAAGTACATGTGCTCTATTCTGTCTGTAGACCAAGGTACATGTGCTCTACTCTGTCTCTAGACCAAGGTACATGTGCTCTACTCTGTCTCTAGACCAAGGTACATGTGCTCTATTCTGTCCCTAGACCAAGGTACATGTGCTCTACTCTGTCCCTAGACCAAGGTACATGTGCTTTACTCTGTCTCTAGACCAAGGTTCATGTGCTCTACTCTGTCTCTAGACTAAGGTTCATGTGCTCTACTCTGTCTCTAGACTAAGGTACATGTGCTCTACTCTGTCTCTAGACCAAAGTACATGTGCTTTACTCTGTCTCTAGACCAAGGTTCATGTGCTCTACTCTGTCTCTAGACTAAGGTACATGTGCTCTACTCTGTCTCTAGACCAAAATACATGGGCTCTACTCTGTCTCTAGACCAAGGTACATGTCTCGTCTTGCATAGCTATTTCTACAACGATATCTAATAATCCCTTAGGCACTATCTCAGACTCAAGCGGCTTGGGAAGAGAAGCTACAGCAACATGAGGCTGACAGTATGGTGAAAGTCAGTGAGCTGGCAGCAGAGACAAGCAGACAAAGCGAGCATAACCAGCAACAGGTAGGTTATGATGCCTCAGTTACCTTTGCACTAGTTGTACAGCAGCATTCAATTAGATGGAGCGTGCTAGAACATTTTGGTACCTGAAGCCTTGAATTGTAAAGCTGTATTGCGTTTGTTTATTAGGTGGTCGAGCGGCTAAGGGAGGAGTTGGAGGCCGAAGGAGCCCTCAAGTTGAATGGATTGGCTCAGCAACATAGCCAGGAGATGGAGAGCAAGCTGCTTGAGCACCAACAGGAAATAGACAAACTGGAGTCTAAACATAAAGCAGGTCTTGCAGATATTAGACAGCAGTGTGATGTGGAGGTAGGGCAGCAGGAGGAGAGGCACGAAAAGGAGATCGCAACTCTAAGAGAGTTGTTATCCGAGAAGGAGTCAGCAATCAGAGAGTGCTGTCGTAGCTATGATGAAAAGTTGAAAGAGCAAGCGGAATCATTATCAGCAAAATGGAAGATTGAAAAAGATGATCTCATGCAAGAACACCAGAAATTTCTTAGGTAAGTTTAGAAGCTACTCGCTTCTGTCTTAACAACGTTTTTGTGATAAAAACAGTAAAAATTTTACTTAGTGTCAAAGTTTAAACTGCTTTGCTTCATTCAAATTTACATCATTGGTTAGCATTTAATGTTTCATTAATGTATCTTGGCAGCGAGTATAACTCTAGCTGCAGCTCTGACAAAGAGCTCGCTGTACAGGCAACAGCTCAGCAACATGAGAAACAACTGGAACTGTTGCGTCAACAGCACCAAGCAGAGCTAAGCGACCTTAGGTCTGACCTTGAAGCAGACTTTGAGAAGCGACTAAAAGAACTATCTACTGAGCATGAATCGAAGGTTAGTGATCTAATTAGCAGTTATCAATCTGAGCAATTGGATGCATCAACCAAACATAAGCTTGCGATAGAGGAGTTATCAGCTCTCAGTTCGCGCCAGATAGGAGAATTAAATGGCAAGCATCAGATGGAGCTTGAAGCACTCCAACACCAAATGACTGATTTAGAAGCTAAGATGGCCGACATGTGTGAGCAACACGAAGCTGCTTTTGACAAACAAAGGCTTGCTAATGAGCAGAGAATTGATGAGCTGGTGTCTCGGCATACCGAACAGACGCAACGTCATGAGCGTGATACCGCTCACCTTCTTTCGCAGCACGAAAAGGAGCTAGAGCTGCTGCAGTCAGAGTCAACCTGTCAGATTGATTCCAAGCTTAATGAGATAACGGAGAGTCTGGAAGCGCAGCATACTGAAGAGCTTTCTCGCTGCCGACATGATTTTGAGCAGGAGAACAATCAGCTGCGTGAACATTATGACAATCTTGTTAAATTAGGAGAAGAGAAAAAGAATGCAATAGAAACAGAATTACACGCTTTAAGGGAAAGTTCCAAACTGGAGCTAGCTGATTTCAATAGGGAACATAAGCAGCAGTTGTCTTCTCTCCAGGAGGCCTATAAGATTGAGTTGGAGAAGTTGTCTACTCTTCAAACAGAAGTTGATGACTTGAAGATGGCTCAGGATAAGACAACAGAATGTCATAGATGCGAGCTGGAAAACCTAAAGAAACAGCATCTACTCGAGATGGAACAGGTGAGCAGCCCTAGGCAATTGGTAACTTTCCCCCATACTCTGGTATAAGCCATACAGTGTAAAATTTTTTACATTGCCTGGTTATCGTTGTCTCATAACAGTAGTGTTGTTTTACATATAGTAGATGTTTACAAATGGTCAGTGCTTTTTCTTGCTTCGAAGATATTGCGTGAGAAAATTAGTGAAATAATCTCTGTGCACAAATCTGTCTCTTGTAATGTTTGTCGTAACTTTAGTCTCATCCAGACTTAGTAAATGTTTTAGAGAGTTTCTATTGTATGACTAGCGGCTGACTGAGAATGGAGAGAAGACTGAGGAGCGAGTTCATGAGTTTGAGAACAAGCTGGAGGGGCTGAGTCAGCAGGTAGTGGCAGAGCAGCGACAGCGGAGTCAGCTACTAGAGGAGAATAATCATCTGTATGTCGGCTACAACCTGTATTTCTGCTTGTGTTCTGTTTAGTCTTTTCACATTTTGTGTCGAAGCAGTGTTAACTGTTTTTTTCATCTTTCCATTTACATTCTTTCAATAAAATTTATCTAATCATAAGGTTCAAGATTTTGTTTTCCCAATTTCTTGAGGTATCTTGTTAAACAGGAAATTGGAAGTGGAGACATGGCAGGGTAACCACAAGTCAGCAGTAGCTGAGCTGGCAGATCGTAAGGAGGAGTTTACCATTAAACTAAATGAGCTGCATCAGAGCCAGGAAAGTCAGCGAGACAGTTTGAAGACGGACACGGAGCAGGTGCTTGCGCTGACCTTTTCATATCAAACCTTTATCCATTCCATTGTCTTCCTCTAACCTGGCATAGTTCAATATTTCACTTTATTAAGTTATTTTGATTACATTCTGTTATTGTTTGGTATACAGAAGTTGAGTGAGATGAAAGAAGAGTTGTCTAAATATAAAGAAGAAGTCAAAGTCCTAAAGGACCAGCTATCAAACACTCAAACTGATGGGTCGTCCAGAGAGTCTGAACTGATTACAGCTCATGAGACTGAAGTCAGTAGGATTACAGCTGAGCACCGACGAGCTATAGGTACACCTTATTGGTTAACAGTTTATATAAACCATTGGTACTCTCCATTACTTAGTAGTTTATGTTCAGCTAAGTTAATTGTTGACTAGAGATAAATATATGTTACAGTTACTAATAGTTGAACTGCGCAAATAAGGAGACATTTGTCATGATTACTGAAAGTTGAACTGTGAGTAGAAAGATATATGACACCGTTACTAATAGTTGAACTGTGAGTAGAGAGATATATGACACGGTTACTAATAGTTGAACTGTTAGTAGATAGATATATGACACAGTTACTAATAGTTGAACTGTGAGTAAAGAGATATATGACACAGTTACCAATAGTTGAACTGTGAGTAGAGAGATATATGACACAGTTACTAATAGTTGAACTGTGAGTAGAGAGATATATGACACAGTTACTACTACTTGAACTGCCATTTACTGAGTACTAAATCAAGAGGGCTCATGTGCTTATCCTCTCACAGATGAGTATCAGGGAAAGCTGGATGGTCTGCTATCAAAAATGAATGCTGCTGTTGAAATGGCACAGGGAATGGAGGAAAAGCAAGCGCTTACAGAGGAACAACACCAGAGTGATATTGGAGCTCTTAATAGGGAGTTGGCTGCTCTTGGCAAGCAATCTGAAGAGTCTCAGCAGTCAGTTACTAGTCTGAGGACAGAACTGTTGAAAGGTGAGTGCATATTCTGATGTTTCTTAATTGCACAAACAACCCAAAAAGTTATATGTAAGTAGTTTGGCAGACCAAAGATCAACTATCTTTGTAATCTTGTTTGATATGCTGTGTATATTTATAGTGGAGTTAAAAAGGAATGTGTAGTCACTACTGCTTGCTTCTTCTGGTAGATACTTATTTCTGTACAGATTGTCTTATTTATTATTATAACCAATCTGTCTCAGCAACTTATCCAGCTCATTATTCAGTCACTAGTAAACTGTAAGCTCCATATAGATGTGGATTACCTCATAATGAAATTGTCTACCTGTAGAGGTCCTGGTTGAAGAAAGATTACTGTCATAGAAGTGCAAATCTTTTTACAAAAGATAGTGTTAACCTTATGTTTAGGTGTCTTGTCTTTAGCACCTCGCACGGTTTTATACTGCCTTAGAGCTTTTTCACCATTGAAAGTCATGTGTCCAGAATCATGCTGCCGCTGAGAAAACCTTGATCTACTGTATAGTACTGCAAATAGTACTACTTAAGTTTATTGCTTTTGTTATCGTATGCATTACCAAGTGGTTGCTGTAGTCAGCGATTGTGTTGCAGTTATATGTAGTTTAGTATTTATGCCCTCACATCTTCACATCCTTAAATAGAGCGTCTAAGGAAATTTTGGAAGGTTGATTTCCATATTTTTAAGTAAATGTTGTCAGGAACAAAAAAATGTTTGTCGGAATGTATGTAGATTCGACACAAACACACAGCTATGTAAAGTTGAATACTTACGCACTGCGTAGATTAGATACAATGAATCTCGCCACGGGTTATTATAAAATAACTAGTACGCTGGTCGTTCCGTCCGCCTTGAGTGATCAAGTGTAACAACTATATGCGTAATTATTCCGTGGTGCAGCAAGGTGATTGGGTGGTGCAGTTGGTAGCGTGCTTGACTGAAAATTTGATTATCCAGGTTTGATTCCTATGCAGTGCAATCTTTTTTCCGAATACTTCTAGCTTGGCTTCGGACAGGCTGATGGACACGAGCCTTATTATAGTAAACATTAGTTTGGACGAGTGCACAGCTGCAGGGTATAATACAGTAACAAGTCTCAACTTGTAGTCTTTCAGAGGCTTTCCGTAATTGGTCAGCATGAATCGACAAATAATATTGCAGTTAATTTGATAATCTATAATTTCAGTTTGTGCTGAAGTTTTTTGCGGTCTACAAAAGAAATAAAATATAACAGTTTGTTTCATTCGAACATAACAAGAGATGACGATAATTATTTAAATCTCGCGAGTGAGATTGTATGAATTAGTCTGTTTTAGTGTGTTATATTGAGTAACGCTAATCAGAGAACATGGCAGTGTGCTGTTCTCTTTATAGATCTGTGGTCTGTTAAAAAAAAGGTTTTGCATTCATAGATGTGTTTTGTTTTTGTTTACTGCAGTCATTTAATTAAAGTTGTTCTTTACATATTTTTTTATACTTAAGTAGTTCTGTAGGCATCAGTGAGGTCAGCAGTTGTGCTAGCTGTATATGGGATATACTTCTCATGGTTATTCATTTAAAGCTGAGACGTTCATATCTGTTTTGAGTATACCTAAACATTAAAGATTAACTTAAATAAAATTTTAAATGATTTTAACAAAAATTACCGGTATTTTTCTATCATTTGCGATTGTTTTTTATGTTTGACGTAATTTGACTGCCAGGATGTTTCAAGATTAAAATCAACAAAACTTGATAGCAGTTAAAACGCTCAGATCAAGTGAAGGTGTGATTATAATGTCTATAGTTACAAAGAGACCGACAGAATAGAGACACATAACCCTGCAACCTAAATGGAATAGCTGATATCAACTATTGCAATGATAACAACTAGCGGTGTCATTTCGCACATCTTTTTCTTCTGAGCGCTTTAATCACGATCACGTTTTGTTGATTTTAATCTTAAAAAATCCTGGTAGTCAGATCACTCAAACATCAAAAACAATCGTAAATGATAGAAAAATATCGATATTTGCTGATAAAATATATAGTATAGGTATACAGTATATATATATATATATATATATATATATATATATATATATTAGTAAATATATATTTATATATATTAGTATATATATTTATATATATTTAGTATATATACTAAAATTTTGTGTAAGTTCATCTTTAATGCTCAAATGTGTATTTTACTTTAAATACACTTGTAAAGGAAGTGAACATTTCATTTTCATCAAGTTACCATATCTTTATATCCTATACTACTGGCTTATTATTGTATATACAGCCGAACATTCATTAGAGAAACAGAGGTCAGCACTAGAAGAAACCAATGACAAACTCTATAATACTCAAGCTGAGTTGACCACTAGAACGGGTGAACTGGCAAGCTTACGGAATGATCTGGAAGCTCAATCCGCCGAACTGGTGGAAGTCAAGAATCACTTAGAAGTGAAAACAACAGAACTAGCGAATGTCAAGGATGACGCGGAAACAAAAAACGCTGAACTGGCGGATGTCAAAAATGATCTAACAGGGAAGACGACTGAGCTGTCAGGTGTAAAGGTTGATCTGGAAGCTAAGACGAAAGAATTAGCTGGTGTCAGGGAAGAATTAGCTAGAGCGGAGACCGACCTGGCAGATCAAGAAGGGAAATATGAGTTGTTGAAGGAGAAGGCTCAAAAGAAACTTCATGATTTCAAGAAACAACTTGAAGAAAAAAATATACTTCTTTCATCAGCTGAGCAGGTATCACCCAACATAGGTTATGGATTAGTCTATGAGAAAAGCTTGGCATAAGGGTAAGGGTCAGTAGGTGGGTCAGTTTATGAGTTAGTCTATAGGTCAGTCCTTAGGCTATCTACTCTATAGGTCAGATTATGGCTCAGCACTTAGGTCAGTAATTTATAAGTCAGTTTATAGGTCAGTCTAGTGGTCAGTTCATAGGTTAGTTCAGTAATCAGTTAGTAGGACGATTCATACGTAAGTGTAATGATAACTCCATGCCAGCCAAGAATAGCTGTATCAATCCTTAGCATGCATTTTGCAGTCGATCTAGAAAAACATGATGAAAATCATACAGTCTTCATCCCTTACATTCTGGATAGCATAGACTTAATTATCGCTTAGCATATTGGTGCTGTTTACTTAGTCATTGAGACATTCAGTCTCAGCTCCACAATTGTAATGCCAGACCCTTTAAGATCAGCAGTCCATGTTTATACCCATAAGTTATTTAGTTGCAAGAACGTTCAAATCTTGGTGTTAATGCATATTTCAGGTTTATTTATTTTCATAAACGCACATTTGATTAGCATAGAACGCCTTTTAAAATTAGATTTCTGTAGCATATAATAGGTCAAATTTGTGATGGCCAATCAGAAGTCAGCTAGTCATAAGATGGCCAATCAGAAATCAGTTAGTTATAAGATGGCCAATCAGAAATCAGGTAGCCATAAGATGGCCAATCAGAAATCAGGTAGCCATAAGATGGCCAATCAGAAATTAGTTAGTCATAAGATGGCCAATCAGAAATCAGTTAGGCATAAGATGGCCAATCAGAAATCAGTTAGTCATAAGATGGCCTATCAGAAATTAGTTAGTCATAAGATGTCGTTTGAATGTTAAACATACAGTGCACCCTCAAGATACTATTTTAATCTGTTCCCAGGTCGACACCGTATGGTGAAAAAATTGTATGTAGGGGTATAGAGACCATTGTAATTATATAATGCAAACATCCCCTGGTAAAAATCGTCAAATTTTATACAAGTGGAATATATATAAAAAATTAGTAACAAAATAGTATGTTAACCTTAATAACCGTAGTTACCTACAGTAACTTGAGTGTATTTATTGGTTATGATCTGCATTACATTGTAAGGTTGCAATGTGCTAGTTGCAGTACGTACCTTAGAGAGTTCTTACCTTCAAGACAGACGTACGCATAACATTAACTTTGAATTCACTTTAAATAAGTTTAGCTTACTAAACACACACACTTAAAGCTGAGCTTTAGTATGTATTTTCAACTATTTTACTGAATTTCAACTTTTATTACTAAAATTTTATCACCGATTAGTTTCTGGCTCCGTTTTCAATATAATGTTAGAAGATCTCATTAAAACCTTTTTTAACCTAATTCGGCAAGAAAGCCTGAACGATGTTTTCGTAATGAAGTGGTTTTTTGTTAGCAGGTTGAAAGAAATTGTCTGACCACTGACTTTCTGTTTGAAGGGATCACAACTGCAACGTTGCTACTGGTTTTAAAGGGAAAATATTACCGTTTTACACACGAGAATTGCTGAACTGAGAGAAATCGGTCATCGTTTCTTTTTCAGATGTTTTGAAAATGTTTTCGGCGAACAGTATTTCAGCGTCTTTGTTATTTTGACGTACAATAAGCACACCGACTGCCAAATTTGAACTCGTAGAAAATTTTGTTGAATTCTTATGGTGAAATAAAATTCGTATGGTGAGGTGAAAAAATCATCATGTTCCACTTCGTCAGGTGAAAAAATCGTATATCAGGGTAATCGTAACCTAAGGGTGCACTGTATTCTAAATTAACCTGAAGTTAAACTTGCTATGCATTTTGCTTTTACTTTACAGCCAATAGTTGATAATGGAATCATTGACTTGCTAGAGAATTGCTGAAAATTATGTGTTGAATTGTCTAGCCACATCAAATAACAAGTTGTCGGCCATTTTTAGGGGCAAGATGCCGCTGTCACTTCCTTGAAGGAGACTTACGAGCAGCGAGAGAAAGCTCTCGAGGATAAAATAGAGTCTGAGCAAGAGCAGTTTAAAACTTCACTCGGAGAGATTCAGGTAAAGTTAGATTCTTCAAACTCAGAGTTGGAGAAGGTTAGAAATGAACGAGTCTCTTTGCAAGAGAGACTGGAGGCAGTACATGAGGAATTGATTGACCTTAAGGCACAAGTCTCTCAGCACGAAACTGAGCGAAGCTCTTTGATGGAAGAGACCGAGAAAGAGAGCAACCAAGTGCAAGAACTCAAGTCTGAGCTTACAAATAGTCAAAAGGTACGCGAGACTCTTAATCAAAAGTTAATTACAGTAACAGAACAATCCCAAGCGTCTGCTAGCAGAATTGATGAGTATCAGCGAGCAAACGAAGAACTCAGGGTGAAATGTGAGCAGTTAGAATGCGCTCAGCAAAGTACTCTAGATGAGCTACACTCTCTTCGGGTCGAGCACACGACGCTCCTACACAGCTCTGATATCAGCGACCAAGAGAGGGCGTCAACTGAGGCCAAGTTTACTGAGCTAGAGACAAAGTTGCTCGCCAGTGAGGTGAAGCTCGAGTCCGCGCAGAGTGAGCTTGAGGCAGTCAAATCTGAGCTGACTGAAGCTAAAGAGACACAGCTAGTGCTCGAACAATCACATTCCGAAAAACTTTCCAGTCTAGTCCAAAGCCATAGTCTGCAGGTGGCAGAGCTGGAGGAGACGTCCTCAAATAAGCTAAAAGAATGGGAAAACAAGGTGAAAAGTAGGATGTCTCAATTAAAAACACAAAATATTGACAAATCTAAAATCATAGAGGAGTTAAATGAGAAACTGACAGTAACTAAAGACGAGTTAGTTGATAGCAACACTGAGTTAAAGACGTTAAGATCATCGGTCGAGTCTCAGGAGCACCAGGCAGCTGAATTCGTAAAAGAAATGGAAGCGTTGCGATTGCTCAACGATCAGCTGAAGGTCGAGAAAGAGCAGCATTTATTTGAGAAGTCAGCTGAATTGGCAACTTCGCAAGCGCAGCTTGAGGACCTGCGTACAAAAATGGATTCCATGATGGCTTCGCACTCGCAGGAGCTGGAAGCCGCTAGCGTCGCACACCAATCAGAGATAAGTGCTCTCGCAGACACCGTCAAGAGACTCGAAGAAAAGGTTAATCATGAGAAAGATTTAGCGGAGGAACTACAATTAGAGGTAAATGCACTGAGGTCTAAAGTTGTGGATGAGGATGGACAACAACAACTTATGCAGGTAAGTAGTTTGCCGTTTACTTCTTCTGTAACAATAAATTCAACTCTGCCATCTCATCCTGCTTTGAGCAAACTTCATTTGTTTTTATTGAGCTGGTAGGCTATGGAGTAGAGACAATGTATTATTATTATTGATTTAGTCATTAATTTGTGGATAATTTATCCTAAATAATTTGACCTAGCTTGGCCAGATGTACATGTAGGTGATCAACAGCTTTGCCACAGAGCTATGCAAAACATTGAAGTATGCGTCACTAGCATCTAAGCCTATCTGTACCACTAGCTACAGTCATACGCTACTGTCATACGCTATTATCATTTGCTACTGTCATACGCTACTGTCACACGCTACTGTCATACACTACTGTCATACGCTGCTGTCATACGCTGCTGTCATACGCTACTGTCATACGCTACTGTCATACGCTACTATCATACGCTACTGTCATACGCTACTGTCATACGCTACTGTCATACGCTACTGTCATACGCTACTGTCATACGCTACTGTCATACGCTACTGTCATACGCTACTGTCATACGCTACTGTCATACGCTACTGTCATACGCTACTGTCATACGCTACTGTCATACGCTACTGTCATACGCTACTATCATACGCTACTGTCATACATACACTACTGTCACTCATCTTCAGAAACATCAAGATGAGCTAGAGATGGTGAGAGCCGAGCATAGATCAGAGATCAGCCAGCTTTGGAAAGAGACAGAGCGGAAGATGAAGGAAAAAGATGAAGAATTTCAGAGAGTCTTTGCAGATGCATATGGTTAGTTGTGGCCCCCATCTTAAGCCTGGTGCAAATACGTAGATTTTACCATCATTGTGTCATTGTCTGACAAGGTGTAGAAAAGTCGGATAAACCTTGTAGCTGAATATTCAAGGCTGTTTTAAAACGAATGAGGTGATGACTGATTTTTACATACATTCAAAATGAAGAATGTAAATTTTAACCGATTTGAAATTTTGCTAGGAGCAGGAATGTAAAATTAAATGGTGCAATAGCTCTTCCTAGAAGCACCAATTGGAGACAAACAGAGTAATCCTGCTCTTTTACACGAACACAAACACATTTCAGTTGCATATATATAGCTCTAGGTAGCATATATATAGCTCTAGGTAGCATATATATAGCTCTAGGTAGCATATATAGCTTTATGTAGCATATATGTAGCTCTAGGTAGCATATATATAGCTTTAGGTAGAATATATGTAGCTCTAGGTAGCATAAATATAACTCTAGATAGCATATACACAGCTATAGATAGCATATATATAGCTCTAAATAGCATATATATACCTCTAGGTAGAATATATATAGCTCTAGGTAGAATATATATAGCTCTAAGAAGTATATATATAGCTCTTGGTATAATATGTATGTACTGGTAGCATGTTTAATATATATTAAAATGCAGATTGCAAATATTCTTGATTGTGTGTAGTTTTTTTGTCATATTCAGTACAAATATTCAGTATTCAGTTAAAGACAATTGTTAAGTTTAGCGGTATAAATGGGTTTTCAGGATAAACATGAGTCATGAGATTTTTTAAAAGAATCAACTTGTTTTGAATATAAACATGGAGATGAAAAGAGTAGCAAGGCACAAACTAAATGCTGACAGCATAGTAACGGGACAAGAGACACTGCTGACAACATACTACCAAGACAAGAGACACTGCTGACAACATAGTACCAAGACAAGAGATAATGCTGACAACATACTACCAAGACAAGGGACACTGCTGACAACATACTACCAAGACAAGAGACACTGCTGACAACATACTACCAAGACAAGAGACACTGCTGACAACATACTACCAAGACAAGAGACAATGCTGACAACATACTACCAAGACAAGAGACACTGCTGACAACATACTACCAAGACAAGAGACAATGCTGACAACATAGTACCAAGACAAGAGACAATGCTGACAACATACTACCAAGACAAGAGACAATGCTGACAACATAGTACCAAGACAAGAGACAATGCTGACAACATAGTACCAAGACAAGAGACAATGCTGACAACATACTACCAAGACAAGAGACAATGCTGACAACATACTACCAAGACAAGAGACACTGCTGACAACATACTACCATGACAAGAGACACTGCTGACAACATACTACCAAGACAAGAGATAATGCTGACAACATACTACCACGACAAGATACAATGCTGACAACATACTACCAAGACAAGAGACAATGCTGACAGCATACTACCAAGACAAGGGACACTGCTGACAACACACTACCAAGACAAGAGGCAATGCTGACAACATAGTACCAAGACAAGAGACAATGCTGACAACATAGTACCATGACAAGAGACACTGCTGACAACATACTACCAAGACAAGAGATAATGCTGACAACATACTACCACGACAAGATACAATGCTGACAACATACTACCAAGACAAGAGACAATGCTGACAGCATACTACCAAGACAAGGGACACTGCTGACAACACACTACCAAGACAAGAGGCAATGCTGACAACATAGTACCAAGACAAGAGACAATGCTGACAACATAGTACCAAGACAAGAGACACTGCTGACAACATACTACCAAGACAAGAGACAATGCTGACAACATAGTACCAAGACAAGAGACAATGCTGACAACATACTACCAAGACAAGAGACACTGCTGACAACATACTACCAAGACAAGAGACAATGCTGACAACATACTACCAAGACAAGAGACAATGCTGACAACATAGTAACAAGACAAGAGACACTGCTGACAACATAGTACCAAGACAAGAGATAATGCTGACAACATAGTAAGGAGGCAAGAGATAATGCTGACAACATAGTAACAAGACAATAGACAATACTGACACACTAATGTGACAAGAGACTGCAAAATCTTCAACAACTCTGATTGTCTGGCAGTAAACTCATAAATAGCTGATGAATAAATAACAGCAGAAAAATTAGCCGACAGACAAACCGATGTTATGTCTTTGTAAGACTAAACATTGCATAACATAAGAAACAATCCTGAAGTGCTGAAGTGCTTAGCATGTTAAACCTATATTGAGGGTGACACTAACACGCGTTTACAAGTTGAGAGAGGTGAGCGAGATGCTTGGAGATGAAATCAACCTTTTCTGTGGCTTGGCTCTGCTTGATCAATCTCTCACATGGCTGCCCAAGTTTGGCTATTTGTGCTTTATCACTGCACAACGTCTTAAGTATTCTTGTATTGTTGCTGAAGCTTTTTAGCATAGACTTCGTCATGGCCTTCAAATATTGACATAAAATATGTGTGAGATAAAACCAGACGACCTGTTTCACGCCTAGTGTCTCCTGCTCTTTGTACAACTAATGTCTGATGCTAAAACCATTCACACAATTTAATATTCATTAATAATTTTAACAACATACCATATATGGTGGTAGACCAATTGTCTCATAGCAGGGTTACTCATGCTGATTCATTTCAGATAAAGATCTGTTATCTTTATATGCATAAAAAATATATATTATTCAATATGGATTATGTACATTTGTTTTAAAAGTTACAGAGCACAAAGAACACCCTTGCTTCTTGTCATTGAATTTGACAGCTTCACTCACCACAAATGCAAATTTACAGCAACAATTTACAAATTTACATGATGATAAATAATGTTTGTTCATACCATTTATTATTACAGAACAGTAATACTTATTAAGAACAGTAATACTTATTAAGAACAGTAATACTTATTAAGAACAGTAATACTTATTAAGAACAGTAATCCTAAACATATACCGTTCTTTAAATGCCCATTGTTTTAGCTAAGAGTGAGGCAGAAGATAAGGCTGCTGCCGATGAGATAGAGAGGTTGCATGGGCTGCTGGCGAGTCACAATCCTGATACTGAGAGGCTATTGGCTGACAAGGACAAACACTTGCATGAGGTTGTCAATGAATACGAAGAGAAGCTGTCTTCAGCCAATGAGCTCTTGAGGCAGCGAGAGACAGAGCTCCTAGCTCAGGTATCTTGGTTAGCTAGTCAGCCAGCAATGATTTGGTCTCAAAATCGTTACCAGCAGAGCTTCATCTATTGCTATGCAGTTTCCTAGTAGATATTTTTTTAATCTTTATAGTGAGAAAGCTGCATCCATTAAGAATTGTTTTTTAAATCTGATAGATTTCAAGAAGTTTTTGTATCCTCATCTTGAGTAAGGTTTGACTGAGCAAGTGCTGGTGTGAAATCGGTTGAAACATGTGGAAGCCTGATGACTCCGAATTCACCACCATTGTTAACTGGTCAGGTGTACATCAGTCATACTAGCCTGTCTTGACAAACTGTTGTTTTTTGCGGAGTTGTCCCCCCCCCCCCCCCGTCGAGCGGGCGAGCAACACAACAGCTTGTCACAAAACGTACTGCACCTGATGCATCAGCTGCACTGAAAGGGAGTTGTTCTCTTCTATCTATGCGACTTGGCTGCGATGTAATGGCCGTCGCTCCATTGGTAATCATAACAGATTTCGCGCAAAAATATATGTAGAAAAAAATAAGATCACAACGTTTAACCAAAGACCAGTTTCTGTTGTAAACATTAGTAAAACTTAAGAATAGAATAAATTGAAAATAAAATCCATAAGAACAAATAAAACTAACTGATACAAAAATAGAAATAAAACTGACTGAGCGCACAAATAACGACATGTTTAGTCGCTGTTGTTACCTAAGTTCTCAGGTTTTACTAAAGTTTACCGCAGAGACTGGTCGCTGGTTAAACGTTGTAATCTTATTTTTTTCTACATAAATTTTTGCACCAAGTTTGTTATGATTACCAATGGAGCGACCGACATAACATCGCAATCGAGCCGCATAGACGGAAGAGAACCACTCCCTATAAGTGCAGCTGATGCATCAGGTGCAGTACGTCTTGTGACAAGCTGTTGTGTTGCGAGCCTGCTCGACGGGGGGACAACTTCGCAACAACGACAGTTGGTCATACCATGACAGGCTGCAGTCATACCTACTGGCAAAAACAAAATAACCTCATGGCTTGCGGTTGTCTTCTGGTTTCTCTTTTGTCTGTGAATGGTCAGCTTCAATACTTACTGTTTCTCTTAGTTTATCGCCAGTATGTCCATGGTCAGCTTCAAAACTTGATACCCTGTTAACATAAACTTTGACTATCGCTGTTTAGTCTGGGATAAAAGCTTATTTTACAATAGAAAGTAACTTTATTGATTTGCATCTGCAGATTGGACTGCTGCAAGAGAACATAACCTTTAGCAAGTCAGCAAGCGAAAGCCCGCAGGGGAGCCCATCTTATTCATCTCATATGTCATCTGCCTCCACTCCAGTTCCTAGGGCTAAAAAGGCTGTGCATTTCAAAGATGAAATGCACACAGTAGAGCTTGATACTAGCCATAGCCCAGTTTCCATCGGCAATCATTCAAGTACGGTGCTGGCAGAGCCCACAGAACTTGAGTACCTTAGGAACATTTTGTATGACTACATGATGGGAACGGAAACCCAGGTATGTCTTCTTGGTGACTAGACAATCATCATCATTCCTTCCGCTGCTGGAATGAGCCAGCGCCTTTTTGTTGAAGCTGCATATTTTAGGCAGCAAAGCTACAAACACTCTAAATTTCCAATCTATATATATACGTATTTATAGATATACTGTATATACTATATCGATATATAGTATACGTATTTATCAAAGTTTGTGTGTGTATTCGTGTATTCGCTTTTGGATGTGATTGTTCAGCTATAGCTATTATTTTAGCACTGCGCCCACACGTTACGATGCCCCTGCTAAGAAATATTTTTCTTAAAGTTCAATTACTATATCTGGGGTCCAGGCAAATTCTTCTCACGCGGACAATTATATTTTCTTTGTTGGAAGAGCCTCGACATTCTCTCTCCGTTTGGTCAGACAGACAGTCTGATATCTCATTTTTACACTTGTACCAGTATTGCGAGTTACCAGTATCGAGAAGCACTCTATCACTGTGCCATACAAGACGTAATGATCCAAGACGTTATCATATTCGATATACTGTAACGACACGCTAAATATTTTAGCATCGCACCCACACGTCACGATGCCCCTGTTAAGAAATTCTGTTCATAAGGTTCAATTACTATATATGGTGTCAAGGCCAATTCTTCTCACGCGGACATTTATAGGACGAGCTTCGACATTCTCTCTCCGTTTGGTCAGACAGAGACAGTACGTCATTTTTACATTTGTACCAGTATCGAGAGGTACCAGAATCGCCGTATTCAATGTTTTGATGGATAGCTTCTGGTGGAACAGTAACCTTTTTCATACACACACACACTTCTATGCAAGAATTGTTATTATTATTTCAACATATTCAGGATTTTTATTTTGTTTTCTCAGTTCGTATTAATTGTATCATTACCGAATCATCTTTTATCGTAATCATAGCAAAACAGACTTAATTTAGCTATTATTTGCCAATAATTTCACATTTACATTTGAACACTTTTATAGTTGTTTTATTTTGTTTCTTAATTTATTTGTCCTGCAAAAAACATTTTCCTCATAATATGAAGTTTGAATGTTACAGTTGTTTGGCAAAGTTTGAAAACCTTTACAGTTGTTTTTATTTTTTTCTAAATTATTTCAACTACACAAAACATTTTTCTCATGATATTTAGTTTGAAAGTTAGAATGGCAAATGTTGTTATATGTTAAGTACAAATCAATTTTCTGTCCAAAGGCTTTTTTATTACCCGGGCAATGCCGGGTAGCACAGCTAGTACTTTAATAAATACACACAAATTCTTTAAACTCATTTATGCAGAGTGCAGCTGTTGCCCATTGGTCTACAACGCTTGACCTGTAAGCAATAGACCTAGTGACCCTATGACCTAGTGGTCTATTGGTCTACAACGCTTGACCTGTAAGCAATAGACCTAGTGACCCTATGACCTAGTGACCCTATGACCTAGTGGTCTATTGGTCTACAACGCTTGACCTGTAAGCAATAGACCTAGTGACCCTATGACCTAGTGACCCTATGACCTAGTGGTCTATTGGTCTACAACGCTTGACCTGTAAGCAATAGACCTAGTGACCCTATGACCTAGTGACCCTATGACCTAGTGGTCTATTGGTCTACAACGCTTGACCTGTAAGCAATAGACCTAGTGACCCTATGACCTAGTGACCCTATGACCTAGTTGCCTATTGGTCTACAACGCTTGACCTGTAAGCAACAGGTTGGGGTCCAATTCCTAAAAAGGTCACTGGTGCTGACCAGAATGACATCCAACCTTAAATTGCTCTCTGACAAATTGATTCTGACATGTATCCAGTCGTCCGAGGTTTCCTTGCCACTGGACTCAGACATGTTGCAAGATTATGCAGCCATTGTTTGTGCAACACGGCTCTTTAAAAAAACATAAATAGCTTCTGCAGACATCATATATCATATCATCCGTGCAGATACAGGAAGTCTGCACATCGTTTGTCTTTCCTCATCTTACTATCACCTTTTGGTCTTTGAAATAAATTTATCTGTATGTATTCTTTTGCCTTTCTCTTCATTTATATGATATTCTGACATCTGTTACTCTTCCTGTTAATGCGTAGTGGTTTGTCCCTTACGTTCAGATTCATGAAACTATTTCACTTTCAGACACTGGCTAAGGTTATCACTTCAGTCATGAAGTTCTCCAAAGAGCAAACCAGTAATGTCTTATCTAAGGAGAAACGTAAAGTAAGTCTGATATCTCTCTTCCACTCTGAACACTTCATTGGTTTGTTTCATATGACTATGATGAGCCTGTATTGTCACTGTTCCTTATCTGAATACATGGTGCTCTTGTCAAGCTGCTTACTGATCAATCCATCAGTCAGCCCATGAGCAGTTTATGGGTGGGTCCGAGGCATAGACCTATTAACTATACTCAGATTAATATGTATAGTTAATATGTATAGTTAATAGGTCTATGGTCTGAGGTCCCACCATCTCTCCGTAGCTCAATGTTTTTAGTGAGAAAGCATCATTTCTTAGCTTAAAGCCACATTGTCACTGTGGGGCTGTCAATAAATGCATCAGCATCTGCACTAGTATAAAAGCTCACTCAACAGAATCCTTGTCAGTTGTATACTTGCTGTTTGCCCTCTGCTCGCTGATCAAGGAAAATTTTCTCACCTCCATCAGTAAAGTTTCGTTATTTATAGTCATCTTGCTTTGACCATCTGTACTGTTCAGTATTTAATATTGTGCTCGTACCTTGCGGAAGTTTTGGTGTATAAATTAGAGAAATTTTAGCGCATGGATTTGAGACTTACAGACCTACTGCTAGCGGATATATAATTTTACTTATACATACTTGTAGGTCTAGTCCATGTATTTGTTTTACAATTGTTACTCTTTAAGTTACTTCTTACTAAATAAGACGTACACCTGATCTCACTCTTATGGTAATAACTATTGCCATTGTGTTGGTAAAGACTCTTTTATGGAAAACCCCTTTTAGTTAGCTTATTAATATCTATCATACCTTATTAGCAAATGGTGTGAATGCAAGTATTCACTTGGAGTTGTTCTCTTTTCACATCAGTCTGTAGTCTTCTTAGTCAGTATTGATGTTATGTGATGCATGTTGCAGGATGTGGTGTGCATGTTGCAGGATGTGGTGTGCATGTTGCAGGATGTGGTGTGCATGCTGCAGGATGTGGTGTGCATGCTGCAGGATGTGGTGTGCACGCTGCAGGATGTGGTGTGCACGCTGCAGGATGTGGTGTGCACGCTGCAGGATGTGGTGTGCACACTGCAGGATGTGGTGTGCATGCTGCAGGATGTTGTGTGCATGCTGGAGGATGTGGTGTGCACGCTGCAGGATGTGGTGTGAATGTTGCAGGATGTGATGCATATGTTGCAGGATGTGGTGTGCATGTTGTAATCAAAAAGGTTTCTGTTAGCTTGGTCTACACAATCGCTATATCATGACAGTTTCGTCAGCAGCCATTTATTTTTCATTGTGAATGCATAAAAAATATTTTCGTTTTTATTGCACTCATATGAGTCAGTATATAATAACCGTGGTATAATCTGGCAATAATAAACGCTGTATTGATCCAATTTAAGCTTTCTCAATTGCCAAATATATAGCAACATACTGTGTAGACCTGCCAACTCTGGCTGCACTTTATTATTACCTGGCAGCACTTGAGTGTTACTTGACACTACTTGATTGTTACCTGGTAGGATTTGATGGTTACTTAGCAGCACTCGGTTGTTACTGGGCAGCACTTGACTTTCAATTGCTAGCTAATATTTTGTTGTCCCAATTCGAGCTAATGCACTTTGATCAGCTTCTGTCGATTCCATGCAGGCAACTGGTGGCTGGCTCTCTGGGAGTTGAGGATTGTCTTTACTTCGTGTCACTCTCTGTTTCTAGTGAAGGCAATGGATGAGTGTCCTGTAGCCTTTCTGGAGCCTCGGTAATGAACTTAGGCTACCCCCTGTCCCTGTGACTGTCTATTATGCACGCTTGTGATTTCGCTAAAATTATTAATTTTATTAAAATTCTGGAATCTGTTCACTGAATGCATTTTTTTCAATTAATGTTGTTGCATAGGGCTTGTCTCCTCAGATTATCACCACTGTCACTATAGCAACTAGTATCCCATGTCTTCTTTTACCACCTCTTGTGGGTATTTATATTTGGACATTTCCACCAGCTGCTCTTTTCGGCAACCTATAGCGCTTACTTTTCTCTTAATTCAAGTTGAAATTTATGCACTCACAGTAAATGCTCTCACGGTGTCCAACTTACTGTTCCTTGGTTAATTATTTGCAACTTTACAGTAGTTGATTTTATCTCTATGGCTCATGCTAATAACTCTTTATTTATTGTCCAAAATATTTTGCTAATTTTATTTAAATTAGTACCGTAATAAAACATTATGGTATAACCTGTGCCTATGTCATGTCTATGATATGTTCCGTCTATTATTATGGTATAACCTGTTGAGGATATGTTCCATCTATTATTTGAATGAGCCACCAGTTGGGATGGGATGGGCTAAGTAACCCTGCGCAAGGAATTTGTGATGAACACATCATCAACATGTAATCAAGATGTTTTTGTATACCAAATGTTGCTCTTCACTCATATCAATAGAGATGATGAGTTGTTATTTCAATATAAAAGCTCAGCCTGATGCTAACCTTTGGTGAGCTTCATTTGCAATTTTGATTGTAACATGATAATGAAATATCAACTTCTGTTACAACACTTTGAGAAGATGAACATTCAGGTTTGTAGAGCAGGTCTTTGCTATTGTGGCAGATAAACATAGTGCTGCCCTGCAATCGGGTTGCTCTACAGTTGCATTGCTTTGTGCTAAAACTGCGCTGCACACAATTAACTCAAAATAGTGTTGAGTTTCAAATGGCATTTATAAACAAATGAAAACCAAATGCTAAGCATCCACTTGTGTGCATTGTAGGGTTTTCTGTCCACTATAATACCATTGTCACATATATTGTAGGAATTGAACTGTCCATGTTTCCAGATTATGTCTGCTACCTATACTGTAGCACTATGTCCTCTACCTATATTGTAGCACTATGTCCACTACCTGTATTGTAGAACTATGTCCACTACCTATACTGTAGAACTATGTCCACTACCTATACTGTAGCACTATGTCCGTTACCTATATTGTAGCACTATGTCCACTACCTGTACTGTAGAACTATGTCCACTACCTATACTGTAGCACTATATCCACTACCTATACTGTAGCACTATGTTCACTACCTACACTGTAGAACTATGTCCACTACCTATACTGTAGCACTATATCCACTACCTATACTGTAGCACTATGTTCACTACCTATACTGTAGCACTATGTTCACTACCTATACTGTAGCACTATGTTCACTACCTATACTGTATAACTATGTCCACTACCTGTACTGTAGAACTATGTCCACTACCTATACTGTAGCACTATATCCACTACCTATACTGTAGCACTATGTTCACTACCTACACTGTAGAACTATGTCCACTACCTATACTGTAGCACTATGTTCACTACCTATATTGTAGTACTATGTCCACTACCTGTACTGTAGAACTATGTCCACTACCTATACTGTAGCACTATGTTCACTACCTATACTGTAGCACTATGTTCACTACCTATACTGTATAACTATGTCCACTACCTATACTGTAGAACTATGTCCACTACCTATATTGTAGCACTATGTCCACTACCTATACTGTAGCACTATGTCCACTACCTGTACTGTAGAACTATGTCCACTACCTATACTGTAGCACTATGTTCACTACCTATACTGTAGCACTATGTTCACTACCTATACTGTATAACTATGTCCACTACCTATACTGTAGAACTATGTCCACTACCTATATTGTAGCACTATGTCCACTACCTATACTGTAGAACTATGTCCACTACCTATACTGTAGAACTATGTCCACTACCTATATTGTAGCACTATGTTCACTACCTATACTGTTAAACTTATAGTATATAATTCTATGCTTTACTTTATGCATTACTCTATGCTCTGTATAACTCTATGTACTACTGCTCATGTTGTGTTACATTCATATTCATTAGAGTGGTTGCTCTTCCTCTATCCCCCCTAAGGCTATGAAGGTACAGTTTAATTACAATACTCCGAGGGTGGTAGATGTAGTTAAAATTAATACTCTTATTATGATTGCACCCTCGGGATGTGATTCGCTTTTGGAAGCCTCGCTATTCTTAGGTGTACGCAGACCAGCTCAACTAGCTGCAAGAATTGGACAAAATGCAGCACACTGGCCTTTCTGTTCAGTTTCATTCGTGTTTTAAACTTAGAATTTGACAACAGAATGCGGTACAAAACGTTCTAAAGAGAGCTAAGGTATATGCAGTCAATTAGGGATACTATCCCGAGAGGTCTATCTGAAATACATATATACAGCTGTACACACAGAACCTGGCATAGGTGTGGGAACTGCAAGACGCCAACAACATGTTTTATATTCCTGATTTATTCAGCCGTAAAATGCAGTCTCAACATTTGAGATTGCATCTTGTGGATTAAAATAATGTTTTTATTGCATTGCGCTGGCAAGCAGAATATTTTGTGAAATTATTTTCATGTAGTGAAATAATTAAATTCTTACAAGGTATGAATTATCTGCTTACTTCCATTTGATAAGCTATATCAGAAGGAGACGATCCTGAATGCTATTGTCACTTACCTCCCATTGTTCTTAATGATGATTGCATAGATAAAATGTTGCTGTGATTTCCTAAGGGAAAACTCCTAAATTGGTGTCGAATTAGAATTTATATCCTCGAGTAGCATAGGGAGCTGACAGAATAAAGCTGACAACAAATGGTTAAGCAATTGAATGAGCGAACTCTCCCTTACTCAACGCTGTCGGAGTTGTCATTGCTTCGGTATACACAGGACGTTTTTGTGCTTCTATATTCCTCAATGGTAAGTGAAGCTTTCAATACAAGTACTGTAGTTAGTTTAGCTGTAAGGCAGTAACTCGTCACTCCAAGTAGTGGTTGATCTAGTCAAGTTCCTATAACTACTGAAATAACCAATCATAAACAATGGTACTTCTGAACCCGCATTTGCTGTGAAGCGTTTATAACTAGCACTGCATTTGCGTTACTCCCAAACCATTGTCTTACAGCTATATTTTTTTTTTCAATGTAAGTATGTCGTATGTCCTTCTGCATTCCGGCTATAGCTATTAAAATCTTGGAATAAAGAGTCCGTACCGAAAAAGATTTGATGTTGAGCCCACCAGTTCACAAATCCGGCACCGTTCCAATTAGGCCACAGAGAATGATTTGTTAGCTGATATATGTTGCTATATGGGAGCAAATACCCAACGGCTTTGCGTACTACGCAGGGTCATAGCATAATGTCACAAGAAGCTGACAGCTCTCAATTTATCCATTGGCACTGTACCAGGCTAATAGCAAGTTGCAGGCAGCTCTCATTACTTCTCCTTGTTTATATGCTGATTTTTAATACCCGGACAATGCCATGAAGCACGGCTAGTTTGCTATAAATAGAAATTTCAGTGTTTGTCATTTGTATGTCCAGTAATAGCAATAAAGTTTAAGAACGAAAATCGACTTTGCACGGGATTTAAACTTGGAACCTCCAGTTTTGCAGACAGGCGTACTATCTATTGGACTACACATCCAACTGGCCATACTAGTTAATAATTGTGTATATACTCATTACACTGGTTAAAATATGCACGCTTGAAGCGCTTGCAAAAAAACTATTAGTTACTACTAGCACATTTGAAGATCATGGTTGCGTAAAGGATCATGGTGCATAATGTAACAATTACAAGCTGGCTTTACGGCTCTTATTATAGTAAAGATTTAGATTAGCTTAAGTTACTAGCTTAAGTTATTTAAATTTATTAGGTGAAAAAGCTTAGCTATATAACTGTGCCACGGCGCGCACAATCGATAATCGAGGGACAGCAAGTTGGAAAATTTTACTTAGTGAATTTTAGTTTACTGGTAATTTTAGGCATTATTTCACTTGACCTTCAACTCGAATAATATCTCTGAACATGTCTTCATTGTATTTGAGAGGATAGTAAAAGCCTTGGTCGACGTTACTGTTATTTTTTTGAGGTATTTGAAGTGAAAGGCTTGGGTGTGTTATACAGCTACCAAAAAGAACCAAACAGCAGAGAGTAAGGGCCATTCCTCACTACACAGAAGGTAAAAGCCTCTCCTACACCTACACAGTTGAAACTAGAAATGAAGCTTGCCAGAGAATATGTGAAAGGTCTAATAAACAAGCACAAGCCAGAAATAAAAGTATAAACTTGGACTTACAGCAAGAAAAGAGTCGCATTATTCGAAACACAGAATGGAAAGTTGGTAAGTTGTTTTGTTCTAAACTTTCAGAGAAGATTACAAATGGTTTGCTACGACCTTGCAAGCGAGGTTGTCACAATTTCATGAATTTATGTTATACCTATTCTCTAAACATGTGGTTAAACTTTTAATTGATCCGTTTTTGTGTTTGATGCGTGTGCTCACAAGTTTTACTGTTTTATGCGGCGTGCGTGCGTGTGTGTATGTGCTATAATATGCATGTTTATGGTACTGAGTTTATGGACTTTAATATAAGTAACATCACAGCTCCAGAAAATTAGTAACTCCACAAAATCTATTTAAGACCACCAACAGGTGGCTAAATTAGCTTGTTTTTATCAATTTTAGGGAAGATACAGCAGGCCATAAAAGAGACTAGAGAGTCGCTAACAAATCATGTGTCTTACAAGGTAGTTTTAAAAATGGTGTCAAAACAACAGAGCGATGAACAGAAGAGCTTGGAAACTTCTCAATCTGAGAGCCACAAGAATAAAGTTTATGGTCTTTATGGAAATGCGTGTTATGACATTTTGCTCCCTCGAATAGAGAAGGTGAAGGAAGTCAATTTTAATGGTACAAAGAGAAGACAACTCTTAAGTAAACGCTTACTGATCAAAAGAAAGCAATTAGCTAGCCAGAATAGATGACTTACTAGCACTCAGCAGTTAACTGTAGATTCTAGCTGCACAAGTGCTGCTAGTACGGATTGGAATCAGCAAAATTAAAACAAATAAAAACATAAGAATGCTTGAGTATTTCGTATAAAGCAAATATATGTAAAGTTGGACTCGTCATTGCATAAAGCCAAACTGCCATTTTTTAATTTCTTTAACCTGATGACGACCTTCATGAATAATGTTTTAGCAAATTTGATATATAAATCTATACATAGCCATAAATTGGTTCAGCCCTATTGCTGCCAGAAGGTAGGTTGCCTATGTCGCTTCACAGCAGCGACTAAATCAGTAAAGCATTGGTCTTGTTCACCCTTTTATTTGTACACAGATGCTTAGAGACAATAACCTGCGTCTATATTCTGTTTTGGGTATAACAACCTGCAGTTTGTGATGAATAAAAAGCTCTTGCTTGTTCAAATGGAAGCAAACAGCTCTTGCCTCAAGTACACAAAGAGATATATGCTACAACCCAAACTTCAGTAAAGTAATTGGTCGGTCAGTCTGCTGCACTTACAAGCAGTTTGAGATGCAAAGTCTGTGAGTTCAAGCAGCACCTCATGTTACATATATGAGTAGTAATGCAAACACATTTTGTCAGTAGATGTTGATAACATAAAACGTTGAAGTGCTCTAGTAGCACCATCAGTCAGCAAGCTGTAATCCGGTAGCCACATATGGCATGGAGAGGCTGCATGTTTGACGCTCACATAGAACACGTTGTTCTCTGAAAGCATTGCGCTAATTTATGTTGGCAGGTGCTTTAATGCAAAAATATTTCAACATATCACAATCAACAGTAACGCAACTTGTGTTCATAATGGTTTAGCGTGTTTTGATCAAAATATATACGTGTACGCGTTTAGCATATTTAAAAAATCAACGTATTTCATGACTACGATATGCCTTTCTGATTCCTGAGTAACGTTGGATATTTTTATTAGTTGAATATATTTCTACTATAGTATGATCTGTTTTGCTACAGCTAACAGCTTGCTCAAAGTCTAGATGACTCCATAGCTTGTTGTCATTTAGCCAAGATACCATTTTACTGTGATATCAGTTAGAAGTTTGAATGTTCAAGTCTCATAACTGCCCTAAACTAATGTTAAATTATAAGTTTCAGTGCGAAAATAGCCATGAAGAGAATATTTATTCTGCTTAATTTATTTTCAACTGTTTAAACTTAGTTCCGCAGTTGATTGACTGAACAGATGTATTAAACTGAGTAGAAGGCTGTATAATGTTTTTATGATAGCTTCTTGTTGCCTAGGGTCTGTTACTAGCTACTACCAGTGCTGTTCTACAACAAACACATCACACTTGCTAATAACCTAACCAGTTTATATGACCTTTATATCTGAAATCAATGTCAGGATTCCGCTATCAGCTTACTATCAGCTTGAGTCAACTATATTACTGACAACTGAGACATTCTTGCTGTTCTTTAGTAAAAATCATCAATGTGAAAACTGCTGTGTGACTATAAAAACAGTTGATTGGATACTTTCTTGACTGCATCTAGAGTCTAGATTGTAAATAGCTGCCGTTGTATTTAGATGTTTAGCCTATTTATTTTTATTGGTAGATATCGAACATGCTATAATAACCCAAGGTATGAGAATTCCATATAAATTTGTTCTGTCCAACTGAGCGAAAACGCTCATTACAAATGCATCAACAACAAGTATAAAAGATAAGATAATTGCTAAGCATATATAGTACGATAACTATGAAAGGTAAGTGTATAAAGTGTAAAGTGTGAGAGAAGCTGACTCTTAATTATATACAACAGCCACATGCGCCCACACATAGTTCTTTTGGTTTGATCTTCGAATTCTTTAGAGATGAAAGTTGTAAGTTCTTGTCTTAAGCTTCTTGGAATCGATCTGATAGTCTATATCAGAGATGGCCAAATGCTTTTAGCCCTGATCCACTACAGCCAAATCTGACAAATTTAAGATCCACAATGAGCTGAAGATGTGCATTTTTCTTTTTACCATCAAAAGCATGCAATTATTTGTGTATAACTTAAAACAAAGCTTCAAATCCAATTTAAAAAAATGTTAATTATACACATAATTTGACTAAAAATCTGTGAACGATTATGATATAATAAATAATTCTGATATCAGTGAGAAAAATGTTGAGTGGGCTTTGACTTCACAATACTATCAAAACGTGGTTTCCGTTTATTTACAGCAACTCTTACAAGTTCATGAAGATGAGTATTTGTAAGTCGTGTTCTATGATTGTTTTTCACATAATCCATTTTTGAAAACAATGATTCACATAGGCAAGTTGAAGCAAAGCAAGCAAGTAGTTTTCTTGCTAGCTTAGTAGTTATTGAGTACTTTTCCAAGCTTACAGGTGCTGGCTGCCAAATTGAATAGCCAAAATGATTTACAAAAAGTTTTTTAATCAAATTTTAAAATAAATATTTCAAAAAATCTTTTTGACAGCCAACTTAAAAGGTCCACAAAAAAGCTGAAAAGATCTGGATCTACATCCGCCATTTAGCCATAGCTGGTTTATATATAAAACTCAATGTTTGTCTGTCGGTCCGTGCATCTGTCTGTCCAGATATAAAGTTTTTTGAATGAGAAATCCGAACTGAATTTGAAATCGCAACCTGTAGATCTGCGGACATCCTTTTATCCAATACACTACACTGTCCAACTGGCAACACCATGGAATAAATTAGGCACATACTTTCGGTACATAATTAGGTACATACATTAAACATTGCAGCTAGCATTATGCGTAAAATCATGCCAGAAGAAAATACCGTGAAGCCATACCCGAAGACAAATGCATACCCATACGTGAAGAAAAATGCTTAAACTCATATAGCCAGCAAGACTATTGCAATCAGTATAGATCTGTGGTAGGCGCTGCAGCTGGTATGGTATAAATTACACAGAAATAAACAATCAATGGAAATAGCATTGTACACAGAAATAAACAAACACTTCCATTTAAAAGCTAAAATGGCAAATAGTGTATATGGCGATTAAAAGTAAATTTTCTGTACAAAAACTTTTTTATTACCCGTGCAACACCGGGCATTCACCTAGTAATTCATAAACTATGGAACTTTCACAGAGACGAGGAAACTCTCACAGACACAGATGTACGAAAACTCCAACGGAAATTAAGAAAATTATACAGTGGTGAGGAAACACCCGTAGAAGTGAGGAAACTCTCACAGAGGTAAGGAAACTCCCATAGGGAACAGACAACTCCCACAGAGGCAAGAAAACATCCTGTTTCACTGCTATTTTAAGTATGTCTATATTTAGCTAATTTTACACTTTAACAAACCCTGTAGCTCTGTGTGCAATAGTTATTCTCAAAGAGCCTCAGCAAGTTACAATGCAATCAGTAAAAACTGCTGAGCATAAACTTCTCACAGTATTAAAGCCCTAACAAAAAAGTCCATCATTTATGCAAAGAAGAGAATAGGTAGTTAACTCTCTCACTAAAAATGCTGAAATAATCATATAAACCCACACTTACTAACTCATAGTCTATTTCTTACTTTAGCATGTGCGCATTAAACTTTAACTACTTAGAAGAAGGAAATACGCGCAGTATAATTTTAGCAAAAAATTTTTGGCTGATTGCAATGGAGAAGCTAAGATTTACAACCTTATCACTTTTCACAAACAGCACTCAACATCAACAATAGTTCATCATCTAAATACTCGGAATATATATCACAAACAGTTTACTAGTACGTATACAAATAAAACTTTTATGCTAGATTTCGACCTGGTTCAATAATTCTAGTTGTGTATATTAAACTGTATTTGTATGTCTTTTTAATTTCGGATGAAATACCAAAATGTACATGTATATATGTTTATATTGTACGTGTGTGAAAAGTAACAAATCTAGAATTTAAAAGTTGTCATAACTACGCAGTAATTGACGATAACTCTTAATATGTGAGCAATGTTTTGTTACAGAGCCAATAGTATTAATCCGATATTTCCATTGCCGAATAACATGAACAACCCAAAATCTATCGATCTCACATTAAAATATTACGGTGTAACAAAATCTCAAGCTTCGTCATTTGACAGACCCATTAAGTACGTTTTGTAATTTACTGCCACATATGCCGAACACCGAGTGACTGTTTAATCTCGTAAGTTTAGGGAAGATAAGCTTGTCAAGGTTCGATATAGAGCTGTAGTATATCGTATTATATGTCGAGTTAAAATGTTTACTAAGTGATATGAGATGCTAAAGTGCAATCATCTTATTCATCTTAGATAAAGTCATTAAAATAAGTGGGTTTGCTGTTAATCTTTAGTTGCTGTGAAAAGTCACTGGCCATTAAAACAAACGATTAAAACAATAATAGAATTATGAATAACTTCAACTCTCTGCTGCATTTTTTCTGCAAATATATGAAAAGTTTTATTTAAAAAAGTAACGCACCAAAAGAGCATGTTATCAACTTACAGATATATGCTTTCAGAGATAGGAGTTAAAATATTTATCTAATGCATAGATAATGCTCATAATCAACATAAACGAACGGGTAATAACAAAAATAAACGGAAATTTTGTCTGAAAAAAGTATCAACGTGAGTGAAATGTACACTACTGAGTTACCATTGTGTCATTTATGTAGGTACTATGTCCATGCAATGTAGATTTTAACATGCAATACATATGTGCAATATATGTGTGTATAATATACATGTATGTTGCGTGGTTACTTACTTTCATAGAGCTTGTATTCAAAATTAAACCGTTTGTAGGCCTAAAGTCTATACTGTCTAAATTTTGGCTAGGTTCTATTATGATTTTTGCTATCATTTTATTCAACACTGGGGCAAAAGTAGTTTTCATGATATTGTCTTGATATTTTTTACTTTTTCTACTAGGTGATAGTTTTAGGAATATCAACAGCATTAGCGATAATTTTCCAGCTTCATGTGTTGACAATGTTGCCCTAGTGTCGCAATCAACTATCAAGCCAGTATAAAGTTCTATGAGTACAAAGTTATAATTTTAAATTTGGATTTGGTTTAGTAGAAAGTCAGTATCAAAAAGGCTACCATGATTTGTATGCTGATCATGGATTAGTTTAGAGAAGAGGATTATTATTTTGGAGGTATTACTGTATCCATTTCAGCTTGCAACTCTAAGCATTGCTGCGGAGTGTCCACCAGTAAAAAAAGTCAAAATTAACAATCATTCAATTTACTAACATCACAATATTGCTCATCATTCTTAGTTTAATCCATTGTTAACCGGCTCCAATTTGATAACTTTCTCTTCAGTGCACGGTCATGCATCTAGTCTGATTAAATAGATTTTAAGGCTCTAACGACATTTGTACTGATTTTGAATTCTACTGAGTTTGCAGTGAAATTACCAAATTTGATTTTTTCAATTGTTAATCCACCTACTCCCATCCTTCTTGAATCATTTGTAACCAGATCTCAAGTCGGTCTGGTTAACTAAAACACATTTGTTTTTCATTTTTATCTGGGCACTGTATGCCCTGTATGCACTGTATCTGGTCAAATTGTATGCCCACATGAATTACAGTTGCTTTTGTTTATCTCTAACATACATTCATTTTTATCTATAATAAAGTAGCAAGCTGTCATATATAATGTAATAACTCAAGATAGTTAACTCAACTTAACACATTTTATAGTGTCTTCACGAGTAGTCCTAGCCTGTAGTATGTTCCTTCCCTAGTTTGCAGCTGGTTCCGATGACACGCTTTTATTTGCTAAGTTGGGTTATGAGCTCTACTGCATTGTTTTGAATCTTGTGAATTGACCAAAAATGAAAACAAGTCGTATACTGCATGTGCATTTTGAGCAAGGACTATAGAAACTGGTGCATGTTGGACGTGCATGAGACAGTAACTGTTATAGAAACAATGTTTTATCATTCCCAAAAGTTTTTTGAGAGCAGTGTGTTATCATTTAAGATCACACTCCATATTGTCTGAAAGACATTCAGTAGAACTTTTCCAAACCACCAAGGTCTTGATCAACAGAGTGGGTGCAGAAATGCTAACAACAACCTATGCGCAATATAAGACTTGTTTTATTCTTGCACACCAATTTACCGTAGCAATTCTTATCAATACCAAAGAATGTATGAAGCCGGTAAGGCTTATGCTTAAAGCTAATATAATTCTTTACAGTTTCAATTTAGTATGTAAAATATTTACACTAATACAAATTTTGTGATAAAAATAATGTTGGTTATGTACTTCAAACTACAGTTTTTTTGGTTCAGCAGTAATTTTTACGAATGGCGAACGTCAGAAGTTTGTACTAACATCTTTGAAAAAATGGCTTAGGGCTTGCAAAACATTTTATCAGCTTAACTAAAACCTCTAGTTATTCTCTTACAAATTTGTTTCTTGCAAGTTATGGACCATACAATCTTGCAGAGGAAGTGTACACTGATTGTGTTGTTTTGCAGAGAATTATGCTGGGCAATGTGTGTTTAAGCACTACATAACTTGAGCGTTGTGATGCCCTGACTCAAATATGGGTAAGGCGATTAAAGACAACATTTCTTTCATTATTATTACCATGTTTCTCCAGATTTCTTTTAAATTCTTTCTTTTGAGTTCAGCTTACTATGGTTGACTAATATATTCTGTAGTTTTTTGGTTATGTTATATGTAAAAGTTCAAATGCACTATATATGAGCAATATTTATTGTGGTAAGCGATAAGTAGTCATATTTTACAAACTGTTTTCCACAAAGTGCCACAAACCTTCAACTGATTGTAGGAGGGTTTTGTGGGCAGAAATGGACAAAAGGATTGTTGGAAACTGTAACAGTTTCATTTGTACTCATACTCAACTACTACATCTTCTCTATATCTCTTACCTTCTACAACAAGTTTGTTGTCACGGTGAGCATTCCAAATAACCATGCATTTTTTTTTGTGCGCAAATAACCTGTCCGGTGGCCAGCTGAGCAATGTATGTAATCTTTAGTTGTTTCATAAAATACTGTTGGACCGTTTGTATGAGCTTGCAATTTCTTGAAATGATGAAAATCAAACTCATCAGAGTCACTAGTTATGGATGTTTACTGCTTTAAGATGTTTATTAAATCTAAAAGCTTTTAAAAAAACACAATTAGTTTTACAAATCAACAGTTAACCAATAATTTACTTTTTCTAAAAACTGCTTTTAACCATCCACCGAAAGCTCCAAATGTTTTATTGGCATTTGTCACATTTTTATGCAAATTATCTTCTGTCTGTTTGTCCTAATCAATGAAGTAAGCATATTAATTGCTGGCCCACCTTTATTGGGCCTTGGTAGTCTCACTGCGGACTTACCAGCGTATTCATACCTGTTGTTTCAAAGTCTCGTGTTTTCTCACTGCTTTAGAGATTTCGGTATCCACTCATCATGACATCCATTCACTTGCTTTTCAAGTTTTGTCTCGCTAGTGGCATCAGAAATATTTTGGAATGCTGTCAAGGCAAACCACGTACCACCCTAAATTGGAAAGAGTACATGCTGAGAGTTGCTCCTGTAGGTAAGCGACTCAGCTGATTGTCAGATTTATGGTATATCATACAATGATTATTTATAATATATTGTACAATAACTATTTATGATATACTATACAATGATTATTTAAAATATATTATACAATAACTATTTATGATATATTATATAATGAACATTTATGATGTATTATGCAATAATTGTTAATGATATATTATATAATGAACATTTATGATATATACAATAACTATTTATGATATATTATATAATGAAAATTTGTGATATTATGCAATAATTCTTTATTATATAATGAACATTTATGATGTATTATACAAAAATTGTTTATGATACATTATGTAATGAATATTTATGATATATGATACATAAATTATTTATGGCATATTATATAGCGAACATTTAATATATATTATACAATGAATATTGACCATTTTGATAATATGATTTGTGAGCGACACTCAAATTTCTACATACATGGGCCACAGGAATTCATAACATTCATAATACGGAGCAACACTGGGTTACAGCGTTCCTGCCTTACGGCTTTTTCACCTTATGAAGTGGAATATGAAGTTTTCTGCCCCCTCATCACATCATTTTTCTAAATATGGCATCAACGAAATTTTTTTCGAAATTCAAATTTGAACAGCATCGCTTACTCTTGCTTGTTGAATTAGTTTGACAAAAGTTTTAAAAAGGTCGGCCAAAAGTTATAGCGAAAGCAAAGCAAAAATCGCCAAGCCGGAAGCAGCTAATAAAAATTTGAGATGATGGCAAAAATAAAGTGAAGTTTAGTAAAATATTAAAGCTTAGCTTTAAGTGTGTTTATTAAGCTAAATTTATTTAAGTTGAATTCAAAGTTTAAATTCTGTTACATAGCGTGACAAAGGTTTAGTGTCTCAAACGCGTTGCTGTAAAGTCCCTTTCACACCACGGTTAGCCACTGCGTCTGTTTCGAAGGTAAGAACTCCATACAGTATTGTACATAGTAATATTACATGTTATTGCAGATCGTAACCACTAAATAGGTAACTATAGTAACTAAGGTTACTTAACTATTTTATTAGTAATTTTTAATATGTACAGTACATAGGGTATATAAAATTTTGATGTTTTTACTGGGGGGTTTATTAGATAATTATTATAGGCTCCTATACCCTTCCATATGACATGTTCACCTGATGATTCTAACACACCAAAACGAATTAATGCCGTATGATGAGGGTCCACTGTAATTCATTATATTTCACAACTAGTGCTATAAACACTTTCCTAAAGGATTAGTTGTTAGTAAGTTTTAAACTATTTCATAAGTAAAGCTATACTCTCCTAGATATACCTACATAGCTGGCTTATTTTTCCTAAGATGTTACATATACTCTGTTATCACTGCAGGCATTACAAGCATCTTGGATATTGGTCTGTCGAATCTGAGCTTTGAATATATCACTGTATCATTGTAAGTATCATTGTAAGTATCATTGTAAGTATCTATGTACGCACAAGACCGGTTCTGTCAAGTCTATATACGCATGTCCCATTATCCCACGACCAAACGAGCGGATGCAAAGTTTGGGAGTTTTTATGATAAATGCATGTGCACACAATGTACGAAAATTATTCATCAACAATGAGACAAACCCTTGTAATAAAATTTCATCAACAAATTTAACCATCGTTTTGTAGATTAGTTAAAGTATAATAACGATACAAAACACATATAGGCCTATTTAAATATGTTACCAAGTCTTTGTAAATTATCGAAATTCTCTTAAAACTTACCCATCTGATCGGATTATACACAAATAGACAGATTAATTTGGCCGAAAATCGTTATTAAAACTTGCTAAGCCTCACTTTTATAAAAGTTAAGACCGGAAATTGAAACGCCGAGTGACAGAGAATAGAACGATTAAGTCTTGCGCATTTCACGAAAAAGTAACGTGCACTTTTCACCAGTCTATAGCATTGTCGAATTGTCGAAGGTTTCGGCAATTAACATAGGAGTACAGAAATCGTTTCATTTTTGCCGATTTCAATTTTTTCATTTTCATTTGCCGACACATTTGAGTACTTTCGTATTCTAACTGATGTCCAACGCAGTGTAAAAGAAATGACGATGATATTTTTTTAATGGTTCTTATGAGATTATTACAATAATTAATTATAAGCTTGAATGACTACAGAACAATGACTACGTAGTAGCCTACAGATTTTCTAAAAATCTATATAAATATCACAACTTCGTGATATTGTTAGCTATGACGTTTTGAAATGTAAACAAAATTGTGCATTGGTTTTATATTATTACTATATTAATAATATTGGTTATTCTAATAATATCAGTGCATTTTACTTCTAATATTGACCAATATTGCATTTCTCTTTTTGCAGGAGGAGAGATATAAACATATAATCTTTTCCTTTCATTATTGCTATTTGTTGTATATAATAACACCCACACCCAGTACATTACAGCTACCATTGCAGTTATCCTATTTGACTGCTAATATTGGATTTCTCAACCATCAGTACCCTTTCTTTTTTCCAATATCACTTTGGTTGTGGGCTGTATGACAGTGGAATTTCTAGTGTTATATATAAGAGTTAGTGATGGACTGTCATTATACTCTAGCATTCTGTATCACTCATTGCTGTTCCATCATGCATTATCTAACCTTTTTCATTCATAGTTAGATACGTAACATACTGGCTAACCTACCATTGTCTACAAACGTTGTAATTCGTAAGAAAGCTATCAACTGTTTGAATAAAGTTAGCAGGATATCATGACACGTAATACATTATATCCATTACTTAAATGTCCTGAATGCGTTTGTATACCATGGAATTACTTATTACATTTTGATGGTAAGAAATTGTTACTTTGATGTTTTTAGGTATACTATGACGAAAACTTCCGCTATAGTATTTCTTCTGGGATTTGCTCTTCTTCTCAGAGTGGAGAAATTTGTAAGATGAATATTCAACTATGCTTCAATTCTGGCCAGCGGTATATGTGCAATTGTGTTGCCTTATATTATATGTAGAGATGACTGTATAGTGATATACTGTATGATATTGTAGAGATGACTGTATAGTGATATACTGTATGATATTGTAGAGATGACTGTATAGTGATATACTGTATGATATTGTAGAGATGACTGTATAGTGATATACTGTATGTTATTGTAGAGATGACTGTATAGTGATATACTGTATGATATTGTAGAGATGACTGTATAGTGATATACTGTATGATATTGTAGAGATGACTGTATAGTGATACACTGTATGATATTGTAGAGATGACTACATAGTGATATACTGTATGATATTGTAGAGATGACTGTTTAGTGATATACTGTATGATATTGTAGAGATGACTGTATAGTGATATACTGTATGATGTTGTAGAGATGACTGTATAGTGATATACTGTATGTTATTGTAGAGATGACTAAATAGTGATACACTGTATGTTATTGTAGAGATGACTGTATAGTGATATACTGTATGATATTGTAGAGATGACTGTATAGTGATATACTGTATGATATTGTAGAGATGACTGTATAGTGATATACGGTATGTTATTGTAGAGATGACTGTATAGTGATATACTGTATGATATTGTAGAGATGACTGTATAGTGATATACTGTATGATATTGTAGAGATGACTGTATAGTGATATACTGTATGATACTGTAGAGATGACTGTATAGTGATATACTGTATGATATTGTAGAGATGACTGTATAGTGATATACTGTATGATATTGTAGAGATGACTGTATAGTGATATACTGTATGATATTGTAGAGATGACTGTATAGTGATATACTGTATGATATTGTAGAGATGACTGTATAGTGATATACGGTATGTTATTGTAGAGATGACTGTATAGTGATATACTGTATGATATTGTAGAGATGACTGTATAGTGATATACTGTATGATATTGTAGAGATGACTGTATAGTGATATACTGTATGATATTGTAGAGATGACTGTATAGTGATATACTGTATGATGTTGTAGAGATGACTGTATAGTGATATACTGTATGATGTTGTAGAGATGACTGTATAGTGATATACTGTATGATATTGTAGAGATGACTGTATAGTGATATACTGTATGATATTGTAGAGATGACTGTATAGTGATATACTGTATGATGTTGTAGAGATGACTGTATAGTGATATACTGTATGATGTTGTAGCGATGACTGTATAGTGATATACTGTATGATATTGTAGAGATGACTGTATAGTGATATACTGTATGTTATTGTAGAGATGACTACATAGTGATACACTGTATGTTATTGTAGAGATGGCTGTACAGTGATATACTGTATGATATTGTAGAGATGACTGTATAGTGATATACGGTATGTTATTGTAGAGATGACTGTATAGTGATATACTGTATGGTATTGTAGAGATGACTGTATAGTGATATACTGTATGATATTGTAGAGATGACTGTATAGTGATATACTGTATGATGTTGTAGAGATGACTGTATAGTGATATACTGTATGATATTGTAGAGATGACTGTATAGTGATATACTGTATGGTATTGTAGAGATGACTGTATAGTGATATACTGTATGATATTGTAGAGATGACTGTATAGTGATATACGGTATGTTATTGTGGAGATGACTGTATAGTGATATTCTGTATGATGTTGTAGAGATGGCTGTATAGTGATATACTGTATGATATTGTAGAGATGACTGTATAGTGATATACTGTATGATATTGTAGAGATGACTGTATAGTGATATACTGTATGATGTTGTAGAGATGACTGTATAGTGATATACTGTATGATGTTGTAGAGATGACTGTATAGTGATATACTGTATGATATTGTAGAAATGACTGTATAGTGATATACTGTATGTTATTGTAGAGATGACTACATAGTGATACACTGTATGTTATTGTAGAGATGACTGTACAGTGATATACTGTATGATATTGTAGAGATGACTGTATAGTGATATACTGTATGATATTGTAGAGATGACTGTATAGTGATATGCTGTATGATATTGTAGAGATGACTGTATAGTGATATACTGTATGGTATTGTAGAGATGACTGTATAGTGATATACTGTATGATATTGTAGAGATGACTGTATAGTGATATACTGTATGATATTGTAGAGATGACTGTATAGTGATATACTGTATGATATTGTAGAGATGACTGTATAGTGATATACTGTATGATATTGTAGAGATGACTGTATAGTGATATACTGTATGATATTGTAGAGATGGCTGCAATTGGTTGTTGTCCTTTGCATCAGTCTTGGACTATTTCTCTTCACATTTGAGTCAACACAGTTCAATGCGACTGGATTCATTATGTGTTTAGTGGCGAGCATTGTAAGTGGTCTGCGCTGGAGTCTCACTCAACTCATCGCTCAAAAAGATGCCTTAGGTGTGATCATGTTATCTGTAAATTTCTGCCTTTCATCATATGAGTTATTTTATGTATTCTGTCAGTTGTACTCTTTTCTCACCGTAATCTCCTTTCTTCATCATTGGTAGCTATCAAATCACTGATAACTGCCTATTCCTGTTACAGGTTTGACAAACCCTGTAGATTTCATGTACCACATACAGCCTTGGATGATATGCGGGCTTCTGCCAGCTGCAGCTGTCACTGAAGGTATGGCATTTGCCAGTAGGATTAAGTCAGGACCCAAGTGTTCTATTTTGGCTCACTGTTTTACTGGTGGTTATACTATACTGCCAACCTTTTTGTTCTTGACCATCTGATCATAACTTTAACACTGGTATACCAACCTGTAAACATGACATAGGATATACGCATTTACAATGTCTTCCCTTTCTTAAAATTTAATGGGGCCAAAGAAAGATTCCTGTTAAAACTAACATATTTGCATCTAAGTCACTGGTTGCAAGTTAATATTTTCCCTCTATGTTTTTCTAGATGGCAAGAGAACTAGGGCTTCAGTTTTTGATCTTTTAATGTTTTTGTCTTGAAAGATGGAACAAATTTTCTGTCTCTTCAAGTCTATGCATGTGCATATTTTACCACCTGATAATAATGGGGTGCTAAGTAGGAACTGAGGCAAAGTACTTCTTGCTACTAGATGTCATTAGTCGTCGATTCAACCATAGAAATTAAACATATTCCTTCATGTTAGTCAGCAGTGCACTGACTGTCAGCTGTTTTACAGGTCTCAAGTTTGCTGTCGATACTAATTTCATCAACTTCCCTAATAGTCTCACCTTCTTTGAGAACTTTGGAATCCTACTTGTTGGTGCTTTTATGGCCTTCGGATTGGAGTTTGGGGAATTTCTGCTGGTCATAAAGACCTCAAGCCTCACTCTCTCTGTCTCAGCCATGTTTAAGGTGAGGTATTTACCGTCTCCATGTGTTGGCCAATTTTAAGGTTAGGTATTCACTGTCTCTATATGTTGGCCATGTTTAAGGTGAGGTATTTACTGTGTCTATGTGTTGGCCATGTTTAAGGTGAGGTATTTACTGTCTCTATGTGTTGGTCATGTTTAAGGTTAGGTATTTACTGTCTCTGTGTGTTGGTCATGTTTAAGGTGAGGTATTTACTGTCTCTATATGTTGGTCATGTTTAAGGTCAGGTATTTACTGTCTCTATATGTTGGTCATGTTTAAGGTTAGGTATTTACTGTCTCTATGTGTTGGCCATGTTTAAGGTGAGGTATTCACTGTCTCTATATGTTGGTCATGTTTAAGGTTAGGTATTTACTGTCTCTATGTGTTGGCCATGTTTAAGGTGAGGTATTTACTGTCTCCATGTGTTGGCCATGTTTAAGGTGAGGTATTTACTGTCTCTATGTTTTGGCCATGTTTAAGGTTAGGTATTCACTGTCTCTATATGTTGGTCATGTTTAAGGTGAGGCATTTACTGTCTCCATGTGTTGGCCATGTTTAAGGTTAGGTATTTACTGTCTCTATGTGTTGGCCATGTTTAAGGTTAGGTATTTACTGTCTCCATGTGTTGGCCATGTTTAAGGTTAGGTATTTACTGTCTCTATGTGTTGGCCATGTTTAAGGTTAGGTATTTACTGTCTCTATATGTTGGTCATGTTTAAGGTTAGGTATTTACTGTCTCTATGTGTTGGCCATGTTTAAGGTTAGGTATTCACTGTCTCTATATGTTGGCCATGTTTAAGGTGAGGTATTTACTGTCTCTATATGTTGGCCATGTTTAAGGTTAGGTATTTACTGTCTCTATGTGTTGGCCATGTTTAAGGTTAGGTATTCACTGTCTCTATATGTTGGCCATGATTAAGGTGAGGTATTTACTGTCTCTATATGTTGGCCATGTTTAAGGTGAGGTATTTACTGTCTCTATGTGTTGGTCATGTTTAAGATTAGGTATTTACTGTCTCTGTGTGTTGGTCATGTTTAAGGTGAGGTATTTACTGTCTCTATATGTTGGTCATGTTTAAGGTTAGGTATTCACTGTCTCTATGTGTTGGTCATGTTTAAGGTTAGGTATTTACTGTCTCTATGTGTTGGTCATGTTTAAGGTTAGGTATTTACTGTCTCTATGTGTTGGCCATGTTTAAGGTGAGGTATTTACTGTCTCCATGTGTTGGCCATGTTTAAGGTGAGGTATTTACTGTCTCTATGTTTTGGCCATGTTTAAGGTTAGGTATTTACTGTCTCTATATGTTGGTCATGTTTAAGGTGAGGCATTTACTGTCTCCATGTGTTGGCCATGTTTAAGGTTAGGTATTTACTGTCTCTATGTGTTGGCCATGTTTAAGGTTAGGTATTTACTGTCTCTATGTGTTGGCCATGTTTAAGGTGAGGTATTTACTGTCTCTATATGTTGGCCATGTTTAAGGTGAGGTATTCACTGTCTCTATGTGTTGGCCATGTTTAAGGTTAGGTATTTACTGTCTCTATGTGTTGGCCATGTTTAAGGTTAGGTATTTACTGTCTCTATATGTTGGTCATGTTTAAGGTTAGGTATTTACTGTCTCTATGTGTTGGTCATGTTTAAGGTTAGGTATTTACTGTCTCTATGTGTTGGTCATGTTTAAGGTTAGGTATTTACTGTCTCCATGTGTTGGCCATGTTTAAGGTTGGGTATTTACTGTCTCTATGTGTTGGCCATGTTTAAGGTTGGGTATTTACCGTCTCTATGTGTTGGCCATGTTTAAGGTTAGGCATTTACTGTATCTATGTGTTTGTCATGTTTAAGGTGAGGTATTTACTGTCTCTATATGTTGGTCATGTTTAAGGTTAGGTATTTACTGTCTCTATGTGTTGGTCATGTTTAAGGTTAGGTATTTACTGTCTCTATGTGTTGGTCATGTTTAAGGTTAGGTATTTACTGTCTCCATGTGTTGGCCATGTTTAAGGTTGGGTATTTACTGTCTCTATGTGTTGGCCATGTTTAAGGTTGGGTATTTACCGTCTCTATGTGTTGGCCATGTTTAAGGTTAGGCATTTACTGTATCTATGTGTTTGTCATGTTTAAGGTGAGACATTTACTGTCTCTATGTGTTGGCCATGTTTAAGGTGAGGTATTTACTGTCTCTATGTGTTGGTCCTTTTTAAGGTGAGGCATTTACTGTCTCTATGTGTTGGCCATGTTTAAGGTGAGGTATTTACTGTCTCCATGTGTTGGTCATGTTTAAGGTTAGGTATTCACTGTCTCTATGTGTTGGCCATGTTTAAGGCTAGGTATTTACTGTGTCTATGTGTTGGTCATGTTTAAGGTGAGGTATTTACTGCGTCTATGGGTTGGTCATGTTTGAGGTTAGGTATTCACTGTCTCTATGTGTTGGCCATGTTTAAGGTTGGGTATTTACTGTCTCTATGTGTTGGCCATGTTTAAGGCTAGGTATTTACTGTGTCTATGTGTTGGTCATGTTTAAGGTGAGGTATTTACTGCGTCTATGGGTTGGTCATGTTTGAGGTTAGGTATTCACTGTCTCTATGTGTTGGCCATGTTTAAGGTTAGGTATTTACTGTCTCTATATGTTGGTCATGTTTAAGGTTAGGTATTTACTGTCTCTATGTGTTGGTCATGTTTAAGGTTAGGTATTTACTGTCTCTATGTGTTGGCCATGTTTAAGGTGAGGTATTTACTGTCTCTATATGTTGGCCATGTTTAAGGTGAGGTATTTACTGTCTCTATGTGTTGGTCATGTTTAAGGTTAGGTATTTACTGTCTCTGTGTGTTGGTCATGTTTAAGGTGAGGTATTTACTGTCTCTATATGTTGGTCATGTTTAAGGTTAGGTATTCACTGTCTCTATGTGTTGGTCATGTTTAAGGTTAGGTATTTACTGTCTCTATGTGTTGGTCATGTTTAAGGTTAGGTATTTACTGTCTCTATGTGTTGGCCATGTTTAAGGTGAGGTATTTACTGTCTCCATGTGTTGGCCATGTTTAAGGTGAGGTATTTACTGTCTCTATGTGTTGGTCATGTTTAAGGTTAGGTATTTACTGTCTCTATGTGTTGGCCATGTTTAAGGTGAGGTATTTACTGTCTCCATGTGTTGGCCATGTTTAAGGTGAGGTATTTACTGTCTCTATGTTTTGGCCATGTTTAAGGTTAGGTATTTACTGTCTCTATATGTTGGTCATGTTTAAGGTGAGGCATTTACTGTCTCCATGTGTTGGCCATGTTTAAGGTTAGGTATTTACTGTCTCTATGTGTTGGCCATGTTTAAGGTTAGGTATTTACTGTCTCTATGTGTTGGCCATGTTTAAGGTGAGGTATTTACTGTCTCTATATGTTGGCCATGTTTAAGGTGAGGTATTCACTGTCTCTATGTGTTGGCCATGTTTAAGGTTAGGTATTTACTGTCTCTATGTGTTGGCCATGTTTAAGGTTAGGTATTTACTGTCTCTATATGTTGGTCATGTTTAAGGTTAGGTATTTACTGTCTCTATGTGTTGGTCATGTTTAAGGTTAGGTATTTACTGTCTCTATGTGTTGGTCATGTTTAAGGTTAGGTATTTACTGTCTCCATGTGTTGGCCATGTTTAAGGTTGGGTATTTACTGTCTCTATGTGTTGGCCATGTTTAAGGTTGGGTATTTACCGTCTCTATGTGTTGGCCATGTTTAAGGTTAGGCATTTACTGTATCTATGTGTTTGTCATGTTTAAGGTGAGGTATTTACTGTCTCTATATGTTGGTCATGTTTAAGGTTAGGTATTTACTGTCTCTATGTGTTGGTCATGTTTAAGGTTAGGTATTTACTGTCTCTATGTGTTGGTCATGTTTAAGGTTAGGTATTTACTGTCTCCATGTGTTGGCCATGTTTAAGGTTGGGTATTTACTGTCTCTATGTGTTGGCCATGTTTAAGGTTGGGTATTTACCGTCTCTATGTGTTGGCCATGTTTAAGGTTAGGCATTTACTGTATCTATGTGTTTGTCATGTTTAAGGTGAGACATTTACTGTCTCTATGTGTTGGCCATGTTTAAGGTGAGGTATTTACTGTCTCTATGTGTTGGTCCTTTTTAAGGTGAGGCATTTACTGTCTCTATGTGTTGGCCATGTTTAAGGTGAGGTATTTACTGTCTCCATGTGTTGGTCATGTTTAAGGTTAGGTATTCACTGTCTCTATGTGTTGGCCATGTTTAAGGCTAGGTATTTACTGTGTCTATGTGTTGGTCATGTTTAAGGTGAGGTATTTACTGCGTCTATGGGTTGGTCATGTTTGAGGTTAGGTATTCACTGTCTCTATGTGTTGGCCATGTTTAAGGTTGGGTATTTACTGTCTCTATGTGTTGGCCATGTTTAAGGCTAGGTATTTACTGTGTCTATGTGTTGGTCATGTTTAAGGTGAGGTATTTACTGCGTCTATGGGTTGGTCATGTTTGAGGTTAGGTATTCACTGTCTCTATGTGTTGGCCATGTTTAAGGTTAGGTATTTACTGTCTCTATATGTTGGTCATGTTTAAGGTTAGGTATTTACTGTCTCTATGTGTTGGTCATGTTTAAGGTTAGGTATTTACTGTCTCTATGTGTTGGCCATGTTTAAGGTGAGGTATTTACTGTCTCTATATGTTGGCCATGTTTAAGGTGAGGTATTTACTGTCTCTATGTGTTGGTCATGTTTAAGGTTAGGTATTTACTGTCTCTGTGTGTTGGTCATGTTTAAGGTGAGGTATTTACTGTCTCTATATGTTGGTCATGTTTAAGGTTAGGTATTCACTGTCTCTATGTGTTGGTCATGTTTAAGGTTAGGTATTTACTGTCTCTATGTGTTGGTCATGTTTAAGGTTAGGTATTTACTGTCTCTATGTGTTGGCCATGTTTAAGGTGAGGTATTTACTGTCTCCATGTGTTGGCCATGTTTAAGGTGAGGTATTTACTGTCTCTATGTTTTGGCCATGTTTAAGGTTAGGTATTTACTGTCTCTATATGTTGGTCATGTTTAAGGTGAGGCATTTACTGTCTCCATTTGTTGGCCATGTTTAAGGTTAGGTATTTACTGTCTCTATGTGTTGGCCATGTTTAAGGTTAGGTATTTACTGTCTCTATGTGTTGGCCATGTTTAAGGTTAGGTATTTACTGTCTCTATGTGTTGGCCATGTTTAAGGTTAGGTATTTACTGTCTCTATGTGTTGGCCATGTTTAAGGTTAGGTATTTACTGTCTCTATGTGTTGGCCATGTTTAAGGTTAGGTATTTACTGTCTCTATGTGTTGGTCATGTTTAAGGTTAGGTATTTACTGTCTCTATGTGTTGGTCATGTTTAAGGTTAGGTATTTACTGTCTCCATGTGTTGGCCATGTTTAAGGTTGGGTATTTACTGTCTCTATGTGTTGGCCATGTTTAAGGTTGGGTATTTACCGTCTCTATGTGTTGGCCATGTTCAAGGTTAGGCATTTACTGTATCTATGTGTTTGTCATGTTTAAGGTGAGACATTTACTGTCTCTATGTGTTGGCCATGTTTAAGGTGAGGTATTTACTGTCTCTATGTGTTGGTCCTTTTTAAGGTGAGGCATTTACTGTCTCTATGTGTTGGCCATGTTTAAGGTGAGGTATTTACTGTCTCCATGTGTTGGTCATGTTTAAGGTTAGGTATTCACTGTCTCTATGTGTTGGCCATGTTTAAGGCTAGGTATTTACTGTGTCTATGTGTTGGTCATGTTTAAGGTGAGGTATTTACTGCGTCTATGGGTTGGTCATGTTTGAGGTTAGGTATTCACTGTCTCTATGTGTTGGCCATGTTTAAGGTTGGGTATTTACTGTTTCTATGTGTTGGCCATGTTTTTTCATGCTAACTAGATGAGGTTTAACGACGCAGGTGCAGCAAGCCGATGAAACCTAAAATCCGTAACTGAAGTATAGTCAAACCTCTAGAGTACAGTCAAACTTATAATGTATATTCAAACTTTGAAATATTAAGTTAATTCTTTCTGATATTTACTGTGTATGTCGCGGTAAATACTCGTGTCAAAATATACAATATTTTGCTCAACTCATTCTTGAACCTAAAATACATCAATTAATACTTCAAGTAATCACATAGCATTAAACAGACGCTTTATATAAAACTTGTGTAACAAACGATATATATATCTCTCAGATTTTGTGTCTTTCGGTTTGTCTAGCTTAGCTATTAAAATCTTGGAATGAAGAATCTGTATCGCAAAAAGTTCGATCTCGGAACCTCCCGTTCCCCAGACGATAGGCTAAACCATTGAGCTACACGAAATGCATTAGATTTATTGCTCGATTTGAGTGGTTAGCTAAGTTAAAATATGCATAGCATTACATTACGGCGCAACATCACTAAAGCTTGCTCTCATTTGGAAGTTTTTCAATACGGATACTAGCTTGCTCATATTAGCCATCGGCAATGTGCCAGGCTAATGGCAAGTGGCAGGCAACTACATTGTTTATAAGCTGTTTTTTAATACTCATGCAACGCCGGGAATTCCGCCAGTATATATATTTATACTAGTGTAATATATATATATATATATATATAAAGTAATAAACCATACAAATAAATGATTTATGTGACTTCGCCTAAAAAACATGTGGAAGAGTGTCTAGTAGTGTTTAGGAGTGTAGACTCACCAGTATAGAATATGATAGCATATGTTAGCTTACACTAAATATTGTTTAAGTTTATTTTATTTGTGTTTGTATTATTTGTGTATTACACTTGCAATCTCCTCGAATTTTAATTACCAATGTTGCAAGGAACTTTGGACGTCAACTGTTGGAATATGTTATATAAATCAAGATAATTATACAGTCTAATTTTATGATTGAAACATTTTTATGTAGAGGTGATTGTAAGTCAAGGTTTGATCATGTAGGTAAAGAAATGTTGATATTAATATATTGCTGTCAGTGTTTGTGTTAGTGATTCGCTAAATATTATATTTAAAATAGCTTCATGTTAATAATGAACTTAGAGATGTGGCAAAATCTAGAATATTCTAAGCATACAAAATGAACTAGTTGTTGAGAGCCCTTGTTATAAATAATTGTCTATCTGTCTGTCAGTGCTTCAGAATCTCCGTTTCAAATTCTACATATTTACAACAAAAATCTGGTTTGCCACGTTTTTAAAAGTGTTATATTTCTTTGTCGCTATTAGTTTTTATTGTTTTCATTCCCGTCTGATAGACTGGAATGTCTGTGCGCTGCAACTTATTTTCAGACACAGATTATCCGATTGAAAATTTCTCATGCAGTTATACTTGTAGGGAAGACAATTCCATGATTCTCTTAGTACCATACTTTTAGTTCTGTCATGCAGTACTCTGTCTACTATTTGTATATATCTATATTAGTGTTTGTATCAACACTTTGTTGCTTCTTACAACTTATGGCATAAACTTGCAGTAATATTGAATGGAACTGCTGTTGCTGTGATTTTTATATTGATACGTTTCACCATTCGAAGTATGAATATTAATATATACCGGTAGCATGGCTTGGCGTTCTTGGGCTCATTCAGGATTTAGGTCATCAGCTGTACCTTAGAGACAGCTAGACTTCAGCATGCCAATAATGGTCAATAATGACAAACTGCTGAGTGTCATTATATCTTGTAGTTTGTGAATGCTTGATAACATTCCATAAGCCGACATGAAACATCTCCTGTAAGAATATGGAGTCAAATACGAGTGTATTTATTCTGTCATTTCTTTTTATACGTTGATTGTGTTTAACATGTTGTTAGTGGAGCATGTGTTGGACATTAACAAAGCATATTGTTAGTGCCCAACATATGCTTAGGAACCTCCGGAGTTGCTGGATGTTAGCCTGTGTTTCTTAATTCTTCTCAAATTTTCAACTGGATTTCTCACAATGTTATTTATAAAGTAAAATTTCATGAAGACCAGCGTTTCAGTCAGCATCGAATATTAAAGAAAAATATCTAGTTGTATACTTAAAATGCTTTTTGTTTATTGTGCGTGTGCTTATCTGCAGGAATGTGCGATATTGCTCATTGCTCATTGGCTGCATGGGGATGAAGTCAGCCTCATCAATTTGCTCGGACTATTCTGTTGCCTGGCAGGGGTTGCTATGCATGTATACCTAAAGGCTACCAAAGGTTTGTGTCTAGCAAGGCCCTTTCTGTGTTTATTGCTTTCTTGTCCACCCTTGCTGGATCAGCTTATTCCACCAATTTGATCACTGAGAACCTTATACGGACGGACAGACAACTCTTTATGCAGATTATATATACACTGTATGTATATACATGTATATGTGTATGTATAAATGGATATGTGTATATGTATATATATGTCTATGTATACATATATAATATTATATATTATCTTTTTCTCTGATGTGCAATTTATATAGATGATTTAGAGTTGAGGTAACACAGTGTATGCTGTGATGTGTATAAGGTAGACACAGTGTATGCTGTGATGTGTATTAGGTAGACACAGTGTATGCTGTGATGTGTATTAGGTAGACACTTTGCTCTCATCATTTCTCATTATTATCACCTCATCAGAAACATAATAATAATAATTGATTATGTTTAGCTGTTCAAAGGTATTGGTTAGAAAGACTCAGGCCAGATGATCAAGTATCTTTTTGATCTGCAAACATTTTTAGCATCTTCAGTCTCATTTGTTTGTAACACAGGCTATGATATTCTTGTATTATACATACTGTATATACCTATTAGATAGTGTACATTATACATACTGTATATACCTATTAGATAGCGTACATTATAAATACTGTATATACCTATTAGATAGTGTACATTATACATACTGTATATACCTATTAGATAGTGTACATTATACATACTGTATATACCTATTAGATAGCGTACATTATACATACTGTATATATCTATTAGATAGTGTATATTATACATACTGTATATACCTATTAGATAGTGTACATTATACATACTGTATATACCTATTAGATAGTGTACATTATACATACTGTATATACCTATTAGATAGTGTACATTATACATACTGTATATACCTATTAGATAGTGTACATTATACATACTGTATATACCTATTAGATAGTGCCATAGTAAAAAACAAATTTATCTATTGAGCCAAGTGTTTTTTTTGTTACACATGTCTACTCAATCACGCACATAATGCATACAGGAAGTACTGTAGAGGATTTACTTCATACTGTTCTAGCGTCTCAACAAACACTGACTTGTAAGAAAGCAACAGGGCATAAGAACAATACTCGTATCCATGTAATATCATGTCCTGCATTGCTTAGTGACAGTGTAGTAAAATCTTTTCTTTTTTTGGACATAGCTCCAGAATCTTCTGAACAGACAGGGTCGAGTGCTGTTGCTTATAGCGCCTTATCAAACCTAGACTCGGCATCTGCTCATAGCCAAGAAAGTGAGGATGAAACAGTGACATGATATTCTTTCTATATTAGGTAATTGTTAAAGATTTTTTTCACATACTTCTGGACATTCATACTGACAGTTATCTACTGACTCCGCAGAGCCTATACCTGTATTTGTTACTCTCTGTGCTCTTGTGTTAGGAAAAGGATGGAAGCACTGTCTGACAGGCAAATGTTGGATGAATATTTTTATTCGTGTCACTTTCTGTTGCAAATTGTTTATATTTGTAGCTATTTATTATGGATTACGCGATTGTAAATAAATTATTTTTATAATTGGTTAGTTCATGAATGTGAAACTTCGGGCTAATCATTGGGGTGCTCGAATTGAATATGTTTTTAGTCTTTCCAACTCTTTTTTGTCTAGCTACAAAAAAAACATTTCATCCTTTTTTTAGGTTTTTCTTTACTGTTAGTCATATCTCTGATGTCCACAACTAATTTCGTAATGAAATCTGTGTCAGTATCTGCTGATCATGCTCCTCAAGGCAGCAGTGAAGGAGCATGGCAGGTGTTTTGGTTTGTTTCATCTTGTTGAGGTGTCATTTGTCACCCTTTTCTGCATTCCATAAAATAATAAAGTTTATTTTTGAGAAGCACGTAAAACTTGTGATATACGTTTAGCTATGTGTGCCTACCTTTTACTATCAGCTAAAATAACCTCATAGTTCACTTAGTGCTATGCTCCGCATTCGGCATTCATACTCTCTTTTCTTTTATGAGAGCGGAATGGTGAGAGTAAAGCAAGCTGCTGTTGTCTTTGTGCTTTGACGCAAAGATACACTTGCTGTTGCATATAAATAGCAGATGATTTTAAATCATCTATTCTGATAATCTATCAATGTGCTTGCCATCAAAATGGACAAGGACAAGCCTGTTTCACCAAAAGATTTAGCATCTGGTGAAAAGAGTAACGATGCTATGAAGTCAGGCGCCACAATTTCCTCGAAGAGGGCGACAAGTCCTGTCAAAGTTCATGATTCAGGTATGTTCCTCCTTCAGTTCTACATGTTGACTTCACACACTGGCTTATTCTGAACATATTGAACTCTGTTTTATGAATCAGCATTTACAAAAATGTAAATGTTTAAGGTGAACCATCAACAAGACCCAAGGTCTACAGCAAGATGAGAGGATCTGTTGAGAATCCAAAGGATCTACCGGAAAAGTCTTCCGATATTACATCTACTGGCTCCATCAGCAGTCAGTTGTACATTGTGATAGTATTCAATGTAACTATGCAATGAGTTAGCACTTTTTCAACGTGATTTAGTAAAATAGATTTGCTGTTCTATCAAACAATGCAAACTTCATATTCACAGTATTTTCGTTAGTTGGTATATATTGACGAGATCTACAGCGGTACAATTGCCTTATTGGAACTTTGTCAAAGCAATTTCTCCGATAAGCGCTTGTTCCACAGACATAATTATTTTTTGTCTAGAGCAAACGAGTGAGGAAGCAGAGCTGACTGCTGGCTGTTCTCGTGAAGATGTCGAACACACATTCACTAATCTCTACTGCTACTCTAACCTTCTGCAATCCACCTCCGATGACAATGATGTGGAGCACTATAGGTTTTTAAAGTTTATTAAACAGGTGAAAACATGCCTCTTCTATCTCCTCTGCTATGCCCTCTAGCGAGTGCCAATGTGATTTTTGTGAAATATGAAAGAAACATTTATATATTAGTTGGTTATTGTGGTGCAGATAGAGCACAAGCAGTCGGAGCTGATTCGAGTGAGTGCTGCCATACCAGACTGTGCCAACCTAGCTATTGACTTGGCCTACAACTTTGTTGTGACATCCTCCTACATGAGCCTCATGTTCAGCTGTGACTCTGGTAGGTATACTAGCTCGTGTTTTAGTCAGTCGTGTCACTTCTAATTCCCACATCACTTTGTATAAAAATACTTTATGTTGTGGTGTTTATATTGGTTTTATTTATGTGGATATGAGGTTAAGCACGTGTTAGGCAGCTTGTGGCAGACAGTACACTCACTCTAGTCTTGGCAGGTAAGCAAGAACTTGTTGATGAAATCTCACAGTTGGCCCTAAGCACAGCCCGTCATGTGCTGGAGTTCGCTCACACCTCTCGAGAGGAGCTTGTACCTGACTGTCTTGAGGTGAGTTGACCTAAAGGAGACGTTACATATTGTAAACATATATTTACAAGATTTACTGGTACTCGGTGTTTTTCATTGACAATCTGTCTTCCTAACGGCCAGTTTATGAGTACATGATGTTTTTCACTAATGCTGAAAAAGATACACACTCGGCTGGTTTCAGAGTTTGCTGGTAGTAATGCAGCGGTTCTGTCTAACAACGGTTGTCTCACAAGTCGATCACCTGCCCAACCTCACTCGCTATCAGATGAAGGTTTTAGCTAAAGTCAAAGAAATCATTGGTCAGCTCGATTATGACTCCGAGGCTTCGCTTTCTACTCTAGACCTCAACGTTTCTTCGTGAGTTCATCTACTACATTCCGAACAACTGAATAGAACTTTAAGAAAAATTTGTGAACGCGTAAGCTCGCTACACAATAAAATAAATATGCAGTCAGCTCCATTTTTTATTGATTTCAGCGATAATTCAACCTTAGAGGAGGCTGTCAAAGAAGCTCAAGACTTTGGAAAGGATGTCTACAGGTCTGCAGCAAAGACACCTGCAGGTACGTGCGTATTGCATTGGTCACTGTCAATTTAATACATAAATATTAATACGTGTATATTGTATAGCCTTTTAATACTGTCTAAAATAAAGAATTCTCGCAATAAGTTTCTGAAGTAAGGTTATCGTGCTAAAGGAAAATAATTCATTTTTTGTTTAATTTGTCACACCTATTATACCCTTTTTCTTTCCATTATCAATTCTATGTGTTCATGAGGAAGTTGTACCCATCGTAATGACAGCATTGTCGGTTATTAACTTCATACAGGAACAAGAAACTCACTGTAACCCTATTGACAACTTTTTGTGACTCTTTAGGGTTAGTTTTCTATATATTTTTAACCATGTTGGTGAAATTCTCTTGTAAAAATGTCTCTCTCTCGGAAATGTTTCAACTAGACTAACACATTCAAATTGGAGGATGATTTTCGGTTAGTCCTAATTTTTGGATCATTTTAGAGGTGAACGTTAATAATAATGCTGACACCAACTCAGATAGCTCAACTGAGGGGACCAACCGTGATGATGAGCAAGTTTCTAAACAGCCGGACTCGGGTACATATTTTTGTATAACGAAAGTTATTATGGTTGTTATACAATTGTTTTTCATCTGAGTATTAGGTACTAGCAGTCTAACTAGGTACTAGTAGTCTAACTTGGTATTAGCAGTCTAACTAGGTACTCGCAATTTAACTAGGTACTAGTAGTGTAACTAGGTACTAGCAGTCTAACTGGGTACTAGTATTCCAACTAGGTACTAGTAGTGTAACTAGGTACTAGCAGTCTAATTGGATACTAACAGTCTAACTAGGTACTAGTAGTCCAACTAGGTACTAGTAGTCTAATTGGGTACTAGTAGTCTAATTGGATACTAGTAGTCTAACTAGGTACTGGTAGTTTAACTAGGTACTAGCAGTCTAACTGGGTACTAGTATTCCAACTAGGTACTAGTAGTGTAATTGGGTACTAGTAGTCGAATTGGATACTAACAGTCTAACTAGGTACAAGTAGTCCAACTAGGTACTAGTAGTCTAATTGGGTACTAGTAGTCTAATTGGATACTAACAGTCTAACTAGGTACTGGTAGTTTAACTAGGTACGTACTAGCAGTCTAACTAGGTACTGTTGGTCCAACGAAGCACTAGCACTCTAATTTTGTACTAATGGTTCCATCAGATACTAACAATATAACTAGGTACATGTACTAGTAATGTAACTAGCTAGTAGCTGTCTAACTATATACAAGCAGTTTTAGTTAGTACTAGTAGCTTATCTAGGTACTCGTGGTCTACTTGAATACTGGTGGATCAACTAAGCAATAACAAACATTGGTAGTTGTCAGAAGTTATACGGCTTGAATGTAAGGTTTCGGCAATATCAAAAGCTACTCTCATATTTATTGCAAGTTTTATCAGACTGTCCATAATCTTAACTAGATTGCAGTTAGCGGTTACTGTAGCGGTTAGACCGATTCTCTTCCATGCATTTCCACTCCCAACCTTACGCAGTACTTGAAACCGATAACAATATGTAAGTTAGATGTAATGTTTGTCGTATGTGCCTGCCTAAGTCTCAATGAGCCGTGGTAATAAGTCATGTTGAGAGAAGAACTCAGACATAGCTTAGGAAAGATAACACTGAAGCACAGGTGACTACTAGTTGTCATGCAACTGACAGGAGCGGAGGAAGTCAGCAGTTTGGATGGCAAGGCCGCCGATATGGATGATATTATTCTGTTTACTAAGTGCAACCCTTACTCTGATATCTGGAAGCTATACATTGATAACAGTGACCTAGTTAAACTCTTCAAGATTAACAAGAACCTGCGAGAGGCTTGTATAGACACCCTTCCGGACTGCTTCAAGGTATTGTGGTAGGGCGGCTTTGCCAGCATATTGGATTTGTTATGAACATTGTCTATCAACATGAATCACAATAATGGATTGCTAATGCTTGCATGTGTTCCTCATTCCACCTATCAACAGTCAGTCAACAGATTTTAGGAGTGCTACTCGTGAAGCTGTGAGCAGAGTCTACACAAGAATAGGCTTTAATGTGAACATGGGAGTTGTTATTAGAATTGATGTCAGTTGAACCCGATGCTGACTGACATCTTGTCACGATGTGTAGTTATGCTACTAGCTTACGTATGCTTTGATCACTGGCTCCAATGAATTAGTAGAAGTACAACAGTACAGTCCTGTAGTACAATCTTGTTACAATCCTACTTGATCCGATATAAATTTTACATGAGAACACAACAACTACGAACCTATCAGAGGATTGTTATAAATTTGTTGTAGATAATTCGGTGGTTGGAGAAACTCGCTCATGATATCGTTGAAAACGTGATAGCGGATGAATGTGAGATGGTGAATCGTACATTTCACACACTTCAGACTATTGTAACCAAGCAAAGGTAGGTACTCCAAAGAAAGTTTGATTAGCTCAGCTCCCTAGCTATTGAGCAGAGCCTGACTAAAGTCGTGCTTCAAGTAGTGAGCAACCTTTACTACTCGTTTTACTTGATCATATTGGTAAAACAATAAATATATGACATTTTCCGTAAACAACTGCTAGAAAGGTGCTCAAGCAAGGCGAAGTTCTACAAACATTCTGGTTTGAGTCACTCATAAGCTACCTAGTTGTCTCATCCTGTGCCAATCTATCTGTTGTAGTCAAAACGAGACGAGCAATCCCCTCCTGGTGGAAATAGTGCAAAGTTTTGTGGATATGGGAAGCAGATACGATGCCCTCATTCAAAAATGCGAAATGGATATCTCTAAGGCCATTGATGAGATAAAATCAGATGAATCACTTTCCAGCAGCAGCAGCTCTGAAATAGATAGTGACGAAGATGGATCGAAGGAGGCAGTTCGTTAATATATATGTATCCGTTCTAGGACCTCTCTTTGCCAGGTTTCGTAGGTTTCACCTGGTGTGAAAAATTGTTTTAATTTGATATACTGTTTGTAATTAGCAGCCTTCAGATCAGAAGTTTCATGGTACACTATGCATGATGAAGATGTCTGTCAGTCTGATGTCTGTTGCTAAAAGTTTTTGATGGATACCAAAGATCTGGCAGCAGTGTTTCAGTTCAAATGTTTTCAGTGTCTCAATGAAGACACTGAAGACATGGAGCTTTCAGTGTTTCAGTTTCTAGTGTCTCCTATATTGGACATAAGATAATATTCGACGGACTGTAACTGTGTAAATTTGTATGCATATTATGTTGGCTTAAATATATGTTTGAGAGACCAAACATGTTAGCGGTGCAAAACACGGACATGTCTGTAGATGGTCATATACATTTATATCAACAAGTCACAAGTATTTTTTAGGCTATCATATTACAATAATGTTTTCTCACAAGTCATTCCAGCTGAAATTAAGTAATAACTAAATTAAATAATAGTACACATACTTGCACAATAGAATTCATCAGTAGAATGATTCAGGTATGTTCTATATGTAAAACACATGAGGTATAATCATGTTCATCCACTTGTTGATGTCAAAGGAACATGGTTTATCTCATATATGTACATACATCAGCAAACACCTCAATCAGCGATAGGAAGCTATATATGAAAGCTCTGCTGCAAGCGCTAATGGAGTCTCTATGATTCTTCAGTCTTCAAGGCCTAGTGGAGTCTCAAGGTCGTAGCTATCATAATTATTGCCATAGGAATAGGCGTCAGAGCCAACCACAACCTCATACATGTACGCCCAGTAGACAAGTCTCTTTTTGTGGCAGTAAAGTAGCAGAAAGTTGCATATAATAGTTGAGAGACCAAGGAGAGCCATGCTCGAACCGACCTTTTGCACAGTAGGTAAAACTGCAAATTTACCTGCCTCAGCATCCACTATTAAAATACACAAAATGCCGTAACGCAGGATATGTTCGCGATACTCAACCCCATCGCTGTCAAAATAATTGTGCGATGACTCATAACTGTAGCCAGCCAGCAGACCATCTTCTCGGTAATCCATCCAAACAAACTTGAAGGTTGGAAAACAGTCTTTAATGTCATGATCCAAATCACAATTCCAATTGACACGAATGGCAATCACTGCACCATCATGGATCAGATCAGAGAAGGTGTATTTGGTGCCAGACAGAGCTTCTTGAACAATGCCCCCCAACGTAAACATTGGACAATGTGGGTCTGAGTGGCTGTTATAGCGACAACTGTTGATGTAGGATGAGTCCAAGTTGGCCACATTGCTTCCTTTTATTTTGTTAGCGGAATACATGACATGGCTTTTGATGAGTACAGTAAAATTTTCTACACCCTTCAGGCTTATTCTAGCATCACCTGGTAGAGGGCACCACGCCTGAATATAACAAGTGCCTGTGCCATTGTTGCAGGATCCATCACTCACTCCGTGGCCTTGCTCAAATGGTGAGTATAGCGGTGGACAATCCTCATCACCTTGGCACCGAGCCTCCTTAACCAGCTCATCCTCGGGGCAAACTGATAATGTCTGATTGGGCGTTACAACAGCGCTTGTTGTAACAAAGAAAGCTTTGTTCTCTTCGGGCGGAACTGCTGTGTCCACAGTATCCCACACGAGCCGACTGCCTTGTATAATACTCCCTGTGAAATTATTTTGGGTATAAGCATTTCCATGAATTCGAAAACTTATTGCACTCAGTCCGCGCTCCTGCTGTTGATATCCTTTCTCAACAATCATTACCCATATGAGTAAATATCCACAGATGCACAACTGAATCAGCCTGTTTATTGCACCAATCACTCTTGACTTCTTTATACGCAGCACTTTATCCGTCTTATAGCCAAGGAACGTAGAAACGATATGTTTGTACTGACCAGCAGCCATTATCAAAGACTTTTATGTAACGTACAACTAACCCAAGGGAGGCATAAGCAGATAAGATTGCATGATGGTATCTGAACTGATAACGTATCGCAACTTTGACCTCATTGACATTGGTGATCTGATGTCTGTAAGCGACAGCAAATAGAAGCAAAGCAATGAATTTTCAGCCATGTAATCCATTCTGTGTTTCGGTAGCGAACTTAGTGTAGCATTCGCAAAGCTACTGCTCCAATTAATTCGCAAGCAAGGAGCATTTACAGACTAATGAGTAGGGAGAAAGATAACAGAAGAAATTTGCTCAGAGGTCTAGGCATACTTAACCACATTCCATAGCACAAAATCAATAGTATGGTCTGTAATGAAGTATGCTAACACCTCTCCAGCCTGGCGGAGTAATGATTCAGTTTTCGCATGAGGGGCAGACAGTAGCCATTACTACCTTAGAGGCAGTTTTGACCTGCAGTCTCAACTCATCAGCACGCTGCGCATTGCAGGACATCGACAGAAACGCAGCCATGCGTAGCCATGCCAGTAAGCCACAGCAGCTTTCCTCTAGTTAGTTCTTGAGTGGCTGACTGAGATTCGCTACAGATGTGAGGCGTACTTGTCCACATTCCATAAGATTATAGAACTATGTGAATGTGAAGAAATATGCCTAACAAGTGTGATCTAGTTGAACCTATCCCTAGTATACTAACGCCCAACAAACATTGAACTATGAAAAAGATGATACTTTGAGAGGAACAAAACTCATGAGAAGTATCGCATAGGAAACAATGTGGCTGATCTAGCCAATAACAACATTTCTACGAGACTTGACCTTCTACGAGCATCCGCTATTCCATGAAATCAAAGACATCTTTAACGGTGTCAACAGGTATAAAGAGAAAACTGTCATCAGTCACTCACATTTACTAATGGTCACCTAAAAGTATGGAACTAATGTTTCAAGAAATACAGGAATATATGATAGCGTTTCTAACAAGAAAGAGGTAGTTGTATTGTGTTACAAAAGCAAAAACCTCACTACACATTACTGAGTCTCTCTCACGTGTAATCAACTTACAGCGTAGAATCTTATTGCAGTGCTATTATAGATACACTCTGAAAACCTGGACTAAGCAACCACCACCAATTAGACTATAGATTTACTACGTGACAAAATCCTCACTGCAGGTCTGCATCCAGTATACTAACTATAACAAGAATGTCACAACCTACAAAGCAACAAGGTTAGCAGCATGCATGTGGTTAACCTTTCCGACCAAGTAATTCAAGATGGCCATCAAAATAATAAGTAGAAATAGATGAGGCAAAAACCACATCCGGAGACCCAAAGAATGGTTTGTATGTCATGTACACAAAGCTTGATCAACTCGTTGTATAATTAGGTTAACAGGAGTGACCAATGAAGAGTTAGAGTAGACAAGGTCATAAAAAGTGACTGCTTCATTGTGATGACTCTCATTGATTACTATGGTATCATACTTCAATACATTCCATATGACTTGACTCCTATAGGCCTGCAGTGAAGTACGGTAACATAATAACCCTGTGATAACTTAGCTGGTCAACAACTCCTGGAGCCCCTCCGCGCTCCACAACCATTAAACCTAATAGCAAATTCTTTCTCAGAAATGGATGTCAATGGCAAGCATGATTAACAGTAAATGCCTGATAACTAATCAGTTTTTGAAGCAGTGATTGGCTGACTGTAGTCCATACTTCTTCTTTGGACATAATGAAGTAACCTAAAATGAAAGAATCGATAGCTTGCAAAGGGAGAAGCACCCTTAGTCAATTACTTGGCCCATACTACAATTGTAAGCAGCAATCACGAAGCGTATAAGGGTCCTTGTACAACCTATATTGAGTACTTACAAAGAATAGAGGCCTTCTGCCACTAGCTGCAAAATGTCAGCTGTGGCAGCTTGTCTTTGTTTTTATTGAACAATCTTCCTGAAGCATCAGCACGCCTTTGTTTTTTAGCGTAACCAGGATAAAGGGAGTGAATCCTTCACGGCAATTAGATCGGGTCTGTAAACTTTCTCCACTGGTTGACACATTTTATCCAAATATACGCAGATTAAAGCTCTTTTTACAAGATTTTAAATGAAATTTGGCACACAAGTATATATACATTTTACAAGATATATAAGTAACCCGCTCGTAGTATGAACAACACCATTCTTCAAGCCTTAAACTTTGTATTTCCAAATAGATCTTTTTATGAAATGTTGAGCTGCAACAATTAGACAAAGTGACATATAATACAAAATTATATTATCTTTAGAGCAGTTTAATTTGCAAGACTTACCTCAACATTATCTGCAAGCTGCTAAACTTCAGCGGGCCATAGTACAGGATGTTATAGCACGATGTAGCTCTCAGCATGCACAGCCTCATAAGTATAAAACAAAGGTTAGCATTCTTCATCACTAGCAACATACTGCATGAAATTGTTTGTTTAATGTATATTTGCTGCATTTTCATGATCATTAAAGGTATAGTAAATGATGCCATTACCCCAGAACAGAATTTGTTACTGCCATTTGATTAGTTGTACGTGTACGTTTTTGCCAACAAGAAAGTGAATGAAGGCTATGGAAACCTAACAAAACCTGTTGAAAATTAGGTTTGTGGGGGTTCCACAACAAAAGTTGTTTTTACTAGGCAGCGTCGTTGCAACAGTAGTCATAACACTTATATCCGCACAAAGTAACTAAAGTTGTCGCAAATGGTTTCTCTACTGATAAACTAAGTGCTATTCTTTTTACACATGCTGCCATTTTAAGCCAAAAATGACTGAAAAACTGCAGAATGTGAAAAATGATGCTGACAATGATCGGAATAAATACCAAATTGGCTTTGCTGAAATGAATTGTTCACAATTTATGCTCTGTGATATTGTACAACATCAATATATTTCATTTTATAACAGTTCCAAGTGTTCTGAGTATAATTTCAACAAGATACGTTGAAATGAAAAACTAAAAATGGAACAATTTTTCATATATCAAATTTAGACATAGTTTTTGAAAGATTATCCGTACATCTAGGTACCACAACTTGTAATACAACTCAAAGAATCGCCTATTTGTCGAAATAAAAACTGATGCCTCAGTATAGTAATACCTTTTAAAATAGAAACTCACTTTCTATGTCTTGAAATCTACTGTTACTCACTTTCTATGTCTTGAAATCTATAAACCTGATCCATTTAAAAACTAATGTTGATTGCCATTAAAATAGAACCCAAAGTAATTGCCAAATCAAATGTGAATTGCTCGTTGAAATGGCTGATTGAGCAACCGGATGAATAAAGCAAAATAGAAAACCCATTTGTTTCTTGACAAAAGATTATTTCATTTTTCAAATTGGATGGTAAGAGGAAACCATCAAGTTTTCCAAGACATACCCGTTTCACAAAGGCTATTATTTCCATTTTCAAATTGTTCATTGGTCAACGTGTTATTACCTATGTACCAGCATCTGCATAATTTTTCACAAAGACAACTAGCAAAAACCTCCATAAAAGAATTTTATGGCAAAAGCGTTGTATAGATAACAGTTAGACATTCTTATAAACCCGAAATTATAATTTGGATGGATACAACCCAATATTTGGCAGATATAGAGCAACCGTATATTAAGAATAACTTAGACTAACCAAGTATACCAAAAGACAATAATTGAAGCTAGGAAGGATTACTGATTTAATTATGATGGTGAGCTACTCCGCAACCATCATTATACTGTGAGTGTTATTAAATGTCCAACAACCGTAGTTCAAATTTATTTGAACATATTTTGACATTTGCTATCTTACAAAACTAAATTTCATTTGTAATTCTTTATTGTTTAGATAAACAGCAGATGTATTGAATGTCTTCAGCAACTATCTCCAAAATGAAAAAAACAATCACGATATACTAGAAAGCAATATACATACCACATGCCCATATTGAGGCAATGTCGAACTGCAGCCTAACTAGCACTAGGTGGTACTTCACTACTAGGAGGTACAGAAACCGCTCTACGCAATACCTCTTGCCAGAGTGAGGTGATGCTAGCGAATGAGAGTAAAGGTCAAATGTGCTTGCTGCAGTCTGACCTTATTAATTTAGCAGCAACTGACTGGCCACTTGTTTGCGTATGACAATGCAAGATATCATAGGCTGTTGGCCTGCAGCAATGCGCTCTGCCTCGGCAGCTGAACGCTTTATATGCCACAAGCAATTATTAGACGATTCATGCTTTTGGCTTTTCGATAAAACGTGGAGTTACTTATAAGAAAGGAAGTTTATAAGAATTTTCACAGAAACCAGCGTTCGATTAGTGAACACAAACTTGCATTTCGGTGAACAAACATCAGGTAAAGAGCCTTTCAAAAAACCGAATTCTCTCATCACCATTTTATCACACAGATGAGACAGCCACAGCATGAAAGCAATTCAGGTTTTAAGGCCCAGCTACACACACTAACAAAATGTGTCATTTGTGTAGCCAATACGTTACCGGTGTGATGCGTTGTTTCGAAATAAACATGTCAGTCTATGTCAGGAGAGATCAAACCGACACAATTGTGATTGGCTGAAATAGTTGATTATAATGATTTCGATTCAATTTTATTTATTTCTAACGTAACCAAGTCATGCTCAAAACTTGCTTTTGAGCAATGATGACAGCAGGACTTGACACAAACATTCATCGTGTAATCCGCAAGATCGTGTTATCCGCAAGATGAAAACCGCAAAAATCAACAAGTCGAGTGCGTTTGGTTACTTACAAATGTTTACTAAATGTTACATGCTTGCGAAAGATGGAAACAGCACTTGTGGATGATGAGCAAGAAAGTGCCGCACAAGCTAATCCATTCTGAACTTTTTTCACTCTTCAGTCATTCTTATTTCGATTTGAGCAGTTCCGAATGCGCCGCTATGGCCTGCGGTGTAAAAATTCTTATATTTCTAACAATGCATGCGAATGTCTATTGAAACACTTATCACACTGTAACTCATGTGTGCACAACTCCAGACATAGTGAATGATTTATAGACAAACAAAGATAATCTTACTCGTAATAGCTATATGACAGTTACTATTATAAATTGGAACTGTTCATAAAACATTACAGATAATTTATTTAATAATTTAAATATTTTTCTTCCATAGCTTAATTATGTTGTAAAAATATGTGGAAAGATTTTTTGTACTTGGCTGTTTTAATCCTCAACACGTAGCATTTTTTTCCTGGGCAAAATATAGCACAACAAATGGCTGCACAAATGTTATTGCTATCACAAATTTTTGGTGATACATATTAGATAATGAATATCCTGATGATACTTCAATAAATGTATTGAGAATCTGCAAGAATAACATGTCCTTCATACGACTGATGTCAATTTTCATTGGTCAATCTATTTGTCAACGCATCACATCGTTTAGTAGCATCGGTGTGTGTAGCCAAAGCAAATATCTACACAATGAGCGATACATTTCATTGGGGGTCTGTAGACAGGCCTTTTATTTTGAAGCCATCTGAAATTTAAAATGTGCCATGTAAATGACAGAACTATTCTTACATGCTTACATTCTTACAGCCTTAGATTGTTTTTTATTATTACCTTCACGGTATTATTACCTTCACGGGTCAGTTTTACCATTGTTACATGAAGGTGAGCTACATTTACTTGCACTACTTAAAGTGCCATGCAAAAATGAAGTTTCCTTGACCTGTTCGCGGGATACTCCAGTCATCTGTCATGCACCACAACAAGCAAACCATATGAGAACTGAGAAAAGAAGTGAAGCTCGGCACAGCTTTTTAGTTTTTAAAAGTCGGGTTGTCAATGACTACATACCAGTCGTGGTTCGTAACCATGATTGAACGACTAGATTCCTGGTAACTGAAAGAAGAATCAGAGATAATGACACTACATTAATGAGCTGAAAAATAAGCTAAGGCGTATCTCGACCTGCAATATCTAACCTTTATAATAAGCATAACTATGTCATTCATTCAGTTCATTTAAAATTCAATAGTGGTCAGCGATGCAAGATTATGTGGATTAGTAGCACCAGGGATCTGCTAGTTCCTTGTAACAACAGTGTTTGTTTTAGAGGCAAAGTGGCGGGCCCCATGAAAATTGCATAATTGCACAACCACAAATACTGCTTCTTTGTTTGCCAACTGGGAGCATTAATCTAAACAGATAAGAAAGATTCCAACCATAAAACTATCAGAAGTAGCCAGTGTATGGGCTCGAGAGCTAAAATGAAGCATGACATAAGAATTTTAACAGCTTTATACAGCAATAACTTCTTCAAGTTTGACTTATCTTAAAATCAACTATAGATTTGTTTTTGGTCTCTGTCTTACGCGCGGCAACATGTGGCGCACTCAACATGTGCGCCACATGTTGAGTGCGCCACACTTGATACATGTGTATACAGTGAAAAAATTTAAAACGGCTGCTTCGATATTTTTGCTGCAACTAAAATGTTATTTAATTGTATATTGTAATATTTAAATGTTTGATAAAACAATATTCAAGTATTAATTTTTGATGGCTTCCGAACAAATGCTATAGCGATGTTTTTCGTATATATAGACAGCTGCATGCAATATAGACTTTAATTCCTTAGCAACGTACAACGAACACCCCTACAATGTAAATAATCCATTCTGGGAACGCTTACATTAAAAGGACTTTACGCTATACGACCAGTAATATACATGCAAATTGCCTAGGACATTCCCCGATCTTTTTGAGCTCACCCCTTGAGCCCTTCAAATAGAAAAAACTAAACTTAACTTTTTAATTTACTGACTGTACCGTCACTGTGGTATTATTGGTTTGTATCGACAACTTTTCTCTTTTTTCTTATCACTTTCACTCGGTTTAGAGTCCATGATAAGTTACAAGGGGTGCACAACATATGAACATGGTCTGTCTGTACATCTGTCCATTTGTCACCATGGTTAGAGATCAGGGTAAAATAAAGCTTTCAACGAGACTCCCACTCTCGACATACATCTTGATAGACCGACACTCTAATACTCGCACTATTCGACCACCCATCAGCTCTTCTGAATAAATGTACAACTACTGGTTTCATTGGGTTTCATCGGCACACCTGACGATTTCTAGATTTCTAAGCACACTAGACTGCAAGGGTATATATAGTATATAGAATAGAGGTAGCCCTATACGCGTTTTCTCTCGCCATTATGGCAAGAGAGAAAACAATATTTTTGCGGGTAACTATGAAACTCTACTAGTTACTCTCTAGTTACTCAAATAGAATTGAAGAACTTGCACCGACTTGCTTATGTCCTGCCTACCTTAAACATATAGCCTACCAACTTTCTAATTAGTGCTGCTCTGAAAATCAATCTTGCAATTAGTTAGAATCTGTATAAAACTAGTTAAATAAAAAACATACCGTTATACCTCTACCTATGACGATTGCTGTCTAACATATGATGCAACATTTGAGCATGCAATTTCAGTCAACCCACTTCATTTATAAAATGGTAGATACTATGTTGACATTTACGTTAACTACAATCACTAGAAAAAAACTTTAGAATCTACAATGCCATTTGAAAGAAGGAATAATAAGTTGGGAATTTGTAGCACACAGATGTTTTATGAATTGGTTACACACACGCTTACAGAATACGTCATTCATGCAGGCAACCCATCACATTGTCGGTGTGTTGTGTCTAAACAAATATATTAAGCTACATTGGTAAAGAAAAAACTGATTCATTTGTGATCAACTAAAAAAGCTGACTCAAAATATCATTTCGATTCCATTTTATTTATTTCGAGTATAATTTGACTTTACTTAAGATTCGCATTTGAATGATGAATACAGCACTTCACGCAAACAACTATTTATATTTGGACAAAAGTAGTTCAACTTGCTAGACATGCCATAAAACCTCTATTTGAATGCCATGGCGCTCTATTTTTCAACCATTCTCCCATAGTTGCATTTTATCGGAGGTGATGTTCAAATGGAATATGGCTCTCTATTTTTCGACTAGCTTGGTCAGAATTTTGGGAAACGGAAAAACTAAAAATCTCTAAAAACAGATGAAGCGATGCTAATGTTGCCTATATTTTGTTCTCTTTTGGGCGGAGCGACATTGGGCAGCATGCCATTGGCCACAGCAATTTTGTTAAACCGTTTTTCATTTATGTCGAAGTATCAGACCGAGTAAAGAAAGGAACTACTTTTACAGTTATTAAAATACAAATACAGTTATTAATGGTGATGACGTAATTACAGTTTCCATAGTGTCGCTTTCGAAACTGTGAAGAAAAATCTGTAAATCTTTCGGAGTTAGAAAATGGACTTCGATATGCCATAACCATGGCTGCTATTACATCATTCCTGAAAAGTAGTCTCATTGTTCATCAAAACGCTTCAGTCTCCATAATCGGTTTAAAACCACATTATGGACGAATCTGAAGCCAATGAATCCTATTTAGCCTTACTAATCATCTACTGATCACTTTCTATTATGGGTTCGTAGAGATCAAAGAATTTTAAAGTGGCAGCCAAATGGAGGTGGCATTAAATTAAAGAGTTGCTCTGTATTTTTCAACCTTTCTCCTATAGTGGCGTTCTATTAGAGGTGGCGTTCAAATAAAGGTGGCGTTCAAATTAAAGTAGTGTTCAAATAAAGGCAGCGTTCAAATAAAGGCAGCGTTCAAATAAAGGTGGCGTTCAAATAGAGGCTTTACAGTATGTGAAGACAAATTGATGTAAATTGGAACTGTCCATGAAACTGGTATCCAGGTAATTATTTAGGTACTTTAATCGCTTTTATACGGAAGCTTTTCTCTGGTTTGATTAGTTGCATACACTAGATATTTTATGTTGAGCTGAATTTCATCATTAATGCGTTGTGATTTTTTGAATAAAATATAGCATTGCAAATACCGACACAGACGTAATTGCAATTGAATGGTTAACTTGCTGTCAGTGCTTCAAAACTGGTAACGGAAAATCTACCAATGACCTTACAACTTTACCACGACAGACCAATTCTCATTGGACAATTACATTGCCACTACAAAATCGATCATTTAGCAACGTCGGCTAGCAACATCGGCTGTCTTTCGTGGGTGATTGTAGTGAAGCCTTTAGACTAACACACAAACATACAGAGGTTTTCATGTTACATAGTTGGTAATAATACACGCAACACAAGTAGCAATACCAACAGTTAGCAGGATAAATCTGCGATGAATGCAAGAAGTTACTTGGAATGAAGTGTGAATGCGCTTTTGTTGACTTGCTTCCTTTCGCACTCATCCATTTTAAGACACTCATTGCGGAGGTTATTGACCCAGTATGAAAGAGATAAGAGCCTTTCACTAAATTAGAACATATTGAGACAGTGAGTGAACCTAAAATGTACATCTAAATAGACTCCTTTCGGACTATGCAAGTGTATTTGGTACCTGAATTTTTAAATAAGGATATCACATCAAACCTAATAATATTCAAACACCATGCGTTCATGCTGAGAATAGGTTAAAATATTTGTATACTTCACTTTATGTATTCTTATCACATTTTGTGATTCACATATAAGATATTATACTTTGTTTCAATTGAATGATATTAGCTTACTACAACTAAAATTGTCTTCTAGCATTATGTTAGCAATTGGTCATGATTGGTCAAATGATCACCTCAACATACTATGTAAATTTTTGATGTACAAAGTAAAACGTGAGCAAACATTTGTCTCAAGATACTCAGCGATTTCCCAGATGCACATGAAACTCTTTAGAGCATTGCAAATTCGTGAATAAGAACACATGTAAAAGTTTTTCTTTACATAATTTGGTTTGAAATGCTCAGATTATTACCAGTATTTCTTACCTTTAACGCATCTCAATTTACCAGTCTTCAACCTAGAGTGAAGTAGCCAGTTGAAGTATAAAATGATGCTGCTAAATCACTTTTCAAGGGAGTCGGCAATACTAGGAGTGATAATGAGATTGATCATGTGTTGCATGACTCAACCTGCCAAATGATGAGAAGACTTTGTGACCTTCTCGTTCTTCACAACACGAGGCAAGGTATACAAAGAATTAAGTATTGATGTGTACTGTGCATACGATGTTAGTACTACCCTATCTCATAAAATTGATGTGCTTAAGATACAATTACACTGCGGACAGGCTAATTTTTAGACTATATGGCAATTGAGGAAGGTTGTTTACTGACTTCTAACTAGTAACATCATTTACGTGTCCAATTATGATTTTATGAACAGTTTATTCCAACCTACGATACTAGTTCACTAGTTACTACTATCTATAATAAATGATTTGAACAAGATATTGCTCATTAACTAGTCATACAGTCATAGTAGAAAAAGTTGACTTGGATATGCAACAAAATACATTGATGAAAATAAACAGTTTGGAAACTTTATAAACTAATATCAAAAATAATATTTGCTTGTCTGAACTAACTAAACTTTAGCTAAACAACCTAGATTCCAAATCACAGTAAAACAAAGCTTGAATATCCTTTTCAGTTAACAAATATTTTCAACCGTGAAATAAGTAACCACGAACCATGGAGTACGCACAGGCAAATAATTTTCCTTTTTAGAACTAATACATTTCATCTGAGCAAAGGCCTGACTACAGTAGTTGATATTATGTACGGATGCAAGTACCAATGTGTACAACACAAACTTTTGGGTCTTTGCATTACTTGTTTTATGCTGATTAAGTTTAGTACTGCCAAATGCCCTTGTATTTTGAAAAACTAATAATAATGAACCGATAATGCAATAATTCCTTGCATATTTCAACAGGAATATTAAAAATGATTAGCAATGTGTAAACTTTATTAGCCAATATACACATCAGAGGCATTATTGAACAATAATGATTTCATCTATAGCGGCAAAGAGAAGACATTAACATACAATTTAGCTCATCTTTGTTAGATTGCTAAGTTTTATTAAAGCATCATTACAACTTAACATTGCTCGATGTAGCCAGTTTTGTACTAAATTGTTTTGCAATGTCTTGGCGTGTCGTATCCGTAGTCAGCCAGGCAGACTTCCTAGGTAATTAACAGTAATTGCTGCCTTAATATTTTACCACAAATGCGCCGACGATAAAGCATGAAAGTAATCGACTGTGAAATATGATATCTCTGCCATTATACTAACGGGACCATTCCTGCTGCCTTGTAAGGCAAAGTGTTTAGCCTTTGTTGATAGTTAATTAGCAGATGTGCAATGAGTGTGATACGCATGAAGACAGAACTAGGATGGGTGCAAATCAGACCAAAAGAGACTAAGTACAACAAAGGGCAAGGCAGTGATTTATTACATGTGTGGCACTAAGGTTTTAGAAGCTTTAACTAAGTAACTTTTTTAAATACTAAATTAATTTCAAAATATTGTACTAGGTTTCAGTACTCTGTCAGTGTATTGCAGGATGATTGGATCAATCGTTGCTTGCCAAGCCAATAGTTAATGTAAGTGTATATAGCACCAAATTGGGTGATATTTAAATTGCAGCGCAGAGCAATATGAGATGAGTTACATGCACAATTTTTAATAACATCAAGGCATGTTTGATAAGAATAAAATTAAAAAGTTACAAATAACAAACTTTTCTAATGATGGAGATACTACAATAATGATATATGGTTTTTACCAATATACTTACCGCAACGTAAATGTGTGACTAAAGAACTGTAGATTGATAACAGAGCAAAATTGGATAAAAAAAATTGATTATGACGATCCTAATTCCATTTTTTTTCAACGCAAGCGAAAGGCATGCAAGATTGCTTTGCGCCAGGCAATGACAACTGGGTTTCATGCAAACCGCTACAAGTATTTTTGTGTGAACAAGGATATTCTCACTTGTAACAACCATACAAACCAAAATAAATTGGAATTGTTCATAAAACATTTTCAATATTTTTTAGAAACAAAATTTGTTAATTCTTTTTTATAATTTAATTTATGTCAAGAATATAAAGTTTTTTGAACTTGGTTGTTTTCATCGTTAATGTGTACTATTTTTTCTTGAGCAAAATGTTGTGATGAAGACAGCTGTAGCCTAAAAAACTATGGCTATCACAAATCTTTGATCTATTTTTACTGCAATGGTGCTGTAAAATTCAGCAAAGATGTCATGGTCTTCACGCGATTGAGGCAAATTCTCATTGGTTAATCATCTGTCAACACAACACATGGTTTACTAGCGCCAGTGTAGCCACAGCTAATATATGTAACACTATGGCATCATTGATGCATTTTGTCTTGTGGGCAGCCCAGGCCTACATCCATGATTTTTTTCTAGCACAACAACAAACCTAAGAGTTGTCAGTTTGCCACAAGTGGCAAGTTCAAGGAGTAACCAACTTCAAAATTGATATACTTGGAAGTTACTCTATCATAAGAATTAGATTTGATATAGAAAAACCACGAAAAACAGTTATTTGCTGCCTGGTGCAATTGGATGAATAAAACTTTAAATAATTTCCAATTTATGCATTGTTAGCTGGATTCTGGGCATTGCATGGCTAATGAAATATTTACCCGATGAATTTGAGTAACTTAAGCTAGTCTATAACTGTATTATAATAAGAGCCATACCTGAAGCCAGCTTAATAATCATTACGTTTATGATTATTAAGGGTAATCATTTTTCAACGCGCTATTAATAACCAATAGTATCTTCCAAGCGTGAGTACTGTAAAACCTCTAATTGAATTCCGCTTCTATTTGACAGCCACTCCGAAAAAATGGTTGAAAAATAGAGCGCCACACTCTAATTGAACGCCATGTCTATTTGACAGCCACTCCGAGAAAATGGTTGAAAAATAGAGCACCACCCTCTAATTGAACGCCATGTCCATTTGACCGCCACTTTGACAATCTTTGATCTTAATGAACTCATAATATCAACTGGTCTGTAGAAAAGTGTCCACAAAATCGTATTAATAATGAATCGTTTACATCAATAACAATTAATTATCTCGTTTTCCAACTCCAAAGCTTTTCTTTTTTTAAGTTAAAACTTTGAAAGTAACGCCTTAGAAATAATTAATAACTGTTTCAGGCTAATATCGTTCCTTGTTTAACACGATCTTGATACTTCAAAGTATGTGAAAAATGGTTAACATTTACGATGGTAGATGAAGGGCTAGTTTTAGGCTAACAGTTGAATATAGCGAGCTTTACGCGTTGCATTCGTGCTAAATGCAAAGCTCACAAGTTTTGCTCTGCCAAACAATTGTTTGGATGCCAATATGAACTAGTTTAGCAGTGCAGAAGAATTAAAGTCAGAAGACATCGTGGAAGGTATTGGACAACCAAAAAATGTTCATTCCATCGAAAGCAACAATCAGAACGTAGCTGGCCGAGCAAACGATGCAAATCTTTTTGTTTTAAAAATGTTAATTTTCGTTTCTGCACGTATTTATAGTATGGTTCATTTATCTCATTTGTTCAGGAACATATATTTGTAGCATTTGATAGATTGTCATTATATAACTAATAAATTTGCAGATTTATTGCATATTATTTGAAAGCATCATCGCGATAATCTATTCTTACAACGGACCGACACTCGTAACTCTTCTTTTATCGCACATAAAAAGCTAGTTTTGGCTGCAAACTGTATTAATGAGTGCAATGCACTTTTATGCAACATCGTTAAATATACATGTAATATAAAATAAAAACATGTCTTCAAATTGAGAAGGAAATAAAAAAACTGAGAGCTCGAACAAATTGCAAAGTGGGACACAGGCTATAATATCATCACAGGTATATTGCAAGCAATAGATATAAACTGGTAGAGATATTTCTCGGTTTTTCAATGAGTATTTATTAAGAGATCATTGACAAGTTGGAGTTATGTTAGCAGATTTATTGCATCCAAAAGGTTTAATATCGTTCCACCGAAAAAAGAGTGCAAAATATAGGCGACATTCGTTCCATCCGTAATGGGCTAAATTTATTTTCCCAAAATTCATTAGTCATATTTGAAAAATACAACGCCAGCCTCTATTTGAACGCCGCTTCTATTTGACCGCCGCCTCTATTTGAACGCCCGCTATTGAGGAAGGGTAGAAAAATAAAATGTTATTTCGTTCAATTCGAGGTTTTACGGTATTTTAATCTTTGTTATGAGTGTGACCCCAATTATTGCATTGTATTCCCTTGGCCTAGTGGATAGAACACCTGCCTGACTGAAAGATTTTGCATTCAAATCCAGTGCAAACCAAATTTTTTGTTCCCAAAACTTGATCGCTGTAACTAGACGCACGAACGACCCAAACACTGAAATTTATATAGATTTTATCCCATGTACATGTATAAGGCGAATGCAAGTGTTTAAGCATAATGCTTCCGATGATGATGAATATCACAGACCCATGAATGTGTGTTATTTCGAGTTTTACAGTGTTTAGCATTTTTGATAACCTACTCTGTTCTTGTAATTTTACTTTTTCACTTTAGCTTAATTATGTTAAAAGTCAAAACAAATAACGCGCATTATTTTAGAGTAAATACAGTTAATATGAATTGGAGAAATTTCATAGAAGTCAAGGGTTGAAAAACTACTTTATGAATTTTCTATATTCACCAAATTACTTAATTTATAAGCTATTGCAGTCATATCTTAATTAAAGCTTTTTGTACCGTTTCCTAAAAAAAGCGAGAGGTAGTATTTTAAGAGCTGTAAAAGAAATACATACTATAGACAGTGCCCATGAATTTGCAGAGCAACTGTAAGAAATAATTGAGCGTTTAGGTAGTCACAGATTACGAAGTCAATTCTCAATAAATCAAATAAATATCTAAAATAAAACACAATATACTCAGCAGGGCATAAAATTGTAATTGATTATAATTGCAAGTGGATTTGCAAACCTGCATACCTACCCACAAGGCTAAACCTTTCTTATCATCGCAACATTGTTATCTATGGTCTACTTATCATTATTTCTGGTTACTTGATAAATAGGTATGCACTTTTTATTGTTAATTAATATTACCTTTTACATTCGCGTTTTTTTTAGTATTTTAAAAACCATTTCAAAATCTATTACCTATTTTTTAATATGTAATTTTCATTTCAATTGTTCCGTTACAGTGCAACTGTAATGGCACAATTTCATTCTTGAATTTCCTATTATTGCAAAAAGCAATCGCTAAAATTGTAAAACTAAAGAAATGTTCACATGGACATTCTCGAGTAGGAATTGCCTCTACATTATCTCGGTTCGGTCAGACAGAGTACCCTCGTGGGCTTCACTGATGTATTTAATTTCAATATCTCATTTGTGCCATTATCAAGAGAGGTACCAGTATTGCGCTATTCAAAATTTTGATAAATAGTTTCTGTAGCAACAATAATCTTTTTTCTATACACACTTCTATGTACTCTTTATTATCATTATAAATTCAACATAGTCGCGATTTGTATTTTATCAGTTTGTTTTAATTATCAGTATCAAATCATGTTTCATTGCAATCATTGTAACAAAACAGACCTTATCTAGCCATTACTTGCTAATTATTTTATATTTAAACACCGTTACAATTGTTTCAGTTTTGCTTTCAATTTATTTGAACTGTACAAAACACTTCTCGTGATATGAAGTTTAAAAGTTGTGATGGTAAATAACAATAATTTTTCGTGCAGACTTTTTCATTACACAGGCAACACCAGGCATTCATTAGTCTTCATCTATATAGATCTTAATAATTGTATGTCTGTTTGTCTGCATGTCTAGGTATAGCAATGAAGTTTTAGGACTGAAAGATCCGCTTTCCACTGAATTTGAACTCAGAATCTCCAGTTCTGCAGACAGGCATTTATGCAATACACTACACTGTTCAACTGGCTATACCACAGATACATACTTAGGTACGTACTTACTACACATGCCAATCTTTCTTGGCTTCACATTCAACACTGAAGATAGAATTATGAGTGAAGCCACACCAGATGAAAAATATGTGCCCATACATAAAGAAAAATGCTTAAACTCACATGACCAAGAATACTACTGCAATCAGTATAGACCACTAGTAGGCACTGCAGCCTGTACAGAATGAATTACACAGAAACAAACATAGTACACAGAAATAAACACAGTACAGCCAAACATCGAAATACGAAAGCTCCAACATACGAGAAAATTGAGATACAAGCAGAATTTCGAGCAAGTTGCTTTCTTGAGATATGAGTAATCTTTGAGATACGAGACGGTTCTCGATAGTTCCTATACGGCCAGGTATGCATGAGGCAGCTTTCGAAAACAGCGTGGCTTAGTCTTTCTCATCGAATAAGTTTGAAAAAGTTGTTAAAAGGTTGCCTAAAAGTTATAGCGAACGCGAGACAAATACCGCCAAACTGGAAACAGATAATATAAAGTTAAAACAAAATTACAGTAAGTTTTGTAAAAGATTAACACTTAGCATTAAGTGTGTGTTTAGTAGGATAAACTCATTTAAGTTAAATTCATAGTTTATGCTATGTTACACAGCATCACAAACGTTTAGGGTCCTGCACGCATTGCTGTCAAGTTTCAATCAGACCGCCGTTAGCCGCTGCGTCTGGTTCAAAGATTAAATTATTCAGTAGCGTATATAGTAATTGTACATTTTATAGCAGATTTTAACAACTAAATAAGGATTTGTTACTTTATCACTGTACTAAATAACATCAATTAAATACACATTTTTCCATCATAATATCCTGTTTTATGTGGTTTTGTCATAGTATGGTAAAAGATTAATTTGCTATTAGTTATTTCATATAGGACATAGCGCCTTGAGACACGAGTAAATTGACATACAAGCTCAGCCCTAAACCGTAATAAGCTCATATGTCGAGGTATGACAGTACCCAGATATAAACAAAACACCTTTACTTAAAACATTTTTTATTACCCGTGCAACACCGGATGGGCATTCATCCAGTCAATAATATACAGAGGATAGAGCGGTGAAATACAATTCAAATAACAAGGTATATTCATAACTCGACATATGAATGTCCTGACATAAAATAAATTTGAAATACGAGGAACATTCCGGGAGGATTGTGGGAAGTTTTGAGCATCATACATGTACATAGGAAATTAATTTTGATGTTGAGACAAATATTTACAGAAATTTTACAATAATGTAGAAAAACTGCATGTTACTATCATGGTGATTCAAGTTGCCAAATTGACTTTTTGGAGGCATGGTGGGTGAAGCAGGATTTTATTACCTAAGACATGTTTGCGCTTCTACATTTTATTTAAAAAGAAAACAATGTAAGAGTATTACAGTGCATCTTGAATTACAGTTTCCTTGTCCTACAGTTTTTTTCGCCATACAATGTGGAACAGTTTTCTCAGCCCCCGGTTAAAGCATTTTTCCTACCATACCACATCAACATGCCTCATCAAACTTCAAATTTGAACAGCATTGCTTGGTCGTTCTTGTTGAATTAGCTAAAAAAACTTTTAATATGGTTGGCTAAAAGCTATAGGAAAAGCGAGACAGAAAGTATTAAACCAAAAACAAATTATAAAAATTAAGACGATAACAAAATTAAAGTTAAAATAGTAAAATTTATCTTTAAGTGTTCGTGTTTAATAAGCTAAATTTGTTTATGGTAGATTCAAAGTTTAAGTTATATTATATAGCGTCACAAAAGTCTATGTGCCAAACATTTTGCTGTCGAAGTCTCTCTCACACCGCGACCGCGATTAGCTAGTACATGTTTTTAAGGTGAGAACTCCATACTGTACTGTACATACTAATGTTGCATTTTATTGCAGATCAGAACCACTGAATAGATAACCATAGTTACTAAGGTTACTAATTTACTATACTACTTTGTTACCAATTTTAATATGTACCATACATATATAAAACTGCTGATTTTTCGAGGGGTAAACATTAGAAAATAACTATAGGTTCCTATACCCCTCCATACAAAATTTTCGGCTTAGATTCCAACACCAGAGCGAATTAATGCCGTATGGCAGGGTCTACTGTAGTTAGTTTCGATAATGGTGTCATAAAACATGCAATGTGAAAAAACAAAGAGGTTGTCTCAACAATGTGAAAGAGCACACAATTCTGATCTATTCAATACGTTGAATGTAAACAAGTACGTTATACCTATAAGCATTCGTTTGTTACTCAACAGTCCACCTCAATTTAGGGGTAAGAAATGTATGTATTGGGCCGAACAGTTTTCAGAACTTAGTAAGACAGTTGGTAAACTCTACAACTATCTCACTTAGCCATAACATAGCATCACCACATTCAGCATCAACTTCATTCAGGAAAGCCTGAAACTGTCTACGACACGGAGACCTTCCAGAGAGATTGTTGACTATTAACAAATGTTACCCGTCACAATAATGAACCATTTTTAACCAGGTATCAAACGCGGACAAACTATTGGTGATAACAATGCGACTATTTATGTTTTGTGATAAATTGTAAATACTTTTCGGCGAGGCTATTAACTCTTTCACTACCGCATTAAAATCATACCGAATGAATATTCTGCCCGAGTTGATAAAATGAATTTTTCGAAAAGCCGATATACCTCTAGTATTTAAGCAATATCCTGAGATTAAAAACAGATAGCGTTTTACTGTAAAATGCATCTTATTCAAAACAAGATTTTCTACAAGTACAAAGTGAATTCCACTTTTGCACAATATCTAACGTTTTATTTGCGTTGAACGAATGCGGTGTGTTTTTCCTTGCCCTGACGATAACAATCTGGTTTTGCCATTTTGAAAAATAATTAGAAATGCAATTGTTGAACCAAAGATTTTTCTATTAGGTGCACGTGATTGGCAACAAGGTTGTTTCACTGGAGACAAATTTTGATTCGTCTAGCTAATGTGTAGGCTTCGTAATGAAAAGAAAAGTGAAACCCTATTGATAAGCCGATAAAACATTTTACGGTTAGTACTTTTATCACCGCAAATTGTTGAAAATATTTAGCCAAAAAGATTTTTATTGATATAAAGTGATTGGTAACAAGGTTGTTTCCCTGGAGACAAAATTTGATTAGTCAAGCTATTGTATAGGTTTCGTAATTAAAAGAAAAGTGAAACCATATTGAAAAGCCGGTATATTGGCTTACGGTAGTGAAAGAGTTAATAATACAAAACACCTCGGTATTAAATAACTTAAACAAAATTTCTCATGTTGCTTTAACTGGCTATGGTGCAAAGTTCACCCCAGGAATTGTAATGTAGGGGAGGAAAGTTCTAAACTGGGATGTCCATCGGAGTTGTTTTCTCATGCCCAAAGACAAATCTCAAAAATTCAGGTTTATATAGCCGAATACTAAAAATTCAAGTTTATATTGATCGTACCAAAACCCTTCATGTTATAAAGGCTAAAGGTTTAATTTTGACACTGATATCGACTGGTTCAGCCATGACAAAGATTTTAGGTTAGAAGACTGAACATGAACTTGGAAACCAAAATGAAGGTGAAGTGAATAAAATGTAGACAGAAGACTGATACTTGTAGTGGCAGTGCAGAAGCTAACGATATGAAACAAATTTATTCAAATGGTTTCAGTTTAGTTCTTGCAATTAATATAAATATTTATGGTATATATCACTTGTTTTTGTATATTCCTTTTCACCAATTTGATATATTATTATTTATTTTATAAATTGGCAGATTTTTAATACATATTTGATAACCGCAAAGCCATTTATCTAATTTACATTATCTAATCTTTTGCAACAAATTTTAGCAACCATGAATCAGTATTTTGAACTTTTATTTAACCCATTCAGGACTAATTAGTTATTGGTTGACTGCTCCCCCAGCCCAATTAATTTTTCACTAGCCTTACAATTAAAATAGAGCTACACAAAATTGAGTATAACTAGAGTTCTTTTCAAAATAATCTTGATTTGTTTTTTGCAGCTTAACAAAGACATTCCAGGCTACAATGTGATACAAATTTTTGTGCACCTTTACAAATTTTACTGACCACAATTTCTAATAATTCTGTGAACTTTTTTTTATCAAAATTGTCTTTCATGTTTCGTAGCAGCTCACAAGCAGTTTTTTGATACTGACATTGTTGGACCTATGTTAGATTGATAGCAAACTTTATCAGCAGCAAATAAAAAAAAAGATTTCTCAATTCCGAGTAATAGAACAGGTGTTACTAGCTTCTAACCAACACTACGTCACTGACAGTTTTATCAATTATATAATCAAACAATTTGTTAATTTATATTGAAATGCATTGCAGAGGTTATTATGAATATATTATGCATAAAAAATACTCAAGTTACCAGCTAACAGACAATCAATAACCAGCAAAAAAAATAGGTGTAAAAATACAGTAAAATATATTGTAAAAAATACAGTAAAAATGAATATGCATGAAAACGAAACAATATATACATGTATAATAAGGGTGTGTTCATTAAAAAATTATGACACGGTGAGAATTATTTGATGCCAACTACACATGCATATTTGCTGCCATTATAAGTTAGTTGATGCAATATTCATCAGATATTGGTGTTGAAGCCCTAGGCTCATCATCAACGGCATCATCACTCACAAGCCCTTGACTGTCTTAACCTTCGTGTAGCAAATATGATACAGCCTAAAAAAATTGTGCTTTAGTAGCTTTTCAGGGTAAATACCTGCTAACAAATTGAAAATAAGTAGTCTACTGCAGCTAACAATTGGTAATACAAATTGCAAATATTTTTTGATACTGTAAATATAAACACAAAAAGTCATGAAGATGATTACTGTGGTAAGTGTCCCCTATCGACCAATATTAGAGCCTAGTGGTTGGGGCTAGTTTATAGTAGATGTTGAGGTTGAGAACTATATGCTTGACTAATTGTGGGTTGAACAATTGGATATAAATGAAATAAGAAATTTTTATTATCTTGTAGTTCTACAAGGAAATCATAAAACTATTGTTTATTATGGGGTAATAGAGTGATGAGTTCATGCTGCAAAAAGATCTAAATTTTATTGGATTGAAAATGTTATAATCATGTGTATCATGAAAAAAATCCATATCTTACACTGTTAGAATAAAGTTTGTTAGAAATTCACAAGAAAAATTTCGGCTTTTTATCGTTTTTTTTTCGGTAAAATTCTATAAATAGCCACATAAAACTTACCTTCTTCCATCAGAAAATTTTCATTTTCTTCTTGAACATTACTTTTGTTGCTATTTTCTTCCCCTGAGCTGATTACCGCATTTAATTCACTTAAAAACTTTGCCATCGTTCGGATAAACCTTTTCCAAAATGGCGATCATCAAATTTCCAAAACAGTTGATATCTATCACATAATTTGTTAGTTAAAACTTTCTTGTCCAATCACATATTTGGTATCAAAATGATGCCCAGACTCTTAAACTTCGTTTGGTGAATGAATAAAACCGATGTACCTAAACAGCTAAGCAATAGAGCAAATCAAAGCTTAACCCGAGTACTTCGGGAATGGGCCCTGGAGAGCACAACTCTTCCAGAGGTATTCGGGAACAGTCCTGAGTGGGTTAAATATATTAATAAAGATAAAAAATTTATTTAAATTTAATAACTTGAAAAGAACTTCAGGCTTCAAATAATTGCAAATTGGATTATAAGATCTGCATATGTTAACTGCTAGCAAAATATCAGATTGTAGAGAAAATCTTTTGCTTCCCAATGCACATTTATCAAATGTCTATGGTACAAATTGTACTGCTGAATAGACTCGTCTTTACAGCACATTCGTTGCCAAGGGTGCTCAGCCATTCGTAAAAAATCTAGCTAGATGGGATGGGCAAAAAGTAGTTGGGGTAGTCCACCTTTCTGCCCTAGCTAGGGAGAACCCTGCTATGGTGCACTATTTAATAGAGATGCCCCAATTCTAAATTCACCAGCCCAATCAGATACCGATTTTATATACCGATTCTTATTGAAAAATAATCCGATTCAGATCTTTTGCGTTGCATAGATAGTTGTTCATTTTATTATGCAAATATAATGCAAAGAAAATATAAATATTAATGTATTGATTTGTTTGTACTTATGAAAAAAATATATATACGTATACATATTCACATACTGACATACCGTGCGTGTAGTAACAAAACATACCATGTTTCTTGTAATTTGTAAATAAAGGTAATTACTGTTAGTTGTACAGTTCTCTCTGTGATAACGAAGTCTCTCTTCTAATGCTGGATGGGCTGCTGCGCCTGTACAAGTTTGGAGCAAATCAATGTTTTTTTGATTACCATTAGTGATTCAATTCTCTCAGTAAGAAGTCTCTTTCTTCTATCACTATCAATGTAGCCAGTCGTACTGAAGTGGGGACGCACTTGCCACAGATGATGGAGGACAGGCTAAATACTGACAAGCCACTGGGGTTACTGTTTTTTGTACAATACAAACAATACATTGTACCGTTAGGATCAAGAGAGTGATAGATAACTTTATGCATCAACTGTTTAAATTACTTTCGTAATGCTAGTAAATAGAAATATTACACTGCGTTCTTGTCTTTCATCTTTGTTATCTTGTTTGTGATTGGCTGCAATAAATCCTATCGCTGTAATTGGGAAATACCACACTTTGTGATTACGTGCTGACTAAAGCAAAAAGGTTCCTCAGCTGTGTTGATCAGGCTATAGACATGAAACGAATTGTGTGGCAGACCCGAAATTTATTAGGTAAAAGTGAGGAGCTTGCAACTGATGATTTTTTATTAGTGTAGCAGACTAAAATACGGCGTTCTGCTAAATAGTTTATTTGTAAAAAAAGTATCTGAAGTTTCAAATTTTTTAAAAGATCGGCCGATACTGATTCAGATGCTTAACACCCATATCGGCATCGATACCAGTATCGAGGCAACTCTATTTAACTTTATACCATCTACTCTCTAAAGAAATTATGGTGAATAGCAAAAAAACGACTGTTTCAAATTTCATGTACAGAAGATGTCCCAACTACATGAATAATCCGTTCTGAGAACATTTACGTTATAGGAATTTTACAATATACGAACAGTAAAATAAATGTAAACAGCCTAATCCGTACCAAGATCTTCCCAAACTCACTCACCTCTTTGGTCCTTCAAAAAAGAAAAACAGCTAGGCTTAACTTCTCAATTTAATGACTGTACAAACAAAACTGTGCTATTATAGGTTTGTATCGGCAACTTTTCCCTTTTTTTCTTATCACTTATACTTAGGGTCTATGATTATGGTAATTTTACATCAAGATAAGGGGAGCACGTGCCTTCAGTGGCAATATATATCAATTTTTCCACTTTTGTTCTGCACATCAAAGTCTATTGCACATACAAAAAAGTTGTGTATGTCTAAAATATAGTACAAGAAAAATATATCTTTACCATAACAAGTATGGTGTTTGTCTGTCCGTACTCAGGGATAGACCTTAGGATAAAATATTGCATTTAACGGAACCCAGATTCGTCACATTCAGCTTGGTAGACGAACACTCCAACATTTGCGCCAACCAAGTGCCCTGCAGTTTAACTTTATAATTGTCCAGCTATTTATTTTCTGCGCTTTATTGGAACTCCTGATGATCGCTCACGGCCAAGCTACTAGTATATATAATAGACACTTCGGATACCATTAAAGTTCGTTGTGTCTTAAAGAACGGCAAGAGAGAGAGAAAACGATTCTCGCTCATATAGAATTTGAGAACTTTACGTTATATGGAATTTACATGTAGGCCTATTGTGCAATATATGATACAATGCAAAACTTTAAATAACTTTTTTATGTTCTGTCAATTTACGTAAAGCAATGTTTAATTTATAGGGCGTAGGAGCTATTACTTAATAGTACATTATGTACCGTAGTAGTACACTAACACGTAATATTCAGCGTTGTACGGGAGGCATATTTCATTTTAGAATGACACAATGGTCACACTATCACTGCTATTTAACATTAATGAAGTTGTTATTATGATTGCATGTGCAAAATCAATTTCATTAAAACTAACGTCTAACACTAACTCACAACAGTTGATATGTAAAAAGAGAGGCGCGCTTAAAAGCTAGTCTGCTAACGTCGCAGGAAACACACGAAGAGAATGAGGCATTGTAGGATATGACGTTCGATGTCTACGTAAAATGTTTGTGTATCGTCTCGCAGAGAACAACTTAGCAAGCAAAAAGTTTTGAAACTAAAAGTAACGTTTTACATTTTTATTTAAACAATATTTTTAAAAGTATTAAACGTTTATTTTGTAAAAAAAATGTTATTAAATTAAATAAAATATGTTTTTATTAGTAAATTACTATCCTGTTTTATTGCGGATGTACAGACGAAATTCGGTATGTTTACCACTTTTACCCTGGATGAGGTGGACGATTACACGACAGAGAAGGCGCAGGCTGTAGCTGAAACTTGAATTCAAGATATCTCGTTTGAACTCTGCGATTGGAAACTTATTGTGTAAGGCTAGTCAAGTAAGTAAATGCTATTGCTTGCTTCGTTGTGAGTATAAAATTGTAGCCTGTTATTTCATTTTGTTGTCCAAGTAGTTTAATGAGAGGATTCTAGATCGTTCTTCTGCCGTGTGTTTTGTTTTAAAAAACCTGTGTTATACTATTTGAAGAAGATAGATTTTTAAACAATTGTCAGTTGTGGTTAATTTATGAGACTGAAATTGATTTTATACTTGCAGGGTCTAATTGTATTATACCGTTGTCATAATTGCTTCTACCATGAAAAAACCAGAGGAATATTACTCGTCTGGACCCGATTTTTCTGAGTACATGTGGATGGCTGAGGATGGGGCAGAAGAAGGCTTGCAACAGCAGGTACTCTTTTGTTTTATGTTGATCAATCAAGTGGCTGTACATTTGTAAACTTTGGCACATTTGGTACATTTGCAAACTTTGGTACAACTTTGGTTGTACATTTGTATATATTCATGATGTGGAGGTTTTTTGGCTTTGCTATGAAATAATTTGGCAATTAAATTTAATTTATATGAAAAGTAAAGATGTCTTTTTAATAACAAGTATCCTTGTTGTTAGATTGAAGAGGAGATGGAACTAATTGAGCAAGATTTTCTTGAGGCGATGTTTGAAGATTTATTGCGAGAGGAGGATGAAAAAGAATCGTATTATGGTCCAACGGAGGGTGCTGAAGATAAATCCAAGTGCGAAATGCAGCTGCCAAGGGTATGCTTTGAAAATGTTCTAAAAATAATAATATATAAACCAAACTTTTCAGAGCATTTAGGAGATTCCTTTACCATTAGTATTTCATTAGTCTGTTACATTTCCTTTTTATTAGGACATGCTAAAAGTTGCTTTTATCATCTGTTTTGTGAAGCAAGTTGGTGCTGCATTGTTATTGGTGTATTAAGATCTTGCTGTACAATGGGAAAAGATAGTTGCTGTTGAGTGTGGAGGGAGCCGTGGCTTTCATATTGTATTTTTGTCCCCCTTCTCTCTCACCCATTTGAGCATGTCTCATTACTACTGTGATCTGTTAATGGGCAAAATTTTCTTCTCACAGTCTAAACATTTGGCAATAGCTTCTTATTAAGGCTATTATATTTATACAGTATTATAGTTGTTTCTGTGATTGTCACTTTTTATTTACTGTGACTGTGACCTTCCACTGACATTGACTAAACAGCTTGAATTGTGATGTTGCCATGGTAATTAAAACTGGTTTGATTATTGCAACATTCGCCTACATGAGCTATTGTGGCAGTTTAAGAAATAGGTGATTCATGGTTTTCCGTAATGATTCTTCCATAGTACAATGGTCGACTTCGGCTCTAATTGCTATTCTTGTACAGTGATTCATTAAGTATAGCCTGATAGCTATTGTGTGGGTAGCACTACAACCAGCTATACTGCTAAATCGTGCGCTGTAACGGTAAGGCAAGGCTGTAACGGTAAGGCAAGCGTAGGAAGTGCGTAGTCAGTCAGCTGATGGCAGGTCAGTGCTATGGTTTAAGGATATGATGTCTCCACTAATCCATATAAGTTCACCTAGTAAGGTCAACTGATGCTGTGCTGCTAGTGTCAGTTCTCTCGTTCAGTAACCTCTATTACTAAAATGAAGCTATTCACCATTAAAATCATGACATACATGTAATCTTCTCTCAGACTCACACTAATATCAGTCTCTGTTGTGGCTGTACTGGATTGTACAGATGAAATCAAATTAGCTTTCAATGAAACATGACCTCAATCGAATAGATCTATAGATATAAATATGATTTTGGTATTGTCATTGTGTCATGGCTTGTCATTATGTTGCGCTTGTGTAATCTGCAAGAATTAGGTAGTTATTGATAGATTCTGATTGTTTTCATTTTGCCATTGCTTGCTAAGCTCTGGTGTGTCAATCCCCATTATGTCGATCAACCACTGTTATACCGTTAGTAGTGATTTTCCTTTGTATGAAATGTCGAAAGTAGAAAATGTCGATTTTATCCACATGAGATTGTCGGTAAGGAGCAAAACAATGCTAGTTCGTCACGCGCTATTTTGAAATATTCATGGCCACACTTGTTTCTTCTAACAATTATATAGTGCCTTTGTTTTTCTATCCTGAATGCTGGTATCACCTCCTACTTGGTTTCTAAAGCATAAACTCAAATACTAAATTAACAGCTATCTTGTACAATATACTGTAGACTAACTCCGTTCCTGATCGTGTCGGAATAATAATAATGATAGTTTTTGTGAGATCTTTTTACTGATATTAAAGATTAAACACAAATGTTTTAATTGTAATGTAAGATAAAAGAAATAGTCATTTATGCTTGACATTTTGTTGTAAGTGGTCGTTTTTAACGTTTTGTAAATTATGTAGGCATCTTTAATAATTTATAAACTTTGTTCACCCAAATTTGTTTTTTTTCAGATTCAGAGTCAGCTCAATCCAGATGCTCCCGAATTTGTGCCACGTTTCACTACTACAAGCTCTGCGTGATGGTGTTTGTATTTTCGACTGTCTCTGTAGCTAGTAGCATCAGCGGTAGTTATTTCAGCCGATCTCCCCAGTTGACATTTTGTGCAAAATATTTTAGCGATCACTTGGAACTTTAAACCCAAATTACATAGCTGTTTCATTTCAGTCGTATAGTAAGTCACTGTTAATGTAAAATTGCTGATATCCTTGCAGTATTTTAGCGTTTGCATCACCGTCGGCTAAATTAACTACCTCTCCTTGATGTATCCAGGTACAACCTGTAAATTAGTCATAGCTCTATTATTTCATAGTTTTTCTAACGGATGCTTTTATACAAGAATGTCTGGGAGCCTACTGTATAAAACTACACACAAAAAATTCATAAACCTGTGATATCGACCAAAAATGTAGATATAAAAATGGATATTATATGAATATTTTGTATGCCCTCGTTTGTCTTCTAGCGGTATTTAAGCTCTGTATTCTATAGTTATTTTATTTCTTATGAATTGTTCTGTATACTGTAACCTACAACTGAGGCTGCTGAGCAGTAGATGCGTGTAAGGGTGAAGGTTACTCGCAAGCCGTATCAATCAAATGGTCACTTCGTCCAGATTATATATCACTCTATGCGCACTTGAGCATCAGTGGAACTGATGCCTTCCAATTAGAATGGTTTGTGATTAGCATCTCATGCTATGATTATCAGATGATTTGACATGAAATACAGGTGCTTTGTTATACTTAACCTTATTCCAAGTTATCTCTTCTTGGCATCTCACAGTTGTATAAAAGTGTATTGAACTGAGAAACTCTTTGTATAAAAATATGTACTGCATTGATTTTGTTATATAATTTGGCGTATTATGTACATTTGTATGATTGGTCTCACTGTATTGTATTTCTTACTGGAAATTTCGCTGTTCGAAACTGGCAATGATTTTAGCATTTGTGCTAAAGATTGAAAAAAAGTGTGTGGGCGTCCCCATTCTTTATTCCGAATGTTTTTATAGCATCTGTTACATTATGTAATAAATGTTTACAGCAATGTACCTTTAGCTTTTGTTTCTTTCTAGTATCGTCAACTTGCAAGATCTCTCTTATCATGAACGTTGTTTCTTGGCTATAACGGTATATCTTTGATTTATCAAGTTATGGAAAAAGATTAATCAAATATGATAGCCATTGTCATATTCACAATTCTAAAATCTTACCTCATTCGTTAATCGAAGACCTGCAATGACTGCATTGCAAATATCTATTGGTGATCAGCCTTTGCAATGTACATCAACGACTGCATAAGTTTTAGTAATGCTCTGGGCTAGTGTTTTCCTCTGATTTAATCAAATGCCAATAATTAAGCGAAGAAAGATTTTGACAGATGAAGGCATTTCACAACGCCTACCCTGGATTAGTTGAATCATGTGATTGCCTTCCATTTTTTATTACTGCCAAAAAGAGTCAGTCATTTTGGATGGAGTAGTATCCAAACGATTAGCTCTTGATTTTTAGTAGCAGTCTTTCATGGATGACTATTGAAAGACTACTACTAAAAATATGAATAACTTGGTTAGATAAGAAACTGCTCACTTCACTTTGGGGTTCTTATATAGGTAACAATTTTGTGCAATGGAGGCATTTTCATCACGGAAAATGGTTAGTGCGCATGCCTATAATTTTTCTATTGAAAAGGTACAGACAAAGTGTCAATTGAAACAGTTGTGTACCACGTCATGCATCATAAATTTGGCAGCAGTCACAAGGATAGCTCACAGACATGGGTACTATGTATATTGCGAAAGGCATCGCTGCCTTTAACGTTTGTAATACCCGTGTTACAGGTGGCAAGCTCTGAATGTGCTCATACTACAACCACTTCACTTGTGTTTACTAGGCATTTACAAATGTAGAATGAGATGGTCTGCAAAACATGCATTCAAGCTGTGGAAAGAGGTCAAAGGTTAAACAGAGGTAAACTGATGTCCTGGATAAATACTGCTGACCTGAATACATAGTGTCATTGCACACAGCACACTTGTACAAGGTTGAGTGATGAATCGTGTTAACCTTAGAACTTATCTACCATCCTTCCATGGATGCCAAGAAGATGATGCAATGAAATATCGAAAGCTCGGGAACACAGACATGGAGGTTTCGTATCTTGGGTTTGGGGCTTCGTCTCTAGGTTCATGCTTCAGGTCTACCAATGACCAGGAAGGCTATGATGTCCTTGAACAGTTTTTAAAAGGCGGTGTCAATTTTATTGACACATCACCATGGTATGGACACGGCAAGTCTGAGCGAGTGCTCGGAGAAGCATTTAAAGCGAAGAATATTCCTCGGCAATCCTTTTATATTGCTACAAAGGTGGGACGTTACCTTCCTGAACCATCAAAGATGTTTGATTTTAGCTATGAAAGAACTTTGGCTAGCGTAGAGGAAAGTTTACAGAGACTTGGTCTGACATATGTGGACATTATTCAAGCTCATGATGTAGAGTTTGCTCCTTCTCTCGAAGTTGTCCTGGAGGAGACTCTTCCTGCCTTACAAAAGGTCAAGGATGAAGGCAAAGCTCGCTATATAGGTAATTAATTGCTAAATATTGCCAATAAAAGTTGAATAGCCAACTCCAAATTAGGCATTCTCAAATCTACCAGACACTTAATGGATGACTTGATAATAAGTTTATGCCGGATATTTGGGTTTAGGAGAGTTAAACCATTAGTCTTTTTGCCAAATATAATACACTAATTAATCAGCCACAAGGATGTCGATTAAACTTGAGCAGTTGATCATTTTTTTCATTTGGCAGAAGATATGATGGATGAAAGTGGTGCCACACTACAGTTGGCATCGATTTTATGGGTTAGAGATGTAAACAGCTACTAAGGTAGATGATAGTGTTTGACAGAGCTGAAGTTTTAAATTGCGAAGGACGATAACCCCAACAACTATCTATGCTTTTCTGTTAGAAAAAATATTCCCGTTCTTGCCTATAGACAACCCTCCTGGCTGGCGGCAGGAAAGAGCAGACAGCCTACAAAAGCTACTATTGAATATCATTGTATATGGTCGTCCATTGACCTATGCAAGGCTATTATAAAGCTGCACAATCGACAGGCAGGTCCTGCATGACTCTACAGAGATGACAATGTTAGGTGTGTATGTGATAAGGTCTGAAGATTAGCAAGGAGGGCTGGTGACTCATACCAGCCTACTGAAGTATATCAGATGAGCATTTTAGGTGATCACCTATCTTTTGCGTCGTAAGGCGCACTTGAAGGCCTAAACTTTTCTAACAAAAATTGACCATTTGCCCTTTAATACAGTGCACCCTGCGTGTGGATTTAATTCTAAAATCCGTTGGACGTCTTTGGTAAGACCACCACAGTCACTGCTTCTGCAGTCGCTAGGCATACAGCAGAAGTGTGTTGCCAATTGCTATTTACTTGTCTAAGAAACCTCCTAAAATGGCATCGCTAAAGCGACATACTTATCAGTTTAAACTGCAGGCAGCGGTGGACAAGTTCACCATATGGTAGTGGATTGTGAAGGGGTTAAGGTAAAGTCAGCCGCTATTGTTAGATCAATGTTGAACCACAACCGGCCAGCCAGCCTGACACAAACAATTATGAGGAAGAACCCAGAATGCTGGACTGTAAAATAACTTAACTGTTTAGGTTAGATACCGAAGATGAAAACTTTAGAGGGTTTTGTGATGAAGAGTAAATATTTTATCCAATAAAGTTGACTAAGCTGGTAACTGTTTTGCCTTTTTGTATTTTACGTGTGTTTTAAAATGTGTCTTATAATATGGTACCCTTTATATATTGGTTAAAAGGTCACTAATGTCAAGTTTAGATTGTATAGATATTTTTTGATCTTCTGAGATTTTGTTCGCTGTTTTCAATGATCAATCGCATGCCGAGACTTCCCCAAAAATGATTTCAATAGTTTATAAGTAATAAATATATGGTCTCATTGGCATCGGGTATTCATATGTTTAGACAGCATTTAGAGAAAAACATTAGTACAAATTCTCACCAATCTATCTTTAAATCATTTGAAATATCTATAGCAATGAATCTGAGGCTATATTTCAAGTTTTATTATAATAATGATGAGCAAATACAAAATATAATATGTCAAATATAATATATAATACACATATAATATATGTCAAAAGAGAAGCGGAACACTGCAAAAAACAGCAATAGCTGATGTCATAACGAGAGGGACAAACAGGAAGGGTGTCTATCGACGTCATTTTTGGAAAAGTGTTTTTTTCTTAGCGTTTCAACTGAGACATATTCTTGTCGGCTTCAATCTTGAAACATCCTGGCATTCAGATCACCTAAAGCAGCTAATATTATCAATGTCTATGGCGTCACACAGTCCTACACCAATATTATCAATGTCTATGCCATCCCACAGCACAGTGGACCCGGCCACAAAACATTAAAGCGTTCCGGTGTTGGCATCATTTGGCGAAAATGTCATATAAAGTGGTATAGAAACCCATAATAATTATCCAATGCAAACACCCCTGGTATAAACCATCAAACTTTTATATACGTCCTGTACATATTAAAAATTAGGGTAGTAACCAAATAATATATCAATCTTAGTAACTTTAGTTACCTACAGTAACTTTAGTGTATTTTAGAGGTTATGATCTCCCTACGGTTATGGTTCTTACCTAGTCCTTAAACGTCGTTATAATGGCTAAACCCATGGCTATTATCCATGGCTAATGAATTAAAGTTATATATATGTAGTTAAATAGTTATATACGTATAATGAATTAAAGTTTATAGTAAACATTATATTGAACGCTAAAATGCACAATAAATTTTTACTTTCGCTTACTTTTTACTAATTTTCATTTCACTCACGCAATAACAACAATAACAAAGATTTACAAAACAAAAAGAATGCTGAACTGGAGAAGGAGAGAGCATCGTATTTCTTTGAGGCATTGTGGGAGGTATTTAGGCCAATAGTGTATTGACATCTTCATTATTCCAATGTATTCAGCACACCAACCGCCAAATTTAAATTTCGAAAAACATTTTTATTAATGTATGGTTGAAAAAATACCGTAACGAGGGGACGAAATAACAAAATAATGATAAAAAAGGTCGTAATCCGGGTGTACACTGTTACTGTACTGCACCAGCATTTCGATATCTATGGTATTACAGTTCTGCACCAGTACTATCAATGTCTATGGTATCACACAGTACTAAACAGTACTATCATACAGTAATACCTAAATATTACCAATGTATAGGGCATTACACAGTACTAAACTAATATTCTTAATATTCTTAGCATTATCATCGTCTGTTATTTCACACGGGTGGCACAAGCATCATCAATGTCTATGGCATTACAGTGCTTCGTCATTATTCCCAATGTCTATGGCATCACATAGTGCTATACCGATATTCTCCATATCTATGGCATCACACAGTTCTGCATTAGTATTATCAATGTCTATGGTATCACACAGTACTGCACCATTATAATTCCTAATGTTTACGAAATCATACAGTAATACCTAAATATTACCAATGTATATGGCATAATACAGTATTTAACTAATATTCTTAATGTATATGGCATCACACAGTCCTACACCAATATTATCAATGTCTATGGTATAACACAGTTCTGTACAAGCAATCCTGGTATCTATGGTATTCTCTACAGGAATTACTGGGTATCCATTGAGTGTCCTGAAGGAGATTGTGGAAAGAAGCAGTGTAAAGATAGACACGGTCCTGACCTACTGTCGGTATAGCATGAATGATACGGCGCTTCTAGAGTACAAAGACTTCTTCACAAGCCGAGGTAACGCAGCAACATTGGATTTAGCTCTTATAATTGTTACCTTAGTAAAGAGATACAGTCATGTGCAAAAGTATGGAACCACCCTATGAATTTGAGTGAACTCAGAGTTTAATTCCTAATAATTTAGTTCTTATAATCGCTACCTTAGTAAAGATATGGGTGTTAGATGATGACTGCACGTGTGAAGAAAAACTCAGTTGTTATGCCACCAAAAAAGTTGTACATATTTCATAACGTTTCTGTTACATCTGTTCAACAGGTAAATACATCCTTGAAGGTTACCTATTTGCATGCAGTCTCAGACTATGAGCATACTCCTGTAGTCATAACATTGTTCAGTACAACAAAACAAGTGATGATTTTTATAAACACAGTCTCTACTTGAACTTTAGCTCACTGCACACCGTAACATAGAGCTATTCATACCATAATCATTGCTCTTTGAGGCTCAGTATGACACTCAGTATGCCTTCACTTGTTGCCTATTGTCAGGTAGGGGTGTTGTTACTTATTTAATGGTCATGTGTGTACAGCACTATCAATCAGCATTACAAAAGAGTGTGACGATTCAAGTGAAAAAAACCTCATACGCAAAAGAGCATGTTTCTCATTTCTCTCACTTTCCAGCTTAGACCAGATGGCTAAAGTACGCTAATAGTGAGCCAAAAATGCTAATATATATATTAATATGGTAATACTTTTACAAGGGTCGTTGGGCGTGAGCAAGGTTATAGCGTGCCACTGAGTATGCCATGGGTGACAAATTCTTTTTGGAGTGCTCCGAGAGCGAGCCACCATTCTGCTGAACATTGAGCTGTCACGCTGTTCAATGTGGAGAAATGGCGGTTTCCTGCTTTTTAGTTCAATTGAATTTCGTTCTCATACAGTTAAGAGCTACTAACCCAATTATACAGCCGTCTGTTTTACAAAGTGTCTAATATCGAAGTTGATCACTTGTTAGACAGATGCAGCTGAATGTCTCCTTTTCCTAGCAAACAGTTTTAATCAGTTGCGAATGTAACATGTTCCAAGTTATTCTCAATGCCATTAACTTAACTTTGTTAAAAGCCGACCTTGAACAGCTATCGTAATTGCTATATTTCCTTGTAGAATTGAAATAGATAAATTACTCAGCCGAAACCTAATTATATAACTAACAAGATCATATTCCTTTTAGGATACTGAAGCGGACACTCGTCATTAATTTCACTGTCAAACTCATGACGTATTTAATGGTAAATTCAAGATCTTTTTATTAGAATATGTAATGGACACTTGAATAATGTTCATTACGTATTGGGGCAGAACATGTTGTAAATAGATTTAACAGGATTTATAGTAGCGATTGTGTAATAAAGTGTGAAAATAACACCTTTGAAGAATGTTATGGTAGTGCACAGAAACATGTCTTATGGCTTAAGCCTGGTTCCCATATCGATTGCGGGACCCTGGCGGTAATCTTGCGCAGCAAAACACTTGCGACGCTAGGCTCGGCGACTTCTGTTCACATAAAGCTGGATCGCTAATAACCGCATAAAAAATGTTCGCTCGCCAAGCCGTTTCGATAATGCTGACCTTCACCTGTACAGTGCATTTTGGGAAGGTTTTGCCTGCGGCATTTCGTGAAAATTGAACGGCGCTAAACTTTTGCATTGACTGCCGGCAACTACCGGCGGTACGCGCGTAGGTTCACATTTCACCGCAAATAGCCCGCGATGCTGTCGCTAGTGCTTTGCGGCGTAAATAGGAACCAGGCCTTACCAACCTGACCTAAAACCTTTGCAATAGAATCGTTTTATTACTAATTACCTGACAACTCGTGTTATTCACTTGCGTAAAATATAATTTAGTACTTTCTCAAGATCTGGTGGATAGAATGCCCATGAGTGGTCCATGTAAAAGTGGTGAATAAGTCACCCATGAGTAGCCCATGTAACAGTGGTGAATAAATCACCCATGAGTGGTTCATGTAAAAGTGGTGAATAAGTCACCCATGAGTAGCCCATGTAACAGTGGTGAATAAGTCACCCATGAGTGGTTCATGTAACAGTGGTGAATAAGTCACCCATGAGTAGTTCATGTAACAGTGGTGAATAAGTCACCCATGAGTAGTCCATGTAACAGTAGTGAATAAGTCACCCATGAGTAGTTCATGTAACAGTGGTGAATAAGTCACCCATGAGTAGTTCATGTAACAGTGGTGAATAAGTCACCCATGAGTAGTTCATGTAACAGTAGTGAATAAGTCACCCATGAGTAGTCCATGTAACAGTGGTGAATAAGTCACCCATGAGTGGTTCATGTAACAGTAGTGAATAAGTCACCCATGAGTAGTCCATGTAACAGTGGTGAATAAGTCACCCATGAGTAGTTCATGTAACAGTGGTGAATAAGTCACCCATGAGTAGTTCATGTAACAGTGGTGAATAAGTCACACATGAGTAGTCCATGTAACAGTAGTGAATAAGTCACCCATGAGTAGTCCATGTAACAGTGGTGAATAAGTCACCCATGAGTAGTTCATGTAACAGTGGTGAATAAGTCACCTATGAGTAGTTCATGTAACAGTGGTGAATAAGTCACCCATGAGTAGTCCATGTAACAGTGGTGAATAAGTCACCCATGAGTAGTTCATGTAACAGTGGTGAATAAGTCACACATGAGTAGTCCATGTAACAGTGGTGAATAAGTCACCCATGAGTAGTCCATGTAAAAGTGGTGAATAAGTCACCCATGAGTAGCCCATGTAACAGTGGTGAATAAGTCACCCATGAGTAGTCGATGTAACAGTGATGAATAAGTCATCCATGAGTAGTCCATGTAACAGTGGTGCATAAGTTACTCATGAGTAGTTCATGTAACAGTGGTGAATATGTAAATTATAAGCTAGAGTGAAGCTTGCAAATGACAGACCCGGTTTCAGCAAACAAAGTGAGTGATCCATCTTTTCTTGTCTCATTGAAGGTGTCGGCATAATTAACGCATCACCAACATCTATGGGCCTGCTGACCAATCGAGGACCACCGGACTGGCACCCTGCAGCCCTCTACACCCCTCATATAGTAGATGCATGCAAGAAAGCCAGTGAATATTGCATAGCGGAGCAAGTAGACATATCTCGTCTAGCCTTGCACTTCAGCTTGGAACAGCCTGACTGCGCCACTTGTTTAATCAGCACGGCGAGTCAAGAAAACGCTCAGAAGAATCTAGAAGTGGTCTCAGATCCCCTGAATAAAAAGGAAAGGAAAGTTTTGGAAGATGTGAGAGAGAGATTCATGAAATCTCTTAACAACAGCCACTGGGAAGGCTTTGAGAAAACAGCTTTGTTAAAGGCTCAGGAATCAGAATCAAGATAGATGAATATTTTATTTACAAGGCTTAGGGAAGTCGCACTCCGTTGCTAGACAACCGTCACGCATCTCTACTGGTATGACCACACTAGTTGGCAAATAATACATTAGCTTCCCACTTCCAAGCTTAATTCTCTTCTAATCTTTGGCTCGAGTTATAAGCGAACCCTGGCTACAGATTGTCTGAAACAATCCTTCTACCATCATTTGTAGGTTCTGAGGCAACAATTGGCATGCACCATCTACATAGCGTATGACTCACGTCGTCTAAATATATTATTTTTAGATTTTGTATACATCCAACATTTTTGACTGATCTCTCAAATCTCGCAAGCTACTCATAAGCCAACTGAAAACATCAAGTTTGTCATTCGAATGCAGCCAATAGGCACCTGAGCAGGTAGTTTATCCAAGCCAGGAAGGATACCAAACAAGTCATATGTTTTAGATAAGGTACTGGCCAGAGGGGAACTCACAATTTCAGAGCAATATGATTGGCAGGTGCTTAGCACAAACTCTCACTATTTGCATTGATAGTTTTTGACAAACACACAATGCAATTTCTATTTCACCAAGGATATCATGCATGAGAACTTCACAAAAAGCCAAATGAGCTGCGAAGTGGTAGCTGGTTTGTTTAGCTATTTTGGTCACCAGGCTTTATATCACTAAACGTCATGGGAATGTTGATCTTGTCATCCCTTTGTTGCGCTTACATCTGGAAATACCGATTGAAAAACTTGATCTACCCATTACTCATTGTATTGCCAATATAAAGTGCCCGATCATGACCCATTACTCATTGCATTGCCAATATAAAGTGCCCGATCATGACCCATTACTCATTGCATTGCCAATATAAAGTGCCCGATCATGACCCATTACTCATTGCATTGCCAATATAAAGTGCCCGATCATGACCCATTACTCATTGCATTGCCAATATAAAGTGCCCGATCATGACCCATTACTCATTGCATTGCCAATATAAAGTTCCCGATCATGACCCATTACTCATTGCATTGCCAATATAAAGTGCCCGATCATGACCCATTACTCATTGCATTGCCAATATAAAGTGCCCGATCATGACCCATTACTCATTGCATTGCCAATATAAAGTGCCCGATCATGACCCATTACTCATTGTATTGCCAATATAAAGTGCCCGATCATGACCCATTACTCATTGCATTGCCAATATAAAGTGCCCGATCATGACCCAGATGATAAGCAGTACCAATATAAAGTGCCCGATCATGACCCGGATGATAAGCAGTACCAACTATCAACGTAAAATACCGTATATTATCTTCTCTAATCATAAGGTTGGCAGCAGACCAATAAAATTGGCAACAGATGCTAGACCACTGAGAAGCGAGATGTCTCCTTTGTTTGAAATCTTATTTACTACACTAGTTACAGTAGATAGCTTAGATTCCCTTCTTTATCCCTGCTTCTAATCACCTCCCTGGAAAGTTCCAGGGCTGCAAAGTAGCTGTCCAAGGTCTGCAAGCACTTTCTGTTAGTTTTTGCAACAAGCTAGTTGGGATAAGGCATTAGCAAGGTCAACAGATAGCGCTGCCAGGAATAATGCCAACCAAACACAACACGCCAAAGTAATTTATACACAATAATAGTTGCAGTGACTTCAGCAGAGCAAAGTCATACTAGCAGCTGACATCTGCCTGGTAAGCCAAGCTGCGGAGAGACTGACGAGAAGATGACAGGAGTGTTTTACTATTTAAGCTTGCAATTGATTTAAACTTATTTGTCTTTCTCGCTACAACATTCAAGAAATACCAATTACACTTTTTATGCCTGTCGCTGATGATGCAGTACTTGAGATAAACTTACATGTTATGGTTACATTGCTGCCATCCTAACCAACTCACCCTGCTTGAAAAACAAACACTTATGAATTCCATACGGCGGCCATCAACTACCTATGTGTTGGAGAGAAACAGCCAGAAGAGGCCCTAAATAGGTAGGTGTATGAATAGGAGTACCTGTTTATACACTGTGTTTTAAGAGCTGCTTTGATCTTTATATTGTGTTTGCTGTACAGATTGTCTGCTAGACATGCCAATAAACCATGTTCAACGTTTTAATATGTGCAGTATAAAAGTATACTTGACCAAGATATAAGAGCGCTTTACCCGCAGTAGCAAATCAAAGCAACTACACACTTAAGTCTGGCTCTTCTTATATGTAAGTGATGCATCTATTTGGGTACTTCTTACTTCTATCACTATTATTATTATTACTATCTTGTTGTTCATTTTCATAATAGATAATCAGTTCTGCTGCTACCACCTCTACCAGGCCTGTTAGCTGTAAAGTAGTAACTCTATGGGCAGGCAGTAGTTCTATGGTCTTTTAATTGTTAGACTATTTAAGAGTAAGCTGGTAGGGATGTCGAAGGGCTGGCCATTGCTATAAAAGTGATGAGTGCTAGTTTTGATGTTGCTCAGAATTGTCTACCCAATGCCGCAGAATAAAGCAAACATCATTCTTCCACTTTCATTGTTACGCATTGTCAGCTGAATAAAATGGGTTACCTTGCAAATATGTTCAATTAGTATCACGGTACTCGAATGCTACCACTTTATCGTATAGCTAACTTCGCTTTTAAGTTGTTTTTATTACATTAGAGTAAAACTATTGCTTAGCTAGTTTCACTTCATAATACAATACAAAAAAGGATTCACTTTAAACAAACAGCTTTATACTAGCAGCAAAAGGCTTATTTAAAATGTCTTTGGGCAAAAATTGCTTTGACTTAATCAAGTTTTATTAGGCTTTTCCACTATTATGTAGAATTAATGCGACAACAGAAATGGTTGTTTTGCTAAATATACAAATCAATTGCCAATCATTGTAACAATGCAATATATTTGGTATCACTGAGTGTATTAATTAACTGTAATAATTTTGCATTTTAATCATTTTGAAATGAAAATTCTTTTATAAAAACTTGAAGGTATATGGTGGGCTCCAACCGTTAAGATAGTTGACATGACTACTAAAGCGCTATAGGTGACAGATTTTAAGATGCGATTTTAAAAGTTTTTTCATTCAAAAAGTTTTCAAGCGGACTACAATAAATATTGTCAAATGTGCCAGTATTTACTAAGGCTTCTACACATACTGCCTTAAGCAAGCAAAACGCCCTATCTGAAAATTTTTTCAAAATTCATTTTTGGTGCTTATATGTAAGTTAGGTTAAGATCTAACATGTCCCAAAATTTCATACTTCTGAGACCACCAGAAATAGCTCTTTTCACTATGTGCAAAAACGCCCTAGCCACATTTACCACACATAAAGTGGCAATCAATATGCCCTATCTGCAGATAAGGTGTTTTGATTGGCCTGAACATACACAAAGTTGGGCATTAGGAGCAGCATTTTGTAATCACATAGTGTATAAACAATGGGAAGCAAAACTGAAGCAGATATACTTGGTTGTTTCTAAGCAGATTTTACAAACTAGTGCACTTCTAGGTGCTCATCCTTATTGCTATATTTTTATCATAATATATTTAATATGACCAGACGATCTCTAAGTGACATAAGTATAGATTCTAAAATCTGACTCTGAGATTTGATGAGAAACTTGTTTTAATTACATGACCATGGAAAGGTTTAGCATTCTTAAAATACTGACATTATTACATTCAATAGTTTGTTTTAAATTATTTTCAATAAAAGCGTTTGATCATATTGAAACCACTATTTTACTTACTCCTTTCATTTCATAACATCAGGTTTTAATGAGACTTAGATCTTTGATCATCTCTTAACTTTTGAGCTGAAGGATGGCTATTACAGGGCTTCAATCCCTGTGTTGGCTGCATGAGTAATAAGAATGGCAACATTTATCCTTTTGCTGACTAGATTAATATTAGGATTAAAACTTGTAATCCTCTGATAATCCAGTCATAGCAAATGGCTTTGTGGCAAACTAACAATGAGAAACCAGTCCAATTAAGCAATCAAAACACCCTATCTGCCATGATAGGGCATTTTGATTGCCCAGTGCCAGCATAGTAAATTGTCAATTTAGGCAATCAAAACGCCCTAAGTGAAAAAACTCCTTTGATTTTAGAATTTCACACAAAAATTTTCTGGTAAAGATTGTTGGATATCTCACCATAATAAATCAGAAAAAGTAATTGAAATACTGTTAATACTGATCATACCTGCCAACTCTCACGCATTGGGCATGAAACTCACGCAATCACCCCAAATAAAAAATGTAAATACGTGAGAAATGCATGAGATTTTTGCCCCAATTTCCACAATTTTATATATACTATTATTGATACATTGAAGTAAATTCTGGTCGTTGAGGATAGCCAACTCCCAACTCAAGAGCGAGTTCACGCAAACTCAATGAGTTGATGAACAGACTCGTGGGCGAGTCGATAAACAGACTCGTGGGTGAGCCGATAAACAGACTCGATGGCGAGCCGATAAACAGACTCGATGGTGAGCCGATAAACAGACTCGATGGCAAGCCGATAAACAGACTCGTGGGTGAGCCGATAAACAGACTCGGAAGTGAGCCGATAAACAGACTCGATGGTGAGCCGATAAACAGACTCGATGGTGAGCCGATAAACAGACTCGATGGCGAGCCGATAAACAGACTCGTTGGTGAGCCGATAAACAGACTCGGGAGTGAGCCGATAAACGGACTCGATGGTGAGCCGATAAACAGACTCGATGGTGACTTCTCTCAATTGTTACACCCTAGCAAGCCAAGCGCAATAATTCTTGATGTTCGGTCAATAGCATTTATAGTGAAAGCAGCTATGATACGCTGGCTAATATCACAATGCTAAAGGCGGAAACATTGACAAGAATTTTATACCCTATTTGCTTTTGAAAATCAAACAGAACTTATTATAAAGAACGCAGTATCTTTATTGGTGTTATATCTCTCAGTACCAAGCAGTAACACACCAACAATGATCAAACCGGCAGGTTATATAGCAATCCCAAAAAAAATCCACAAACTGATTGGCTGCACAGTAATCAGGTCAACCAATTCCACAATAACATATTTCGAATACAAAAACGATAACATTTGTCACTAACTAATCACGCAATACGAGTATTAATAATTTTTTTGTGTTTGTATAGTAACATGCAAATCTTAGAACAATATGGTAATAAATGGTTAACATAAAAAAAATTGCTAGTATCACACATACATACACTCTACATTGAACAAGTGTTAAGCGTGCGCCTTATAAATGACTATTCAAATTTGTCTGAATTGCGATGAACGTAATATAGATCCGTTGAGTTAGCAATTTGAAGCTGCCGGATTATAGGCTTAGAAAAGACGTCATCAACTCTTGCGCATTCTGACGTCTACAATTACGGGTACACACTGATTGACAGCTCATTCGCTTTTACAAGCATGAAGTGGGGTCCAAGACCATTCGCCCATTGGTAGATCCTATCGGGGACGACAGTGACCCTCTCGGGCTACTGGACTCACCAGTCAAAATCGATTTTTGAGTGCCAGTAGTCTCACCAACCACCTCAGCCCTTCTCAGGGCCACCATTTCCATTTTAAGGGTTTTGTTCTGCGTCGACAATGGCGGAAACTCAGTGTCGTACTTATCATTCATTTTTTTATTACACTGTCCCCTCCTAAGACAGAATTCTGTCCCAGAATTGGTCTATCTGGGAGCGAAACACGCTTCATCCGATTTAGCCAATAATCAGAGAGATGTGCAGGCTGTTTGACATTCCGGCCAGAACGCCGTGCAGCCAAAGTTGCCCTCTCTTCTACCGTTACTGGAGGGTTATTCTCCTCTGGGAGAGGATCCTGTTTGTCTTGCACTGATCCAGACACTGGCTCATTCAAGTCTCCTCGATAAAGCTTAATCCTGCCCTCGTGCTGAACTGTCAGTTTGCCTCTTCGCTCCATCTGGTAGGTCTGGAATGGGAGTACCTTAGTTATGGAATAGGGCCCAACATATTTAGGCTGTAACTTGGCTCCCCGACCCTTTCCTTTAAAGTATGACTTGAGCCAGACTCTGTCGCCAATCACAAACTTAGATTCTTCTTCACTGTCATCAGTTCTAGGGGCATGGAATTGTTGCTGTCGTAGTCTCTCATGCACTGTCTGTAGATCATTCTGCAGACGAACTGCGTACTCATTTTCAGAGCAGTCTACACCAGTCGGATAGTTGAGGAGTAGATCATGGGACAGGCGTGTCTCTCTACCAAGCATGAGGTAGTTTGGAGTCTCACCAGTACTCGAATGGGGGGTGGCGCGCACTGCACGCATAATCTGGGGAACCAGTTGATCCCATTCCAAGTGTTCTGACTCGGCGAGCATAGCTCTCAGAGAGTTTCCCATTGTTCGGTTCAACCTCTCGACCACCGAGTTTCCTTGAGGGTGGTATGGAGCGGACTGTGTCTTGTCACAATTCCACAGCTTACAACATTCAGCAAGCAACTCCGATTGGAACTGTGACCCCTGGTCTGTGTGGATGATTTCTGGTATGCCAAAATAGCTAAAGATCCGCTCATCCAACACACGAGCCACTGTGCTGGCCTGTCTATCGAGAATGGGGATAGCATCATACCATCTCGTAAAGTGATCAGCCAGCACCAAAATTTCTGTATTCCCTCGTGTAGTCTCCGGTAGCGGACCACACAGGTCTACAGCGATAATCTGCCAGGGTCTTCCTGCCCAGAGTTTGTTCCTGGTATTGTGGCTCTTATGAGAGGCAGGCTTAGACTTCTGACATGGTAGGTAGGCTTGGATCCACTGCCTCACTTGACTTGTCATGCCTGGCCAATACCACCTTTGACGCACTACCGCCAATGTTTTGTTGAAACCTAGATGAGCTTCTGCATGAGTGGCCTGTATAACTTCAGCCCTCATGCTCATAGGGCAGACTGTCCTCCACGTCCGCGAGCTCCTCTGAGGCAGATTTACCTGTAGCACACCCTCCTCAGTCAATCTCAAATGCTCCCAACGTCTGAGCAGCTTTTGTGCATGCCAACCAAGCTCTCTACCAGAAATGGTAGCCTGTTCCTTCACAGCCTGATAAACCTCTTTGATTTGCTCATCTACCTTCTGCGCCAGAGCAATATCAACAACATCAATCTTCCCCTGAGTAGCACACGCAGCTGTGGAACAATCCAAAGGTTGGCTGTCAACCTGTAGTTGTCGCATCATCGGTTTCTGATCGGGGAACATTTTTTGGCACTGCTGGCAATCATGGCAGACCTGCCGGTTGAGTCCATCGGCATTGCAGTGTTTTAGACCTTTGCGGTGCAGCAGTTGGAAGTTATACTCCGTCAATATCTCCAGCCACCGTGCTAGCTGACCTGCAGGATTGGGCATCCGGAGAAGCCAGGGTAGTGAGGCATGATCGGTACGAATGGTGAATTCCCTTCCAAACAAAAGAGGACGAAAATGCTTCACAGCGTTAATGATGGCCAGAAGCTCCTGACGCATGACACAGTAGTTCCTTTGTTCTTTAGTATACATTTTAGAAAAATAGGCAATGACTCGCTCGTGGCCATCTTGGATTTGTGACAGTACTGCTCCAGTGCCAACCCCACTGGCATCTGTGTCCAAGAGAAAGGGCAGTGAATGGTTCGGGTAAGCAAGGATGGGTGCAGAGGTGAGTCTCTCCTTAAGCTCTTGGAACGCCAGCTTACATTTCTCTGTCCATTCAAACCTTGCATGTTTCGAACTGAGCTGGCTCAATGGTCGGCTGATGTCAGAGTAATTGTGGATAAACCTCCGATAATATCCGCAAGTGCCTAAAAAGGCTCTCACGTCCTTTTTGTGACGAGGTACTGGCCATTCCTTTACAGCAGAAACCTTGCTCTTTTCAGTCTCCACCCCGCTAGCACTTACTACATGCCCTAGGTAGTAGACTCTATCAGCAAACAATCTGCACTTTGCGGGCTTTAGCTTCAGCCCAGCTTCTTGTAGCCTTACAAATACCTCCTTTAGACGCTCCAAATGGCTATCTAAATCCTTGGAGAACACAATAATGTCATCAAGGTAGATTAATAGTGTCTTCCAATGCAATCCTCTTAATACAGTCTCCATCAGCCTTTCAAAGGTAGACGGAGCTGAGGTCAAACCGAATGGGAGGACTTGCCACTCCCATAACCCTATCCCTGCTTCTAATCACCTCCCTGGAAAGTTCCAGGGCTGCAAAGTAGCTGTCCAAGGTCTGCAAGCACTTTCTGTTAGTTTTTGCAACAAGCTAGTTGGGATAAGGCATTAGCAAGGTCAACAGATAGCGCTGCCAGGAATAATGCCAACCAAACACAACACGCCAAAGTAATTTATACACAATAATAGTTGCAGTGACTTCAGCAGAGCAAAGTCATACTAGCAGCTGACATCTGCCTGGTAAGCCAAGCTGCGGAGAGACTGACGAGAAGATGACAGGAGTGTTTTACTATTTAAGCTTGCAATTGATTTAAACTTATTTGTCTTTCTCGCTACAACATTCAAGAAATACCAATTACACTTTTTATGCCTGTCGCTGATGATGCAGTACTTGAGATAAACTTACATGTTATGGTTACATTGCTGCCATCCTAACCAACTCACCCTGCTTGAAAAACAAACACTTATGAATTCCATACGGCGGCCATCAACTACCTATGTGTTGGAGAGAAACAGCCAGAAGAGGCCCTAAATAGGTAGGTGTATGAATAGGAGTACCTGTTTATACACTGTGTTTTAAGAGCTGCTTTGATCTTTATATTGTGTTTGCTGTACAGATTGTCTGCTAGACATGCCAATAAACCATGTTCAACGTTTTAATATGTGCAGTATAAAAGTATACTTGACCAAGATATAAGAGCGCTTTACCCGCAGTAGCAAATCAAAGCAACTACACACTTAAGTCTGGCTCTTCTTATATGTAAGTGATGCATCTATTTGGGTACTTCTTACTTCTATCACTATTATTATTATTACTATCTTGTTGTTCATTTTCATAATAGATAATCAGTTCTGCTGCTACCACCTCTACCAGGCCTGTTAGCTGTAAAGTAGTAACTCTATGGGCAGGCAGTAGTTCTATGGTCTTTTAATTGTTAGACTATTTAAGAGTAAGCTGGTAGGGATGTCGAAGGGCTGGCCATTGCTATAAAAGTGATGAGTGCTAGTTTTGATGTTGCTCAGAATTGTCTACCCAATGCCGCAGAATAAAGCAAACATCATTCTTCCACTTTCATTGTTACGCATTGTCAGCTGAATAAAATGGGTTACCTTGCAAATATGTTCAATTAGTATCACGGTACTCGAATGCTACCACTTTATCGTATAGCTAACTTCGCTTTTAAGTTGTTTTTATTACATTAGAGTAAAACTATTGCTTAGCTAGTTTCACTTCATAATACAATACAAAAAAGGATTCACTTTAAACAAACAGCTTTATACTAGCAGCAAAAGGCTTATTTAAAATGTCTTTGGGCAAAAATTGCTTTGACTTAATCAAGTTTTATTAGGCTTTTCCACTATTATGTAGAATTAATGCGACAACAGAAATGGTTGTTTTGCTAAATATACAAATCAATTGCCAATCATTGTAACAATGCAATATATTTGGTATCACTGAGTGTATTAATTAACTGTAATAATTTTGCATTTTAATCATTTTGAAATGAAAATTCTTTTATAAAAACTTGAAGGTATATGGTGGGCTCCAACCGTTAAGATAGTTGACATGACTACTAAAGCGCTATAGGTGACAGATTTTAAGATGCGATTTTAAAAGTTTTTTCATTCAAAAAGTTTTCAAGCGGACTACAATAAATATTGTCAAATGTGCCAGTATTTACTAAGGCTTCTACACATACTGCCTTAAGCAAGCAAAACGCCCTATCTGAAAATTTTTTCAAAATTCATTTTTGGTGCTTATATGTAAGTTAGGTTAAGATCTAACATGTCCCAAAATTTCATACTTCTGAGACCACCAGAAATAGCTCTTTTCACTATGTGCAAAAACGCCCTAGCCACATTTACCACACATAAAGTGGCAATCAATATGCCCTATCTGCAGATAAGGTGTTTTGATTGGCCTGAACATACACAAAGTTGGGCATTAGGAGCAGCATTTTGTAATCACATAGTGTATAAACAATGGGAAGCAAAACTGAAGCAGATATACTTGGTTGTTTCTAAGCAGATTTTACAAACTAGTGCACTTCTAGGTGCTCATCCTTATTGCTATATTTTTATCATAATATATTTAATATGACCAGACGATCTCTAAGTGACATAAGTATAGATTCTAAAATCTGACTCTGAGATTTGATGAGAAACTTGTTTTAATTACATGACCATGGAAAGGTTTAGCATTCTTAAAATACTGACATTATTACATTCAATAGTTTGTTTTAAATTATTTTCAATAAAAGCGTTTGATCATATTGAAACCACTATTTTACTTACTCCTTTCATTTCATAACATCAGGTTTTAATGAGACTTAGATCTTTGATCATCTCTTAACTTTTGAGCTGAAGGATGGCTATTACAGGGCTTCAATCCCTGTGTTGGCTGCATGAGTAATAAGAATGGCAACATTTATCCTTTTGCTGACTAGATTAATATTAGGATTAAAACTTGTAATCCTCTGATAATCCAGTCATAGCAAATGGCTTTGTGGCAAACTAACAATGAGAAACCAGTCCAATTAAGCAATCAAAACACCCTATCTGCCATGATAGGGCATTTTGATTGCCCAGTGCCAGCATAGTAAATTGTCAATTTAGGCAATCAAAACGCCCTAAGTGAAAAAACTCCTTTGATTTTAGAATTTCACACAAAAATTTTCTGGTAAAGATTGTTGGATATCTCACCATAATAAATCAGAAAAAGTAATTGAAATACTGTTAATACTGATCATACCTGCCAACTCTCACGCATTGGGCATGAAACTCACGCAATCACCCCAAATAAAAAATGTAAATACGTGAGAAATGCATGAGATTTTTGCCCCAATTTCCACAATTTTATATATACTATTATTGATACATTGAAGTAAATTCTGGTCGTTGAGGATAGCCAACTCCCAACTCAAGAGCGAGTTCACGCAAACTCAATGAGTTGATGAACAGACTCGTGGGCGAGTCGATAAACAGACTCGTGGGTGAGCCGATAAACAGACTCGATGGCGAGCCGATAAACAGACTCGATGGTGAGCCGATAAACAGACTCGATGGCAAGCCGATAAACAGACTCGTGGGTGAGCCGATAAACAGACTCGGAAGTGAGCCGATAAACAGACTCGATGGTGAGCCGATAAACAGACTCGATGGTGAGCCGATAAACAGACTCGATGGCGAGCCGATAAACAGACTCGTTGGTGAGCCGATAAACAGACTCGGGAGTGAGCCGATAAACGGACTCGATGGTGAGCCGATAAACAGACTCGATGGTGACTTCTCTCAATTGTTACACCCTAGCAAGCCAAGCGCAATAATTCTTGATGTTCGGTCAATAGCATTTATAGTGAAAGCAGCTATGATACGCTGGCTAATATCACAATGCTAAAGGCGGAAACATTGACAAGAATTTTATACCCTATTTGCTTTTGAAAATCAAACAGAACTTATTATAAAGAACGCAGTATCTTTATTGGTGTTATATCTCTCAGTACCAAGCAGTAACACACCAACAATGATCAAACCGGCAGGTTATATAGCAATCCCAAAAAAAATCCACAAACTGATTGGCTGCACAGTAATCAGGTCAACCAATTCCACAATAACATATTTCGAATACAAAAACGATAACATTTGTCACTAACTAATCACGCAATACGAGTATTAATAATTTTTTTGTGTTTGTATAGTAACATGCAAATCTTAGAACAATATGGTAATAAATGGTTAACATAAAAAAAATTGCTAGTATCACACATACATACACTCTACATTGAACAAGTGTTAAGCGTGCGCCTTATAAATGACTATTCAAATTTGTCTGAATTGCGATGAACGTAATATAGATCCGTTGAGTTAGCAATTTGAAGCTGCCGGATTATAGGCTTAGAAAAGACGTCATCAACTCTTGCGCATTCTGACGTCTACAATTACGGGTACACACTGATTGACAGCTCATTCGCTTTTACAAGCATGAAGTGGGGTCCAAGACCATTCGCCCATTGGTAGATCCTATCGGGGACGACAGTGACCCTCTCGGGCTACTGGACTCACCAGTCAAAATCGATTTTTGAGTGCCAGTAGTCTCACCAACCACCTCAGCCCTTCTCAGGGCCACCATTTCCATTTTAAGGGTTTTGTTCTGCGTCGACAATGGCGGAAACTCAGTGTCGTACTTATCATTCATTTTTTTATTACACTGTCCCCTCCTAAGACAGAATTCTGTCCCAGAATTGGTCTATCTGGGAGCGAAACACGCTTCATCCGATTTAGCCAATAATCAGAGAGATGTGCAGGCTGTTTGACATTCCGGCCAGAACGCCGTGCAGCCAAAGTTGCCCTCTCTTCTACCGTTACTGGAGGGTTATTCTCCTCTGGGAGAGGATCCTGTTTGTCTTGCACTGATCCAGACACTGGCTCATTCAAGTCTCCTCGATAAAGCTTAATCCTGCCCTCGTGCTGAACTGTCAGTTTGCCTCTTCGCTCCATCTGGTAGGTCTGGAATGGGAGTACCTTAGTTATGGAATAGGGCCCAACATATTTAGGCTGTAACTTGGCTCCCCGACCCTTTCCTTTAAAGTATGACTTGAGCCAGACTCTGTCGCCAATCACAAACTTAGATTCTTCTTCACTGTCATCAGTTCTAGGGGCATGGAATTGTTGCTGTCGTAGTCTCTCATGCACTGTCTGTAGATCATTCTGCAGACGAACTGCGTACTCATTTTCAGAGCAGTCTACACCAGTCGGATAGTTGAGGAGTAGATCATGGGACAGGCGTGTCTCTCTACCAAGCATGAGGTAGTTTGGAGTCTCACCAGTACTCGAATGGGGGGTGGCGCGCACTGCACGCATAATCTGGGGAACCAGTTGATCCCATTCCAAGTGTTCTGACTCGGCGAGCATAGCTCTCAGAGAGTTTCCCATTGTTCGGTTCAACCTCTCGACCACCGAGTTTCCTTGAGGGTGGTATGGAGCGGACTGTGTCTTGTCACAATTCCACAGCTTACAACATTCAGCAAGCAACTCCGATTGGAACTGTGACCCCTGGTCTGTGTGGATGATTTCTGGTATGCCAAAATAGCTAAAGATCCGCTCATCCAACACACGAGCCACTGTGCTGGCCTGTCTATCGAGAATGGGGATAGCATCATACCATCTCGTAAAGTGATCAGCCAGCACCAAAATTTCTGTATTCCCTCGTGTAGTCTCCGGTAGCGGACCACACAGGTCTACAGCGATAATCTGCCAGGGTCTTCCTGCCCAGAGTTTGTTCCTGGTATTGTGGCTCTTATGAGAGGCAGGCTTAGACTTCTGACATGGTAGGTAGGCTTGGATCCACTGCCTCACTTGACTTGTCATGCCTGGCCAATACCACCTTTGACGCACTACCGCCAATGTTTTGTTGAAACCTAGATGAGCTTCTGCATGAGTGGCCTGTATAACTTCAGCCCTCATGCTCATAGGGCAGACTGTCCTCCACGTCCGCGAGCTCCTCTGAGGCAGATTTACCTGTAGCACACCCTCCTCAGTCAATCTCAAATGCTCCCAACGTCTGAGCAGCTTTTGTGCATGCCAACCAAGCTCTCTACCAGAAATGGTAGCCTGTTCCTTCACAGCCTGATAAACCTCTTTGATTTGCTCATCTACCTTCTGCGCCAGAGCAATATCAACAACATCAATCTTCCCCTGAGTAGCACACGCAGCTGTGGAACAATCCAAAGGTTGGCTGTCAACCTGTAGTTGTCGCATCATCGGTTTCTGATCGGGGAACATTTTTTGGCACTGCTGGCAATCATGGCAGACCTGCCGGTTGAGTCCATCGGCATTGCAGTGTTTTAGACCTTTGCGGTGCAGCAGTTGGAAGTTATACTCCGTCAATATCTCCAGCCACCGTGCTAGCTGACCTGCAGGATTGGGCATCCGGAGAAGCCAGGGTAGTGAGGCATGATCGGTACGAATGGTGAATTCCCTTCCAAACAAAAGAGGACGAAAATGCTTCACAGCGTTAATGATGGCCAGAAGCTCCTGACGCATGACACAGTAGTTCCTTTGTTCTTTAGTATACATTTTAGAAAAATAGGCAATGACTCGCTCGTGGCCATCTTGGATTTGTGACAGTACTGCTCCAGTGCCAACCCCACTGGCATCTGTGTCCAAGAGAAAGGGCAGTGAATGGTTCGGGTAAGCAAGGATGGGTGCAGAGGTGAGTCTCTCCTTAAGCTCTTGGAACGCCAGCTTACATTTCTCTGTCCATTCAAACCTTGCATGTTTCGAACTGAGCTGGCTCAATGGTCGGCTGATGTCAGAGTAATTGTGGATAAACCTCCGATAATATCCGCAAGTGCCTAAAAAGGCTCTCACGTCCTTTTTGTGACGAGGTACTGGCCATTCCTTTACAGCAGAAACCTTGCTCTTTTCAGTCTCCACCCCGCTAGCACTTACTACATGCCCTAGGTAGTAGACTCTATCAGCAAACAATCTGCACTTTGCGGGCTTTAGCTTCAGCCCAGCTTCTTGTAGCCTTACAAATACCTCCTTTAGACGCTCCAAATGGCTATCTAAATCCTTGGAGAACACAATAATGTCATCAAGGTAGATTAATAGTGTCTTCCAATGCAATCCTCTTAATACAGTCTCCATCAGCCTTTCAAAGGTAGACGGAGCTGAGGTCAAACCGAATGGGAGGACTTGCCACTCCCATAACCCTGATTGTGTGGCGAAGGCAGCCTTTTCTTTTGCATCATCTTCCATTTCGACTTGCCAGTAGCCACTAGTGAGGTCCAGGGTGCTGAAAAGACGGCTGCCCCCCAAAGCATCAAGGGTGTCATCTATTCGGGGTAGCCGGGTAGGCATCCTTGTGAGTGACCTCATTAAGCTTACGGTAGTCAACGCAAAATCGCCAGCTCCCGTCCTTTTTTTGCACTAACACCACTGGGGAGCTCCAGGCACCATGCCCTTCCCGGATCAGGCCCTGCCCTTGCAACTCCTTGATTTGCTTTTCTATCTCGGCTTCCTGAGCCGTCCCATGTCGATAAGGTCGCTGTTTTAGGGGTTTTGCTCCTGGCACTAGCGGAATACCATGTTTAATCACATTAGTCTTGCCTAAGTCATATTGGGAGCTACTGAACGCACTCTGATGCTCTGTTATCAGCGCCTGAACTTTCTGCTTCTCCTCAAGGCTAAACCCTTGACAACTCTCTTCTACTAGCGTCTTGAGGTGTTCAGGCAGCTGGCCACGGCTAGCTGATTCTGTAGGGGCCGGTCTAGTTAGATTAGCAGCCATACACGTAGCCACTATTTTCCCCGCTGGAATTCGTATTTCCCGATCTGTGTAATTCATCAGTCTCAGGTGAACTTGTTGCTCATCAGGATCTTGAACAGTGGTGGCGACAAGCACCCCTGGAACCCTATCGGCTGATTCAATGCAAGCAGTCCCTTGAACCCACTTAGTGCTAAGCCGTGCCATGCTAAACTTCTCTGTGCGGGGAGGCAACACTGTGTCCTGGCGGACCTGAACATTCACTTTCAATAGGTTTCCCTGGCTGTCACAGCACCTGACCGCTGAATCTCTGATCTTCAGTTGAGCATTTTGAAAATCTAAAAGGCACTGATGGTGCTCGAAGAAGTCCAATCTAAGCAGAATAGCATTGTCGATATCCGCTATGACAAACTGGTGACTTATCTTCTGAGTTCCCAACTGAAACTGTATATAGCTTAAGCCCTGCAGTTGAATCTCGGTACCATCTGCCAAAATACCTTGCCCGAGTACGGGCTGGAGTTTGGTGCAGCTCTGGGCCGAAAGTTTTTGGAACTCTTTAACTGGAAAGGCGGACTGGGTGCACCCGCTGTCCAACAGCATAACGTTCTTTCCCTGATCTATAGTGACAGGCACATAATAAGCAGTGGTCATATGGCCTCCATGTAATTGGCATTTGCCCAGGTTTAAAGGTATCTGTCCAGAGGGCTCTGGGCCTATGACTCCTGGACCTTGGAGTTTCCCTCTATTGAAGCCTTGTTGGAGCTTTTGGTAAGACAATTCCGAGCAATATGACCAATCTTCTGGCAAGTGTAGCACTTCCTATTATCAGGCTCTGAACGATTATTAGGGGGCCCACGTCGCTGCCTTTGTTGTACCAACATTTCCAGCATCTGCTTTTGCCCTTCAGCAATTTGCTTCTGTCCCTCTGCAAGTTGCTGCACTAGGGTTTGCATGCTGGCCTGTGCGCCCTGCATCATGGCCATCATTTTGTCAGAAAGGTTCGACAATGACTCAGTCGCATCCAGTTGATTTATCTTTCGCTCAACGCTTGGATTAGCTTCATGAATCCTACGGACAGCCTCTTCCAAACTATAAGGTGGTTGCGCTTTAAACAGCCAAGCTGCTTGAGAGCTTGGAGGTAGCATAGCAATTAACTCCCTCATGGCATGTCGGTCCACCGACTCACGTTCCATTTCAGGGAATGCCTTACTAACGAGTTTACAAAGTTTGTCTGAGAAAGAGAATACATTATCCCCCGGCCTCAGCCGCAGCGTTTTAAGCACAGCCATTGCGTTTTCCATGCTAATAGAGTGGTTGGCCACTAGTTTGTCCCTCAACTCTAAGTAGTTACTACCATGTAAATTTATACCGGCTGAGCCCATCACTGACAGACGGAGACGAATAGCCATTTCCCCAACAGACCAGCCATTATGCATGGCTATGTTCTCAAATAGCTCCAGAAAATCTTCTACATCAGTAGAGCCATCAAAAACAGGTGGAGCAATTGCCGGGGCGTGCCTGGTACGCACTAATTCAGTCATGCCTCTGACTTCATTCATCATATGCCTCATGTCATCATTTTGAGGGCGCATGGCTGGGCGCCGCATGGCTACATCCTCCTGAGCAGCCATCCCAGCCTCTGCATCATTTAAGTTTGTCGCATACGGTGCTACAGGTGTGTTATCCTCCATGTTCGCTCTGATTTTGGATCAGAATATCCCACTGCTGCCACCAGTGAAGTAAATTCTGGCCGTTGAGGATAGCCAACTCCCAACTCAAGAGCGAGTTCACGCAAACTCAATGAGTTGATGAACAGACTCGTGGGCGAGTCGATAAACAGACTTGTGGGTGAGCCGATAAACAGACTCGATGGCGAGCCGATAAACAGACTCGATGGTGAGCCGATAAACAGACTCGATGGCAAGCCGATAAACAGACTCGTGGGTGAGCCGATAAACAGACTCGGAAGTGAGCCGATAAACAGACTCGATGGCAAGCCGATAAACAGACTCGTGGGTGAGCCGATAAACAGACTCGGAAGTGAGCCGATAAACAGACTCGAGGGCGAGCCGATAAACAGACTCGATGGTGAGCCGATAAGCAGACTCGATGGTGAGCCGATAAACAGACTCGATGGTGAGCCGATAAACAGACTCGGAAGTGAGCCGATAAACAGACTCGATGGCGAGCCGATAAACAGACTCGGGGGTGAGCCGATAAACAGACTCGTGGGTGAGCCGATAAACAGACTCGAGGGCGAGCCGATAAACAGACTCGATGGTGAGCCGATAAGCAGACTCGATGGTGAGCCGATAAACAGACTCGATGGTGAGCCGATAAACAGACTCGATGGCGAGCCGATAAACAGACTCGATGGCGAGCCGATAAACAGACTCGTGGGTGAGCCGTTAAACAAACTCGGGAGTGAGCCGATAAACAGACTCGATGGTGAGCCGATAAACAGACTCGATGGTGAGCCGATAAACAGACTCGATGGCGAGCCGATAAACAGACTCGTGGGTGAGCCGATAAACAGACTCGATGGCGAGCCGATAAACAGACTCGATGGTGAGCCGATAAACAGACTCGATGGTGACTTCTCTCAATTGTTACACCCTAGCAAGCCAAGCGCAATAATTCTTGATGTTCGGTCAATAGCATTTATAGTGAAAGCAGCTATGATACGCTGGCTAATATCACAATGCTAAAGGCGGAAACAGTGACAAGAATTTTATACCCTATTTGCTTTTGAAAATCAAACAGAACTTATTATAAAGAACGCAGTATCTTTATTGGTGTTATATCTCTCAGTACCAAGCAGTAACACACCAACAATGATCAAACCGGCAGGTTATATAGCAATCCCCAAAAAAATCCACAAATTGATTGGCTGCACAGTAATCAGGTCAACCAATTCCACAATAACATATTTCGAATACAAAAACGATAACATTTGTCACTAACTAATCACGCAATACGAGTATTAATAATTTTTTTTGTGTTTGTATAGTAACATGCAAATCTTAGAACAATATGGTAATAAATGGTTAACATAAAAAAAATTGCTAGTATCACACATACATACACTCTACATTGAACAAGTGTTAAGCGTGCGCCTTATAAATGACTATTCAAATTTGTCTGAATTGCGATGAACGTAATATAGATCCGTTGAGTTAGCAATTTGAAGCTGCCGGATTATAGGCTTAGAAAAGACGTCATCAACTCTTGCGCATTCTGACGTCTACAATTACGGGTACACACTGATTGACAGCTCATTCGCTTTTACAAGCATGAAGTGGGGTCCAAGACCATTCGCCCATTGGTAGATCCTATCGGGGACGACAGTGACCCTCTCGGGCTACTGGACTCACCAGTCAAAATCGATTTTTGAGTGCCAGTAGTCTCACCAACCACCTCAGCCCTTCTCAGGGCCACCATTTCCATTTTAAGGGTTTTGTTCTGCGTCGACAATGGCGGAAACTCAGTGTCGTACTTATCATCCATTTTTTTTATTACAACATCAATTGCCCCAAAACCAAATCTCAAGCATTGCCCCACTCTTGGGTTGGCAGGCCTGATACTGATGCCAGGCTCAACTAAAACGCGTTTGTGCTTGTACTGAGCAAATTACAAAGATCAAGATGGGGCATTTTGCTTGCAGGGCAGCATACACTAGTGTTACGAACTTACGGGCTACGAATTTTTGTAGCATGGAACACGAAACAAACTAACACACCTATCTCGTAAAAAGTTTGTATCTTTGAAGTTACTCTCTCTTGTTGTAAACGAAGATTCGAGAATTATTTCACAGTAGTGTTTGTAGTGAAATATTTCGTAACATTTAGCGCGCTGTTTTGCGGGTGTTATATTCTTTTACTATTTTTCCGCTTTGTTCGTTTGCGTATAGGCGTTAAATTATTATACATGTATTTTCAGCATGAAGTATGGATTCAAGTATATTCCGTTTGTGGGGCGCTTAAGCAGTTTTAATACAGATTTTTATAATACGTTGAAAACTTTGCAGCTCAACAGTGTTGCAAAAATTGACATGAAATTGGACCCATTTTCCGGAAAAGATATAACAGAATCTCTAAGGTTAGTATATATGATACTAATCAAATATGGCGACTCGGAGGTTTCATAGATAACTCTATATAAATATCTCCTTTGGTTAATCGATAGTCGCAATCGGAGCAACTAATTTTTTCTTAAAACATTCAAATGCCTATTCAAAGACTATTGACAAATTACAACAATGAGTAATTGCCGGTACCCAGATGAAAATCATAAAATTAAGAAGCACTTTAGGTCATGCGCACGGGATCAACTTATTTTGCTATGAAAAAGTCAAATGACAAAAACGAGCAGACTAGCGCAAACATCGATGTAGAGGAGGGTGGGGCACGTTGCAGCAAAAATGAATTTTTGGGTATAACATTTCCCTAAAATATTTTAATACAATGTAGATCATCACAAAAAATGCAGAAATATGTTTTACATATGTATGCTAAATGCCAATTCTGCTGGTTGTATACTTTTCACAAAAGTACTAATTGCATAATTGGTGTGTCAACGTGTTTCGGTAGGGGCTACGTTGAAACACCCTATGGGGCACGTTGAAACGTCCTTGATTTTCGTAGTACATTTTAGTTTTAGAATTGGGTTTTCTTGAATTTATTTTTAGCTAAACAATTCAAATTTCGACTAATTATCTGAGCAAGAAAAACTTGAAAAGAGCTTGCTATAAACTTTAAAACACTGTGTACAACAACAACGACAAACAAACTTCCACAGTAAAACAAAACATATATATATGTAGTGTTTGAAGTGTAAGGGTTGTTATGGGGGTACTCTATAGTAACAGGTAGGCGAGATGACTCTCGGGCCAATGGTCCGCCTAAGCCGTGGCGCGGGGAGAGTCCGAGAGGGGCGCCGGAGCGCCCTCTCGGTAGAGGGGATGTGGGGGAGCTCCCCCACAAAATTTTTTTGTAAGATAGTCTGTCTTATACCTAATTTCTACAGCTTTTCAGTGAGAGAACAAATATTTTGCGATGGTATAATTAATGGTATAATTGGTATTATTTTATTACACAGTAAATTCATCTTGAGTGCTTAACTTCACAGATATATTCATTAAAATGGAAATGAAATGAGTTTGGAAAAAACAACCAGTGCAACAAAAAATAAGAAGGGAAATTTCAAGTTGTCCATAGAAAGTCAACTACTCAGGAAAAATGAGAATGGTTTAATTTTTAAGCAAGCACATACAGCCTCATCTTTTAACATAGACACAAAAGGAAACCGAGCAAACAGAGACCACCTTAAATCTCAATAATATCACCCATTAAAGGTGTGCCCCAAATAGCTAAGAAACCCGCGGGTCTAAAATTTAAATTTTAGACCTCAGACTTCCATCATTCCTAATCATCTAAGATTAAGCTTAGGCTTGATGTAGTATTAGCATAGTTTAGGTAATGAGTCAGTCAGTTATACATAATACATTATTTTACAAGCATTGCCTTGCACGATATTAAATATTTGGTGTTGTGTGATACACATTACACTCTTCATCAGATATTCTGGAAAAAGCTTTGTGATTAATTGAGGTTTCATAATAGCCTGTGCACCTGATGTGAAAATGCTACCCCTTCCACTTGAAAGCTATTTGTGGTAGACCTTTAAATAAACTGAGAGATTCAAGTTGGCATCACAATGAAGGTAAATGATCCTACCATTTCTTTGCCATAATTCCATCATTTTTAGTGGCACAGCTGTGATCAGCTATCATTTCTAGTTCAGGTCATAATAAGTAAGGGATTTATAAGTTTCTAGTGTAAAAGGTATGATCCAATCATTTCTAATGTTAGTAAGATAAGTCAATCACCTATACTCTCACCAATAATATACAGCTTCCTACAGGGGCTGTATATCATTGCTCTCACTCACCTTTAAAGTAACTATCAATTGGTCCGTGACGTTTCATTATTAATCAAATAAGAATGATAATGAAGAAACACTTTGCTTTAGAACTTAAAAAAGTTTTCTGAGAAAGTTTATTTTAGTTTAGCAAAAGACCAAAAAAATGCCTGTACATGCAATAATCTAAAGCTATTTGATGATGTCTTTGAACAGGTGACAAGGCCGTCCATTGATTGTGTTGCTTGAAGAAAAGTTGAAGGAATTTATGTTTTTCACAAGGTAGCATAGTTGATTAGCATTTGAGGTAGCATTTTATTGCATTTTAATAGTATATGAGCAAACTAATGTTAGGGGATACGCTTTCCAGAGAGTACCCCCATTATTTCTTTTTAGGGATACGCTGTATCCCTGCGTATCCCCCTATTTCGAACACTGTATATATGTTGATCTAAAGATCAAACTTTCCTTTCTATATATTAACGTATGCAGTCATGTTATCAATATTGTCCAGAAATTTATGGGTTCACCGTGAGTATTAACTTTTAGCCATGTCTTCGAGGTTTGTATCAAACAGCAGTTTTAATGCTACTCGAGCTGTTCTCTATAAGAATAGAGGGCCAAGTTGCGACATGTTGCAACTTACTCCTCTATTCTCATCATTAAAACGTGTTGCAACTTTCCCCATAACTCTGGTGCTTCAACGGGCCCCAAGTGACTTTGAGTAACCAAAATGTTCATCCCAACTCAAGATGATGTAATTTCATAAAGTTGGTGGGTGCATTGTGAAGAGAACATGTTTATAGCAGATTCTACTGACTTTTATTACCATGGGACGATGTAAAAATATGTGCAATTCTTTAAATTTGGATACAAAAATAAAAAGGCGAAAAATTATCAAGAAATTTTACAAAATCATGGCTTTCCTAAATTGCTGTTCTTTTCATTTCATGCAATTAAGATATCTCTTAAGATGACCTAGAAAGCTCTTTAGTTAGTGAGGTAAGAATTTAAAATGATGTAAACAATCAATAATTTTGAGGAGTGTTTCAATGTACCCCGGATTGTAATGTGCCCCACTCTCCCCTACTTTCTGAGGGTTTCAACCTACTGCCAGTCATTGGTTTCTCTTAAAACAAGTTTAACACAGTTATTGGAGCTGGTGCTTAATCTTGGAACGCACAAGAAATTCTTTTGTGCATATGTATGGAATGTCTGCTTGACTTGGTGTTCACAGAAGGTTCAATACAAGACCATGTAAAACCTTTTATAGTATTTTCATTGTTTGTCCAAAGCTAGCCTACATTGTATAATAGAGGACATTGTTGTCAATTTTCTCACGTTTTGTTCTTTTTGCCCTTTTTATGTTGTTTATGCGGTAAATGAATGTTTAGTTGAAAAGGTAATGGTCAAAACTATTGTTGCCAGGCTATTAGTCGAATTCATAGACTATTAGTCGAAGTTGAAGATAATTGAACAAGACTTACATTATAATGATCCAATCGTTTTGCTGCAATTCATAACAAGTACACATATAGCGTAGTCGTGAAAATCAAAAGCTTTTGCAAGCGATTTCACTATATATAGCCTGTAAAACAAATAAAAATGCAGGTCGGTAAAGTTGTGGTAGCTTTCGACAAACTAAATTTTACATAGCAACTTCGATCTTGAATCAGAGAAACACACAATATGCTGTTCATGTGTATGTTATTACACCCCTATGCTACAAAATCTCATAAAAAATGAGTTGTATGCATATCAAGATAGTGTGTGAAGTAGTTTAATGGTAAAGCAGTTGCGACCTAGCATAATAGTACTTTGGACTAATGGGCTGGAGTTTTGACCAATAGTTTAAATTTTATAATCAAAACTACACTCTTGACATAAGACTTCAATTTCGACAAATGGCCTTTCGGCCAATAGAGTTTCAGCAAAATAACCATAAATCGTTTATACTATGGACTATAGATTTATGCATTTGTATCAAATAACCGCTTATTACCCGCATGTGATCTCTTAGTATAGATCTCTTTTGTATTCATAATATTTAATATAGTAATGGAATTGTTACTGAATTCACAAATATCAGTAGGAAGCAATGAAGGCCATTTCAACAGTCAAACAACTTAAAAAATTCATCAAAGCAACTTAAAATTCTAATGCAATCTGGCACTCATAAAAATTTTTTCATAAATCAAAAATGGTTCATCGATAGCGCTAGTAGTCTCTTTCTTGTGATAGCATACAAGTATATATATGTATATTAATAGAGGAATGCCCGGCGTTGCCCGGGTGATAAAAGTCTTTGCACAGAAAATTTATTTTTATTTAATATATAACAACAGTTACCATTCTAACTTTCAAACTACATATCATGAGAAAAGTGTTTTGTACAGGTCTAATAAATTTTAAAAAATAAAATAATTATAAAAAGGTTTAGATGTAAATGAGAAATAATTAGCAGGTAATAGCTAAATTAAGTCTGTTTTGCTACGATTACAATTAAAGATGATTCGGTAATGTTACAATTAATATGAACTGAAAAAAACAAAATAAAAATTCTGAATATATTGAATTATTAATAACAATTTGTGCATAGAAGTATGTCTGTGCATAAAAAAGGTTACTGTTCCAGCAGAAGCTATCCATTAAAACTTTGAATACAACAATACTGGTAGCTCTCGATACTGGTGCAAATGTAAAAATGAGATACCGGAATGTCTGTCTGATCGAACGGAGATAGAATGTAGCTATTCCTACTCGAGATAATAAAATTATTTTCGTGAAAAGTATTGGCCTTTACTGATTTAGCAATTGAACCGTACGAAAAACCAGAAATAGAAGCTCACGAAAAAACATCGTGTTTCATAGAGTTCGTAGAGTTTCAATTAATACATTATTTAGCGTGTAAAATTGGAAAAAGAGTGTATATAGTAACAGCTATGAATTGTAAGAACCTTCGTAAACTCATGGTTAGCCAATTGCATTACAAGCGTGTGGTTGCAATCTTCGTAAATTGAAATCTAGCACGTAGCTAGCGAGCTTTTAATTCCAAGATTTTAATAGCTATAGCTGGACATACCGAACTACATGCACACAGACACACAAACTTTGAGATTTATATATATATAAATTGAGTGACAAACATTTTATGACTTGATCTGTAGTTATCAGAACTGTTTGCATGTATTCAAGGTTACAAGTTAAATTGTATAAAGCATGGCTTCAGCAAGTTTTGATCAAACCACATAAATTGTCAAGCCTCATTCTTTTGGCTGCTAGTAGGTGTGGAGTTAACATAAGTTAGCTAAAAATAGCATTCATCATACATTGTTGAACATGTACAACTTTAGTTTTGCCAAAAAACCGTTTGTAAATCGTTAAAACACATGGTGTAAGATAGCCTTTTCGCGCACATGAAGACCAAACCACTAACTTGTGAGGTGATGCTATATACAATATTTGTGTCCTAAAAATGAAAAATCAGTGACTTCCTAAGTTTTTAATTGTAAAACTCGAACTCTAGATAAGCTATGGAGATTTGGCAGTCTCTGTGCAACCTTATTCGATGCAACAGGAGTTCAAATAGAGTCATGGCGGTTTATTGCTTAATTCCTTCACAGTTGAATCACATGGAAATGTGTTAGAAGCCAATCTAGAACGAAACGCAAAACTAGTTATACAATTTCCCAGTATTCTGACACCTCGATTTCAAATAGGACAATGTATTGAATGGATGCACCCTACAAGGAACAGTTATAGTTGCTCATTTGTATTCATTTTTTAAAACTAAAATGTATTTGTAGTAAGGAGCTGCCATTTATTTTGGCAGATATAGAATAGTTAACGTCTTCGTACCTTTTGTAGCATCTAATGGGTGAAGCTGTCTAAACATGCTCAATTATGCATTGCAGGACATTCGCATTTCATATCGATACCCCAAAGATCAGACAGACCAACTATAAGTGTGGAGTCAAGCTCAATTTTGTCTGTGACAGGTCTGAACCTCAAATGCACGTCAAGTTTAGTAAGTTCACTAGCTTAGATTCTTCTATCCAACTGTCTTTGCTCACTGGTATGCCCCGCATGTCTCACAATATGTAATGAGCTAATGTAAGTCTCACTAAACCAGCTGCAGCAGAATATCATTAGCAGGATGTTTGTTATCTTATAGATAGTGGTCAGAAAGCTCTGTTAAAGACGAGCAACCTGAATGCTCTAGAGATAGCCCAAGAATTTAAAGTGTTGTGCGACATACAAGAAAGGAAAGCAGATGAAGCACAGGCTAAGAAAGGCCGGCGATGATGATAATTTTCCTGTGGAGTTGCTGAACAGTTGTTAATGTAACAGGCCTTAGCGGACCAGTACTCGCTCTCTACCACATTGCCAATTCAAAGTTTGTTTGACAGAGGCAAAGCATACGTGTGTACATAGTCAAATCTTGTCTTTGAATATTTCACAACTGTCTCCTGTTCAAACACAATTTAGTTGAAATTTTTATGATTGTTGTTTTTGCATATATTTAACACCCACCATATTATGCTAATAAACTTATATATATAATACTTGGACTGCATCATTTGTGTACATGAAGCTTCATCTTTTAAAAGCACATTTCTGCACTCAGTATTTATACCTTGGTGAGACTACAAATCACCTTAAAGGGTGCCTAGATGCCTAACGAGTTAGTATTTTACATTACGTAACAACTAAAATGTTTAAAATATTTTAATGAATAATATGGCGCTGTGTGGTACTTAGAATATTTATCATTGAAGACACTGAAAACAACAAAATTAGAACAGCTACAGTAGTAAATATTTCTTAACCCTTTGTTGTAATGCATAAGCATGTTAAGGGTTGCACATGGTGAATGCTGTCGCTCTTAGCTATAAGACGGCTCAGTATGTAATACAAACTGAAGATAAGTTTTTGTGAACATAGACAGGACACTTGTCAGATGTCATTAAGCAGAAGTAACCAACAATCTTACTTCTTTAAGGTACCTGCAGATGCATGTAATAGTAGTCAAGTCAGTTGGTACATTTGACGTCATATAGGAATTGTCTCAGTCATTGAGTCATTCTCTCCCTTGAGTCAGCGATAAGTGAGAAGATGAAAATAAGATTTTCTCATTCATTGTTTTAATTTACAAAAACACTGCTTACACTCAAGGAGTTAGCACAAAGCATTTCTGTTAATGATAATGATATGCCGGTATGCCTATACGGCATATCATATACGTTTGCTTATACAAAACAGCAATGACTAACTGTGCATGCACACTAGCAGTGGCGCGTTTGCATAGGTGCATTCACTCTAACAGTTTGGCGTGATTGTATAAGTGTGATCATGCTGTTAGGCTTCCATTTTTATTTTAAATTCATGTTGTTGAATGGAATTGGCTGGCCTACTGGTGATAGTATTGCATTATCCCATTCATATGGTGCTTGCAAGTCCCTCATACATGATCATGTATTCACCTTACATATTCACCCTACATATTCTCCTTTTTTGAGGGCTTCTGTCTCAAAGCCCTCCCAGTGGCTGTTGTTGAGGGGTTTCATGAATCTCTCTAGCACTCCCTTTAAAACTATCCTTTCCGTTTCACACAGAGGATCTGAGACCACTTCTAGATTCTTCCGAGCGTTTTCTCGACTCGCTGTGCTGATTAAACAAGTAGCGCAGTCAGGCTGTTCCAAGCTGAAGTGTAAGGCTAAACGAGATATGTCTACTTGCTCCTCTATGCAATATTCACTGGCTTTCTTGCATGCATCTACTATATGAGGGGTGTAGAGGGCTGCAGGGTGCCAGTCTGGTGGTCCTCGATTGGTCAGCAGGCCCATAGATGTTGGTGATGCGTTAATTATGCCGACACCTGCAATGTGATAAAAAAATATCTGTCATTACCTTATTTTGTTGTTGTAAATAATATATTGATGGACGAACTGATAGATACATCTCTTCATTGCAAGTTGTCAAATCCATATCCACATTCATGCAACTAATGACATGCAAGACATCGGTGTCAAACAACTCATAGACAGGCTCAGAGTTCGTTACACATTTAATCTCGAGAAGCTGTGCTTAGCTAGGTTCACCAACTTGTGGTATACTGCAACAATACATGATTGCTGGGTTATTAACTAATACAATGGTGAAGAGAAATAATTTATCTTAGTTGTGGATCAGTGTAATAATGATCATAAACTTTTCTTTATATAATAAATTTGTTCCATGTTTACAGCGTAGGCTTTAAATAATCCTAAGATACAGGAATTACAAAATTTTGGTTTTTTCATCAGCATATTGTATTTCTATGTTATGTATCAAACAAAAGTTCAATTGAATCAAAATTAACATTATTATATGGAGCTGAGACCTGCACAGTGTACCAAATGCAAGTGAAGAAACAACACGCAGTCATGATGAGACAACTACTCAGCCTAATGAATCTCACCTGGAAAGATAAGATCAATAACACCGAAATTCTAAAATGAGCTGGCCTCCCATCCATGGCAAACATTACGATAGAAGAAGGGTTAAGATGGACACGTGTACAGGATGGGGGGTCAAGGGGCCAAGAGCGGTTACCAAGACAACTATTATATTCACAACTATACGAAAACAAGAAAAATCAGGGAAGACCCAAACTAGGGTGCAAAGATGTGGCTAAGCGCAACATGAAAAGAATTAGACACAAACAGAAGGCAAGAGGTGAGAGACAGAGCTGCATGGAAGTCAGTGATAAAGCCTAAACCAGAAAAGAGTCGTTGTCAAAATGCATGACTGCAAGGGAAAGAGAGAGAAAGACTAAAAGAGAGACTGAGAGAAGGAGTGGGAGGGAGAAAGGGATCGGGAAAGAGAGAGAGAGGTGGAGAGTGGATGAGGGAGGGAGAAAGAGGTGAAAAGTGAGGTGGAAAGAGGGTGCGAGAGGGAGAAAGGGATCGAGAGAGAGGTGGAGAGTGAAGTGGTGAGAGAAGGAGGGAAAGGACGAGAGAGAGGGAGGGAGAGAACGAGAGAGAGGGAGGGAGAGCGGGAGAGAAAGGGAAAAACTAAACATGTGTAGCTGATGTTATTATTACTGTTCCTTTATCTTATTATCTAGGAAAGTTGCCACGCAGGCCACCTCATTACCAAAATCAGCGCTATGACTACAAAGTGTCTGTTTATAGTGTGAAACTGCATGTGGTAAGGTAATCTTCAAGGGTGTATTTACCTGTTGAGCAGCTGTAAAAGAAACCTTATGAAATGTTGTGCCACTGATTTGATGGCATAACAAATGAGCTTTTTGTCATATTTCCAGCCATCATCTACCACCTAAAGTCATGTGCAAAAGTATGGAGCTGCCTCTAAATTATTTACTTAATTATTATTTATTTAATTCATGCATTTATGCAATCTACTAAATAATTTTCAAAGGTGAACAACTCTTTGACCAAGTTGGTGGCTCTTAAAAGGACTGTTTGGTGTATAATTACTCTCTAGGCCATAAGAGTGTCTGGAGGTAATTACTGAAGCTCGGTTACCTCCAACTTCTTTCAGTTAGACTAAAGGTAATTGTGGTAGTCTCAAGACTTGATTGGCCATCCTTTGTTCTCCATGACAAGCCGAGCGATTGGGCATCGATGCAACCAACTTTTCTAGTTCGTTTGGCTCAACTACTTTGTGCCAATCTCGCACAAAGCCCTCCATCAGCTCTTTCTTAGTCTTGTGATTAGTCTTGTTTAGTAAAGCTGCCATACGCTGCCACAGATTTTCAATATGATTCAAATCTGAGCTCTGAGCTTGTCATGGCAATGTGCTGACTCTCTCTTGTTGCATCCACTTCTAGACTTTCTTAGCAGGGTGACAGGGGCATTGTCATCCTAGAACCAACAGTCAGTTGAACCTTCACCAAACAATGCCTTAGCACTTGGTAACATCTTACTTTGCTTAATTTTGACATCTTTTACTCCGTTCATCATACCAAGTACAAAGTCGAGCCGTCCAACTTCTAATGCCGTCATACAGACCCCAACCATCGCTGATGCCGGGTGCTTTACCATGGGAGTAATACGCTATGGCTTAAAAGCTTCTCCTGGTCTTCTTCTAACAAACTGCAAACTAGAATGGTTAGTAACAGAAAAGGTAGAATTATTGTAAAAAAGCACTCTTTTCCACTGGTCCACATTCCATGTCTTGTGCTGGCATGACCACTTTAATCAATTGCGCCGTTGTTTCTTTGTCACCTTTCTTGCTTTGCAGCTCTTCAACCCAGCAGCAATTAGGCATCTGTTAACTTTAGATGATTGCGCTTTAATATTGCTTGTACCCTGCCAGTATCTGGTTAGTTGATTGCTAGACTTGCTATGTTCTGTCAGGGAAAGCCGCACCAGAGTTCTGTCTTCTATACAAATGCTCTTTCTCGGGTGAACAGACCGTGGTTCATCTTCGGTACTGCGAGTCTCGTTGAATCTCTGGATGACACTCCAGAGATTCACACTCCTTTTCTTGAATAACCAACTCTTTTAGCAATTTCTCGCATAAAAATTCCTTCTTTATGATGAAAAATAATGGTTGGTCGCTGTTCTGCAGTAGTTTACGTAGTGAAAATGTTACTAATGAAAATATTGTACAACGAATGCACAGAATGTCAAAAGTTCTCAATTTTATATCTTTAGGTACATAACAATTGCCAAACTAAACTTCAAAGATTTTGCAATAGTGGCTTGAAGAGATGGAATTAGGATAATTACTTGTACTCACTTCCTATTATTATAAATACTAAACTTATTTGTGTGAAAGTGCCATGTCCTTTAGGAGATAACATAAGTGAAGTAAATTTTGTAATTATGTTTCAAATGGCACCATCTTGAAGAAGAGACTGTGAGAATTAAAATGATAACCTGTTTTGTTATATTTGAAATAGTTCTCTTTGTTCTATTAGGAATTGAACTCTGAGTTCACTCAAATTCATAGGGTGGCTCCTTACTTTTGCACATGACTTTATCTCTTTACTAAGGGAACGATTATAAGAACTAAATCCAATGTTGCTGTGTTACCTCGGCTTGTGAAGAAGTCTTTGTATTCTAGAAGTGCTGTATCATTCATGCTATACCGACAGTAGGTCAGGACTGTGTCTATCTTTACACTGCTTCTTAGCACAATCTCCTTCAGGACACTCAATGGATACCCAGTAATTCCTGTAGGGAATACCATAGGCACCAGGATTGCTTGTACAGAACTGTGTGATACCATAGACATTGATAATATTAGTGTAGGAGTGTGTGATGCCATATACATTAAGAATATTAGTTAAATACTGTATTATGCCATATACATTGGTAATATTTAGGTATTACTGTATGATTTCGTAAACATTAGGAATTATAATGGTGCAGTACTGTGTGATACCATAGACATTGATAATACTAATGCAGAACTGTGTGATGCCATAGATATGGAGAATATCGGTATAGCACTATGTGATGCCATAGACATTGGGAATAATGATGAAGCACTGTAATGCCATAGACATTGATAATGCTTGTGCCACCCGTGTGAAATAACAGACGATGATAATGCTTGTGCAGTGAGCCCTACTATGAGATACGATAAGCAAGCCCTCGATGCTGGTGGAGTAGTAGGTGATATTCAACAGCCACTGGCTGAGGAATCACCTTACCTTAGTTGTATATGCAGCCTATCTGAAGATAGGCCATATATCTGCAAGATCTATAGAAGCTATTTGGAATTAGCTAACCAACTGCATGTATTACTGGTTGTATTTAGTAATTACCTATATAGCGAGCTTTGCCTTCATCCTTGACCTTTTGTAAGGCAGGAAGAGTCTCCTCCAGGACAACTTCGAGAGAAGGAGCAAACTCTACATCATGAGCTTGAATAATGTCCACATATGTCAGACCAAGTCTCTGTAAACTTTCCTCTACGCTAGCCAAAGTTCCTTCATAGCTAAAATCAAACATCTTTGATGGTTCAGGCAGGTAGCGCCCCACCTTTGTAGCAATATAAAAGGATTGCCGAGGAATATTCTTTGCTTTAAATGCTTCTCCGAGCACCCGCTCAGACTTGCCGTGTCCATACCATGGTGATGTGTCAATAAAATTGACACCATCTTTAAGGAACGTCTCAAGAGCATCATACCCCTCACTGTCATCTGTAGGTCGAAACACTGATCCCAAAGCGGCAGCCCCAAAGCTTAGATAGGACACTTCCATGTCAGTGTTTCCAAGCCTACGATACTTCATGTCTCCCTCCTTTGGGTTTTTGTTGTGAAAAGAAGGAACAAACGTTCTAACTGTTGTAGCATCCATATTCACTAACTCTATGCATTTGCTCTGCTAGTTTACATGAACAATGTTTACAGACATTAGAGATAGCCTGGTCACCTATGACCTTTGTGATTCAGGGTCATCTTCTGTCCTGGAGAATTGCGGATGCAACACAGTTTGCTGTCATTGGCTAATTTAGCTGGCAGAAGCACGGAGGATTTACCTTCGCAATGACTTGCCATATTGACATTGCTGTTAAATACAACCGATGACTGCCATTTATGATGGTTATTTTCTTATCTAAAGTTGTACAAGCTACAGCTAATGCAATACTCATATGCAGCCTACAGATAATGTACAAATAAAGTAAAACTCATGTGCAGTCTGCATTTTATGTACAGATAAGATACAGCAATTGTACATTCCACCATGAATGTACAGCTAAGGTACAACTCACATGCAGCCTACAGATAATGTACAGTCAAGGTACACATCGTGTATAACCTACAACTAATGTACAGCAAAGGTACAACATGTGTACAACCTAAAGCTAATGTGCAGCTAAGGTACGACTCCATGTGCAGTCTACAGCTAATTTACAGCCAATTTACATTTCATAATTGTAAATTATGCAAAATTTTCAACCAAATCTGTTTTAGTGATGAGCACACACATATTATTTACACTGGTTGCAAACATAAACCTGGTGGTAGTTGTACAGAATATTAATATTCTCACCTCATACTTATGTATACGTAGACACGATACACTACTTATGTATATGTAGACACGATACAGTACTTATGTATATGTAGACATGATACAGTACTTATGTACAATGTATATACAGACACGATACACTACTTATGAATATGTAGACACGATACAGTACTTATGTATATGTAGACATGATACAGTACTTATGTATATATAGACACGAAACAGTACTTATATATATGTAGACACGATACAGTACTTATGTGTATGTACACATGATACAGTACTTATGCATATGTAGACATGATACAGTACTTATGTATATATAGACACGATACAGTACTTATGTATATGTAGACACGATACAGTAATTATGTCTATGTACACATGATACAGTACTTATGTATATGTAGACACGATACAGTACTTATATGTATGTACACATGATACAGCACTTATGCATATGTAGACACGATACAGTACTTATGTATATATAGACATGATACAGTACTTATGTATATGTAGACACAATACAGTAATTATGTGTATGTACACATGATACAGTACTTATGTATATGTACACATGATACAGTTCTTATGCATATATCCACGTAATTCAATCTTGTGGAAGGTGTAATCTAGAAATCAGCTGGTGTGAACACAGCTCACACAGTCATACTTGTTACATACGGTAGATGGAAGTTTTACACTATGAGATTTTGCTAGCTAGCTAGAAAACTTTCATTTACCTGGTAGCTTCTGGGTGATTACTCAAGCTATATCTACAGCATTCACATATTTGGGGGTTTGTATTGTTGAACCTGTTTTTAATGTCTGAAGATATAAAGTTAACCTAATCAGGGTGCTTGTGATGGTTTGCCAGCTATAAAATTTTATACTCCTCTCTAATTGGATAGCTCGTTTATGGGCTTTGCTGTCACCATGCTGCCCATCAAATCGGTTTTCAGACAAATATGGTTATTGTGTGGCACCATCAAACTCTCCCTGCTTGTGTGTTGTCTCAGCCCAAGCATGTAGCTTTCTTGCTCTCACAAATATCCTCATATTATGGGGTTGCAAAGCTTAGCAATTTTGTTACCCTCAGCCTTCTATAATTAATCAACTCTCTCTTGGACAGGGGAAAAGAGGTAGTTAATCACTCACCATTATATTTTATATAGCTTGCTCGTATTTATCGTTGTTTTATGAATTATAAATCATATTTTTATCAATTATTAATAACCTTTGTGTAGCCTTTTACTATCTCCATGTTGTAATGAGTTGTTTTGTTGTTTGTAGTTTTACGGTGCGGAACAAATGAACGTATATACAATATGATCAAAGCACCAGTACGAGATTTATTTACTAGCAATCCAGGAGGGCCGTTACAGTGCAGGATAACCAACTGTGATTATTGATAAATGATTGAAATAAGTGAGGCATGGGTGCTCAATCCTCAAACAGTTCAGAACAAGCATTTGTACAGAAGATAACCCACAACTGCGATTTGTGTTATGACGGGAAGACAAGGCATTTAAATCGCATTTGATCGTAAGAGATATTTTGGAGATGAAAATAAAAACTGGCACAGAAAGTACCTCAGCGTAAACCTGAGACACCAACATATTGCTGATTGAAAGACAATAAACAAAAGTGACGTATATATACAGATAACAAAAGTGCATATACAGATATTGAAAAATGTCTGCCCAAAACAGGCTTTCACAAAAAAGAAAAAAAACAGATCTTGTCTATAACAAAAAAAAGTTACACTTTGCAGTAAAAGGCAACAAAAGGAATGCTTCACAATGGCAGCGCTATTCACAATGGCAGCGCTATTCAAAATGGCAGCGCTATTCACAATGGCAGCGCTATCCACAATGGCAGCGCTATTCACAATTGCTGAACTCGCAGCAATTCAACTAATTGCTGAGTCAGTTGATTGAAGTCGCACTCCGACAAGGAACAACCTTTTAAGCGTTCGTAGGCAAACTCGTCTGTGAGGGTTTCATATGACTTCTTATCTGAAATTTGCATACCCTGTGATGTTATGACATATAGAACTGCTAGGAAACAGCAAAGTGTTACTAAAAGTTCTCAGATATTCTAATATTCATGAAAATATGATTCAAAACGTTAGATATTTTTCTGAATAATAAGAGTGCCAAGCGCGATAAGTATAAAAAGCTAAAAACACACTACCACTGTGAAGGAAATTATATGAGCCGGTCGACAGAAGATCAACTACACCAGATGTGTCAGAAGATAAACTACACCAGATGTGTCAGAAGATCAACTACACCAGATGTGTCAGAAGATCAACTACACCAGATGTGTCCAACTCAGGTCTACGGGCCGAATTTGGCTCACAGTGTAATGATAAATGGCCGGCAAGGTAGTCTGAAATGTGCATTAGAACTCTTCATATAAAATTTTTAAACAAAGTTTAATTATTTAAGTTGCAGTCAATTGTTCAATAAATATTAAGTTTGGCCAGTGACTTTACTTGACTACTTAGTTTTGGTCCACAATTAATTTGAGTTAGACACCCTCGAACTACACAAATAGTCATTAACACTTGATGGTAAAAATGTTTTATTTTTTTTCTACACATAATCGTTGGGAGAAGAGGTGAGTATTACCCGTGATTCTTGCCAAGGGTATCCCGAGTGCGAGGTAATTGCTACGAGGTGACAACTGCTAGAAGAAACTCCTCACTAACCAAACAATAATTAGATATAAAGAGCTGTATAGGTAAGTGGCAAGACTTACCATAGAGCAGGATCAGACCAGCCATTTCAAAAGCAGCTGTGTTAAACACCGCATCTGTTCTCTTTGGACCTACAGACAACAAGGCAGAGTTATCTATTCTTGATGCGTGTGTTCATCGACACTTGACTAGGAGTACCAAACCTTAATCATTATCTTTAAACTATTCGGCTTAAACAAAATGCTTCCCGAGTCAACCCTAAAAAATAAACTTGTTATGAAAGATTCATAGCATTTAAAGACTGTTAGCCAATTTGACTTTTTAAACAGAATTGGCAGAATAGTATACAGAGATTTTGTTGCACTAAGAAGGCACAGAGGAGTGATAACATATATAATATGGTAAGTGTATCAGTGAAGGGCTGTGAGAGTTGGGAAACAAGAGATGAGAATAGAGCGACTTACAAACACTGCTGAAAACGATGCCTAGCAAGACATACAATCAGGCATGCACCCTTAATATTGCAATATTGGTAACATTGTAGAATTTTGGAATTGCCACATTTTTGACCCGAAAAGTCATTTGTGGTAAAATTGCAATATTTGCTTTTCTTAAATAAAAGTCACTGTTATAGAGGTTATTCTTTGGTTATCCTTTTTAATTATTAATTTGTTGAAAACCTGTAAACTAATTTTACCACCCATAAAGACTCATTATTTTCAGTGCCTATGGAACTATTATGGTTTGAGAGGCAAGACATTGAATTGAAGGCATAGTAGGGATATTAGCAAACACGAGAAAAATATTACCCAGATTAGATAGCATTAAGAATTTCAGAACTACCGGTATGTGTTGAAATAGTAAGTCAATAAGCAATTGGTGAACCCATTTTGCCATTATTCCTCGACAGCACAGTGTCCATTCTATTGGAATCAGACATGTGTCGTCAGAGAACATTAAAATCGGTCTACATTCTTTATAATCTCCAATGGACCAAGCGCTAGTAACAAGACACAGCGGTAAACCTTTCTATCTTGACCTACTTTTTTTAGTCAAATGTTAGCATCACATTTTGGGTTTTTAGGTTACTTCTCTGTGTGCTAGTCAAAGCAAGAGTCAACAGAGCGATCTGACTTCATCATGTTTTACTCGAGGATAATAATTGAATCACTAGTGCTGCAATGATAGTTCTAAGGCTATTTTTAATAGCTGAATTAGCATGTTCGTTACCCATAAATTCACAACTTCCTAATCTACAAACAACCATCAGTTTAATGATTAAAATCGTCTTTCGACATAAAAATGATCTTGACCAATGCTTACCAAGGCAATGTCTAAGTCATCTGTTTCAATGAAATAAAATCTCCATATAATTTATCTTAGAACTCTTGAAGAACATTGCAAGCAGTTTAGACAGCAACTTCCTGTTGCAGGTTCAAATATTTATAACTTATTCACGGGTAAAAACTTGAAAAATATTTTGTCAATTACGAATTCAATGAACATGAGTGAACAACTCCAAATTCATATTATGAATATTCTATTATTGGGTATATGGATCCTAGGTTTTTGCTTTTTAACAAATGTACACATCCTTATGATGTAGAACTAAGATTAGTGAGATCTGAAGTTGCCTAAGCAATATAATATAACTTATGATTCCCCAGTACTCATTACATAGAGCTATACATAGAGCTATAACTGGTAGTCACTGCTTGGATCATGAAATGCTTGAATAACATTTGAAGCCTGGGCTGAGATAATCCAAGATGTTGTTTTCTCACCAGAACCTACGCCCGAGAAAGCTTGACAGCACAGTTTCGGTATGTACGTCCGGTTTAGGTAGGACTATGAAATTTTGCTCACCTCATATGTCTTAGGTTTCTAGTATGGTTCCAACGTTTTAATTCAATTGGATTATTAACTCTTAAGGTATCGCCAAAATACTACAGGCTTTTCAAACCAAAAACAAAGTAAAATGGCTGCAAGACATTAGTGTCTAATAACAGACTGATTAAAGTTCTGGGTAATGGAGGATCATACGTAGACAAAGATAGAAAACTTCTCCTTAGCAACAAAAGCTAGAAAACTTCTCCTTAGCAACAAAAGCTAGAAAACTTCTCCTTAGCAACAAAAGCTTGAAACTAAAACTAGTTGTTCCTTTATTCATAAAAAGACACCATCAGTTCTGGTCTACTAAAATAATGGTTCTTCAGTTGCCTCTGAATCATTTTAGAGAGTGTGAAATAAAAACTACTCACTCAATTTTATTTCAGTTTCTATTATTGTTTTCTGCATGCTTAGAACTTCCAAACGATATTCAGTTCCTCTTTAATTGAGCTATTCTATGTGCTTTCAGTCGATGAAACATTTGTAATACGGTCTGTAATACGGTCTGTAATACGGTCTGTAATACGGTCTGTAATACGGTCTGTAATACGGTCTGTAATACGGTCTGTAATACGGTTTGTAATACGGTCTGTAATACGGTCTGTAATACGGTCTGTAATACGGTTTGTAATACGGTCTGTAATACGGTCTGTAATACGGTCTGTAATGCGGTCTGTAATACGGTTTGTAATACGGTCTGTAATACGGTCTGTAATGCGGTCTGTAATACGGTTTGTAATACGGTCTGTAATACGGTCTGTAATACGGTCTGTAATACGGTCTGTAATGCGGTCTGTAATACGGTTTGTAATACGGTCTGTAATACGGTCTGTAATGCGGTCTGTAATACGGTTTGTAATACGGTCTGTAATACGGTCTGTAATACGGTCTGTAATACGGTCTGTAATACGGTCTGTAATACGGTTTGTAATACGGTCTGTAATACGGTCTGTAATACGGTCTGTAATACGGTCTGTAATACGGTCTGTAATACGGTCTGTAATACGGTTTGTAATACGGTCTGTAATACGGTCTGTAATACGGTCTGTAATACGGTCTGTAATACGGTCTGTAATACGGTCTGTAATACGGTCTGTAATACGGTTTGTAATACGGTCTGTAATACGGTCTGTAATACGGTCTGTAATACGGTCTGTAATACGGTCTGTAATACGGTCTGTAATACGGTCTGTAATACGGTTTGTAATACGGTTTGTAATACGGTCTGTAATACGGTCTGTAATACGGTCTGTAATACGGTCTGTAATACGGTCTGTAATACGGTTTGTAATACGGTCTGTAATACGGTCTGTAATACGGTCTGTAATACGGTCTGTAATACGGTCTGTAATACGGTCTGTAATACGGTTTGTAATACGGTCTGTAATACGGTCTGTAATACGGTCTGTAATACGGTCTGTAATACGGTCTGTAATACGGTCTGTAATACGGTCTGTAATACGGTCTGTAATACGGTCTGTAATACGGTCTGTAATACGGACAAGGATCAGGGAACCTGCTCCTATATACAAGACTAAGCATCTAAGTGTTAAAGATTTGTGTTTGTTTCTCAATCACATAAGAAATTTTCAGGTAACAGGTACTACTAGCAGTATTTTAGAAATTTAGCATCAGCAAAGGTACAGAATTGATACCCATTTGGACCTACAGAACTTTACTATAGTTGATAATGTTTCACACAAATTAAGCCGACACAAAGTTGGTTTCCAAAAACAGTCCGCAGACGTTTATACCAAAGGAATAAACATTGAAAAAAATCCAACAATGCGGTAACATACAAAAGCAACCTTGGAATAATCTCAAATTGGCAGCACTCGTGTAAGCCTGCTCAGAAAATACCACATACTGCTGATCAATCGGTTTCAAAATACGGACTATTGATTGCTAACACCAGCTTTGATTAATCGCAGAGAAACTTACCTAAAACCTTAGCACAGGGCCAAAGAAGTACCTTGACTATAGATTTACTAGGATCCACAAAGGAGGTGCCCCGACAGATGACCATACAGTGGGCTATGTTATTCTCGGTCATGTGCTTGGCACACAATGTTACTAATCTAAAAATGAGACAGTAAATTGAAGGACAATAGTCTCTTATAGAACTATCTCTCTATATGAAATATATAGACAGATAATATATTAATATATATAAATAATATATAGAATATGTGTACTTTTATATATGCTATCTCAATAATAGAAGGTAAATGTAAGAAACTTATTGACTAAAACAATACTACAATACCACATACTCCTTGAGGAAGATTACCAGTTAAAACTTAAGGATATGTGCAGAGACCATAATCAGCAAAGTTAATACCCCAACAGTCTGATTTTAAGACACTTTTGCACACTCTTGACCGCCATTCGTGTCTCTTATTGGATTCGACAAAATCTATAGAAGTATAGGCTGAGTTGAAGAATTTGATAGGTAGAATTTGGCAGTATAGGCACAGTCAATTTGATACAAGACAGTATATAGGCACAGGCAATTTGATATAAGACAGTATAGGCAGTCAATTTGATATAAGACAGTATATAGGCATAGGCAATTTGATATAAGACAGTACAAGCACAGTCAATTTACTATAAGGCAGTATATAGGCACAGTCAATTTGATATAAGACAGTATAGGCACAGGCAATTTGTGAGTTTTTACGCAAACAGTATATCTATAAAAATTGCTGACAACTATTCCCTGATACAATAATAAACTGCTATATCTAGTAAAACAATCACCTACCTAATGCAGTTTTTATCACTTACATTTGGTTTAACTAGATGGTTATGAGCTAGAGACAAGTCACCTTCTTTCTAACACATTTCAAGGAAACAGCGTATGGGATAAGTTGACATGAGATGACTAGACAGTCAGAATATATGGGATGTTGACATGAGGTGAATTGACAGACAGACTATATGGGATGTTAACATGAGGTGATTTGACAGACAGACTATATGGGATGTTGACATGAGGTGATTAGACAGTCAGACTATATGGGATGTTGACATGAGGTGATTTGACAGTCAGACTATATGGGATGTTGACATGAGGTGATTTGACAGTCAGACTACATGGGATGTTGACATGAGGTGATTAGACAGTCAGACTATATGGGATGTTGACATGAGGTGATTTGACAGACAGACTATATGGGATGTTGACATGAGGTGATTTGACAGTCAGACTATATGGGATGTTGACATGAGGTGATTTGGCAGTCAGACTATATGGGATGTTGACATGAGGTGATTTGACAGTCAGACTATATGGGATGTTGACATGAGGTGATTTGACAGTCAGACTATATGGGATGTTGACATGAGATGACTTGACAGTCAGACTATATGGGATGTTGACATGAGATGACTTGACAGTCAGACCATAGCGTCTATTTAAATGAAGGAGTAAGAATAGAAAAATTCACACAAATTGTTATTCTTTCGCCTCCCCAGTAACAAACAACTGGATTGATATAACAACACAAATAGATTGCCATAACAGCCACTTATGAATGAATGTAATTTATTTTTAATAGCCGTCTAGTTCAAACAGTGCCAAAGGTCTGTGCAAAAATGATTAAAAAAGAACGGTGCATAATTCAAAACATTATTGCTTTCATATTAGATTTAAGCAAAACCACCTGAATTCATACTGGTTAAGCTTATGCAAGCTTCATTTTAACATTTCCCCTCCACTAAACGACGCAGCCAAAAGAGCTCAACTATACAATCACGTTTATTGATATACAAGCTTAGGACATTTATATATGATATGCAAACATCTATGACATGAACATATTTATGAAAACGTATAACTTTCAATTAAGCATGCAATGCAGCGATATTCAAATAACAACTGTGCCTTGCAGTTAAAGGTATCATCTGTCTTATTCATCAAACAGAAAGAAACTAGATATTGCTTAACATTTAGATGTTACTGAATATGAACAATATAAACTAGCAGAGTATTGTTGAATTCAACCATTAACTGTTGCTATTTTTAACAGTCAACTTTAGGACACCATACGTATTGTCTACGCCAGCATTTCGTTTTCGAAACCTGAATGATGATGATACTCCGCACTGACCTAGCTACCCGAGAAATATCCTTCACCTCGTGTAGCTCAAAACCATAACCATGCGGGGCATCTGAGATGAGATCATACAAGCCAAACTGCGCATGTGTTCCTCGCTGCAATGAGAAGATGGGATATCCATTACATACCCGTGTTTAGGGAATATTTAACTAGCTAAATAAACTAAAGTAAAACAAGAGCAATTCACAAACTAAGTTTCTCAGGCTGAAACTATTCACCAACAATTTTTGTTTCACTTTTACTTTAATCAAGAAAATATTTTGTAACACGTCTGAGCAGCTGTAGGATAGCGGTTAGCACTCTGGACTGCCAGTGGCAGGTCAGTGGTTTGAGACCTGCTACAGGATGTCAGGAAGGGCATTCAGTCCTAAATAGCATCCGCGGTTATATAAAACACCGACAGAAACCTGTGGCAGACAATGTGAATCTAACACGGTGACCTAGTAAGAATAAGCAAGAAATGTCCAATCCAACAATTAGAGATCTCCAATTGTTTATTAGACATGTCATCATGACATGAGGGAGCATGTGAGGCGGAATACTTCCTTGCTGCCTCACATGCTGTTAGCTTTTCAACTGTTACATCCTATCAAACTTTTGAGGTCATTTCAGATCATCTTGATAGTTATTTTATTTACAAAAAATCTTTCTAAAATACTGTAGAATTTGTACTAGGATTGTATACATGTATACATATATACATGTATACATGTGATATTGAAAAGAGAACATATAGTAGTAACTTAATCAGAGAGACAATAACTGTCTGTCTAACTTACTATAAACCTGGTTAGAGAGATTACTAAGTTAGAGAGATAGTTACACCAAGGATAAACTTGGTACGCGCTACATATTAAATTATCATTATCACCATTAAAATCCCTTAAAGGTTGACATGCAACAAAATTCACATTACCGTTATTTGATATGAAATGATTCACCATGTCTTACTCTGTTGTGTTGTAGGTGCAAAATATGTGGAAAGGTGATTACAAGCTCTTAAAAGCTCAAAAACGAACAGAAAATCGCAGCCACACGAGACCGCCGTAGTTTGGATTCCCTTTCCAAAACGGCTCAAATGTGATGTAGTTGTGAGAGATGGTTTCTGTTTACACTTTTTTGCAACCTTATTCGTCGAAATATTTTCACAAATATACTTCACGCATTCAACAAAACTATGTCTATTGTTCTTACGCGTCTGTTTTATCGTCATTGAAATGCTGTCACTTTTAGCACTGATATCTTATAAATTACCATAAAAAATCGTTAAACTTTTTAACCTTAGCTCGAAGGAGTACATATCATTGTCAGATAATCATGACGAGCCTGTTGATCACCTGTGATAATCGAAAAGTGCTGCAAAAATTATTTGCGAAGAATTGGGTCACATGATCAGAGAACGACTTGACGATTGAATAATGCCGAAACAAAACTGTAAAGTTGCGAGCATCTATATTTGATACCGGGTCTTCGGTAAAACCCGAAGTGTTTGTCATAAACTAGTACTACGATAAGTTTTATATTGAGCTTTTTATTGGCCTTTCAATTCCCGTGAGAAAATACGTAATAAGACGATTACCAAATTTCGTGGCTACGTCATCGAAATAAAAAGATTCCAATCTACGGCCGCTTTTCGTTTTTGAGCTTTTAAGAGCTTGTAATCACATTTCCACATATTTGGCACTTACAACACAACAGAGTAAGACATGGTGAATCTTTTGATACCAAATAACTGTAATGTGAATTTTGTTGCAAGTCAACCTTTAAAAAAGAGGTGAACACACGGACTCACAACAGTGTCAGCAAACAGGGCTGTTTCATTGTAGAAGCAGTGGAGGTGCTGGTGGTTGACTGAAGCATAAGCGCAAAGACTGTTGAAGGCTATCCGGAATGAACTGCAGGAATAGAAGATGAGAGTTTGAACTCGTGTATATCTACTTACAACTTGGTTACATTTCATAGAATATCCAACAATGTAGGTTGTTAACAAATAGCTGGTAGCATTCTATGTGGTGCTGGATAGTTTAGCCAATAACAAAATACTGAAAAAATAGTTAAAATAAATTAAAATTACATATGCAGGTGAAAAATTGTAAATTTTCAATACTAATTTAAGTAAGTCAAGTGCTGGATAAGTAAAACGATTGATTTACCTGCTGGAGCTGAGGCAAATCACCTCCAGAGCGAGTGACACAGCGTGTTCTGTCAGCTTCTACCAATAACATTGATGGATTATAAACACGAATACTCTAATTAGACATGACATATGCTTCGATCAGATGAAATGCAAAGACTAAGTGTTGAAAATGTGATGTAACTTTCAGATTGTTACCCTAGAAAAGAATTAAACTGGGGCAGAGGAAGACCAAGCTTACTAACCATATAACATGACTAGTATCTACAGTCTTACTAACTATATAACATGACTAGAATCTACAGCCTTACTAACCATATAACGCGACTAGTATCTCCTGTTTTCGACAGTAATTGGCAATTACTTACCTATGATGCAGAGATACTTTTATTTAGTTCAGTAAGATACATTGTAATATAGTAATATTACGATTCACAACATTTCAGCAAAAACACAATTTAATAGCAGATCAAGAACAAATCCTTGCAAATGTCTGAAAATACCAGTTTCCAGATAGGGAAGTACGAAAAATCACGATGCAATAAAGAATGATGCATGGACACGGCCTACTGATAGGAATACCTGGTTGAGATGCTTTTCAACCTCTGGTACGAGCAGGGAGTGGCCATAGTCTGCTGGACTTGCCTGAACAGAAAAATAGCATGAAGATATACATATGGAGCTGCTATCTCACCGATATATACTAGAGATTGTATATAACCTCTTATTAACATAGCTAACCTGTTCAGCAGGTGTAGACTTGTACTATGCAATTGTGTAATCAAAAATCAAATGAACAATGAATTTTGTTTTTTAATGCAGTGTGCATGTACTTTTAATACTTATCCACTGGTAGAGCCAATATATATGACACGCTAAGCTAACAGTAATTAAGCACATGTCCTTATTAGGAGTGCTACCAAGCATATGTCCTTATTAGGAGTGCTACCAATCATATGTCCTTATTAGGAGTGCTACCAAGCATATGTCCTTATTAGGAGTGCTACCAAGCATATGTCCTTATTAGGAGTGCTACCAAGCAACTGATACATACATTGATAATAACTTCATCTCTAGCGGATGCTATCCTGTTCACATTTTCAACTGTTAACAGGATCTCTTCTGGCTTTACTTTGCCGAAGTGAAACTTGGAGTTGTCAAAAGCTTGATCGACACATTGCATGGACTGCCCCGGCCTTTTATCTGTTGCCCTTTTTGGGTTCAGCTGTAGTTTGACATGAAAAGCAATCAGATATTATAGGAGGATTATTGCTTCAAAATTTATTGATTATATGTAAATAGTTTATGCTGTACTCAAAAAGTGGTGTTAGCAGATTGCTTCACATTCATATAGTTCAACAGCACCTTTGAGTTCAACTGCTAGCCAGATGTTGTAGGTCAAAGTATAACAGAAGGCAAAACTTGATACGAAAATAATCCTGACACACGATTGACTGTCATTATTGAAATCTGTTATAGACACATAAGACCAACTCATGTCATTTGACACCAAACTAGGCTAACAGTTGATCATCATCTACATACTTATAATAAACCCAAACACACAGATAGTCAGTTGATCAGAGAAAAGACATTACCAAAAGTTGGTAACCATGTGGCCCTTCCAAAGGCTTCCTCTGAACCTCACTGAGATCATAGCGAAAGACACCAGCTTTCATGGCTGCATCCCATTTTGCGTGAAACTTCTCATCAAACTATACCAAATATGAAATACTCTGTATAACCAAATGTTGGTAAAAAACTTTTTCAATGCCAAACTACAAATATGAGGGTCAGTCAATAAGTAGTGGGAATTTGGTCATAACTTTTGTTCTATATTATTTAGCAATTTAATATTTTCTAGACTTTTATAAATGGGAGTTCTCATCACTTACCCAAAAATTCATCATTTTAGTGATTCAACTATTTGATATTATTTATATTTAAAATGGAAGCCAAGCTGAAGACATGCTCACTAATGGAGCAAAGAGCTGTAATAAGATCTTTGAGAGCTGAAGGTGTAAAAACAAGAGTCATACATAGTAAAATGAAACAACAATATGGGGAAAGCTGAATGTCACAAACAAGCTGCTATTGGTGGGTTGGTGAATTCAAGAATGGGCGAGAAGACAACCTCTCCTGTAAAGAAAAAGTTCAAATCCCAGAGAACGATACGGAAAGTAATGCTCACAGTATTCTGGGATAGAAAGGATCCTATAACTTGGGATTTCAAGAGCCAAGGTAACACTGTTAACTCTAAAAACTACTGTGAGCTCCTGGCTGTGATGAAGCAAGACATAAGGAACAAGAGAAGAGGACTCCAGAATAAAGATGTCGTGCTTCACCAGGACAATGCCCGCCTACATGCTGCTGCCCGTACAATGGCCAAAATTGAGGAACTGGGCTGGGAGGTGTTAGTACACCCTCTTTATAGTCCAGATCTAGCACCAAGCAATTTTCATCTTTTTGGACCATTAAAGAACCACATGAGAGGCAAGCGCTTCACTACTGATGCAGCCGTCATGGAAGCTGTGCGCGAATGGTTTAAAACCGAGCGGCCAGAATTTTATTCTACAGGAATTGAGAAACTTCCAGAAAGATGGAACGAGTGCATAGAAAAAGAAGGGGATTATGTTGAAAAGTGAACTAAAAATTGTAGCTATATCTTATTGTAATAAAATGTTACGATAAAATTCCTACTACTTATTGACTGACCCTCGTATCATCACACAAACATCTTCACCTTTGGTAATACTAGACAATAAAGAGTTCGTCAATAAAATGATTAATAATATTACATAAGCAAATATGATTGACTTACATCACTCCTTCCCAATCTACTTACTGATATCATATAAGTACATAGGATTTTGACTTACGTCACTCCTTCCCAGTCTACTTACTGATATCATATAAGTACATAAGATTATGACTTACATCACTCCTTCCCAGTCAACTCACTGATATCATATAAGTACATAAGATTATGATCCACATCACTCCAACCCAACCTACTTACTGATATCATAGGAGTACATAAGATTATGACTTACATCACTCCTTCCCAATCTACTTGCTGATATTTTGAGTAGATTCTCTGTATAGATGTAGGCCATGGCACCCAATCTTGCACGCATCTTAAACAACAAATCACAGTCAGAGTGAGCTTTGCAAGCTGAAGATTACAAACAATGTCTACATGTTTTTTATGCATTTCCTTTTTAAAATGCCAGCTTTTATACACTTTCTTTTAAAAATAATCTTTTCAACGTTTATCAAACACACAAGTAAAGTGACTAACATATAAATAGTACCGTATATCATATGTCATATAGTATAGTATCATATATCATATGTTTTGAGTTTATGCGTCTTGGAAAGTTCTATTTGGAAAGTAGACTGATTTCTTTTATTACGACTGAGATTGCTATACTACACTAATGCTGATATGGCCGGAACACCGTTACTTTTAGGTAATATTTGAGTTTTATAGCGGATGAGAGTCAGAAGATGTCAGTCGAAGTGAATGGACAATAGTTTGTCATGGTAGAACTAAAATTAGATAGAAATGACTTGAAAAAACTAGTACATTGTCTTAAAAAGTAACCATGAGTTTTTTTGCAAGTAGACGAAATGTTATATGCGACTCCTTTATTGCCCGATATATCATGGCAGAAACTCAAACTGGTTAATGGCTTTAGGGTGGAGAAAACTCCAAAGAGGATTTTAATATGAGCCCCTTGCATGGGTTTTTATATGAAAGTATTTTGAACTCTATCAATAGACCTAAATGTCAACAGTTGTGATGTTCTAAAGAAAGCCTGGTTCAATTTTCTACAGTGAGCCTCAAGTATTTAGTGCCTAAAGTTCCTTAGAAAGAGAAATTCGCGTTTAACATTCTTGCATATTTGTTCTCAATATGGGATTTCTAGACAGAATTTGCTGAGCCAGCATAAGTGCAAGGTTGGCCTACTTGATACCCATCTACTGGCTATCTGGTGGTCTCATTCATAGAGTTATCTCCCCCTAGAGTGATAACTGTGCCTTCAACAACACGAGCGTTTCCGGTGCCAACAAGGAGCGTTTAGGCCACGCCCCTTTTTGTGCTAGTCAATCGTAGTGATTGACAGAACAATAGCATCAGCCATGAGAATGATCATGAATTTCCACAGTTAAGATAGTAATTATTGCTCATATTAAAGAAATGATGATTATGGTTATGGGGGGCTGTATCATTGGTTACTCATAGATAAGATAGATAGTCATACTGGGGTTGTATTACATTGGTGTGATGGGAAGCTAATCGACTGCCATCAACTGAAAGTATTGATATTGTATGGTGATAGAGTGATTCATTGACACCACAGTTCACAAACAGCCCTTGCATGTAATATTAGATTTCAATACATATCAATCAAATACATAGACTAGCTTAAAGCAAAGATGTCCACTAGTTAGTGGACATCTTTGCTTGATGTAAGCAAGCAAAAAGTTTGAAAGTTAGAGTGGCAAATGTTGTTATATGTTAAATAAAAATAGATTATACTTAATTATACTAAATTATAATTATTTAAAAATAAAATAGACTTTTTTATTACTTTATTTATTAAATAATTTTTTATTGTAATCATAGTTAAACAGATTATATTTAGCCATTACTTGCTAATTATTTTACATTTACATTTAAACATATTTGCAGTTTCATTTTTCTTCCTAATTCCTTTCAACAAAAAACTTCTTTCATGATATGAAATTTAAAAGTTGTAGTTGTTTGAAAAAGCTTGAAAACATTTACAGTTGTTTTCTCTTTTCTTTTAATTCATTTGAACTGCTTAAAAATATTTTCTCATGATATGAAGTTGAAAAGTTAGAATGGTAAATGTTATATAAAAATAAATTTTCTGTCCAGTCTTTTTTATTACTCGGGCAACTCGGGTAGTACAGCTCATAGTTGATGGCAGTCGATTAGCTCCCCTTCACACTAATGTAATACAACCCCAGTATGACTATCTATCTTATCTATGAGTAACTGATTGCATTAACTCACTTACTTAACAATATCTATTCAGTGCCTTTGCAAGTCATGTAGGTATCAGGGATTACGTGTATGTCACAATTTCCATTTCCATAATTCATTCCCATATTACTTCCATTTCCATAAAATTTCTCTATTTTATTTCCATATTAATTCCATTTCCATATTATTTCCATTTCCATAACATTTCCATAATTCATTTCCATATTATTTCCATTTCCATAAAATTTCCATATTATTTTCATTTCCATAACATTTCCATAATTCATTTCCATATTATTTCCATTTCTATAACATTTCCATAATTCATTTCCATAATTCATTTCCATATTATTTCCATTTCCATAACATTTCCCTACTTCATTTCCATAACATTTCCATAATTCTTTTCCATATTATTTCCATTTCCATAAAATTTGCATGATTCATTTCCAAATTAATTCCATTTCCATAAAATTTCTATAATTCATTTCCATATTATTTCCATTTCCATAACATTTCCCTACTTCATTTCCATAGTATTTCCATAACATTTCCATTTCCATAACATTTCCCTACTTCATTTCCATTTCCATAGCATTTCCATAATTCATTTTCATATTATTTCCATTTCCATACCATTTCCATATTTCTAAAATAAAATTTCTATATCCATTTCCTTAAAATTATGGAAATATTTATGTTTATGGAAATGGATACGGAAAAGTAAACATTTCCATATGTTTAGCGATCCCTGGTAGGTATTGAATTGCTTTAAATAATAAGCATATATTAGAGTAATAAACTATTGTAATAGGAAAAATATGCTAAGTGTGTCATGGTTAATTATTCAAATTTGCCTCGGTTGTATCACCGGTTTACTGTATATATCTATCTCATTGTTTGTTTGTCTCTTACAATCTATGTGGATATTTTTCTGTGCACCTTAAACTTGCACTCTCCTTAATTAGCTTTCAAGACACCAGCATATCATCTTATTACAAGGTCTATGTGTAACGCACTATATCTAGACAATGAACTGAGCGTCCGGCTCTGCTGTGGGTTGTGTAGCATTGTAGATGTGTACAAATCCCAAACATTTAGAATGGTTTGTACTAGTGAGAAGACTCCTTATATGACCAACAGAACTAGTTAGTCATAGAGCATTAAACAGTAATTATTATTAGATGTGGGAACAACAAGTTTTGGTTTAACATTTCATATACTTCAGTTATATTTTTAAAACCCTCAACACCTAGTGTAATATAATATTAGAAAATAGTAATCAGCATTAGCCAAAAAGGCTTTGTCCGGATGAGGCAATCACAATTATCCATTTATACAATATATAATTAATCTAATCAAAAGTATGCAGTGTCCCCTGGAGTATACTAGTGTATAAAATTAAAGTTTTTAACAACGTGTATTCTTTCACATGGAGTTCTGTTTTTCCTTTCAGCACTCTCCCAGTCCAGCCCCTTACCTTGTAACAACATAATACAACTTACATGTAGCCTGGAACTTTGGTGCTTTCTCTCACTCAGTGGTGCTTCGTCATTAGCAGTGACTGGAAACCAACTGAAGAGATGTGCACAAGCTCTGGGTTTTTATACAATTCTACACGGATCTTGCTTAAGCTTTTGCGGCGTCGTGTGGTATTTTTCGTAGCATTAACTTGGATTAACGCTGACGTCGATACCACTCGTGACTGTGACTTTGCACAAAACCGCTCCTCAAATCCGGCTTAGGCGGTTGAAGGTTATAACTCGAAAATCCGGGTTACAACGTCAAGCCGCCCAAAATATTGAGACATTTGCTTAACACCGTGAGGAATCTGTTTATTTCCAGATTTGACCAGGTCTAGCTTGTGGTCACATGCAGGTGTGACCCTCTTGTGCTAAATACATGGATACCGCTCCATTATATTCAGCTGATGTTGCAAATTTTTTTTTCTTTCTCATGTTGTACAAAACAATAGATCCTTTTTGTATCTACTGAGTCTTTGCCTCGTGCACTACCAGTAAACCTGATAGTGACAAGCAGTAACGATTTTTAAACTCATGGCTGCTGTATAATGGCTATTGCTAGTGTACCTAGCAATACACAAAATACATTGTGCATCAGTATTGGATATTGCAAACGTGTTTGGCAATACACAATACAGCTATATGGCACCTTATACTATAATCATCATTTCTCTAATATGAGCATTAATTACTATCTTAACTGGAAATTCATGATCCTTGTTTAACCATTCTCATGGCTGATGTTATTGATCTAGTCCAGTGGTTCTTAACCTTTCGCAGTGTATTTCCCACTTTGGCAAACCACACTTCGAGATTTCCCCCTCTCTAGCAGCGGAAAATTGTGGTATTTTTGCCTGAGAAGGAGGCTTTTCAGGTAGCATTTTGCCATACAGTCAAAATGAATCAATTATTAATTGAACTGTGATAGAAATCATATTTTATGAATAGTTTGTCATGATATACTTTTTATTTACGGAAAAATAAAGTTCAAGATAAACACAACAATAAAGTAATTTAGTTATAATAAAAACAGCACAGTACAAAGTTAGCAGTCATGATCGCTTAGTGGGCCCTCTGCTGCTGTTTATTTTTTACTAGCTCAGGTATGTTTGGTGTATGCTTGTGTGATGCCTCAGTAGTATAGTAGTGATGCATAGCTGATGCAATGTAGACTAATTATCCAATAAGCTGCTTGATACATCACCAGGTTTGGTTTCCGTATTAATACAGTTGTACCCACAATAAAAGCATGTATCTGCACCATGTATGTGGTGAAAATACAGTACAACAGCTATATCCTTGCAATGCGCGTAATCAATATTCGCAATCTGAAGCTTGAGAATTTCCCACCTCAAATCCTCAAATTTCCCACTGGTAGAAAATTTCCCACTGATTAAGAACCCTTGATCTAGTCAATCACTACGACTTACTAGCACAAAAAAGGGGCGTGGCCTAAACGCTCCTTGTTGGCACCGGAAACGCTCGTGCAGTTATCACTCTAGGGGGAGATAACTCTATGGTCTCATTACATAACTGCATTTCTGGTCTGAATGTTTTTTCTGGTAATTTGTGACCCTACTATGGTATAGTCTCTGATAAGACTACAAATGTTTAAGCTTAACTTAACAGTCTCACGAAATTACAATGGTATGAGTTGTCAATTAATAACTTCACACAACTTAGGCTGCCCCGTGCCCTATTATAATCTCAATTAGCTATGCTATTCACGTGTATCATAAGAAATTTATTTTTTGTAATATGAATAATAATGGAGACTGCGTAATGATGAAACATACCGATTAGTTTGTATGTTTACAAATTTGTATTTTTACATAAAACACACAAAAAATACATAAAACAAACATACATTTCTTTTACCATATAGGTACATCATATAGGCGCTACCCAAATGCATGGAAAGAGAATTTTACTTGTACAGATTTAGTACAAAATCATGTAAAATTGAAAAAAGTGAATGAAAGGTGTTGTATCAACTACAGATCCTCTTACACGATTTACCATCAAATTTTTCAGATGCACCAGAATCAATCGTGTGGTGAGTTTTGATTAATAACAAGTAACAACATAAGCTAGAGCTGAATAATTATGCCCAAATGCTAAGTCAATCTTCCTTACCAAACAATTCTTGAAGCATTAGGTTTTAGAATTTATGAGCAACTAGTGTAAAACTTATACTTTGTCAGTTCCCAATTCTTCACTGAAATGTCCTGAATTACCACCATGGAGAAGCTTTAATATGCAAAAACCTTCTAGCTGAAAAACTATCTCACCTAGCCATCTACTTTTCTGTTGGGGTATAAGGTAAAAAGAATATCAATATTGCTGTTGTTTGTGCACTAAAACTGATGTTTTAAGTATATTCTTAGAAGGAAATAGAGGACAACTCCTATTTCAGAGCTTGGTAATCTAGTCATTTATTTTCTGCTGTAGCAACAGAGTGCGCTGCACTTAATGCTTCTCGATGCAACTTGCTGGACATAACAGGAGGGAGCTGACACCAACCGTTGAAGTCAACATGAAACAGTTGTGTCTAACGCTACTTAAAATATAATTTACATGAAGAATCTTAAACCACTTTTTTATCCTTTACCACAACCAATTGGATTATAATAAACCCAAGGCTACCAACAATACAACTAGCTTGACTTAACAAAAAGCAGCTGAAACTAGCTTGTTATACTGTTGTATGGAAATATTAGCAAACCCAGATGCAAAAAGGATACAACACCTAAGCCACTGCATATATACCCAATATTACAACATTAATACACAAACAACCTGGTGCATAGGAGGACCATCAGGAAAAACAATCATATAACCCGTACACAGGCGGATTAGAAACTTCCAATGGAAGTAATCTCTGAGAAGAGGTATTAATTGGCCTATCAGAAAACTACCAAAAAATAGACCTCTACCAGACGTGACCAAAATAATAAGTTAGTGATAATTTCCAATCAGTGCACTCCCATAATGTACTCAAGACAATCCCCTCGGCAACATAAAGAACAGACTGTTCGTTTGACTGTTGAGACTCGCAGCCACACGAGATTGAGTGAACAAACATGAACAACCGTTCGGGTATGGGGGTAACATTCATTAGCAACTTTCAACTTTTTGTCATTAATATTGTTTTAGAATTTTGTTAACGGCGTATTTTTATTGTTGGACATGGAATAAAAATGTATGTTTGCAGGTAAATATCAGTATTGCTTATAACAGCTTAATACCTTCACTAGTGTTTGGTGTTATGCATATATATCTTTACACCACTAGTTCCGGTACATGCGCTAAATCGTACTATACTAGAAATTCCCCTGTCATACAGCCCACGACCAAAGTGATATTGGAAAAAAGAAAGGGTACTGATGGTTGAGAAATTCAATATTAGCAGTCAAATGGCACTGCAGTGCAATAGGATAACTGCAATGGTAGCCGTAATGTACTGGGTGTGGGTGTTATTATATACAACAAACAGCAATAATGAAAGGAAAAGATTATATGTTTATATCTCTCCCCCTGCAATAGGAGAAATGCAATATTGGCCAATATTAGAAGTAAAATGCACTGATATTATTAGAATAATCAATATTATTAATATAGTAATACAGTAATAATAGAAAACCAATTGTACCTAGATGGAAGGATTCCGCGATTAGCTCGAGGCTCACACTCAGAAACAGACGCAGGACTTCTGGGAGATGTCCGGGGTTGAGGCAGTATTTCCGGTGTGGTTTGGCAGGAGCCTTCAACATCACTGTTATCTGTGGGAGAATACTGTGCATCAGCATTCCTAGCAGGAACTGTAGTCCTGCGAGCATGATCAGGTTTCAAGTGAACACGGTTTCTCCGGACTATGGAGTGGCCATTATTTACAAGATAAGACCTGGGAGAGTCATGATGCTCTATGATTACAACCGGGGACCATTCTTTTTCTGCATCAGTCCGTATGAGAGCAGAGGCACCAGGTTGCAGTTCAGTTAGAGTACGTGCCTGGCAGTCATGATATGCCTTTCTCATTTCTTGGTTAGCAGCCAAAGCCTTAGCTGGTTCAACAAGTACGGGCTTGAGTAGCTCAGTTGTGATTGGTAGGTCACTTCTTATTGATCTGTTAAACAACATTTCTGCCGGACTGAGTGACCATCCTGTCACTGGCGATTCTCGATATCTCAGTGGTGACCGGTATACATCCTCCCCCTCTGCTTCACACTTCTTTAAAAAGTTTTTCATTGTCTGCACATAACGCTCAGCCATCCCATTGGATTTCGGATAGTGAGGACTTGAGGTGACAATGGTGAAGGACCATTCGGATGCAAACCTTTGCATGATTCGACTGCTGAAAGGCATGTTGTCAGCCAAGATTGATACAGGTACACCATGCACGGCAAACACAGATTTTAGCGCTAGTACCACATCCTCGGCAGTCTTCTTCTTGAGCAGTCTCAGCTCAGGGAAGTGAAAGTAGCAGTCAACAAGTACCAGATAGTCTTTGCTTTACCTGGTAAATCTTGAATTTTGTCTATGAATGTAAGTCACAAGCAGAAAGTCTTGGAGATTCCATTCAAGATTGATAAGGGGGCTGAAACAAACTGTATCACCTTAAACACCATCTGCTCTCTGGAAGCTACACTTTTACCCACTGCTGTCAAACTTTATGGGTACAACCGTTCGAAAATCAACAACTTTGGTGCGGTACAGCTTACTGTGAACTACAACGGTATCAGCCATGGAGTACACTTCGAAGTAGTTGATGAAAACCTGCCCCCCATTTTAGGTCTGAAAGCAGCTGAACTCTTCAGATTGATCTGCCGTATAGATAAGGTGACTTGTGATAGCTCAATCTTGGATGAGTTCCCTGATGTGTTCAATGGTATAGGATGTCTAGAAGGAGAGCATGAGATATGTATCAATGAGAAAGTAGAGCCTGTTGTGCACCATCCTCGTCGTGTTCCTCTGAGCATGATGGATAGAGTGAAGAAGGAACTGGATAGTATGGAAGCTTCTGGGGTTATTTCAAAAGTTGACAAACCAACGAACTAGGTCATCAGCATGGTATGTGTAGAGAAGAAAGATGGTTCTGTGAGAATATGCTTGGATCCAAAAGATCTAAACAAAGCTGTAAAGCGTGAACACCACAGAATACCAACACTGGAGGATATTGCTTTCCGGTTTAATGGAATGCGGCATTACACTATTATGGACATGAAACATGAATACTGGCATGTGGCACTCACAAAAGAAAGTAGTCTGCTGACTACTTTCAACATCCCATTTGGCCGGTACTGCTTTAACAGGCTTCCATTTGGGCTCCATTCAAGTGCTGGGGTCTTTGAAAAGAAGGTTGAACAGATATTTGGAGACTTGCCCGGTGTATCAGTATATTTTGATGACATTATTGTAGCTGGAAAGACACAACAAGAGCATGATAATAATCTCCGTAGGTTACTCGGAAAAGCTAAAGCAGCCAATGTAAAGTTCAATCATCAGAAAATCCAATTCAATCAGTCTGAGGTGCGATATCTTGGCCATGTAGTATCGAAAGATGGTTTACAACCTGATCCCAAGAAAGTGACTGCAATCAATGCCATGCCAGATCCTACTGATCGAGAAGGAGTACAGAGATTGATTGGTACCCTAAATTTTCTCAGAGCTTATATAACTAACATGTCAGCCTGCATAGAACCGCTGATGGTACTATTGAGAACTGATAGCCAATGGACATGGTCAAATAAGCAACAGGAAAGCTTTCGAATTATCAAACGCCTACTCACGTCTGAACCAGTTTTGCAGTACTTCAATGTAACTAAGGATGCTCATCTGCAGGTTGATGCCTCCAAGAGTGGTCTTGGAGCTGTGTTGCTACAGGAGGGTAAACCTGTTGCCTATGCATCGAGAAGCCTAACCGAGACTGAGTGCAATTACCCCCAGATCGACAAAGAACTGCTTGCTGTTGTGTTTGGCTGTGAACACTTTCACAGCTATCTATATGGACGCAAGGTACATGCACAAACTGATCACAAACCTCTAGTTCATATACTGAATAAACCTCTTCACAAAGTGTCCCCTAGACTACAGAGATTATTACTGAGGCTTCAACGATACAATATATCTGAGCTGACCAATGTTCCAGGGAAATACCTTTATATTGCTGACACGCTGTCGCGTGCTATCTCCAAAGAATTACTAACGATCAAGCTGACCTTGAGAAGGAGATTGTAATGGTTCACAGCTTGGAAGCCGATTCTGGCACAATTGACACTATGAGGCATGCTTATGCTGAAGATGATGCAATGCCACTGTTAAGGACTGCCCTAAAGGAGGGCTGGAACTGGGCAGTGCGAAGTCAGGCTCCGACACTTCTACAGCCTTATTGGAACATAAGAGCTGATATATATGAACTAGATGCCTTTCTCTACTTTGAAGAACGCCTGATTGTGCCCAGCTCACTGAGAAAATCAATGTTAAAATCTCTTCATGCTGGACACCTGAGCATTGAGAAGTGCCGGGAGCGTGCTAAAAAGTCACTCTTCTGGCCTAGAATATCTGCTGATATAAAAATGAGATTATGGGCTGTCACATTTGTGCAAGATTTGCTAGACGCCAACAGAAAGAGCCACTCATGTCGCATGAGGTACCTAGCCTTCCTTGGAACAAGGTTGCTATGGACATCATGGAGTATAAAAGTCAGAGCTTATCGGAAGGACAGGGACTGGCCGGCCAGGGGGAGGGGTACTAACTGCTAAAGCGTGATCAGAATCTCAATCCAGTTCGTGTTTGTAGTCTACTAGTCTATCGCGCGCGCTTCCACTGCGGCTGTCTTTGGCGGTCTCACGAGATCGCAATTACGAGGATTAAAATGTCACGCATACCTGCCAACTCTCACGCATTGGGCGTGAGACTCACGCAATCGCCCCAAAAAAAATCATGATGCGTGAGAAATGCGTGAGATTTTTGCCCCAATTTCCACAATTTTATATATACTATCATTGATACATCAATTGCCCCAAAACCAAATCTCACGCATTGCCCCACTCTTGGGTTGGCAGGCCTGATGTCACGTGCACTTAATAATTACCATTACACATATTGTAAAATATGACTTGATTACAGCAATAAAGATAGCTCATAATAATAAATTATTGACGATAATAGAAAATATGGACCTACAAAGGAACTTCAACCGCTCATCTCGTACTGGTGCCGCATTAAAAAACGTGGTACGTGATTTATGCCAAACATTAACAACACATTCTATAATTAGAATACTACTATACAATTAAAATACATGTACGTTGTGAAAATTTCATAATCACGAATGGCCCATTTTAATTTTTAAAAATCTTACCAATGCTTCTTGGCCATGTTTAGCACTCGTAAGCCAATGCTAATGTCAAGGCTGTTGCCTAACAATAGATGATTGATTGTTCCTGAGTGGAAGCGTGAGAGTGGATGCATTGGTCGACTTCCGGTAAAGCACTGGCGGCGGATATCCCCAGTTATACCATTAGAGCTAATACGAATTGTTTTAATTTTGGCCTCTGAAATATCAAACTTCTTAGAAGCAAAGGCTCTAACAGGAGTAACCAATAAAAAGTCCAGACTTTGCCTTATTCACTTTTCCCTAAAAAATTACTTGCCAGAATGTATACATGAGTGCACAATTCCTCTCATACTATGTTATACATTAACCAGGTTACATGGCATAATGTACAATGTACATTATTACATGTATAATGTGTATAATTACATGTATAATGTGTATAATTACATGTATAATGTGGGGGTTTATATCGTTGATGTAATATAAACATCTGAAAACCAAATGAGTGTCATGCAGACATTTTACAGTATGAATACTGCTATAACTACTTTTATTGTGACATTTTATAGAAACACTAGTGCAACATATAGACGTAGTAAGTACATGCATGTAAACTATATGAATATACATTTTGGATCAACTCTGTTTCAATTAATTTAGAGTTTTTTGACGACATCTCGCATGGCCAATGAGATCCTCTGCTTTGAGAAATCAGTGTTAGGTATGGTTACCATTACTACTTCTATTTGAGCAACCTGGAGCAGAGCAGCTACTAGGCACTGCAATATTAGACATAATATAACCAACAGTGTTGTGACAGCATTTCATTTACCAATCAATATGATTTATAATGTTATATCAAATAATTAAATTATCAATATTGCTATCAGTAGTATTTCAATTAGAAATTTTAAAATTAATATTTTGCATGTTGCATGATTTTATAAAATATAAAGATGTATTATTTTTATATGATTTATTGTAATTATAATATATTTAATTTTAATATCATAGTCCTACATATATTTAAGCTCAATATTTATTAATCTAATAATATAATATAATACACATTTTACAATAAAATATAATTTAATATAAATATAGTAAAGGAAAATGTAATTGAATAAATTATTATAATTATTACACTGCGACTAATGCTAACTAATAAAATAAGACAGGATAAAATATTATAATGGTTATATATTTATCACTCATGTATTGTATGTAGTATGCAGCAGTATTGTTAATTGTACGTAATATTATATAAAAATATAGATAAACCATGATAACGATATAAAATTATGTGTAATTTAAAATTTGTAATAAATCAATAAGTATATTTATATAATACATAAATATATATATATATAAATAATATTTATATTTATTGTATAATATTATTTTAAAAATATATTGCCTGATACTCACTCAGTCACTGGTGACTTTCCCTTTATCTATTGAACTACATTGAACTATTGTACATTTGGATTTTTAATTAAGGCATTAGTCATAAGATTTACCTGCTATATTGACTATTGTACTTTCAATAGACTCCACAGGTGCTGAATTTTTGCTCAATATACTCCAAATTATGACTAGCTTGTGAGTAGAATAGTTTATTGGAAAAACAATTTCAGTGCCATAGTGAACTCAATAAAATACACCGTTATAAGGAGATCAACGCAAATAGTTTTGGACCGAGTTGCACCCACTCTCACTCTTCCACTCACGATTGTTCAGTTACACATGTATGTTAATTGCTTCATGGCTAAAGTTCTAAAGATGTTGAATAACCTTTAAATATAGTTATCTATTTTTTTAACAAAGTTAACTTTAATTATTAAAAATAAAAACTGTTGTGTCTTACCTTGACTGCGCATCAGCTCTCTCAACAGGCCGCCGCAGGAGAAGCACCACCAGTCCGTACCACATGTGTTGCGAAAAGCGGCAGCGATCTTACGAACGCACGTTATATCCGTATATATCCTCTCCAGATTCTGGTCGAACATTCTGGACCACAGCCGATCCCCCGTCGAGCTGAGCGAGCAAAACAACATGTTGTTTTGCTCGCTACGCTCGACGAGGGACAACTCCGCAAAAACAATGGTTTGTCAAGACAGGCTAGATCAAATCATGTAGCAGATCTAGAAGACCATGAGATCATACCTTCAGAAGCAGCATAGCAAGTCTTTCCGATTTATAAAGTATTGTTGTTAATGATTTAATCAGGCGGTCATCACACATATGCCCGGTACATGCTGTCAGCACCTGTTCTATGTGTTAAGACATGCTTAGTCTCAGTTCAACACTCATGGCTTCTATATATTAATGACTAGTGTTTTTTTGCGTGTAGAACCAAAGTTGGTTTTAAATTAAAAATAGTTATACACTTAACACCATAGAAGAACCAAAGCAACGCAACCACTACTATCATTAAAATTAATATATTTAACCAATAAACATCATCAAGTTATATAATATCAACATTTTGATGTTTGAATGCTTAAAACAGGCTTAAAGGTTGACTTGCAACAAAATTCACATTACAGTTATTCGGTATCAGAAGGTTCACTATGTCTTACGCTGCTGTGTTGTAGGAGCAAAATATGTGGAAATGTGATTACAAGCTGTTAAAAGCTCGAAAATGAACAGTTAATCGCAGCTATCACGAAAACTCCGTAGCTTGGAATCCCTTTATTTCGACGACGTACTCAACTCGACGTTGTAATTGTTTTGGCTAACTCTGCTAATATTTTTGTTTTAAAAGCGTTAATTTTTATTTCTGCATGTAGTATAAGTATGGTTCGTTTATGTCACTTGTTCATGAATATATATATTTGTAGCATTTGATCGATTATCATTATATAACTTATAAATTTGCAGATTTATAGCATGTTATTTAACAGCATCCTTGACGTTATCTTAACACGGCTTACAATGGATCGACGCTCATAACTTCTCTTATATTGCACAAAAAAGCTAGTTTTGGCTGCAAACTGTAGCAAACATATCAGTGAGTGCAATGATCTTTTATTCAACAATGTTAAATATAAATATAAAATAAAAATATGTCCTCCGGTTTAGAATGAAATAAAAAGTTGAAAGCTCTAGCGAATTGCAAAGCAAGGAAAAGGCTATAATATCATCGCAGATTAATTGCTAGCAATAGATATCAACCGGTAAAGATATTTCTCCGCTTCCCAATGCAAATTTTATAAAAAGATCTTTGACAAGTAAGGGGTAAGTTAGCAGATTTATTGCATCCAAAAGATTTAATATCGCTACACCGAAAAAGGAAGGTAAAGTATAGGAGACATTCGCTTCGCCTGAAAAAAGGCTAAATTTATTTTCTCAAATATCTGACGGGCCATTTGAAAAACACATAGCCAGCCTCTATTTGAACGCCACCTTTAATTGACCACCACTAGAAAGGATGAGTTGAAACATAAGTGCCATGGCGTTCAATTAGAAGTTTTACAGTAACTAAGAAGCCAACAGCATCGGCTAGTGAAAAAGATATCGAGACTTCAGACTTTGAACATGGTTATTACCTAGTAGTTTATCGATACATTTGATGACTACGGGTTAGAAAGTTACAAATAAGCTACTTGTATAGCTGAAAGTAGTGTCCTACGTCGCAGATTAGAAAGTCGGCATACTCCCGCTAATGCACACAGAGCATTACTGCTCATACTCAGTGGGCACATGTAACCATGCATCCTTTATACTCATAACTTCCTGTGTCCATTAATACTCAGCATATGCCCTTCATTATTAGGTTATACCAACTCACATGTGAGTTTTTCTATGAAAGTATATTTAGATGAATATTAAACATTACAAACATTTTTTAAAAAAATCTTTAAAAACTAATCATAAAAGCAAACATAGTACCAAAAAAGAATCAAAGCGAAGTGTAGGTTAACCAGATGTTGAATGTTCAAGTTGTATTAGAGGCCTCAAGTGACTCAAATTGGCATGCTTATCAAGGTACTTGCTAGTAATACTGTGAGAGCTAATGAAACAGAGTTGAGGATATTATTAATAAACTCCCATGATGTATAAGTGAGTCCAAGGCCTTACCAACAACTGACTCAATCACCTTTAGCTAGTCCTTCGAGCTCAGCTCTACAGTATCGGATGTTCGGTTTCGTCGTTCTCGTTCATATTTGTCTCCCCTAGTTCTTGCCACCAAGTGCATGAAGATGGCGAGTGAACAGGCGAGAGCGCTATAGCCCACAACGAAGTAGAGCATCGGCTGAGGGCCGGTATTCTCGAAGAACCATCCGATGGCTACAGTGAATGAAACCCCAGCGGCAGCACCACCCAGCAGTGTCAACGTATAGCCAACTCCTGTCAATGTGATATAGCGGTTGGCCCAGGCTATCCCTGTAGGGTACAGGGGCCCAACAAAGAATCCGGATACACAAGCAAAGATCCATATAATAGTGACATTCTCTGAGCTAAAGTACAATACGAGGGCGCTGACCATATTCCCTCCAGCTTCTAGAAATGTAAGAACTTTCATCGGTATCCAGATAGCAACAACGAATCCAGCAAACCTTCCTGCTGTAAATCCTATCCAAAATCCTGACTGGATATTGGCAGCTGTGTCAGTGTTGAGACAGAGTAAATCTCGTGTGTAGGAGTACAAGTAGTTGGCAAAGACCATCTGCCCTCCGACTGCTATGTAGAACCAAATCACAAGAAAGCAGAATAGAATAGCAGCATACCATGGATGCCCGGGAGAACAGCTATTAAAACTGAACATTTCTCTCATAGTCTTAGGTGCGTCAGAGTCAGCCTGAGACTCTTCAACTTGGTACCCAACCTCACCTTTTCTGTTGAACCAAAAGTAAATGTAAAAGACCACAGCTATAACAAACTCAATGGCAGTAACAATTAAATAGCCATACTCAAAATTATTGTTTTCCGGTTGGATATCTTGTTCTGTTATATTAACTTCTGTCTTCACTTCTTGTGAACTGTTGGTTTTATTGAAGCAATTCTCTATGTAGAATGAGCTGGCAGTTGCAGCAACTCTTGTGCTGAGAAACGGTTTAACGATTTGTGGTACTAGAAAACTTCCTGCACCATATCCACAGTGTAGGATATGCATGGGAGAGTCTGACTTCTCCTTCCAGAGTTTGATGAGGCTTTGCTGTCCCGCTACAACGTCAACCATATTATTTGTGCTGACATCATACAGCCTTGTGACAAACATACATTTAGACTCAAAAGATTTTTGATAGGATATAATAGCAAAACTTATAGTTGCTTAACTATGTTAAATGTGATAGCAGTTTTTTGTATAACATTTTAAAGATATTAGTTGTAGCAAGTTATCTTGCAGCCAACTCACTACTACATTTTTGAATATTTTTATTTTAGATAGTCTGATCACAAAAATGTAAAATAAACCATAAAATGATCAATGATTTGTTCTGTACCTTTATAGTCAGAGTTAATTTTCTACTGCATATAATGCTCAATTAAATGGAGTTGTGCACCAAGAGTGCACAACTCCATTTAATTACACACTCTTATATTATATACTGTAGGAATGAATAAACTAGGGTAGTTATGTGGATAATCTAAACTCTAGAGTCTAGAGCATAAATCTGCGTATCAAATACTCATCTATTGCAACTAACCAATAGCTATAAAGGTCTCAGCTATTCCTTGAATGGTGAACTCTAAATACATAGCTTGCAGGTAGGTTGTGTAGGCTATGCCTACCCCCAGAATACCTCCTATTGTAAGGCTAAGTGCAAGTATAAGGTCATTGAAGCGGGTCAACTTCGTCATCAGCCAGCCACCTATAACACCAAGTCAAAGGTCAAATAACAATTACTAATTATAAGCAGGTGTGAGACAATGCCATTGCTCAATGCCATATGCTCCACATATACCTTTGATGCACTGACATACACCTATGCATCATGAGAGGAGGCTTCAATCTTCTACAAACTATGTTTGAATTCTGCAGCACAACCAGAGCTAGCAGACTTACAAAGTTAACATCTCAGTTAGCTTCAGGCTTACTTTAGCCATTATCTCACTTAAGCTTAGATTCAATAGGCTCCAAGAGTTCTACAGAAGGGTTATATTTGGCTAGAGACTATACCTAATGGTGAATATATTTAGGATATAGGCCTTCTTAGGATATACTGTAGGGCATTACTGTGATACCAAAACATGCACATGTCTGTCTATGACAATACTGTACCTTACCAAACAAAGCTCCTACACCCATCCCAGTCATTCTCATAGCTACTGCCTGAGATATCTGCTCGTAATCAGAACCGGTTCTTTCTCGTAGGTCTTGAAGCGTAACTCCGGTGATCTCTGATGACAAGCCCTGTGGCAGCATATCCAAGATATGATATAATTGGTGAAATCGATGACCAAGATAGCTTGTGCATATTGCATACTACCCAAAGTTAGCAATGATAAAATGTAGCCATTCTTATTTGCACTTTTCCTCTATGAATTCTGTAGCAGCACTCACCTTACATGCCAATTCGTTACACTTACAATGTTTACCCTAAAAGTTTTTAATGTTTTTAACAAGTTTATTTACAACCCAACTACTAGTAGAAGCAAATTTAAACATTTGGACTTTTTTAATCAAGCCAATAGCTGTACGAAATGTAGCCAAATAACAGGTTTGGTAAGACTAAAAATTATTACAACTGTCACATAACACTAGTACATCTATCTATGTCTATGTATGTACATCTATCTATGTCTATGTATGTACATCTATATATGCATGCAAACAGTGTGGTTATAATAGTTTCTACACAGGATGCTTATGTATATTCTGTTCGTTGAAATATGATTTTATAGATAGACAGCATTAGGAACTTTAAAGATGACTGTATGAGGAATTGTTTTTAGGCAATTTGTCAATAAAAAGGAAGCATATAAGTAAAGGGAGATGCATATTATGTGTATACGTATATATTTGTGTATATGCATGTATATATATGTATATATATGTGTATGTATATATAAAATAAGTAGAACACACGCACACACACGTATACAACATGGTATTGCTATAAAAGCACGTCACAAGCAGATGTTGCACAACTGAAATGATATCCTCCTAATACAAAGCTGTGTAATGGCACAGCTTGCTGAGTTACATCTGTGAAAATATTTAAATATAAGATATAAATATAAGCATAGATGTGTGGTATACTTACCAGTGATACCCACACTAGTATGAGGATATAAGATATAAATATAAGCATAGATGTATACTTACCAGTGATACCCACACTAGTATGAGGATATAAGATATAAATATAAGCATAGATTTGTGGTATACTTACCAGTGATACCCACACTAGTATGAGAATATAAGATATAAATATAAGCATAGATGTATACTTACCAGTGATACCCACACTAGTATGAGGATATAAGATATAAATATAAGCATAGATGTGTGGTATACTTACCAGTGATACCCACACTAGTATGAGAATATAAGATATAAATATAAGCATAGATGTGTGGTATACTTACCAGTGATACCCACACTAGTATGAGAATATAAGATATAAATATAAGCATAGATGTGTGGTATACTTACCAGTGATACCCACACTAGTATGAGAATATAAGATATAAATATAAGCATAGATGTATACTTACCAGTGATACCCACACTAGTATGAGGAACATCGTTTTAATTAATTTGAGAATCAAAGTTTTTCTGTTGTTGTCCATGTCCACTATCTTTTTATCACCTTCAGTCTGTAAAAAAAACCTGTTCTAAACTGTAAATGGTAAATCATTAACGCTGGTACATGTCGAGCTACGATGTATAATTGGATTAGTATAATACGTGTTGCGAAAGTTTAGGATGCTTATTAAAAGCATTATGGAAAAATCTAATTCTCTAAGATCTTTGTGACACTTACCTGGTAGGATTGATAAAGGCGGACGGCAGTCTACTTTTGTCTCAAACTCGCTGATCACTACTCACACTTACCCACTTTTGGCAAGTGGAAGTCAAAGGCCTTGATACAATGTTATGACTGCTGCGATATGCATAAACAAGCTTGGGTATCTGCAGCGTAATATGGCAGCATTAGCAGTTGACCACATTATTGCTGACAGTAAGGATAAAGGTCAAATGTGTTTGTACACGGGTTATGGCCCCTGCACAAACCTGCGCAGGTTTCCAAAAACCATATCAATGATTGGATGATCCGAGCTACTTACCCAATTAGTTTTAAAATTTAGTGGTTGGGTTAAGATAAGTGTCTTTAGTTCATTGGTTTTTTTGTTAAAAAAAAAAATCTATGTTTAGAACATGCAAACAAAGGTTTGCCTTTGCACTTGCCTTTATTATTAGTTAAATGCTTAAAGCGAAGTCAAAATCCAATATTTTGCAATTTCTTTGCTATTTATTTGTTATATAGGGAGTAAATAGGCCTCCATACATGTACATTGATTGTTTGAGTACAATCTAGGACGACAGCATTAGTAGACCAATTGTTTAAGTCGTTCTAATTTACTTGACCAACATATAAACCACATAGGGACAGCCAACATGATGGGTTTGGGATGTAAATGTCCAGGTTTGGTCTATACACTCACTAGGCACCAGATGGTGCCAGCATATCCTATTACACCTCAACTGAGACTGGTTTAGATTATGAACTTGACCTTTTGGTGAGCATTATGTAGGCTGTTTGATGCTGCCAAGGATTTCATAAATCTTGCTTAATTTACCATATACACTCGCATGGAATTTGAGATTTGTCCGCGCGTTCAAGCTTAGACTATAAAGCTTCAAGCTTCAACTATAAAAATAATTACCTTCTTACTTTGTACCCTCTGGTGGTGATGAGAAATTTTACCGCTATGCAAGGAGCTTATTACTGTTCACATTGTAAAATTTTATCTTAGTATCCTTGAAGTCAGCTGTGAGTATAACATAACGATAAGAGACTAAAAGTGGTATGGAGAAGGAATCCAAAGATCTTCTAGTCAGAAAGTAGGTAGGCTTAATGCGGTAACTATTTTTGCTGCGGTTTGATTTTATGGCTCTATATTGTATTTGGTGTTGATCGCAATGTCTGCTGTTTTATTACATAAATAAATTTTTTTAATAAATAAAATTTGAAATTTTCAAAAATAGTAAACATATCATTGTTAAGTGAAGAGGTTATGAAAGTTATAGAGTTATATAAGTTATATATATAATTAGTTAATTACTGAGTGTTGTTTAGCTATATGTATGAAGTAAGTCAAAGAGGTGTCACTTCAAGTTCGCATTACATACCTACCTATGATGGTCAGCTTCCCTCTATAAAATCTGTGAGTTACCAATACACAAGGATTCAACTGAATCCCTTATGACGCTGCCGTAGGCTAGTGCTCATTTATCAATGCTGTTCCTAGCTCACTTCCACTTAAGCATATTTAGTTGTTAGCTTACAAACCAATAAATATCTTAAACTGACAGACACAGCTGTGTTATAGTGCTTGATTTTTGAGTATGAGTGATTACAACATGTAAACAGAAAAAGGTTTACAGTAGCCAATAGTATTATGAAGGGAGAACTAGTATGCAACTCGGAATGTTTTCTAGTGTGCTTATGAAAACATGCTACCTTTATGCACATCACCTAGTTGGTTTGCAGTCACTGCACCTATCATATAACAAGGTGATACTAAAGCTAGAAGCGTCCTCTCTTCTATGGAAGTTACAAGTCATGCCTTATTCTATATATGTGAGCTTCGTGAGATCCATTATAAAAGTTCCTCTCAGTATGATTCTCTTTGCTTCTCATCTAACTTTACCATACACATAGTAATAAGCTTTTCTTTTTTTGCTTTTTGCTTGTCAATAAATATGGAGTAGTTTTGTTGCAAACACGTTTATTTATTAATAAAGATACTTTAAATTTGATTACTAATTCTGCGTGTATGTCAAATAAATTTAAATTTATTAAATTGAAATCAGTGTGCATATGAGTGAACATTTAAAGAGAACAGGAGTAGCGGTCTCTGTTTGTTAAACTTTATGTTTACATAACTGCCAGTGAGTAAACAAATTAACATCATATTCAGTACCTTGTATTTGAGTCTTATCACCCTCTTAGGGCCGGTACCACATGTGACATATTGTATCACTAGGTTGGTTGTTGATCAAGTATTCCTATTTCTTCTTTTGTAGCTGTTTGTGGCTCATAGCTTTGACAACCCTCCTTGCTATTTTAAATTTGGCTTTTTGACATCAGAAAACATCAAAGTGATTCAATTTACTTACCTTTGTGTCATCTATGTAATAACCGGATTTCGTATTCCTCTGTTCGCACTGCAATGTCTTCTTGATCTTTGGTTATTTTTCTAATACCAACTACAGTCAAACAAATGGTTATATCAATATTTTTCCAAATGTCAGTATACTATCACTAATAAGGTTCAAAATAATCACTAATAATCACAAATAATCAATAATCTTTTTCAATTCCATTCTCTATACAGATTTATTAACATTGTTATTCTGCCATAAAAAACTAATGAATGTATATCTGAACGAATATTAACAAATACAAACATTTTAAAAAAACATCATTAACAACTAATCATAAGAGCAAATGTCATTTCAAGCATAGTACCAAAAACGAATCAAAGCAAAGCGTAGGTTAACCAGTTGTTGAATGTTCAAGTTGTATTAGAGGCCTCAAGTGACTCGAATTGGCATGCTTATCAAGGTACTTGCTAGTAATACTGTGAGAGCTAATGAAACAGAGTTGAGGATATTATTAATAAACTCCCATGATGTATAAGTGAGTCCAAGGCCTTACCAACAACTGACTCGATCACCTTTAGCTAGTCCTTCGAGCTCAGCTCTACAGTATCGGATGTTCGGTTTCGTCGTTCTTGTTCATATTTGTCTCCCCTAGTTCTTGCCACTAAGTGCATGAAGATGGCGAGTGAACAGGCGAGAGCGCTATAGCCCACAACAAAGTAGGTCATCGATTGAGGGCCAATATTCTTAAAGAACCATCCAGTGGCTACAGTGAATGAAACCCCGGCGGCAGCACCACCCAGCAACGTATAGCCAACTCCGGTCAATGTGATATAGCGGTTGGCCCAGGCAATCCCTGTAGGGTACAGGGGCTCAACAAAGAATCCGGATACACAAGCAACGGAAAACAGCTATTAAAACTTAACATTTCTCTTATAGTCTTAGGTGCGTCTGAGTCAGCCTGAGACTCTTCAACTTGGTACCTAGCCTCACCTTTTCTGTTGAACCAAAAGTAAATGTAAAAGACCCCAGCTATAACAAACTCAATCGCGGTAACAATTAAATAGCCATACTCAAAATTATTGTTTTCCGGTTGGATATCTTGTTCTGTTATATTAACTTCTGTCTTCACTTCTTGTGAACTGTTGGTTTTATTGAAGCAATTCTCTATGTAGAATGAGCTGGCAGTTGCAGCAACTCTTGTGCTGAGAAACGGTTTAACGATTTGTGGCACGAGAAAACTTCCTGCACCATATCCTACAACTCACTACTACATATTTGTATATTTCTGTTTTAGATAGTCTGGTCACAAAGATTAAAGAAAAAACCTAAAATGATCAATGATTTGTTTTGTATGTCATAATCAGAGATTTTTTTACTGCGCATAAGAATGCTCAACTAAATGGAGTTGTGCACTATTAAATGGAGTTGTGCACCAAGAGTGCGCAACTCCATTGAATTACACATTTTCATATAATAAACAGTAGGAATGAATAAACTAGGGTAATGATGTGGTTAATCTACAGCATGACTGTATGTATCAAATACTCATCCATCACAACTCACCAATAGCTATATAGGTCTCAGCTATTCCTTGAATGGTGAACTCTAAATACATAGCTTGCACGTAGGTTGTGTAGGCTATGCCCACCCCGTAACACCTCCTATTGTAAGGCAAAGTGCAAGTATGAGGTCATTGAAGCGGGTCAACTTCGTCATCAACCAGCCACCTATAATACCAAGTTGAAGGTCAAATAACAATTACTAATTATAAGCAGGTGTAAGACAATGCCATTTGCTCCTCATTCGCACTGACATACACCTATGCATCATGAGACGAAGATAGAATTTTCTACAAACTATGTTTGAATTTTACAGCACAACCAGAGCTAGTAGATTTACAAAATTAACATCTCAGTTAGCTTCAGGCTTACTTTAGCCATCTATCTCACTCATGCTTAGATTTCATAGGCTCCAAGAGTTCTACAGAAGGGTTATGTTTGGCTAGAGACTATACCTAATGGTGAACATATTTAGGATATAGGCCTTCTTAGGATATACTGTAGGGCATTACTGTGATACCAAAACATGCACATGTCTGTCTATGACAATACTGTACTTTACCAAACAAAGCTCCTACACCCATCCCAGTCATTCTCATCGCTACTGCCTGAGATATCTGCTCGTAATCAGAACCGGTTCTTTCTCGTAGGTCTTGAAGCGTAACTCCGATGCCAAACCCTGTGGCAGCATATAGAAGATATGATATAAGTTATGAAATTAGATCAATCACTATGATAGCCTGTGCATTGATACAACCCAAAGTTAGCAATAATAACTTGTAGCCTACCAAACATGTTCTGGGTTTTTGAAGCATTCTGTAGCAGCACTCACCATACATGCCATTTCGTTACAGTTACAGTGTTTACCATTAAAGCTTGTAATGTTTTTAACAAGTTTATTTGCAACCCAACTGCTAGTAGAAGCAGATTCAAACATTTGGACTTTTTTAATCAGGCCAATAGCTGTACGAAATATGGCCAAATAACAGGTTTGGTAAGACTAAAAATTCTTATACTTAGTATCTATATATGCAAGTAAATGGTGTGGCTGTAATAGTTTCTATACAGGATGCTGAAGTATGTTATGTTCTTTGGAATATGAGTTTTATATTCCGTGATAGATAGACATTAGCGTTATTGATATTAAAGTTGCCGGTTTAAAAAAATTGTTTTTAAAAACTTTATTAATAAAAAAATATAGATTTAAGTAAAGCAAAATGCATATAATGTGTATACATTTATATTTGTGTATATGCACATGTATATATGTATATATTATAAAATTATATGTATACATGTATATGTATACGTATATATATGTATATATATATTTATCTATATATAGACATATATATAGTATATATATATGTATATATATATATATCTATATATATAGACATATATATAGTATATACATGTATATGTCTATATATATTTATATATCTATATATACATTTCTCAAAGTTTGTGTATGTATTCGTGTATTTGTCATTGTGCGTGTCCAGCTATTATAGCTATTAGTATCCAAGTAGCTATATTATATTTAACTTTAAGCATATGCTACGACCCCTCCCAATTTCAAAATTAATCAAAGTAGGTAATTTGAAATGTTTTATTCTCCATGGATCTATTTGTGTGGTTAGGTGTTACCCCTACCTTGTAGAAATTCAAGGTTTGCTATTGTGAACCGCGGGGTCTACTGAATGAATGGGCTAATGACGCGATAACAGCGAGTCGTGTTTTCCAAAACCTAATAAGGCAACGCGACCGCCCCATGAGAACTGTATTAGCCCCAAAACCCAGGCTAGCACAATCCGAACAGAGTTTGATCATTCAACCCCAGCCATATGATAGCCATCACCTGTTCTGATGGTTTATATCATTGGCTCTAGCTACAGCTATTAAAATCTTGGAATAAGGAATTCGGATCGCAGAAGATTTGACCCTCCGGTATGTCAATCCGACATCTTACCAATTCAGCCACACGAGCTTGATGTATTCTTTAAGCGATATATGTCGCTATATGGGAGCAAATACGCTACCGCTCTCTATCATGACTTGATGTGATGACGGAATGTCATGAGAAGCGGTAGCTCTTATTAGTAAGCTTACTCAAATTATCCTTTGGCAATGTGCTAGACTAATAGCAAGTGGCAGGCAACTCTCATTACCTCTCATTGTATACAAGCTGATTTTTAATACCCGAGATGTATGTATGTAATATAAGTCAGGCCTTGCATCTGAGATGTAAGTCAGAGATGTACGTGCACTAATAAAATCAGAGATGTTTGAATGAGATGTAAGTGAGTGATGTACATATGTGATATAATTCAGAAATATATATATGAGATGCAAATGAGAAATATACATAAGAGTTGTAAATCAGAGATGTACACATGAGATGTAAAATATAAATGAATGCATGATATGTAAAACAGAGACGGATGTACGAGTTGTAAGTCAGAGATAAATGTACAAAAGGTGAGTATAATATGAATGTATGAGATGTAATGTAAATCTGGCATGAACGTATGAGTAGTAAGTCAGAGATATATGTATAAGAGGTGAGTTTAATATGAATGTATGAAATCTATATCAGAGATCAGTGTATGAGTTATAAGTCAGAGATAAACGTATGAGTTGTAAGTTAGGGATGTATGTAAGAGATAAACAAGTCAGAGATGTATGCCTGATATCTAAGTCAGAGATAAACGTATGAGTTGTAAGTTAGGGATGTATGTAAGAGATAAACAAGTCAGAGATGTATGCCTGATATCTAAGTCAGAGATAAACGTATGAGTTGTACATGTAAGTTAGGGATGTATGTAAGAGATAAACAAGTCAGAGATGTATGCCTGATATCTAAGTCAGAGAAGTACATATGACATGTAAGTCAGTAAGTCAGAGATGTATGAATAAATGTATACATCTCCGACTTACCATGTAGATTAAAATCTCAATTACATCTCCGACTTACCATGTAGATTAAACAGATTTGTAAGAGAGTACATGTACACTTTTAGCATGGATCTCGCATGTGTATTCTGTTCATCCATTGTGAGAAACTTGAACTGCTATGCGTAACATTTTGCTTGCTCTGCTTGTTTCATTGTAAAAAGGTAAAAATGGAGATGGAGGCTAGATATGGATCTATGGTAACTTACTTTGAGAGTAAAATCAGGTTTTGACAGGTGCATATCAGAGCTCTGTTAGATTTTTCTGTATTCATCACAGACTTCTGGAACTATAATAATGGTACCACAACTCCAATCTTTTCAATCATCCTTGTAGTCGCTGGTTTTGGGTTCACTCGAAAATATTTGGCTGATTAAGGAAATACTACAACATAACGCATAAAGATTATAATCTAAAATTATTTGTAACTTATTATTGTATAAACCCTAGCAATTATCTGAAAAATGTTCATTAGTTTGAAAAGTCATGACAGAGTGCTATGATTCTTAATAAGAACATATAAGATATTACATTAATAAAGAACAGGGCATAAATATGACAAAATATATAGTAAAATTGACGTATGGAAGCATCCGTCAAAGATATTTTAAGCATCTTACTTGTCACTTGATCATAAGCTATTTTTATATGTAGCAGACCAGCTAGCATGACAGAAGTAGCCTTAGAAAGTCTTAGTATAGTTTATTGGGTTATTCCTTTCTCCCCACAAATATGTGAGAAACTCAGGTGAAGACCTTCAAAGTTCCATGATCATATAACCAGCATCAAAGGATCTACCAATTTATATCCACATTTGCTCTCAATAGTGTATTGTATGTCATATATATTATATTACTATTCATAGCTAGTCAACCTCTTCACAGAAAGAACAGTTTTGAACTCAGGTCATCTCTAAATAGACTGTCTCTCTTCTTATCCAAAGAACAGTATGTGGTTTCTTCCTAGTAATATAATACTACGCATCCTTATCAGATATTCAAAATGGTTTTTGTATCCTCGTGATACTCTTGTAAATGAACACATTCATAGTTTCACTAGATCTGACTATTATGCGGTTGACTAGCATCAGGTTCTCTATGAATTCTATTATCCAGAATAAATAATAAAGGATGGAATGCGCTGGAGACAAAGTGGGAGGCATTGCTAATCATGAGAACTAGTGAATGGAGAGAGCACAACTCTATCAAGTGAACTTGAAATAAAACATCCAAAATTGCAAAATTAGTTTTTAGCATTCCTCTTTATTTATTCATACTTTGGAACTTTCAATAAAAATGAGTATTACAATTTTCTGATGATAGCATTAAGTTTATAACACAATACTAACAATCAATTACCTAATTACTACAAAACAGCAAGAGTAAATATTCATTTCATATAGTGAGATTAACTTCACTGCTACATCTCAACTTTTAAATTTGCTCCTAACTCCGTGTAACATTCCTCCATTTTATTTTGGTATCTAATTTATTCACTGTAAATGGCAGTGTTTAATTAGTATAATCATACAGCAGGGCAGAAAATCATGAGACAAAATAGAAATATATTTCATTTAACTATAAAACAGATTTTATCAATTTCCGTGAGAAAAAAGGAGCACTTTAGGATTCTATCACGGTGTAAATTTTGTAGCTAGACAAACAGACAGAGTTTTCATATTTATATAATAGATACTAAAAATTAAATACCGTTTTTTTACAATAACAGCAAACACAAACTTCAAAACATTTGGTGACCTTGAACTTGCTGCTGCTATCCGCTATATTGTGCTTATATAATGTTGTTGCAGTTAAAATAGGAGAATTTGAATGCATATATTTTCGTAATATTGAGAAAGTTTTATGAAAAATCACAAACAGATATTTAATATTTTGGTGACTTTTGAACTATTGCATCAGTCTATCCATGATCAAGTATCTAAAAGTATATATTGTCTCCTCCTGTTACAGATGCACTACTTATCATGTAGAACTGAATGAGGGTAATGAGGATATTATAAACTCAGATGTGAGAGAATAAATACATGCAATATGGAAACTTCCTGTAGGTGATTAGTAAGAGTATAAATCAAGATATGTTATGCCTGCTGTCATAACCTTGGGTTAGAGTTGTCAGCACCTTCTTATGAATAGGATGTTGGTATAAGGAACTACACATAACCATCGCAACCAGACACCCTACATAGAGAATTCATAGAATTAGAAACAGTAGTAACTAAATAGATTTGTTATATATAAATTACTAACAGTCTAAAACTGAGGAATGAACTAGTTACTATCTGATTAGATCTCTTGTTAAATGTCTATCTTTTATGAGTATAGCTTACACTTACAACTGTAGTATATTTACCATCCCTATTGCAGAGAATGAGTAAGGAAAAGAATGTAAACCAAAATGTAAGTTTCAAACCAAAGTGTAAGTTGAAATTTACACTTTGAAGCTGCAAGAGAGGAAGCAGAGGAGTTCAAAGAAGCAGCTACGACTGTAGACTGTGAGCCAATGAATAATCATAATGTGAAGGGTCTATAGCTTAGATGATCTAGCATCTATCTTCTATATTTTATATGCATGTATATATATTTCTCAAAGTATGTCTGTCGTCTGTCTGTCATTCCGGCTGTATATCTTAAAATCTTGATATTGTGATTTCGGATTCTGATGGATTTGAACTAACGACGAATGCATCGACACTTTTGTAATCCAGACGCTCTACCACTGAGCTAGAACACCATAGCAATCAGTTACATTTTCATATAATGGATACACCATGCGAGTGATAATTATTTTAGCCTTGCGTCCACGATTTACGATGCTATTGTACAGAAATATTTTTAGACCTAAGTATATGCAATGCGAAGCTTATTCATCTTTTTTTGTTAGGTCTAATTTATTCGGCCCTACGATATTGACAATAAGTTATCTCGAACTTAAAATTTGGCGATTTGTGCCCTGATTGTATACAGTGGAATGGCTCTTGGGCGCTTCAGTTCTCGACCAACTCGGTTATACACCAAAGATTTTGAGATTTGTTCGTCTCGGATCTCGAACATAAATTCGAGAGCATGCGCATTGAAATTGGAACAGCTCCGGAAATAGCATGCAAACATTTGTTAACAGACGCAGAAGCAATTTACGCTTCATAAATTCTTTACAAAAAGGGAATAGCATCCAGAAATAGCATGCAAACATTCGTTAACAGACGCAGAAGCAATTTACGCTTCATAAATTCTTTACAAAAAGGGAGGAGCCATCTGGAACGAAGAGATTTACCGAATAGATTTGCTAGAGAGGTAAACTCTCCAGTCGAGTTACCCTAAATTGTTTTGGAGGAGGATTATCCTTTTGCTGTCTATATTTTCCTTTTCCTACGATTTTTGATGTAGCTGATCTGTTGCAATTTTTTGCTGTTTCGTTATCAATTTCAGCAATTTTTGTCATTGTATCTTAACCTTTAACATTTTTTGATGTTTTAAGAGCAAAACATACGGAATGTTTACTTTTGTTTTCTTTTTCCATCATCATAACTAGAAAACCTTTCATTAAAATTAAACACGATCTATATCTACCCGTTTTTATTTATAGTATGCAGTATACAGTACAGTTTATGGTGTAAAATGTAAAATACTTTACCGAAGTTGATTCCTCGCATTGGAATGGATTAAAATTTACTTGCATTCATTCTAATGGAGAAACTTGTTTCGGATCTCCAACAACTCGGTTTTCAAACCGAGGTTCCACTGTACGTTGTTGAAATATATACGTCGCTTAAAGTTATGAAATTGTAAATTTACAGTGGTTTGAAGACATTTACAATTGTTTTATTTATTTTTAATTTAGTTGTCCATCACAAAACATTTTCCTCATGATATAAAGTTTAAAAGTTACAGTTGTTTTTATGTCCTCTTTTAATTTATTTCAACTACACAAAACACTTCTCTCATGATATGTAGTTTGAAAGTTAGAATGGCAAATGTTGTTATATGTTAAATACAAATCAATTTTCTGTCGAAAGAATTTTTTAATACCCGGGTAGCACAGCTAGTATATATATTTCTTGAAGTTGGTCATATATGTGTGTAGTTCCATTTATCGTTATTTAAATCTTGGAATAAAGAATCTGTATTACAGAAGAATTGATCTCAGACCCTCCGGTTTCCAGTGCAACGCCTTACCAATTCAGCCACATGAGCTTGATGTATTTATTAGGCGAAATATGGCGTTATATTGGAGCAAATAGGCTACAGCTCTCCGTCATCACGACGTAATGTGATGGGGTAAGATCATGAGAAGCGGTAGCTCTTATTAGTAAGCTTACTCAAATTATCCATTGGCAATGTGCCAGGCTAATAGCATATGGCAAGCAGCTCTTATTACGGTAGCACAGCGAGTATATACACGTATGTATATATATATATATATATATATTATACACATGTAAGTAGAACACACACACTAACATATACAACTTGGTATTGCTATAAAATCAAGATGCATATTATGTGTATACATATATATTTGTGTATATGCACGTGTATATATATGTGTATGTATATATATAATAAGTAGAACACACACATTAATGTATAAAACTTGGTATTGCTATAATAGCAAGTCACAAGCAGACGTTGCACAACAGAAAATATATCCTCCTAACACAAAGCAGTGTTATGTGTAGTTACAAGTCATGCCTTATCCTGTGTATATGAGCCTCGTGAGATCCATTATAAAAGTTCCTCTCAGTATGATTCTCTTTGCTTCTCATCTAACTTTACCATACACATAGTAATAAGCTTTTCTTTTTTTGCTTTTTGCTTGTCAATAAATATGGAGTAGTTTTGTTGCAAACACGTTTATTTATTAATAAAGATACTTTAAATTTGATTACTAATTCTGCGTGTATGTCAAATAAATTTAAATTTATTAAATTGAAATCAGTGTGCATATGAGTGAACATTTAAAGAGAACAGGAGTACCGGTCTCTGTTTGTTATACTTTATGTTTACATAACTGCCAGTGAGTAAACAAATTAACATCATATCCTGCAGCTTGTATTTGAGTCTTATCACTCTCGGAGGGCGGATACAGCATGTGACATATTGTATCACTAGGTTGGTTGTTGATCAAGTATTCCTATTTCTTCTTTTGTAGCTGTTTGTGGTTCGTAGCTTTGACAACCCTCCTTGCTATTTTAAATTTGGCTTTTTGACATCAGAAAACATCAAAGTGTTTCAATTTACTTACATTTGTGTCATCTATGTGAAAACCGGATTTCGTATTCCTCTGTTCGCACTGCAATGTCTTCTTGATCTTTGGTTATTTTTCTAATACCAACTAACTTCAAACAAATGGTTATAGCAATATTTTTCCAAATGTTAGTATACTATCACTAATAGGGTTCAAAATAATCACTAATAATCACAAATAATCAATAATTTTTTTCAATTCCATTCTCTATACAAATTTATTAAATTTGTCATTCTACCATAAAAAATTAATGAAAGTATATTTTAATGAATATTAAAAAATACAAACATTTAAAAAAAACATCATTAACAACTAATCATAAGAGCAAATGTCATTTCAAGCATAGTACCAAAAACGAATCAAAGCAAAGCGTAGGTTAACCAGTTGTTGAATGTTCAAGTTGTATTAGAGGCCTCAAGTGACTCAAATTGGCATGCTTATCAAGGTACTTGCTAGTAATACTGTGAGAGCTAATGAAACAGAGTTGAGGATATTATTAATAAACTCCCATGATGTATAAGTGAGTCCAAGGCCTTACCAACAACTGACTCAATCACCTTTAGCTAGTCCTTCGAGCTCAGCTCTACAGTATCGGATGTTCGGTTTCGGCGTTCTCGTTCATATTTGTCTCCCCTAGTTCTTGCCACCAAGTGCATGAAGATGGCGAGTGAACAGGCGAGAGCGCTATAGCCCACAACGAAGTAGAGCATCGGCTGAGGGCCGGTATTCTCGAAGAACCATCCGATGGCTACAGTGAATGAAACCCCAGCGGCAGCACCACCCAGCAATGTCAACGTATAGCCAACTCCTGTCAATGTGATATAGCGGTTGGCCCAGGCTATCCCTGTAGGGTACAGGGGCCCAACAAAGAATCCGGATACACAAGCAACGGAGAACAGCTATTAAAACTGAACATTTCTCTCATAGTCTTAGGTGTGTCAGAGTCAGCCTGAGACTCTTCAACTTGGTACCCAACCTCACCTTTTCTGTTGAACCAAAAGTATATCTAAAAGACCACAGCTATAATAAACTCAATCGCGGTAACAATTAAATAGCCATACTCAAAATTATTGTTTTCCGGTTGGATATCTTGTTCTGTTATATTAACTTCTGTCTTCACTTATTGTGAACTGTTGGTTTTATTGAAGCAATTCTCTATGTAGAATGAGCTGGCAGTTGCAGCAATTCTTGTGCTGAGAAACGGTTTAACGATTTGTGGCACGAGAAAACTTCCTGCACCGTATCCACAGTGTAGGATATGCATGGGGGAGTCTGACTTCTCCTTCCAGAGTTTGATGAGGCTTTGCTGTCCCGCTACAACGCCAACCATATTATTTGTGCTGACATCATACAGCCTTGTGACAAACATACATTTAGACTCAAAAGATTTTTGATAGGATATAATAGCAAAACTTATAGTTGCTTAACTATGTTAAATGTGATAGCAGTTTTTGTATGACATTTGTAAGATATTAGTTGTAGCAAATTATTTTGCAGCCAACTCACCACTACATATTTGTATATTTCTGTTTTAGATAGTCTGGTCACAAAAATAAAAAACAACCCTAAAATGATAAATGATTTGTTTGTATGTTATAATCAGAATTATTTTTTTACTACGTATAAGAATGCTCAACTAAATGGAGTTGTGTACTATTAAAGGGAATTGTGCATCAAGAGTTCACAACTCCATTTAATTACACACTTATATAATAAACAGTAGGAATGAATAAACTAGGGTAATGATGTGGTTAATCTACAGCATGACTGTATGTATCAAATACTTATCTATCACAACTCACTAATAGCTATAAAGGTCTCCGCTATTCCTTGAATGGTGAACTCTAAATACATAGCTTGCAGGTAGGTTGTGTAGGCTATGCCCACCCCCAGAACACCTATTGTAAGGCAAAGTGCAAGTATGAGGTCATTGAAGCGGGTCAACTTCGTCATCAACCAGCCACCTATAACACCAAGTCAAAGGTCAAATAACAATTACTAATTATAAGCAGGTGTGAGACAATACCATTGGTCAATGACAATGCCCTTCCTTCAAAGTGACATACACCTATGCATCGTGAGACAATGATAAAATTTTATGCAAACCACGTTTTTCGCAGACCACGAATTTTGCAGCACAACCAGAGCTAGCAGATTTACAAAGTTAACATCTCAGTTAGCTTTAGGCTTACTTTAGCCATTATCTCACTTAAGCTTAGATTCAATAGGCTCCAAGAGTTCTACAGAAGGGTTATGTTTGGCTAGAGACTATACCTATTGATGATTTCATTTAGGATATTATGCCTTCCTAGGATATACTGTAGAGCATTACTGTGATAACCAAACATGCACATGTCTGTCTATGACAATACTGTACCTTACCAAACAAAGCTCCTACACCCATCCCAGTCTTTCTCGTAGCTACTGCCTGAGATATCTGCTCGTAATCAGAACCAACCGCAATCAAACCCTGTGGCAGCATATAGAAGATATGATATAAGTGATAAAATTAGATCAATCACTATGATAGCCTGTGCTTTAATACAATCCAAAGTTAGCAATAATAACTTGTAGCCTACCAAACATGTTCTGGTTCTTTGAAGCATTCTGTAGCAGCACTCACTTTACATCCCATTTCGTTACAGTTACAGTGTTTACCATTAAAGCTTGTAATGTTTTTAACAAGTTTATTTACAACCCAACTACTAGTAGAAGCAGATTCAAACATTTAGACTTTTTTAATCAAGCCAATAGCTGTACGAAATGTAGCCAAATAACAGGTTTGGTAAGACTAAAAATTCTTATACTTAGTATCTATATATGCAAGTAAATGGTGTGGCTGTAATAGTTTCTATACAGGATGCTGAAGTATGTTCTGTTCTTTGGAATATGAGTTTTATATTCCGTGATAGATAGACATTAGCATTATTGATATTAAAGTTGCCGGTTTAAAAAAACTGTTTTAAAGAAGTTTATTAATAAAAAAATATGGATTTAAGTAAAGCAAAATGCATATTTGTGTATACATTTATATTTGTGTATATGCACATGTATATATGTATATATTATAAAATTATACGTAGGCCTATACATGTATATGTATACGTATATATATGTGTATATATATTTATCTATATATAGACATATATATAGTATATATATGTATATATATATTTATCTATATATATAGACATATATATAGTATATACATTTATATGTCTATATATATTTATATATATTTCTCAAAGTTTGTGTATGTATTCGTGTATTTGTCATTGTCCATGTCCAACTATAACTATTAGTATCTAAGTAGCTAAATTATATTCAACTTTAAGCATATATGTACTACGACCCCTACCAATTTCGAAATTAATAAAAGTAGGCAATTTGAAATGTTTTATTTTCCATGGATCCATTTGTGTAGTTAGGTGTTACCCCTACATTGTAGAAATTCAAGGTTTGCTATTGTGAACTGCGGGGTCTACTGAATGAATGGGCTAAGGACACGATAACAGCGAGTCGTGTTTTCCAAAACCTAATAAGGCAATACGACCGCCCCGTGAGAACTGTATTAGCTCCGAAAGCCAGGCTAGCACAATCCGAACGGAGCTTGATCATTCAACCCCGGCCATATGATAGTCATCACCTATCCTGATGGTTTATACCATTGGTTCCAGCTACAGCTATTAAAATCTTGGAATAAGGACTTCATATCGCGGAAAGATTTGATCTCAGACCCTCCGGTTTGCCAATCCGGCGTCTTACCACTTCAGCCACACGAGCTTGATGCATTCTTTAAGCGATATATGGGAGCAAATACGCTACCGCTCTCCATCACGACTTGATGTGATGACGCAACATCATGCGGTAGCTCTTATTAGTAAGCTTTCTCAAATTATCCATTGGCAATGTGCCAGACTAATAGCAAGCGGCAGGCAACTCTCATTACCTCTCATTGTATATAAAATGATTTTTAATACCCGGGATGTATGTATGTAATATAAATCAGAGCCTTGCATCTGAGATGTAAGTCAGAGATGTACGTGCACTAATAAAATCAGAAATGTTTGAATGAGATGTAAGTGAGAGGTGTACATATGTGATATAATTCAGAAATATATATATGAGATGTAAATGAGAAATATACATAAGAGTTGTAAATCAGAGATGTACACACGAGATGTAAAATAGAAATGAATGCATGAGATGTAAAACAGAGACGGATGTACGAGTTGTAAGTCAGAGATAAATGTACAAGAAGTGAGTCTAATATGAATTTATGAAATGTATATCTGAGATGGACATATGAGATGTATATTTGAGAAAAACGTATGAGTTGTCAGTCAGAAATAAATGTACGAAAGGTGAATATAATATGAATGTATGAGATGTAATGTAAATCTGGCATGAACGTATGAGTAGTAAGTCAGAGATATATGTACAAGAGGTGAGTTTAATATGAATGTATGAAATGTATATCAGAGATCAATGTATGAGTTGTAAGTCAGAGATGAGCGTATGAGTTGTAAGTTAGGGATGTATGTAAGAGATGAACAAGTCAGAGATGTATGCCTGATATCTAAGTCAGAGAAGTACATATGACATGTAAGTCAGTAAGCCAGAGATGTATGAATAAATGTATATATCTCCGACTTACCACTTTAGATTAAAATCTCAATTACATCTCCGACTTACCATTTTAGATTAAATTGATTTGTAAGAGAGTTACACACTTTTAGCATGGATCTCGCATGTGTGTTCTGTCCATCGATTGTGAGAAACTTGAACTGCTATGCGTAACATTTTGCTTGCCCTGCTTTGTTTCACTGTAAAAAGGTAAAAAATGGAGATTGAGGTTAGATATGAATTTATGGTAACTTACCTTAAGAGTAAAATCAAGCTTTGACAGGTGCATATCAGAACTCTGTTAGATTTGTTTGTATTCATCGCAGATTTCTGGAGCTATAATAATGATACAACAACTCCAATCTTTTCAATCCTCTTTGTAGTTGGTTTTGGGCTCACTCGAAAATATTTGACTGATTAAGGAAATACTACAACATAACGCATAAAGGTTATAATCTAAAATTGTTTGTAACTTATTATTGTATAAATCCTAGCGATTATCTGAAATATGTTCATTAGTTTGAAAAGTCATGACAGAGTGCTATGATTTTTAATAAGAACATATAAGATATTACATTAATAAAGAACAGGGCATAAATATGACAAAATATACTGTATAGTAAAATTGACCTGCGGAAGCATCCATCAAAGATATTTTAAGCATCTTAGTTGTCACTTGATCATAAGCTATTTTTATATGTAGCGGACCAGCTAGCATGACAGAAGTAACCTTAGAAAGTCTTAGTATAGTTTATTGGGTTATTCCTTTCTCCCCACAATTATGTGAGAACTCAGGTGAAGCACTTTGAGTGTTCAATGATCATATAACCAGCATCAAAGGATCAACCAACTTATATCCATATTTGTTCTCAATAGTGTATTGTATGCCAGATGTTATTATATTACTATTTATAGCTAGTCAAACTCTTCACAGAAAGAACAGTTGTGAACGCAGGTCATCTCTAAATAGACTGTCTCTCTTCTCATCCAAAGTATGTGGTTTCTTCCTAGTAATATAATACTACTCATCCTTATCAGATAGTCAAAATGGTTTCTATATCCTCGTGATACTCTTGTAAATGAACACATTCATAGTTCACTAGATCTGACTATTATGCGGTTGACTAGCATTAAGTTCTCTATGAATTCTATTATCCAGAATAAATAATAAAGGATGGAATGCGCTGGAGACAAAGTGGGAGGCATTGCTAATCATGAGAACTAGTGAACGGAGAGAGCACAACTCTATCAAGTGAACTTGAGATAAAATATTAAAATTGCAAAATTAATTTTTAGCATTCCTCTTTATTTATTCATACTTTGGAACTTTCAATAAAAATGAGTATTACAATTTTCTGATGATAGCATTAAGTTTATAACACAATACTAACAATCAATTACCTAATTACTACAAAGCAGCAAGAGTAAATATTCATTTCATCTAGTGAGATTAACTTCACTGCTACATCTCAGCTTTTAAATTTGCTCACAACTGTGTGTAACATTCCTCCATTTTATTTTGGTATCTGATTTATTCACTGCAAATGGCAGTGTTTAATTAGTATAATCACACAGCAGGGCAGAAAATCATGAGACAAAATAGAAATATATTTCATTTAACTATAAAACAGATTTTATCAATTTCTGTGAGAAAAAAGGAGCACTTTAGGATTCTATCACAGTGTAAATTTTGTAGCCAGACAAACAGACAGAGTTTTCATATTTATAAAATAGATACTAAAAATTAAATACCGTTTTTTTACAATAACAGCAAACACAAACTTCAAAACATTTGGTGACCTTGAACTTGCTGCTGCTATCCGCTATATTGTGCTTATATAATTCTGTTGCAGTTAAAATAGGAGAATTTGAATGCATATATTTGCGTAATATTGAAAAAGTTTTATGAAAAATCACAAACAGATATTTAATATTTTGGTGACTTTTGAACTATTGCATCAGTCTATCCATGATCAAGTATCTAAAAGTACATATTGTCTCCTCCTGTTACAGATGCACTACTTATCATGTAGAACTGAATGAGGGTAATGAGGATATTATAAACTCAGATGTGAGAGAATAAATACATGCAATATAGAAACTTCCTGTATGAGATTAGTAAGAGTATAAATCAAGATATGTTATGCCTGCTGTCATAACCTTGGGTTTGAGTTGTCAGCACCTTCTAATGAATAGGATGTTGGTATAAGGAACTACACATAACCATGGCAACCAGACACCCTACATAGAGAATTCATAGAACTAGAAACAGTAGTAACTAAATAGATTTGTTATATATAAATTACTAACAGTCTAAAACTGAGGAATGAACTAGTTACTATCTGATTAGATCTCTTGTTAAATGTCTATCTTTTATGAGTATAGCTTACACTTACAACTGTAGTATATTTACCATCCATATTGCAGAGAATGAGTAATGAAAAGAATGTAAACCAAAATGTAAGTTTCAAACCAAAGTGTAAGTTGAAATTTACACTTTGAAGCTGCAAGAGAGGAAGCAGAGGAGTTCAAAGAAGCAGCTACGACTGTAGACTGTGAGCCAATGAATAATCATAATGTGAAGGGTCTATAGCTTAGATGATCTAGCATCTATCTTCTATATACATGTATATATATTTCTCAAAGTATGTCTGTCGTCTGTCTGTCATTCCGGCTGTATATCTTAAAATTTTGATATTGTGATTTCGGATTCTGATGGATTTGAACTAACGACGAATGCATCGACACTTTTGTAAACCAGACGCTTTACCACTGAGCTAGAACACCATAGCAATCAGTTACATTTTCATATAATGGATACACCATGCGAGTGCTAATTATTTTAGCCTTGCGTCCACGATTTACGATGCTTTTGTACAGAAATATTTTGAGACCTAAGTATATGCAACGCGAAGCTTATTCATCTTTTTTTGTTAGGTGTAATTTATTCGGCCCTACGATATTGACAATAAGTTATTTCGAACTTGAAATTTGGCGATTTGTGCCCTGATTGTATACAGTGGAATGGCTCTTGGGCGCTTCAGTTCTCGACCAACTCGGTTATACACCAAAGATTTTGAGATTTGTTCGTCTCGGATCTCGAACATATATTCGAGAGCATGCGCATTAAAATTGGAACAGCTCCGGAAATAGCATGCAAACATTCGTTAACAGACGCAGAAGCAATTTACGCTTCATAAATTCTTTACAAAAAGGGAGGAGCCATCTGGAACGAAGAGATTTACCGAATAGATTTGCTAGAGAAGTAAACTCTCCAGTCGAGTTACCCTAAATTGCTTTGGAGGAGGATTATCCTTTTGCTGTTTATATTTTCCTTTTCCTACGATTTTTGATGTAGCTGATCTGTTGCAATTTTTTGCTGTTTCGCTATCAATTTCAGCAATTTTTGTCTCTTTGTATCTTAGCCTTTAACATTTTTTGATGTTTTAAGAGCAAAACATACGGAATATTTACTTTTGTTTTCTTTTTCCATCATCATAACTAGAAAACCTTTCATTAAAACTAAACACGATCTATATCTACCCGTTTTTATTTATAGTATGCAGTATACAGTACAGTTTATGGTGTAAAATGTAAAATACTTTACCGAAGTTGATTTCTCGCATTGGAATGGATTAAAATTTACTTACATTCATTCTAATGGAGAAAATTGTTTCGGATCTCCAACAACTCGGTTTTCAAACCGAGGTTCCACTGTACGTTGTTGAAATATATACGTCGCTTAAAGTTATGAAATTGTAAATTTACAGTGGTTTGAAAACATTTACAATTGTTTTATTTATTTTTAATTTAGTTGTCCATCACAAAAAATTTTCCTCATGATATGAAATTTAAAAGTTACAGTTGTTTTTATGTCCTCTTTTAATTTATTTCAACTACACAAAACACTTGTCTCATGATATGTAGTTTGAAAGTTAGAATGGTAAATGTTGTTATATGTTAAATACAAATCAATTTTCTGTCCAAAGAAATTTTTAATACTCGGGCAACCCCGGGTAGCACAGCTAGTATATATATTTCTTGAAGTTGGTCATATGTGTGTAGTTCCATTTATAACTATTTAAATCTTGGAATAAAGAATCTGTATTACAGAAGAATTGATCTCAGACCCTCCGGTTTCCAGTGCAGCGCCTTACCAATTCAGCCACATGAGCTTGATGTATTCATTAGGCGATATATGGCGTTATATTGGAGCAAATAGGCTACAGCTCTCCGTCGTCACGACGTAATGTGATGGGGTAAGATCATGAGAAGCGGTAGCTCTTATTAGTAAGCTTACTCAAATTATCCATTGGCAATGTGCCAGGCTAATAGCATATGGCAAGCAGCTCTTATTACGGTAGCACAGTAAGTATATACACGTATATACACGTATATATATATATATATATTATACACATGTAAGTAGAACACACACACTAACATATACAACTTGGTATTGCTATAAAATCAAGATGCATATTATGTGTATACATATATATTTGTGTATATGCACGTGTATATATATGTGTATGTATATATATAATAAGTAGAACACACACATTAATGTATAAAACTCGGTATTGCTATAATAGCAAGTCACAAGCAGACATTGCACAACAGAAAATATATCCTCCTAACACAAAGCAGTGTTATGTGTAGTTACAAGTCATGCCTTATCCTGTGTATATGAGCCTCGTGAGATCCATTATAAAAGTTCCTCTCAGTATGATTCTCTTTGCTTCTCCTCTAACTTTACCATACACATAGTAATAAGCTTTTCTTTTTTGCTTTTTGCTTGTCAATAAATATGGAGTAGTTTTGTTGCAAACACGTTTATTTATTAATAAAGATACTTTAAATTTGATTACTAATTCTGCGTGTATGTCAAATAAATTTAAATTTATTAAATTGAAATCAGTGTGCATATGAGTGAACATTTAAAGAGAACAGGAGTAGCGGTCTCTGTTTGTTATACTTTATGTTTACATAACTGCCAGTGAGTAAACAAATTAACATCATATCCTGCAGCTTGTATTTGAGTCTTATCACTCTCGGAGGGCGGGTACAGCATGTGACATATTGTATCACTAGGTTGGTTGTTGATCAAGTATTCCTATTTCTTCTTTTGTACCTGTTTGTGGTTCGTAGCTTTGACAACCCTCCTTGCTATTTTAAATTTGGCTTTTTGACATCAGAAAACATCAAAGTGTTTCAATTTACTTACATTTGTGTCATCTATGTGAAAACCGGATTTCGCATTCCTCTGTTCGCACTGCAATGTCTTCTTGATCTTTGGTTATTTTTCTAATACCAACTAATTTCAAACAAATGGTTTTATCAATATTTTTCCAAATGTTAGTATACTATCACTAATAGGGTTCAAAATAATCACTAATAATCACAAATAATCAATAATTTTTTTCAATTCCATTCTCTATACAAATTTATTAAATTTGTCATTCTACCATAAAAAATTAATGAAAGTATATTTGAATGAATATTAAAAAATTCAAACATTTAAAAAAATATCTTTAACAACTAATCATAAGAGCAAATGTCATTTCAAGCATAGTACCAAAAACGAATCAAAGCAAAGCGTAGGTTAACCAGTTGTTAAATGTTCAAGTTGTATTAGAGGCCTCAAGTGACTCAAATTAGCATGCTTATCAAGGTACTTGCTAGTAATACTGTGAGAGCTAATGAAACAGAGTTGAGGATATTATTAATAAACTCCCATAATGTATAAGTGAGTCCAAGGCCTTACCAACAACTGACTCGATCACCTTTAGCTAGTCCTTCGAGCTCAGCTCTACAGTATCGGATGTCCGGTTTCGGCGTTCTCGTTCATATTTGTCTCCCCTAGTTCTTGCCACTAAGTGCATGAAGATGGCGAGTGAACAGGCGAGAGCGCTATAGCCCACAACGAAGTAGAGCATCGGCTGAGGGCCGGTATTCTCGAAGAACCATCCGATGGCTACAGTGAATGAAACCCCAGCGGCAGCACCACCCAGCAATGTCAACGTATAGCCAACTCCTGTCAATGTGATATAGCGGTTGGCCCAGGCTATCCCTGTAGGGTACAGGGGCCCAACAAAGAATCCGGATACACAAGCAAAGATCCATATAATAGTGACATTCTCTGAGCTAAAGTACAATACGAGGGCGCTGACCATATTCCCTCCAGCTTCTAGAAATGTAAGAACTTTCATCGGTATCCAGATAGCAACAACGAATCCAGCAAACCTTCCTGCTGTAAATCCTACCCAAAATCCTGTCTGGATATTGGCAGCTGTGTCAGTGTTTACACACAGTAAATCTCGTGTGTAGGAGTACAAGTAGTTGGCAAAGACCATCTGCCCCCCGATTGCGATGTAGAACCAAATAACAAGAAAGCCGAATAGAATGGCAGCATACCATGGATGCCCAGGAGAACAGCTATTAAAACTGAACATTTCTCTCGTAGTCTTAGGTGCGTCAGAGTCAGCCTGAGACTCTTCAACTTGGTACCCAACCTCACCTTTTCTGTTGAACCAAAAGTAAATGTAAAAGACCCCAGCTATAACAAACTCAATGGCAGTAACAATTAAATAGCCATACTCAAAATTATTGTTTTCCGGTTGGATATCTTGTTCTGTTATATTAACTTCTGTCTTCACTTCTTGTGAACTGTTGGTTTGATTGAAGCAATTATCTATGTAGAATGAGCTAGCAGTTGCAGCAACTCTTGTGCTGAGAAACGGTTTAACGATTTGTGGTACTAGAAAACTTCCTGCACCATATCCACAGTGTAGGATATGCATGGGGGAGTCTGACTTCTCCTTCCAGAGTTTGATGAGGCTTTGCTGACCCGCTACAACACCAACCATATTATTTGTGCTGACATCATACAGCCTTGTGACAAACATATATTTAGACTCAAAAGATTTTTGATAGGATATAATAGCAAACTTATAGTTGCTTAACTATGTTAAATGTGATAGCAGTTTTTTGTATGACATTTGTAAGATATTAGTTGTAGCAAGTTATCTTGCATCCAACTCACTACTACATTTTTGTATATTTCTGTTTTAGATAGTCTGATCACAAAAATAAAAAACAACCCTAAAATGATGAATGATTTGTTTTGTATGCTATAATCAGAATTATTTTTATACTGCATATAAAAATGCTCAACTAAATGGAGTTGTGTACTATTAAATGGAGTTAAGCATCAAGAGTGCACAACTCCATTTAATTACACGCTTTCATATAATAAACAGTAGGAATGAATAAACTAGGGTAATGATGTGGTTAATCTACAGCATGACTGTATGTATCAAATACTCATCTATCACAACTCACCAATAGCTATAAAGGTCTCCGCTATTCCTTGAATGGTGAACTCTAAATACATAGCTTGCACGTAGGTTGTGTAGGCTATGCCTATTCCCAGAATACCTCCTATTGTAAGGCTAAGTGCAAGTATGAGGTCATTGAAGCGGGTCAACTTCGTCATCAACCAGCCACCTATAATACCAAGTTGAAGGTCAAATAACAATTACTAATTATAAGCAGGTGTGAGACAATACCATTGGTCAATGCCATTTGCTCCACATATACCTTTGATGCACTGACATACACCTATGCATCATGAGACGAAGATAGAATTTTCTACAAACTATGTTTGAATTTTACAGCACAACCAGAGCTAGTAGTTTTACAAAATTAACATCTCAGCAAGCTTCAGGCTTACTTTAGCCATTTATCTCACTCAAGCTTAGATTCAATAGGCTCCAAGAGTTCTACAGAAGGGTTACGTTTGGCTAGAGACTATACCTAATGGTGAATACATTTAGAATAATAGGCCTTCTTAGTATATACTGTAGGGCATTACTGTGATACCAAAACATGCACATGTCTGTCTATGACAATTATGTACCTTACCAAACAAAGCTCCTACACCCATCCCAGTCATTCTCATAGCTACTGCCTGAGATATCTGCTCGTAATCAGAACCGGTTCTTTCTCGTAGGTCTTGAAGCGTAACTCCGGTGATCTCTGATGCCAAACCCTGTGACATCATATTGAAAATATGATATAATTGGTGAAATCGATGACCAAGATAGCTTGTGAATTGTGCATACTACCGAAAGTTAGCAACGATAACATGTATTCATTCATATTCGCGCTTCTTCTCTATGAATTCTATAGCGGCATTCGCCTTCCATGCCATTTGCTTTTAGCCGCAGTGTTTACCATAAAAGCTTGTTATTTTTTTAACCAGTCAATTTAAAACACAACTAGTAGTAGAACCAGGTTTACCAGTAGAACCAGGTTTGCCGTAATCATTTGGATCTTTTCAATCAAGCCAATAGCAGTACAAATAATAGCCAAATAACAAGTTTGGTAAAACTGAAAATTCTTGCAGCTGTCACACAACACTATGTCTATGTATGTATATCTACGTATGTATGCGTGTAAATGGTGGGGCTATAATAGTTTCTATACAGAATGCTTATGTATATTCTGCTCTTTAGAATATGCTCTTTTTTTCATATTCCATGATAGATAGACATTAGCATTAGAAACTTTTAAAATGTCTGTACAAAGAAATGTTTCTAGGCAATTTATCAATAAAAAGGAAACATAAGTAAAGGAAGATGCATAATATAATAATAATATGCATCTCATTATCATTATAATAATTGTTATATATTGTATAATAGTTATATATATCATATAATAATTGTGTATAATTATGCATACAGTAATATGCATCTTAAGTATCTTATCATTAACTTATCATTACCATGTCTATGTATGTATGTATATATATGCATATGTATATTAAAAAATATATATGTAAGTAGAACACACACACTAACATATACAACATTGTATTGCTACAAAAGCACATCACAAGCAGACGTTGCACAACTGAAATGCTATCCTCCTAATATAAAGCTGTGTGTAAAGGCATATCTTGCTGTGTTACATCTGCAAAAATATTTAAAATATATAATAATATAATATTTAAAATAAAATATTTAAATATAAGCATAAATGTGTGGCGTGCTTACCAGCGATACCCATACTAGTATGAGGAACATCGTTTTAATTAGTTTGAGAATCAAAGTTTTTCTGTTGTTGTCCATGTTCACTATCTTTTTTATCACATTCAGCCTGTAAAAAAACTATTCTAAACTGTAAATGGTATATACATAAAAACTGGTACCTTTAAGAACATTTTAGCTATTATGTGATACAGGATTAGTATAATACATGTTGCAGAAGTTCAAAATGCATGCTTATTAACAGCATAATGAAAGAACAAAAATCGCTAAGAAATTCGTGACACTCACCTGGCATTTATAAGCTTGAAATAGGCAAGCAGCAGTCTCCTATTGCTTGCTGACTACTACTTACATTTATCCACTTTTGGCAAGTGGAAGCCACATGCTCTGGTACAATACTATGACTGTTATAAAGCAATACCACATTAAAAAAACTTGGATGTCTGCTGCACGATATGGCACATATTGACCAGAGCCGTATAGTTTCACAGAGTCCCGCGACCAACAGAAGCGTATACGAGAGCTCGCTCGATTTAAACAAACAGGTCACGCCTACTATTTTTATCCAAGTTTATAATGGAAAGGCGGCCGCAACATTAATCAACAAAAACTACTCCCATTAGCAGTCGCTTTAAAGTTGAATGTTGTATTATGAACCATTTGAAAGAAAACAAAATTTCTTACAAAAATCTACTAATAACGTTTTTGTAAAAACGTAAAGTAAATGCAAAAAATAGCGGTATTGAGAGCGAGGTATGAATATTCCATTAGAGATCAGTATGTCGATCTGGTTTGTTTGGAATCAAGCATTTTTGTTTTTGGTTTTGGTCACGGGACTCTGTGAAACTATACGGCTCTGATATTGACCACATTTGCGAACAGTAAGGGTAAAGGTCAAACTTGTCAGTGTATGCGAGGTTACGCCTCCTGAAGCAGAAAATATCTGTTCGAGAAAGATCTTTAGTGGCGCGGCTAGTCTTTGCAAAGGTTTTCAAGCAAGGCATGCATATTATTGGGTAATCTATGGAGTACATACTTGCCCAATTACATACATGTAGTTATGAACAGAGCCATCGAGTGTTACACTCGATGGCTCTGGTTATGAATTGTAGTGGGGGGGCTAAGAAGAGCGCGTCTAGTTCATTCTTTTTTGTTCTTTTCTTCCATTTCATAGAAAGTTCTTCACAGAGGCTCGCCTTTGCACTTGCCATCATTATTAGTGACGAATAAAGCAAAGCCGAAATCCAATATTTCGGAATTTTTGCTATAGGAAAAATAAGCACATATATTAATCGTTTCAGTACACTGTAGGATCAGCATGTATTATGTGCGAGTAATGCAGCGTGACTTTTGAGAGATACGATGTCATGCATAAGAAGCTTTTAATTTTTGCTAACAGTCTTTGGAAATGGTTTTGACTCGTTCGATCGTTACACAATGAATTTTTATACCAGAAGACTTAACCTTACAGCTAAAAATGCAATTCATGTCCAGCTAGTTCAAATTTTGTTCAGTTCAGAGTAAATTTGCCCTATTGAGACGACTGAGCACCTTATCTAGTATCCTGCCGTGTTCTGGCTTATTACGTGCATATACGATAGTGTCATCGAACAGATTGGCTATTCCAGGTATGCATTTAGCTACCTGTGCTAACTATTTTTACTATATATCAAAGACCACATTTATCCCAAACATCAATTATTTATATATTCATATGGATGTGGAACCTAGAAAGACCGATTGATACAGGGAGAGTTGTTAGTGTGGATGAAGATGAGTTGTTAAATGATTAAATAACGACGCGGATAAAGAACCACAGGCCAAATGACTATGACTTAGACGACTAGGAGACACGTGACCCCCTTGGATATATAGTGGCTGCAGACGAAGCTGAAGGCCTCTTGTGATCTTGAGTTCACGGTGAGTGGCAGATTGCTCCCTGAGCAATATAACAATCTGAACAAGCCGAGGTCTGTGAGTGGTGATATTCGTCGTAAAATCTTGATAGTGATATACAGACAAATATGAATAACGTTTATTCCTTAATAAGTGTACAGCGTAAACTGACAAAGGCAAAGAAAACAAGCTGCCCGCGTAAACCGTAGACATAGTGGTAAGCGATATTACAACATCTTCTTTTTTCAATGTAAGACATGGTTAAAATGACACCAAAGCGTAAAACAAACACAAGCTTAAACAGACAGCTACACAAGAGTAACATAGGGTAAAACAACAACCCAGGAAGCTGAAACTGAGCCTTTGCGGAGCTTGTAAGACCCGACCCGAGCGAGTTACTTGTGGCATCGCACTGTGACCGATTTGGTTATTAGTATCTGTAACATGAAGACTTACTAAGGTTGAACTGTTATTATCTGTAACAGAAAATTTACTAAGGTTGAGCTGTCAGGTTGTGGTACTGGGATCAAATCTTTACAGTTGTGTCTAATTGTGGTACAATGCTCATCCCTAACATTATATGATTTTGGTGCATTGTCAACTGGGGTAATAACTTCAGCATCTGTCTTTGTGCCTCTTACTATGACTTTCTGGGCTACTGATAGAGGTGGCAACTCACATACATGATGGCGCTGATCAAAGTTGGCTTTACTATATTTTCTAATTTAACTTTTTTTGTGCTAAGCACTGCTGGGTTGGGTAACTTGGGCTTTAGCACCGATGGAAGTGTAGGCACACTTGTACAGAGTTTACTGCCCATCAGAAGTTCTGCGGGTAAGTACCCATTTTCTAGTGGTGACGACCTGTAGGCAAGCAAAGCTAAATAGGGATCTCTTTCCTTTAACAGCATAGTCTTTACAGTTTGTACGGCACGTTCAGCAGCGCCATTGGCTGGGGCATACTTTGGGGAGCTGGTCACATGAGTAAAGTTTTACTCCCTGGTGAATTTATTGAACTCTTCCGCTGCATATTGTAGACCATTATCTGATAGAACCGTTTCACGAATACCATGTCTAGCAAAGACACCTTTCATTTTGAGAATCAGGGCGCAATAGTTGAGTTCTGGCAAAAGCTCTATTTCAATATATGTGTCTGTGAGTATATGATGTCTCATATGGCACAGTGTCTGTGAGTATATGATGTCTCATATGGCACAGTGTCTGTGAGTATATGATGTCTCATATGGCACAGTTTCTGTGAGTATATGATGTCTCATATGGCACAGTGTCTGTGAGTATATGATGTCTCATATGGCACAGTGTCTGTGAGTATATGATGTCTCATATGGCACAGTGTCTGTGAGTATATGATGTATTATATGGCACAGTGTCTGTGAGTATATGATGTCTCATATGGCACAGTGTCTGTAAGTATATGATGTCTCATATGGCACAGTGTCTGTGAGTATATGATGTCTCATATGGCACAGTGTCTGTGAGTATATGATGTCTCATATGGCACAGTGTCTGTGAGTATATGATGTCTCATATGGCACAGTTTCTGTGAGTATATGATGTCTCATATGGCACAGTGTCTGTGAGTATATGATGTCTCATATGGCACAGTGTCATTGTCTCATTATAACAGCAACACATTGATACATTTAATAAAACCAAGTGTTTGATGACAGTGTTCCAACTCGATGTTTTACTCTTTGTTTTGCCCCATCAAAGTCTGTAACATAAATACTTGATATGTGATATTTTTAGGGTTAGACCATAGATATATATACCTATATATAGGTATATATATCTATGGGTTGAACTGACCACTCATTCTTCAAGTCAACTGTGTGTATAACATAATAATAAGACATCACATTAAAGTGGTACGGAGAAGGAATCCAGAGATCTTTTAGTTAGAAGGTAGGCAGGCTTAATGTCTTAACTATCTTCGCTGTGGTTTGATTTTATAGCTCTATATTGTATTTGGTGTTGATTGTTACGACTGTTGTTTTATTACATAAATCGGTTAATAAATACATAATATTTGCAATTTTTAAAAATATCAATTTTTAAAATGGTTAACAAATTTCATTGTTAACAAATGTCATTATTAACAAATAAAGTTATGAAGGTTATGAAAAAACTGGTATACAACCACCCAGATGATTTTTTACCTATGTGCTGATGAAAACACGCTTCTGTTATGCACATCACCTAGTTGGTTTGCAGTCACTGCATCTGTCAGATAAGAAAGTGACACTGAAGCTAGAAGCGTGCTCTCTTCTATGGAAGTTACAAGTCATGCCTTATTCTATATATGTGAGCCTCGTGAAATCCATTATAAAATTTCCTCTCAGTATGATTCTCTTTGCTTCTCATCTAATCATGTTTATGACCTGTTCGAGACCTTGACCTTTGACTGTTATGAATCCCTTCATCTGATATTAACATGATATTCAATGGTAAAGCTGTAATCTTCTCATGTTTACATACTTACAGTAGTAAGTTTTTTTTTCTGTTTATGTAAATTTATTTATATGAATATAAAGTAATTTTGTAAAAGGCATACCTTTTAATAAAGGTACCAACCATTTTACTATTGATTCTGAATGTATGTCAAGTAAATGTTGATTTTCACTATAATATTAAATCAGTGTGCATATGAGTGAACATTTAAAGAGAAAAGGACTAACTGTTTCTGTTTGTTATACTTTATGTTCACATAACTGCCAGTGAGTAAACAAATTAACATCATATCATGCCTGCACCTTGTATTTGAGTCTTATCACCCTTGGAGGGCGGGTAGAACTCGTGACATATTGTATTACTTGATTGTTGATTGTTTATCAAGTATTCCGTTTTCTTCAATAATGGCTAATAGCTGTTTGTGTTTCATAGCTTTGACAATCTTCCTTGCTATTTCAAATTCTGCTTTTTGACATTAGAAAACATCAAAGTACACTATTTCACATTACTTACATTTGTGTCATCTATGTAATAATCCAATTTCACAATCGGCTGTTTGCATTGCAATGTCATTTTAGCATTTGACTATTTTCCCAGCATCAACTAATTTCAAAAAAGCTTATGTCAATATTTTTCTGAATTTGACTATATTATCATTAATAGGGCTCGTCCTCCTCAAGTCCGTAATCTAATCACACTAAATGAAAACATTCTTATCTGTTAGCAGTGACTATCAGTGACTGATTACCTGATATCCTGCGCTTAAGGAGGCATTTAATATTTCAGCTGACCAATAAGTATGAGAAGGCACTTGATTTCATTTACAGCACCATCTGCTTTAAATTAGCCCCACTATTTCCAATCAATTTCTAAGAAAAAACACATGTTTTCTTTTCACTTTTATCTGGTCAAGTAATATTAGTTGTTCATGCTCAAACAAATTGATTTAACAGATTTCACATCAGGACATTAGCTACTATAAGAAAGTGGTAAAATAAAAAGGAAAATAGGAGCATTTTGAGTTAGAGCTCTTCTACATAAGCACTACCATTAAGCTCTTACAAGTAGCGATGCAATAGTCTGATTTTTTAAGACCATATAATTTACTAGTACGAGTTGAAGAAACTTACGCTAGTTGAATAGTATTTTTACATGTGTAATCAACATTCATGAGAGGCTTAAGCATCGCTTCATGCACAACGTAACTCAATTTGCGCCCAAATTTGAATTGTAGTTTTATTTCAGTAGTACTTTTTAATTATATATTTCTAGAATAGAAGCAATTAGATGGCATTCAGTGAGAAACAACGGCGTATGCGAGATGCTACGGCGACTGGAAAGGTAAAGTACAATTGTCTAAAGCCTTTCAGTGTCACTTGCTAGCTCATAGTTGCTACCTGTTATTGTGATGTGACTTGCTAGTGACATATGGTAGCTCATAGTTGCTACCTGTTACTGTGATGTGACATATGCTAGTGACATATGGTAGCACATAGTTGCTACCTGTTACTGTGATGTGACATGCTAGTGACACATGGTAGCTCATAGTTGCTACCTGTTACTGTGATGTGACTTGGTAGTGACATATGGTAGTTCGATTGTGAGATAGCATGACTCCATGTTTTGATTGTCATAATGTACGGGATATGATTTCGCCAATGGGATCAGCTACCATAGTTGTTGTTATTGTGTATTGACAAATGCCCTCTGGCATTCTATATGACTGGACTTTGGAGGAAATTTATGTTTCTTGAAGTTTTGAAGAAATATGTTTAGATACTTATTTAATATTTAAATGTGTTTAGATATTATATATATAATTTTTATATCTTATCTATATATATATATATATATTTCTCAAAGTTTGTGTGTGTATTCATGTATTCGTCTGTGATTGCAATTGTCCAGCTATAGCTATTATTTTAGCATTGCGCCCACGCGTTACGATGCCTCCGTTAACAAATATTTTGGTACCCAAGTAGATGCTCCTTTGTCTTTTTTTCGTTACGACTAACTTGTTTCGCCCCAGGATATCGACGATGATTTATCTCGAACTTAAAATTTGGCGATTTGTGTACTGATTATATACGATATTAAAAGATACGTCGCTGAACTCGCCATGGCGAGTTATCCGGTACTCGTTATAATAAAAACAATCCACAAACAGATAAATGATAAAATTTCTGTTACAAGTTTGAAGTTTACTAAAATACATACTAAAACTTTTTTCAAGTATATGTTTAGTAACCTAAGTTCATTTAAGTTAGATTCAGCGTTTATTTTACACGTCTGTCTCGAAGGAAAGAACCCTCCACGTAGTACATTGTAATGTTATATTATCTTGCAGATCCTAATCACAAAATGCACTTAAGTCATTGCACGAGTAGGTACCTATAGCTACTAAGGTTAACATAGTATTTTGGTACTACTTTTAATGATGATGATTTTTATCAGGTGATTGCATTAGATAATGACTATGGGTTTCTATACCACTCTATGTACGTCTATAGCCTACGATGTTTTTGCATGCCAACACTGAAACGAACTGAACTCATATAATTGTATACCAAATAATTTTGTATTGTAATCGTAGCGAAATAAACTATATTTAACCATTGCTTGCTAATGATTTCACGTTTACATTTAAACACCTTTACATTTTTATTTTTCATCCTAATTTATTTCAACAAAACACTTCTTTTAGGTTATGAAATTTTAAACTTAGTTGTTTGAAAACCTTTACAGTTGTTTTATTTATTTTTAATTTAGTTGTCCTGCACAAAACCTTTTTCTCATGATACGAAGTTTGAAAGTTACAGTTGTTTGACCAAGTTTGAAAACCTTTCCAAATCTTTTTATTTTCTTTCTTAATTTATTTCAACTACACAAAGCGCTTCTCTTACAATATGTAGTTTGAAAATTAGAATGGCAAATGTTGTTATATGTTAAGTACAAATCAATTTTCTGTCCAAAGACTTTATTACCCGGGCAACGCCGGGTAGCACAGCTAGTATGTTTATATTTCTCACAGTATTTAAAGAAATTAACTTTAATGACCATGCAATGAATTTATTTAAGTTCAACATAATAAATCATGGCAATGTCAGACAACTCCAGATGCTATTCTCTCTCTCTCTCTCTCTGTTATTGTAGGGTCTAAAGTCAGCAACTCTGAACCAGTCAAAGACGGGATTAATCAGTTTGATTAAAAGTGAATACAAAGTTCCCTCACCTCCCTTATATGAGTCTGACAAAGTGACGAGACGTGTCTTGACTCCTTGTCATGAGTATCAGTTCTTTTACTCCTCTGAATTTAAAGTAGGTTTATATTTGGATATTCTGAATTTCACAGTAACCAGGCCTCAACAAGAGGCTAAAGTCAACAGTTTCCAAATGCCTTCTTCATACAGCCATTTAGGCATCCAACTGCGAATTGCACAGAACTGACAACTGTAGTTGACACGCAAGAGCTAGCGACACTCACTGACCTGCTTCCTCAGCTTCCTTGTAATTTGTGACAAGACTGTGAGTTGTGTTCCATTTCCGCTCGTAATTCAAAGAATTTCAATTTTGACTGGACAACTAATCGTTGAACTTGGGATGCTAAAATTATGTTTAGATTCGCTTGTTCATTAGTATGTTCCAGTTCCGCCTAAACAATAGTTCACAGATCCTGAAAAAAATTCATTTTATTTTGGTTTATATTTTTATTTTACTAAATGGGAACCTGAACTTTGTATAATACAATTGATGTCTTTAACGTAAAAGTAGAAACTTGGTCAGCTTTGCAAATTTTCGAACGGTAAAAGGATATAGTGGGGAGGGTGACACAGTTGACGTTCTCCAGTTTTTGTCATCTGACAACTGTTCAACAGTCTGCACCTCGAGAGTCTTAACTTGGTATCTTTAGGTAAGCATCAGATGTGAAGCAGCATTACATCTGCTTCTATGCAAGTAAATTGTACAGATAAATCAAACCTTCTGCTCATAGCAGGTTACATATATGCATTTATTCTAATCTTGCCTCTGGATCACCTGTAAGAAAAGCAATGCAACCACTTGTTGGCATTTATGATGAAATTCGGTAGTTAGTTTTGAAAGTTAATTCTATTTCAAATTAGTCTCAATTTTTTCAGAGATTGCTTTCCCCATAGCTTTCTTTTCCATACATAGCTATATAGCTGTATAGGTATAGCTATGTAGGTATAGCTATATAGCTATGTAGGTATAGCTATATAGCTATGTAGGTATAGCTATGTATGTATAGCTATGTAGGTATAGCTATGTAGGTATAGCTATGTAGGTATAGCTATATAGCTATGTAGGTATAGCTATATAGCTATGTAGGTATAGCTAATCACTGAGCTGAATTACAATTGCTATTTTAATTTGGTATAAAACTACTCGCTTATAGCAAAAACTTTCTAATCATTGGAGCTAACAACCTTCGCGGATGGCTGGTCACATTTCTGTAAGTATAGACTCTTCTGTAGGATAAGGACAGACAACTTCAACAAGCTCGAAGAAAATGCTTGGTAGAGCCTCACTCAGACTACAGACAAGCTGGTGTCACGGCTGGCAGGGTGCCCTACATAGAGCCCAACCCTCGTCATATTGTCATAGAGCACCTGAAGAGTGGCCTCAGCAAACAGGTCAATTCTTCTCCACGAAGTGTTCATAAATTATGCATTATTACACTTCTCTTTAGTCTTTTGACATTATTTTAGCATAAAACATGAAATTAAATTTTGTTTTGTTCCTGAAGCATATCAGTTGCTATTTCAGACATTTTCAGACATGTGAGTAGCTGCTTGTGGGATATAAGAGGTGAGTGAGTAGTAGAGTTGGAAACTGGATTATAGGCCATTTGCTCTGTTTAAGAATACGTGTAGTGTACCAAATTACTAGGTGGTTAATCATTGGCTAAAATTTTTCAATTTATCTTATAGGCAGATCAATTTTATGTGTTATTGACCTTGAGCTGAAGTCGTTCAAAATTCTCGCATTTAACATATAAAGCTATTTAGATTGATATGCCAACTCTATTAATTGATGTTTCTATGTTTGAATTACATGTATATTCACTTGAGACATGTCACATACACATTGGATGATGCTATAATTCCGTGTTATACTCCGCTATAGTCAATGGGCAAGATATACCGTCAGATGAGGAATAGAGGTGATCAGATGAGTCTTGACATTGACATGTTGCGTGATAAAGCTGGGCCTATATACGAGTACCTCTCTCAACTGGTGAGACATCGTTGCCATTTTATTACTTTAAATATTTGTCTCTGGTATCATCCTTTAACATATAGCAAATACAGTAGACGCTCCTACAACGTGAAAATCTGTATTGAGAACGGTTACTTTATAGAGATTTTACATCGTACGAATGGTAAGTTACATGTAAATTGTCTTATCTCTTCTAAGATCTTTCCAAACTCAACCCTGTGGCCCTTGGAAAAGAAAAAACTAAACATTATTTTTTAGTATAATGACTTTACAGTAACTGTATTATAATTGGTTTGTATTGTGAATGTTTCTCTTTTTTTATATTTTTCACACGACTTTGGGTCCATCATAACAGTTATTTACATTAAGTTCAACACACACCTTCAAATGTCAATTTAAATCGATTTTTTCACCTTTTTTACAGCAAGTTTTTGCTGCAAAAAAAAATTGTGTATGTTTAAAATAAAGTAAAAGATGTATGGTTACTATAATAAGAGTCGTGTCTGTCTGTCTTAACATATAGAAATATGTTAGAGCATCTCTTGCAGCTTAAGTGGAATTTATGTAGAAGGATTTTTATGTTATAGGTGTGTCTACTGTATATAAAAGTGTCTACTGCATATAAAAGTGTCTAGTGAATATATAAGTGTCTACTGCATATAAAAGTGTCTACTATATATAAAAGTTTCCACTGTATATAAAAGTGTCTACTGTATATAAAGGTGTCTACTGCATATAAAAGTGTCCACTGTATATAAAAGTGTCTACTGTATATAAAGGTGTCTACTGCATATAACAGTGTCTACTGTATATAAAAGTGTCTACTGTATATAAAAGTGTCTACTGTATATAAAAGCGCCTACTGCATATAAAAGTGTCTACTGTATATAAAAGCGCCTACTGTATATAAAAGCGTCTACTGTATTTAAAAGCGTCTACTGCATATAACAGTGTCTACTGTATATAAAAGCGTCTACTGTATATAAAAGTATCTACTGTATATAAAGGCGTCTACTGTATATAAAAGTGTCTACTGTATATAAAAGTGTCTACTGTATATAAAAGTGTCTACTGCATATGAAAGCATCTACTGTATATAAAAGCGTCTACTGTATTTAAAAGCGTCTACTGTATATAAGTGGCTACTGTATATAAAGGTGTCTACTGTATATAAAAGTGTCTACCGTATATAAAAGTGTCTACTGCATATAAAAGTGTCTACTGTATTTAAAAGCGTGTATCTCTCATCTTACAGAGAAAGCAAGTTCGTCAAAGTCGCGTCAGTGCAGCTGACTGTAAACTGAACAAAAAAGTTAGCCTTAGATTGGCAAGTTCAGCTCTACAAGACGGAGTAAAAGAGATGTACTCAGCCTTGCATGAGTCAGAGCACAGGCTACTGCATGTTCGGGCAAAAGGAGATTGTGAAAGTCATATCTCTGCTTGCAATGTAAGGACCAGGGTCATCTACCGTATGTATTAAACGCTGTCAGCGAGTGATTGCGGAAGCTTGTCCCAGGTAGCTCAGAACAGGCTAATGAAAAATCCTCTTGCGTGTGAACTACTTTGCGCCCTCCTGTTGGCTAGATATAAAATCTGAGTTTGACATTGTTAGAGTTTAGTAAGATGCTGAAAACTAGAGCAGTTTGGGGTACATAAGTCTTCCCACATTTGGAGACCTGCTGATGCTATTGATGCTGTTCACGCCATTAACTCAGTAGTTCAGTCAAAATATAGACCAGCTGTAATGGGGGAGGTAGGGGTTCACCGGGTGTCAAACACTATGATTAAATCATTCGGTTTAAATAAAAGAACACTTCAGAGTTGAAGCAATATAAAAATGTCTATTGAGCTCATCAGTTTGTTGTTGAAATTTTACATGTCGCTTTAAAAAGTTGTCAGTTTGTAAAATATTTTATTCAGGAAACACTCAATACCTGATGAAACTAAATAACCTCTCATTTCTACTACGACTAATAAATTTTCGATGATGACACGAGTTAGCTGATAAAAAAACAATTATAAATATATTCAACTCTAGTGAAGTGTTAATTAGCTTTACATCATTTTTTATCTTTTTCAAGGAAAACTTGAACACTTGTTTAGGTTGGTAAAATGTCTCTCCTTCGGCTAAGGTCGCATTTGTCTACTCTTGTTTGTCTTCAGCCTGATTATTCTCTTGTGAAGGTCTCTCAGCCTGTGTTTGCTCATGTTGCTCTCATTGATTATACATATACATACATATACAATATATAATATATGTATATATAATATATCTACACATATACAATAGTGCACATATACAATATATAATAGCGCCTCCAGTTGATCACTACACTCAGTAAATTGTTGTTTTTTCTGCACTCAACTTTTACTATCAGTCCTCTAATCATGTAAGAGTATTTCATATTCATATATGTAAGTTGAAATACTTAGTGATGTTTTCTATGTGCGCTATACTTGGTTCCTTCTACTGTGACTCAGAGAAATTAATAGAATTATATGCTGGTATTTAATAGGAGAGGCAACAGCTCGAGAAGAGCCTCAAGGTCCCACGTCATGACAAGTCAGACATGACAGCGAAGAAGCCCGTATGGCTAGATGATGAGTATATGAACAATGCTGTCAGGAGCAAACTGCCTATGTTCAGTAGAATTAAGGAGGCAGCATGGCACACCGCGTAAGTGATATCTGCAGCTTGACATATTTTGCAAGTGATATCTGCATCACAGTATGCTATGTAAATTATCTCTGCAGCATGGCATACCATGTAAGTGATATCCGCAGCATGGCATACCATGTAAGTGATATCTGCAGCATGGCATACCATGTAAGTGATATCTGCAGTTATCCCATCATACCTGTCATGTCTACCAGATGCACCTTAAGTTTTCTATCATGCTTTTCTGTCATGGCAGTAATAAGATGTGGCAATTAATCTAGCAGTTTCTTAAAAGTGTAGCCTCGGTGTACAGATTTACAAAGGAAGTTCAGGTGACCGTCTCTGCTTCAAGTTGTTTCTGTTTTTCTACGAGTATTGGCTGTAAGTATGATGGCCATTACAGCCGACTGCAGTACTTTAACACATTTTATAGTAATAATTTTGTGGCGACATGAAACGAATGACTAACATGTCGGATACATTGCATTATTGGATAGGGAACCTGAGATGCTGTATAGTGCTGTAGATGTTGTATAGATGTTTCAATTGCAGGATGTCTCTACTAGATGAAGATAGTAGTTTTATAGTAATAGGGAAACCTTTTGAGGTTAATTGGTACTGTGTATTGCAACTGTTACTGAATAAAAATCCATTTCTATTGAATGAGAAATGGGAATCCTCTCTTTATTAAAAGATTATTTAAAGGTGGTGGGCCGCAAAATGATCTTACCTGCATGCTTTAGAGCAAGTTTATTGCTATCATAAAACCAGAGCATTTCAACATGTAAACACCGAGTGAACAACTCCTCTGCCATGGAAATCTGCCACAATTTTACTCAATTTAACATTTTAACTATTTGTCTAACATACCGTGTAGGAGGCTGAATGCCTTGAAGAATGAAAAAAAGGCATTTTTCAAAAAGATCTGTTGTATTATCAGCGTCCTTGGCTACATCAAACAAATGAAGCAGCCTACCGCCAACCCTGTAAGTAGTTTTATATCTTTAGTGTTGCTGTTGTATCGTACTTACCTCACAGCGAAAAGTGCCAGTGTAATATCACCCCTATCATGGTCTATATTTGAGGATTACTCCGTGTGCCAGTGTAGTATCACCCCTATCATGGTCTATATTTGAGGATTACTCCGTGTGCCAGTGTAATATCACCCCTATCATGGTCTATATTTGAGGATTACTCCGTGTGCCAGTGTAATATCACCCCTATCATGGTCTCTATTTGAGGATTACTCCGTGTGCCAGTGTAATATCACCCCTATCATGGTCTATATTTGAGGATTACTCCGTGTGCCAGTGTAATATCACCCCTATCATGGTCTCTATTTGAGGATTACTCCGTGTGCCAGTGTAATATCACCCCTATCATGGTCTCTATTTGAGGATTACTTCGTGTTCTCTCTTACCATTTGTTTGTTTTTACATACATCTGGCAAAGCCTGGTTCCCTTATCGTTTGCGAGACTCCGGCGGTAATATTGCGTAGGAAAACGCTTGCAACACTAGGTTCGGCAGCTTATGTTCACATAAAGCTGCATCGCTAATAACGGCAAAAAAATGTTCGCTCACCATGCCGTTTCGATAATTCTGACCTTCACCTGCACAGCGCATTTCAGCAAGATTTTGCCTGTGGCTCCTCGCGAAATTTGAACAGGGCTAAACTCTTGCGATGCCACCGGCAACTATCGGCGGTACTCAGCGCGTAGGTTCCCATTTCATTGCTAATAGTCTGCAGTGCTTTCATCCCGTGCTTTGCGACGTATTTGGGAACCAGGCTTAAGAGAACATCAAGTATATTACTAATACGCAGAATGCTCTATCAGGTGTGACTCATTATAATCAGTGGAGATAATTTCTCCTGTTACAGACACCATTATCACCGGAGACAATGAAGAAGTACAAGCACACCATCGATATTTTGACGTCAGATGTATTGCATCATGCAAGGTGAGCAATAGAACAATTCATATACAAGTGCTGTGCAAAATTATGGCAACCCCCTGCACAATATGACAAGCATCACGTTCCATTGGTAAATTTTGGGCTTAAAATCAAGATAACTAAGCAATGTTATACATCATTTTGTTCAGGAATTTGTGAGCAATTCAAAGATGCATTTGATTTCTAGCACATTCCAACTGTTTCTTATAACTGAAAAATATATTTCTAATGGTGGAAAACTTGTCGCTATAGCGAAAGTGCTCGAATTGGTTTAGCATCGAACATTGCTCAATTGAGGAAAACTTACAAACTGAACTCTTTGTACAAGTGATGTTGTACAATTTTAAACCCAACTGCCCTGAAAAAGGGCAGTTGGGTTTAAAATTGAGGTCTAGTACTTTGTAGGCCAGTTTTTATTTCTGATGTCAGCGCGATACCGCCATGGCATGCTGTAAACCAGCTTTCGAGTTTGTTCAGGTGTCACTATGTGATGCCAGGCCTCAATAATTTTCTCAATCAGTTCTCTTTTGCTAGTAGGTTTGCACTTGCTAATTTGCCTGCCCACTTTTTGCCACAAATTTTTTATGGGATTGAGGTCCGGAGATTGTGCGGGGCCTGTTCAGAAACTCAACTTGTTTGGTATCTGCCCATTCCTTCACTTTCTTCGCTCTATGACAAGGAGTGTTGTCATCCTGAAAAATCTAATCACCAGTGAACATCTCTCTGGCACATGGCAACATGACTCTTGTCAGAACTTGAATGTATTTGTTTGCATTCATCATTCCCTCCACGATTTTCAGGCGACCAACTCCAGCTGCGGACATGCACATCCCCACCATAACAGCTGTGGGATGCTTCACAGTAGGCAAAATACACCAAGGCTTGAACTCTTCATCTGGTCTTCTCTTCACATAATTATTTTCAGCATGATTCTGTAGAGTTGATTCATCACTGAAAAGTACTTTATGCCACTGTTCTTCGGTCCAGGAGTAGTGAATCTTGGCCCATGCCAAACGTTTCTTCCTCTGCTTTTCTGACAGCAGTGGCTTTTGTCTTGCCTTACATCCTCTCAATCCATCTTCAATCAGTCTTCTCCTCACTAATGAAGATGAGGCTTTTACTCCAGTAGACTGTCTCCATTCTTGTCGCAGGTCAGTGCTGGTTTTCTTTCTGTCAGAAAGTGAAAATCGAACCAAACTGCGGTCGTCTCTGATAGAGCTTTTGCGCTTTCTCCCTCTGCCTTTACGATCATCTGACGCGCCTGTCGACTTCCATCTGTTGACAGTGCCAGCAACACCTTTCATGGAACATTGAACCTCCTTAGCAATCTGCTTGTTTGATTTCCATTGCTGGTGAAGGTAAATGATTACGGCTCTCTTCTCATCGGTCAATCTCATGTTGTGATAGAGTTTTAAAATTATTTCGCTGTTCATTGTGAGCCATTGAGCAATGAGCAGATTAGAATACTTCAAAAACCCTGCTGGTGTGATTAAGCAAGTGACAAGTTTACAGTGAGTTTAGAGATTAGAAGTAAAGTGAGCTCTCTAGCTTTTTGTAAACAATAAAACAAATACTTTCACCAAATTAAATGGAAAGATCATGCATTTAGCTTCAAAATGATATATAGAAGTAAGAAATTAGGCAAGTTTGAGATGAGATATGAGACAAGATATGCTTTCGGCCAACAATTTACAAAGGGGTTGCCATAATTTTGCACAGCACTGGCAGAAAGGCGATGTATGTATGTCATCAATTCTCACCATGATCTATTGAGACTAAAAGATCAGTGTGGTAGGTTTTTTGTGTTAGTCCTTTAATTTTTAAATACAAATCTTGCAAAACACTGTAAAACCTCTAATTGAACTCCATAGCGCTCTAATTTTCAACCCTTCCTCTTAAGTGGCGGTCAATTGGAGGTGGCATTCAAATAGAGGCTGGCGGTGCATTTTTTAAATGACTGACCAGAATTTTGGCAAAGCGAATGTCGCCTATATTTTGCCCTCTTTTTCCGTAGGCCGATATTAAACCTATTGACTGCAGTTAAATCTGCTAACTTACCTCTAACTAGTCGAAGATCTTTAAATGAAATATGTTTCGGGAAGCCGAGAAATATCTCTACCAGTTGATATCTATTGCTTGCAATTAACCTGCAATGATATTATAGCTTCTGGCTTGCTTTGCAATTTGTTATAGCTTTCAAAATTTTATTTCATTGTAAATTTCAAGGCATATTTTTAATTTTATATGGATATTTAACAATGTTGAATAAATTCTTGTTGCAATCATTGATATGTTTTCTACAGTTTGCAGCCAAAACTAGCTTTTTATGTGCGATAGAAGAGGACTTACGAGCGTCAGTTAATTGTAAGCGGTGTTAGGATGACCGCAAGGATGCTATTCATTATGTAATATATTAGAAATTTGTAAATTTATAAGTTGTATAATGATAATCTATTAAATGCTACAAATAAAATATTTATGAACACGTGACATAAAATAACCATACTTATTTTACATACATTACATTACAAAGATTAACGTTTTTAAAACAAAAATAGTTGCATCGTTTACTCAGATAGCTGCGTTCTGATTTTTCTTTCGCTGGAACGAACATCTTCTAATTGTCCAATACCTTCCACAATATCTTCTGGTCTCAACATTTCTTCTGCACTGCTGAACTAGTCGATATTGGTGTCGTGGTGTCGAAACAATTTTTTGGCCGAGCAAAACTTTTACGTGTTGCATCAAATTCAACACGTAATAATTTTGCTCGCTAATCGTAACCTTCGGCCCAAAACTAGTCGTTCATGCACCATTGTAAATGTAAACTGTTTTTATATACATGTACTTCAAAGTACCAAGACCGCGTTAAACAAGGAACTACTATTAGCTTAAGGCAGTTTTTAATTATTTCTATTGTGTTGCCTTCAAAGTTTTAATAAAAAAGAAACGAAAAGCTTTGGAATTGCACAATGAGAGAATTAATTGTTATTATAAATATATATATAAAGACGATTCATCATTAATACGATTTTGTGGACACTTTTTACTGAGCATTTGATATTATCGGTTCGTAAAGATCGAGTAATGTCAAGTGGCCACCAAATGGAGGTGGCGATCAATTAGAGAGTGGCACTCTAGTTTTCAACCCTTCTCTTAGGGTGGCGGTCAATTGGAGGTGGCGTTCAAATAGAAGTGGCATTCAGTTAGGGGTTTTGCGTTAAGTGTTCAAATGTAATTACAGCAATAGTAGATGGAAGATAACATGATTGGCTGCTCAGGTGTAGTAGATAGCGTGCTGTTGTAAATTACATAACGATATGCAGTGTCATTGTTAGGATATGTAAGTAGGTATATTCTCAATATTGTCTCATTACATATACATGTACATATATTCTCAGTACCGGTCATCTTCATTACTAAGTATGTAAAGTATGTAGCTTATGTAATTTGGTATATAAAATGTGCATTGCTTTGTTGTCTCCCCATTCAGTTGTCTCTCCATTCAGATTGACTGATGGGCTGGTGTCAAAAAGACCAACAATTTCAAAAAGTTTCACTACACAGCGACGACCTACAGTGTTTAAAAAGCCTGCTACCTCAGTATTGCGTGAAACTGTAGCAGCACGACGCAGTACCCTGCAACTCAATAAAGACGATCTAGGTGAGACGTGGGTTCACAAGTTAAGCTTTGTACATGTGGCTCTCAAAGTTTCTCAGGCCAAACTTGTACTATTTAGCACAATTTAGCTGTACTAACACACCAACATTTTAATGATATTGTTTTGTAGCCTCAAATTTGACTGCGAACAGCTTGCGGAGCCCTGGCAAGTAAGTGTGTGCATTGGTTCTGCTCATGGTAATGTTTTTCTTAGTGGTTTTTAGTAGTTAATATACATGGTCGCTCCATGTTTTTGTCATAACACTTGCTACCATAGCTCAATTAAATTATTTTCACCTCTATTTGAATAAGCAGACAGCAGGGAGGTATGATATATGGTATTCGCTGTCTAACTCTCTTGTTACATGTTGAACGTGAAAAGTTGGTTGTCAATAGTTGCTCATTAGTCTGCATTCCTACAAGAAGCTTTAGTCTTCTGATCTTCTCTCTATTATGTGTTTAGTAAGTGACTTCATGACTGTCTGTACGACTGTTCGTACGACTGTCCGTACGACTGTTTGTACGACTGTTCGTACGTCTGTTTGTACAACTGTTCATACGACTGTCTGTACGGCTATCTGTCTGACTGTTCAAACGACTGTTCACATGACTGTTCATACGACTATCCGTATGACTGTTCATACGACTGTCCATATGGCTATCCGTACGACTGTTCGTACGACTGTCTGTATGACTATCCGTATGACTGTTCGTACGCCTGTCCATATGGCTATCCGTACGACTGTCCGTACGCCTGTCCATATGGCTATCCGTACGACTGTATGTACGACTGTCAGGATGCTTCAACTCTACTAAAACCTTACTAGCCTATAGGATCAGCCTCTTCGCGCTTGCCAATTAAATATGAGAAACGTCAGCTTCGTTGTTAAGATTCTCTGTGAGTTCCTTTTTTGTTTAGTTTTATAAATTACTTTTGTTCTTTAATGTGATGAAAATTTAACTTGTACTTTGTTGTGTTGATGATACGTAGCGGATGGCAGGCATAGCGTTATGCGAAAATCACTCCACCCAAGCCCAGTACATGTATATCAGAGTCTCGAGGAAGGCATATTTGATCCAGCGACTATTACATGGAGTGATTTCTTAAAAGTGGGCACAAAGAAAGAAGGAACGAAGTTGAAAGGAGACAACCTGCCAGACAGCTTAACAACAGTCTACGCAAGGCAAGGGTTTACTTACATTTGTTAATATACTAGCTGTGCCTCCCGGCGTTGCTCGGGTATTAAAAATCAGCTTATAAACAATGTGAAGTGATGAGAGTTGCTTACCACTTGCTATTAGCATGGCACATCGCCAATAGAAAATAGTATTAAGAATTAACTTATAAACAATGAGAAGTAATGAGAGTGGCTTGCCACTTGATATTAGCGTGGCACATTGCCAATGGAAAATTCCGGTAAGCTTGCTAATAAGCGCTAGGCTTCTTGAAACTAGCGGTAGGCTAGTTCAATGCATCACACGCTTTGCTAGTTAGTAGTAAGAGCTGTAATCACCTTGCACCACTTTTTTCTATGTGCTCTGTTAGCAGCTCCTATTAACACAGTCAGACTCAGGCCACGGGTGAGCTTGTGAATGACTTGCGCAATCGGACCATGCTAGTCTATTCCATGCTTGAATAAGGGCAATAAGTACAATATGACAACTGCTTTAGTTATATAAGACTTGGAATCTTACCTTAGCCACAACAGTCTTGACTAAATATTTCAAATCTTTATCAAGTTGTAGTCATTACGTTGTTATTGATAGCTTATCTGCTGCAGATAAAAAAAAATTCGTTCAAAGAAAGGTCTAGGGATAAATATGATACGATAGCCGATTGGCTAATAATTATACATGTAAAAAAGTAAAACTGTTAACACATATGCTGGTCACCGGCGATACTGAGTGTTATACGCCGGACAATCTGTGTGTAGCTGTGTGATCATGTGTGACAAGAACGCTACATGTACGGCATAGATGGAAGGTGTTACAGTGACGGGCCAGCAGCATTTTAGTACTTTGTCTCATACGGTTCTGTAGGGTAGGCATAGAATTAACTCCTAGTTGGAATGTTTTACCTGCATTTGGTAGTTTCTTTACTCAACTGGTTTTTGTGCATAGTCCCTATAGTAACTAAGTACTAAGGCTATACTACATTTAATACTCATTGTAGTGAATCGTCTCCTAGATCAAACCAGACACTACAAAGTGTTTTACAGGTTAGCGTGGAAGGATAAAAAGCATTCATTGAGACCTGGTAAAGGAGGTTTGAGGCAAAACATCTGGAAAACTCTGAAGAAGTCATTTGCAAAACGTACTAGTCATCCAAAGTCTGGTTCTCGAGTTGGATCGCTGCAGAAATGGAACCTGGATCCTGATCCAAATGTGTAAATCTTTCAGTTGATACCTAATATAAAAACATATCTTTATAGACAGCTGTTACTAGTAGTTGTCTAAATACATCTCTTTATAGACAGCTAATACTAGTAGTTGTCTAAATATCTTTATAGACAGCTAATACTAGTAGTTGTCTAAATACATCTCTTTATAGACAGCTAATACTAGTAGTTGTCTAAATACATCTCTTTATAGACAGCTAATACTAGTAGTTGTCTAAATACATCTCTTTATAGACAGCTAATACTAGTAGTTGTCTAAATACATCTCTTTATAGACAGCTAATACTAGTGGTTGTCTGAATACATCTCTTTATAGACAGCTGATACTAGTAGTTGTCTCAATACACCACTTTATAGACAGCTAATACTAGTAGTTGTCTAAATACACCACTTTATAGACAGCTAATACTAGTAGTTGTCTAAATACATCTATTTATACATGTAGACAGCTAATACTAGTAGTTGTCTAAATACATCACTTTATAGACAGCTAATACTAGTGGTTGTCTAAATACATCTCTTTATAGACAGCTAATACTAGTGGTTGCCTAAGAGTAATATTTGTCTATTTTTCTATTGTCAGCCACTACCCACTGGCCACTATCCTTCCTTCATATTACAGGAAGTTGTTCGTGTTGGATAAGATCAACCCTATCGAGCATTCACAACTGAACTGGCTCAAGATCACTTTGAGGAGCAACAAGTATCTCTCCCACATACTCAGCCACCGACACAGGTACTTAGCTTGGATGGTTTCCTGTTCTGTTGAGCTCGCTGATAGGATGCCTGGTGGTTAGCTGGCCTTTTAGTTTGACTTACAAAGGTGAAAAATAAGAAATGTTTTAACTGTAGGCTACTAAGCGTCCGCTAGTGAAAATGGCGGAGCACGCTCTATGAGAGATACAAATATGGTTTGTCTTGTTTAAACTACTTTTTGCTGTGAATCATTTGGTAATCCCGCTATATTGCCCGGTTTAAACCTAATTGAAAAGTAGGTTAACCTAGTCATAAACCAATTCACCGCCATGCCTAAGGTGAATAACAACAGAAGT